>NC_046372.1:21762064-22389564 GCF_011125445.2 Fundulus heteroclitus
GTGAGCGCCCCCTGCAGCAGGTAGATGATGGCATCCTCTACTCCGATGTTGGGCTGGTAGGCAAACTGCAGCGGGTCCAGGGTGGGGCTCACCACAGTGCGCAGGTGAGCTAGGATGAGGCGCTCCATGGTCTTCATCAGGTGGGAGGTCAGGGAGACTGGTCTGAAGTGGGCCGGTTCCCTGGCGTGCGGTGTTTTGGGAACCGGTACCACACAGGAGGTCTTCCACAGGGTGGGCAACACCCCCAGGCTGAGGCTCAGGTTGTAGATGTAGCTGAGGACCTCACAGAGCTCATCTGCACAGGTCCTCAGCAGCCTTGGTGGGATGCCGTCCGGTCCTGAGGCTTTCCTTTGTTTCAGCCTCGTCAGCTGTCCTCTCACCTGCATTGGTGTGACTGTGAGGGGGGAGGGAGGCAGGGCCGGAGGTGTGGATGGCTCTGGTGTTGGTGATGGTGACAGCAGGGGGGAGGGTAGGTCTCTGGATGGCTGGTCGTTGGAGTTGTGTGGAGAGTTTAGGGCAGGGAGGGGTCCGGTGTTAGGGGACTCAAAACGGGTGAAGAACCTGTTCAACTCATCTGCAAACTTGGTGTCACCGTCTGCAGCCCTGCTGGTCTTCTGCCCAAAGCCGGAGATGTTCTTCAGACCTCTCCACACATCTCTGATGTTGTTCTGCGCCAGCTGCTCCTTCATCTTCTTCCTATAATCCTGTTTTGAAGCCCTGATCCTCCACTGGAGCTCCCGCTGGACTCTACGCTGCTCCTTCCTCTCCCCTGAGTGGAAAGCCCTCTTCTTCTGGTTCAGAAGGACTTTCAGCTCAGGGGTCACCCAGGGGTGGTTATTATCAAAGCACCGTAGCCGTCGTGTAGGCACAGTGCTCTCCACACAGAAGTTAATGTAGTTGGTGATACATTCTGTCAGGCTGTTGATGTCATCACCATGAGAGCTTTGGAACATGCTCCAATATACCCAATATATGAGATGACACGAAAAGAGCACATCCGTATAAGCAAATATACATGGAGTTAAGCATGGATCATGTTGAACTATAGCTATACCGAACACGTGGGTTAAGTCCATAAAATAGGCATCACAGATAATGTAAATGGAGTCTGTGAGTCCACTGGATAAAATTATTAATCCAGGTGTATTGTGCCATCATAATCGTGGTTACTGAGGTCAGCCACAGATGTTTAACAGGGTGTTAAAATTGTTTTCTTTAGTTCTGTCAGTAATACTGCTCAATGTTGCTCTCCAAAATGGTTATTGTTAAGAGACTATTGCTCAGTTCGTCCATCAGTGATACACAGGATAATGTCGACATAACAAATCACTAACACTAGAAAGCAGAAAGCGTGGGACAAATGTATAATTTCTTAATGAAATCTCACTTTAGTTGATGTTGTCTGAATGTACGGCCGTCTCTCCCGGTTGTGTCTATGCTCAGCCAACAACTCCTGAACAAACAAACAGAGATAAAACTCTGTTCCATGGTCCACTCTGACCTGGTCCCACATTCCATAAGTGACGACTGCATGTCTAAGACACAAACATAAGAGACAAAATTAACATTACTTTGGTTAAGTGGATGTTCTTTAATAAAAGATGTTATCTGAAGAATGCCAAATGGACTGCAATTGTATAATGCTTTTTCACTAATGTGCTGCCAAGGGCTGCATGATATTTGGAAAATTTCCAGTATGCAATAACACTATTGAGACTTACGATTCCAAACTGATTTCCAATAAATAAAATACTTGGATATGCTGTGGGTACCAATACCATAAGTGGTTGTGAAAAGTGATGTATTTAATATTTCTGAAAGAAGTTAGGCTCACCTGTACACTTTTTCATAAATGGTGAGATTGTTTTTAATTGGCATAGTAGCATGCGCCACTATTTTGCTGCTGAAACCATCGATTGACACAACATGTGTGACCCCGTACATGGCCAACTTTTCATTTTGGTCCATGTGGAGTTTGTGACCCATGTATTCAGCTTGGTATGGCTGAGGATTCAGGTTTCTTGTACCCTAAAAAGGAAAAATTGTAACAATAGAATTTACATTATACTTTCAAATAATATGTGCAGTTAGAAAGTTACAGATTCACTTTAAATTACAGATGCAACTTACAGCGTAACTTGCTAACTGTAAAAACCAGTACTGCTAACAGAGCTGTGCTAAGATTTATAAGTGGACAATGAATTTAATTGTTAACAACTATGCTCTTTACATCTGGAGTTGGATTTATTTTTCACACTTGTAATTAATTAACATTTCTGTGGGTGGGTTTCACTGGATGTAAATAATAAATGGACCTGGATTGCCTGTGAGCCTTGTTTACGTGGCACAGAAAGAGGGTATGGAAAGGTGCATGATTCTTTAAGGACCAAAACGTTTTACCAACAGGAAGTCTGGTTAATCAAGTATATCAATATTAAAAAGGTTACGGGTTAAATACTTTGATCACTGTTCTCTCAGTGACTAATTTTGACACTGTATACAGTCAAATTTACTGTCCATGGTAAGGGTAATGTTATTAGATAAAACAAACAAAAAACTGTGCATTTTGCAAATATAGTAAACACTATTGCCAGGTGTCCCATGACAAAACCTTTTACATGTAACTTTAGCTAACCTGTTGTCGGTCACGATGGTAGGGCTCTTGCACCTTAGCCAACATCCTCCCCACTCGCCTCTCTGATGCATGGATACCCTGGGCTGACAAATACCCCGTCATCATTTTTCTGCCATAGCTTGGCCCTGTCTATTGAAAAGGCAAGAAAGAAATACAAGTTGAGTTGTAAGGTGGTTATGATGATTAGTTAGATTTTCTGTATGCAATGAAAGGGTTGTGATAAAAAAAAAAAAATTTAAAAAAACAATTTATCGATCCACCGGAGAGAGAGTGAGGGAGAAATTTTTTTTAATTTTACAATACATTTATTAAAAGATTTAAATAGTTATAAAACTACCACAAACAACCATCAGTAAAAGAAGATTTACATAATTCAAATTATCCTATCATACTTCCAAAATAAAAGTTCTTCATTTACAAGCCGACAGAACATTTTTGTAACACCACATTCTGGAAAAACTTTCCAGGTCCTTAATCATCTGGTAATAATTAAACTATTTTCAAACGAGCTTTCAACATCTTTACAAACATGAGCACAGCGTCATCATTCACAGCTTTCTCTAATCTGTTTCTTCTACTTATATAAATAGCCATCTTTGCTCTTCCAAGAATAAAATTAAAAATATGACAATTAATTTTAGTCTTCTGAGAGTACCTGTACCCCAAAATGAACATGTGTTAAGAAGAAAACTCTCCAAATAGTCCAAACAAATGTTCTAACATTGCAAACAGTGGCACCAACCGAGAACAATCCATGAAACAATGAAACACAGTTTCACGATTAGTGCAAAATGGGCAATCCTGGCTAACAGAGTTAATAATGGAAACAAAAGCATTCACAGCCACAATGCCATGTAAAATCCTCCACTGCAGGTCAGCTGCTACTTTGATCAATGCTGCTTTGTACAGCGCTCTCCACTCAGGTCCAACACTGTCACTAAGACCTAAGTGAGCTCTCCATGGAGTGTCTGCTCTGCCATTTCATTTGTCCCTCTGCAGAATCTTAACAAAACTTTTATACATTATTTTACTGTTCACATCTTTAAAAGAAACCTCAGAAGAGATCTCATCCTTTAAAAACGGTCCAACGCAGTTCATAAAATCTGGGAAAATGTTTACTGAAGGGAAAACATCATTCTCCTCAGGTTCAACAAAGCCATTACAATAACGATGCAACAAAGTCCGCTCACTACCCGTGAGGGCTTCTCTCCATTTACTAAGCAGCAGAGCGATAACACGAGTCGAGTTCACTTCCAGTCGGGAAGCAAGAGGAGCTGCATCGTTCAAACCTGCTCCTGCAAGCGGGACTACATGTCCCAGAGTCACCACATTTGAGAGACAGAACCGCCTGAACAGTTGGCCCCACCTGACAAGCTGCAGTGAGCCGTGACCCATAGATGACTGGTTCCTGAAGCAGCCAGTATAGTGAGCTGTGTTGTCCGAGCCTCTTCTTTTTCAGCAAACTCCACACTTTGAATAATCCACGATATAAAACAGGAAGTTCTTTGACGTTAGTCTGCTTTAAGTCCATCAGGAACAAGGATTTGTTCAGTCCAAGTCCACCTAACCGACTCAGGATAATGCAAGCCAACGGCCTCCACACTAAATCAGTAGGACCACACAGAAACCTCTGTAGTAACTGGAAACAGAAAGCAGCCCCCTGCTGCTGAGCTGGATCAGGCCCTGTCCTCCATCGTCCTTCACTCTGCAGCACCCAGTGCAATTTGTCCCAGAAAAAAAATCAACAAGAAGAGCCTGGATCTTTGACAGCAGGTCAGGTGGGGGGGGGGGGGGGGGGGGGGGGTCAACACATGACAGGCGATTCCATCAATGAAAGGCTAAAATCTAATAATAAAAAAAGAAAGATTCTAGACTGAAACCAAAACTGAACAGGAAGAGAAACTGAAACAGTAATTAAAACAATGGCTGAAACAGTAGCAGGTCAACCTTCTCTGCAGTAAAACCAACCCACAGTGTTCTGACCGTCAGTCTCATAATGTGCTGCCTCAGCAGTAGAGGTGGGCGGATCGATCCTAGGATCGATACTATCGATACCAACGCGGGTATTGATATTGAACAATATTGTTTTAACAGGATCGATCCTTTTTATTCTTTCCCGCGCGCGCTGACTGCAGCAGATTCACTGCTGGGTGCTGGCTGCTGCTCCCCCTCCCCTCTCGTACATGGCTCAGCGGCGCCAGCCAATCAGCACGCAGGCTCAGCCTGTCCCACCCACTGTGCTCTTCCAACTCAACATACACAAACAACCGCCGCGCGCGGCGCGTGGCTCCTGTTCAGACACGGAGAGAGAGAGACTGCCAGAGCGCAAAAACTTGAAGAGAGAAATATGTTTAGTAAAAAGCTGGTTAAATTTAGTGGAAACACAACAAACAGAGGAAAGAGTGAAAGCGACAGAGGAAACTTCTCTGATTGCCCCGACAGACCAGACCCACAGACTGACGTCACTGACTGAGGCGTTTCAGTCCTCCGGAGGACATCCAGGTAGATCAGAGCAGCAGTTCATGTTAATTTTCAAAGTAGATATTATCTATCATATGTTACTGGAGCCCACACAGAAAATGTAATTAAGACCTTGAAAGAACCCAGTACATATATCCTATTAAAAGTGTTATTTAAGATAAGATAACATTAGGTAATCCTTTATTTATCCCACGACGGGGAAAATTATAGGATTAAAACAACAAGCAGGTGCACACAATACAGACAAAATTACATGAGGATTGAAAGATATAAGAGGTGGATTAGGAAAAAAACACTGAACATAACATTATTATTATTATTATTTAATTGTAATAATAAAATAAAAATCAAATGTTAAAAGTATCGGTATCGGATCGATATCGGCGATACTGCCCCTTGTATTTACTTGGTATCGGATCGATTAAAAATTCCTGGTATCGCCCACCTCTACTCAGCAGGCACCAAAGCAGGATCTGATCTCCTCAGTGAGCTTCCTGCTTTTATATGTAGGTGCTCATTACAGTCAGCTGTGCCCATATATGGGCAAGAGGGCAGGTGCGCAGTGCCATGCTGCGGAGACAGCATGCCCCAGCTACACTGTGAATGAACTTTTTTTGTCCATTCTTACGCTCTAGTCTAGACCAAAGAAAAAGTGAAATGGAACATTCATGTGGGCTACATGTTGGAAACGGGACCTAACGAGAGCCCCCCGAGCTGAGACAGCCAGCATGCACAGAGAGAGAGAGAGAGAGAGAGAGAGAGAGAGAGAGAGAGAGAGAGAGAGAGAGAGAGAGAGAGAGAGAGAGAGAGAGAGAGAGAGGGGTATAACTGCAGAGCGTAAAAACGCCCCCACTGTCGGAACGCCCACACGCCAACGCAAACGCTGATTGGTTCGTTGATTTACCCACTTCAATACATATATTTTTTCCCTCCATCTCCTTCATTCAGCGGGACGGACGAAAAATGTCCGTCCCGCTGAAAAAATCCGTCCCCACGTAAAAAATCCCCATCGCAGGATATTAGTTTTACCTAGGGACCACATGTGATTTGTAATAATAACGGCGTTGTATGCAGACAGAGAAAGCAACAGCGCGAGGACTATTATGACTATTATATGTAGTAGCCTACGATAGAATTCTGTCCTGTCAGGATAAGGGCTTCTACTGGAGAAACACCCCAAATATGCGACTGCACGTTCAAAAATAAAGCTAAAAAAAACGCAACTCACGAAATTTACCAGCGACTGTAGAAAAAAAGAAAGCATACAGAGGCAGAGTTGACAGCGCTGCTTCTGTCACACAGCTGCAGCGCAGCGTATTAATTACATGTAATCCCAGGTAAAAACCAGATCCGAGCGAGTAGGCGATTGGACATTTTGCTGCATGGAGCCAGGCAAAGTTGGAAAAAAAAAATCCGCTTCCTAGCATAAAGCCTGAAATAGAAGGACAAATATGCGTGTGGGGCATTCAAAATCCGGACTGTCACCTGCCTTTCAACGGACGAAAGCTTCGGATGCTTGTAACTCTGCAATATTTTTCAATGTATGGTTTGTTTAATAAAAAACAAGTGTCCTAGTGTCCTTTTATTTGCGCACCCATAAGCGGAACAAAAATCGGGCATCCTCGGACGGAGCTCTGGAAGTTTGCTTACTTTCGATACAAATTCGAAATAATTTATTAAGTTAGACAATAATTTAATTCAATCGATTGGTCCCATGTAGCCCCTAAAGGGGTGACGTTTTCAGTCAGTTGATTTATCTGGAAAACGGGTGAGAATTCACCGGATTCAGTGTCTGAAAACATAAAGTACATTTTCCTGAATTGACTTGTATTGTGTCTGACTGCACCTTGGTCTGACCTAAGATGGCCGCTCTGTCGGCACGCCTCCCACCCGACAACGCGGCGTCTACGTATACATGTCTGTGGGCAGAAGGTCCGCCCAGTCGGAACGCCCCCAGTCGGAACGCCCCCACAGCTCTGCAGTTACTCCTTATTGGATGAAGTCCGCTTTTAAATTACACAAGATGCCACGATATACCTCATGTATGGCCTCCGCAACAGCCATCTCCAAATGTTGATCGGAGATAACCTGTCTGATGAGACCCCGATCCATACGAAACTGCCTCACGCTTCTTTCTGAGGCGCCTCTCCGCATCCCCATCTCCGTGATAAGGAAGTTGGAAATCTGGATGTCAGAGTACCCGTTCACAAACATTTGTCGTACGGTATCCTCGTGCTGCAATAGGCTAGCCATTTTCAGGTCTGGAAAAACACCCGCCTAGTCAACGTTTTGGAGAAAGCGGAAATAAAGATATCTTGCTTCACCGCAGAACGGAAGTTGCATGACGTCACCGTGAAAAGGGTCTATTCTATGGCCTCTCGCTAACAATTAAGTGCATACTGCCACCTAGCGCCATAGAGACAGTACGTCAAGGACTCCATCTGCACAATCTGCACAAGCGGCCCCTGCAGAGTAGCCTCGTGAGACCATCCTGATCTCGCGAGCTTTCAAGGTTTCACTCGCAGATCAGTCTGGATACTCTCCGTTGAAGAAAATTTGGAGCCGTTCACCAAACGAACGTCCAATCAGCGTTGGCTTTGAGGCGGGTTGAGGTGTGACGCAACGGGAAGCGCGTCAGTTCAGTCTAAACAACATGGCGGCTTCAGCCGATAAAACTAGCGTTAGCGTGGCTATCGAGCAAGTTTTATCGGAATTACAGAGTATTTCTTTGCTGAGCTAACGAGCCTTTACCTGCAGCAGCAAGAGTAGCTTGGCTTGTGGTTGTGTTTTCGTCGTCGCTCTGTTACGAGCGACGACGAATCTGATTGGTTTATTTGGCCCGTCTATCACCAACATAGGCCAATCAGCTAACCAGTATTTTCGCCCCTTCCCAAAATTACTTCAACGGAAGGTTTCCAGATGGATATGCGGAGCAAATCTATCTGGCGGAGTCAGGTAACCTGCAGAGTATCCTCGGCACAATTTCTTTTTCTGGGTCGATTTTATTACAGACTCAAGGTCCAAATTACAAAAACGAATACAAGAATAAAACTACAATAAAAAGAAAAAGAAAACTCATAGCCTTTCAAAAGGCAATCATACCAATGTCTCCAGAGTACAGATGAGTATTTTACTGCACTACATTAGTCAACCCCAGAGACACCATCGGCAATGCAAGGGAGGGAGGATTTACTACTTAGAGACTTAGACAGCTTTATTTGTCATTTTGTATGTACAGAGTGCATACAGAACGAAATTTCTGTGCATACAGCTTGTAAATTACAGTATAAAGTGCAACAGTGATTAAAAAGTAAACAATTGAAATGTAAACAGTGCAGAAGAAAGAAAGAATCTGAGTTCACAGAGTACAGGAGAATATTTAAACCATTTATGTGCAAAAATCATGGTGCAAAAGGCATTTGTGCAAAAATGCGAGCAAATGTGCAAATGTGGTGCAGAGTCCAGTTTATAGCTTCAGCAGTTCAACAGTCTGATGGTGACAGGGAAAAAGCTGTTGCAGAACCTGGTGGACCTGCAGTGGATGCTGCGGAACCTCTTGCCAGAGGGCAGCAGGGAGAACAGTCCATGGTGGGGGTGTGAGGGGTCCCTGATGATGTTACGGGCTCAGGACACACAGAGCTGAGATGAAAGGTCCTTAATGGAGGGAAGAGGAGCCCCGATGATCATTAGTAGTGATACTTTTAACTTCTTTCCAAAAAGTATTTGTATCCTTACCTTTAAGCTTTTTTGCCAAGGAATCAGCCCTCATGGTTTGTTCATTCTGTCTAATGAATCGCAGTGCGTATTTGTATTTTGTATTAGACAACTTTTTATGTTCAAATATGGGGCCCTGCCTAGGTTTACCTGCTAAAGCCCAAGAAGTAGTATCTTCACTATGGAATTTAGCCACATGTGTGTTCCAGGCAGGCTAGCTCCCAATAGTGCTTCAATTATGTCTGAATATAATTCAGTTAAGTTGGTTCTATGTCCAATATTAGGGCAGTTACAGTCTGTAAAAGTAACTGCCTCTCTTGATAAGGTAATGGTAGAAAACAATTGATCAGTTTGGGCATAGTAACAGGCTATTTGTTCAGTAGATAAAGAAGACCAGTCTATATGTGTCTGATCTTGAATACTATTCTTATTTACAGTAGTGGGTAAATTATCAAATCTGATTTGTACCTCGAAGGGGATGTGATCAACAGTGGACACATAGATACTAATGTATATCAAAGCAGCATGAGCATCAGCTGTAGTGATACAATGATCCAGCCATGACATGGTATGCCAAGCTTCACTTATATAGGTGTAACTTGTAGCAGGCAAAAGTTCTTTATTTGACAATATTAAATAAAAATCTGTACAAAAATCAACCAGGTGTTTAGCAACCAGCAAGTTTTTATCTGAGAAAAGAGCTAATATAAGCAACTTTAATATGGTATTCTTCTTCATATATGGAGCGTAGACATTTAAGATAATAAATTCTTTGTCATGCTGTTTCACATGTACTGCAATACACCAATCAACACCTAGCCTCAGGACATTTATCACTGAGTCCAGTTTTTTTCCCCATTATATAGCCACACCTCCTGGTATCCTTCCTCTTTTAATTCCCAAACTGAGGTCAGTAGAAGATTCTCCCGCACCCAGGAACAGTCATTAATAGAATTTAGTCCATTTAAATCTTGTTTGGCTAAAAAGGTTTCTTGCAAGCACAAGATGTCGACCAGTTGACGCTGTCAACCTGGCCCTTCACCACATCCTCCAGCACCTGGACTCTACCTACGCCAGGATCAGTGTGCGAAATACCTGTCAATATTTGGGGGGGGTCCCCATCTCCCGATTGTTGCGCAATACCGATGTAAATTTTCTCAATATGCAGTAGGCCTATAACATTACAATGTCAAAGTCAAAGTTAGCTTTAATGTCAATTCTTCACATTCACCAAACATACAAGGACTCGAGAGGATTTTCTCATTCACCAACAGTGAAACAGATAAAGTGCACTGGCACAACAGATAAGATCAGTTCCTAATACTAAAATTTAACCATTTTTAGTATTAATTGTTGTCAGCATTACGTCTTTCTTCTGTTTGGCACGCACATGGCTAATTTGCATACGCGAACAGGATTGGCTGGCTCCACTTGGGAATAAACATAACATATTTCCCCCTAGGATCATTAAAGTATGTCTGATTCTGATATTTGTGAATAAATGTTTTGAATTTTAAATACTGGACATGTTGAGCTTAAAAATTTTTTAGTGACCATTGGTGACAAAAAAATATTTAATTTTTAATTTTTTTGACATAATTTGAGACCCCCTTTAAATTTTGCTTTTGAGGCTTTCAGGGGTTCTCATGGGTTAATCGGGGGGGGGGGGGGTCGAGCCCCCCCGGACCCCCCCATCCCCCCCCGTATTTCGCACTCTGGCCAGGATCCTGTTTGTGGATTTCAGCTCTGCCTTCAATACCATCATCCCAGCTCTCCTTCAAGAGAAGCTCTCCCAGCTGAATGTGCCCGACTTCACCTGCAGGTGGATCACAGACTTTCTGTCTGACAGGAAGCAACAGGTGAAGCTGGGAAAACATGACTCTGACTCCCAGCTCATCAGCACTGGTTCCACCCAGGGCTGTGTTCTTTCTCCTCTGCTCTTCTCCCTGTACACCAACAGCTGCACCTCCAGTCATCAGTCTGTCAAGCTCCTGAAGTTCCTGACGACACCACTCTCATGGGACTTATCTCTGATAAGTCTGCCTACAGGTGGGAGGCTGACCATCTGGTGACCTGGTGCAGGGAGAACAACCTGGAGCTCAACGCTGTAAAAACAGTGGAGACAGTTGTGGACTTCAGGAAGAACTCGGCCCCAGCTACCTCCATCACCCTCTGTGACTCCACCATCAACACTGTGGAGTCTTTCCGCTTCCTGGGAACTATCATCTCCCAGGACCTAAAGTGGGAGCTGAACATCAACTCCCTCACCAAGAAAGCCCAGCAGAGGATGTACTTCCTGAAGAAGGCAGCTGAAGAAATTCAACCTGCCAAGGACAATGATGGTGCAGTTCTCCTCCATCATTGAGTCCATCCTCACCTCCTCCATCACCATCTGGTACGCTGGTGCCACCGCTAAGGACCAGAGCAGACTGCAGCGTGTCATCAGGTCTGCAGAGAAGCTGATTGGCTGCAATCTTCCATCTCTCCAGGACCTGTATGCCTCCAGGACTCTGAGGCGTGCAGGAAGATTGTGGCTGATCCCTTCACCCCAGTCACAGACTATTTCAGTCACTTCCCTCTGGCAGGATGCTGCGGTCCATCAGGACCAAAACCTCACGCCACAAGAACAGTTTTTTCCCATCTGCTACCAGTCTGATGAACAAGGCCAAGAGCCACCCGTGAAACTGGACACTCTCTCTCTCCCCCGTTCAGGACTTACAAGCTTCTGCGTTACATTAACGCACAGTCTGCTGAATGTAAATCACTTCTGTATATATATTGATTTTATTCAATTTTACTTTATTTTATTGTATTCTTATTTCTGTCTGAAACATCTTCACCAAGTCAAATTCCTTGTATGTGCAAACCAACTTGGCGATTAAACTTGATTCTGATTCTGAGTTGTGCAGCAACAACTGGCCGTTTCTGAGTGACGTCACTCAGAAACGGGCGCCGCTGTTCATCGAAGTGCCCCTGCATTTAAAGCATGCAGTGGGTACGTCATTATGCATAATCCTTCTGTTGAGGTTTCCCCATACTCATGCTATTTTAGACTTTTCCATTTCATAATCTTTGTTGTCACATTTAACAGCAACAGGTTTTCATCTCAACTACAATCAGACCCGGCTGCAGAAACAAATTACAGGGGGGGCATTCCATTTTTTTAGGGGGGCACACTTTAAAAAAAAAAATAAAAAAAATAAATAAATATATATATATATATATATATATATATATATATATATATATATATATATGCTGCACAGTGGCACAGTGGGTAGCTCTGTTGCCTTGCAGCAAGAAGGTCCTGGGTTCAAGTACACCCCTGGGTCTTTCTGCATGGAGTTTGCATGTTCTCCCTGTGCGTGCGTGGGTTCTCTCCGGGTACTCCGGCTTCCTCCCACAGTCCAAAAACATGACTGTTAGGTTAATTGGCTTCTCCAAATTGTCCTTAGGTGTGAGTGTGTGTGAGAATGGTTGTTTGTCCTGTTTGTCTCTCTGTGTTGCCCTGCGACAGACTGGCGACCTGTCCAGGGTGTACCCTGCCTCTCGCCCAGTGAACGCTGGAAATAGGCACCAGCAACCCCCGCGACCCCATGAGGAATAAAGCGGTTTGGAAAATGGATGGATGGATGGATAATCAATGAATAATAGTTATAATGAACAATATTGTTATAATAAAACAAGAAAAGAATAATGGTTAATCAAGTGTTTCGTCAGTGTAAACGCCCAAGAGGGGTTTAGTTCTACTTATCAACTTAAAAATATTTCATGACTGCGTGTAAGAGAAATGTTTAATTGAGCTATACTGAGAGAAATTACGTTTATATTGAGGTAGATTTACAGCTCAAGTTGGGAAGCTATTTCTAACTTATTTTTTTCCGGTTGATATATCCTGATTGTTAAAGAGATCTTGTGTGTTATTTGGTTGTCTGATTGTACATTTGCTTTGGAGCCCATATGCGCAGTTTTTTTCTTTGCTTCGGCGCAGTTGTGTGCTAATGGCATGTTCTTATGTGTTTAATAGTTCTGTGCTTTTAACATGAGAGAGTTTGAGATTTGGGCTTGTTTTTGTATTTTAAGTTGGGCAGGTTTTATGCTGGTTTGGCTTACTGGAAACTAACAGTGAGATAGGGTAACCTGTAGCGCTGTGTCTTAAGTTAAAAGTCCAGCATAAGCTACACGCTAATAAACATGAACACTGGTGTCAGGCTGAACACTGACTGAAGGAACAATTCTGACTAGAACAGGTTCTGTAATTACAGCAGCTATGAAAACAAGGAGCATAACAGCTTGTGCTCGTAGCTGTCCTAGCTAACCCTGCTAGCTGTCTAGCTAACCCTCCTAGCGTTAATGTTTACTCCAGTTTAGACTTCAGTGCTGGCATTTCAAAAAGAAATTAATAACGGTCCTTCCAGCTCGCTCTCTGTTTCGTTGTCACTTCTTGTAATTGTTTGGTAATCAGACCAAATTTTCATCCCGCTCTACCAACACCAACGGTGACCACAGCCGAACTGCGGCGGCGGCGGCCGGCGGCGACTGAAGGCTATGACTCGGTGTCCCGCCCCACTCCAGCTGTGATTGGCTAGCATGCTGCAGTCAGTCGTTGATTTGATTGGTTAAATTGTATGATTGGCACATCAAAGATAGTACTAAAAGGACGATGGCCACTCCGAGGTAAAAAAAAAGAAAAAAAGACAGCTTCCAGTCCAGGGCGGGCACAGCTGTCTCACAGGGCGGGCACGGCCCCCCAATGCCCGCCCATGCCGCCGGGTCTGACTACAATCCTGCCCAGACATTAACCCCCCCCCCCCCTACACTAAAACAGACAATAATGTAATAAAGCTCACGTCTGTACAATAAACTATCATGTTGTAACGTAAAAAGGTCCTCTTTTTATTCAAAAAAACATCTGTACGCTTCATTATTTTTTTCTTGAGGCTTGCGTTATGTTAGGCTTTTATGTTGAAATATTTTTCTGCACTTCCGGGCCAGCCGTGAAAGCGTCTTCGTCTTTCAGACCTAAAAAGAAAATGGAAAAATGAATTGGCAAGATCGAAAAACGGGCCGTTTTTTTCATTTAGTTTTTCTGGTTTTCCATTTCTAAATTGTGTTGACAAAAACAGAAAAACGGCTTTGTTTTCCATTTTCCCGTTTTTTATTTTAAAAGGAAAAACGAGAAAACGGAAGTAGTTTCCGTTTTCCGTTTTGGTTTTCCGGAAAAAAATCGAATTGCCTGAAGGTACCACTGAGCTATATAATACACTGGAGTGCTGATTTTGCCGAAAAACTGAAGTCACTGGCCGCCATCTTGCTACTCCCTACTCTCACAGAATCCCATAGGATTTGGTTGCAACAACAAGTAGTTTTCTGGCTGTGTGAAAACGTTTCAAAGGTAATTCTACAGTCAGTGGATGTACTAACACTATCAACTACTAGGAAATTAGGTGCTGAAATATTTTACATGTTATTCATATTAAATATACATATATGTATATATAAATATGTGTTTATGTATATATGTATATATATGTATACACATATGTAAATATATGTTTTTGTATATTGTTATTTATATATTTATAAATGTTAAACATATATATTTAAATTAATAAAATGCAAAATATTTCAGCACATGACTTTCTCAGTACTTGATAGTTTTAGAACATAACATAAAACTATATGGCATTTGACATTTTAAAAGTCTTAAGCCCCCCCTGAACATGAGAAAATCCTCGTTATTCGATGTTGTAGCGCACATATTCCCTAGTTACTAGGGGAAAATAGGGAGTACCAATATGGCAGCTGGTGGCTTCAAAGCGACTCGTTCAAACAGACGGTGATTAGCACTCCAGTGTATTATATAGCTCAGTGGAAGGTACACGGACCGCGGGCCAGGCTGAGCCTGCGTGCTGATTGGCTGCACGCAGGCTGCACGCAATGAAAAGGTTGGGTACCACAGACATCATATATGTAGACGCGTCATAGGGCGCAGGGGTCCGTGTACCTTCAGGCAATTCGATTTTTTTCCGGAAAACCAAAACGGAAAACGGAAACTACTTCCGTTTTCTCGTTTTTCCTTTTAAAATAAAAAACGGGAAAATGGAAAACAAAGCCGTTTTTCTGTTTTTGTCAACACAATTTAGAAATGGAAAACCAGAAAAACTTAATGAAAAAAACGGCCCGTTTCTCGATTTCGCCAATTCTTTTTTTCCATTTTCTTTTTAAGATTGAAAGACGAAGACGCTTTCACGGCTGGCCCGGAAGTGCAGGAAAATATTTCAAAGTAAAAGCCTAGATGTACACGTAACATAATGCAAGTCTGAAGAAAAATAATGAAGCGGAGAGATTTCTTTTGAATAAAAAGAGGAACTTTTTAGGTTGCAACATGATAGTTTATTGTAGATACGTGAGCTTTATTACATTATTGTGTGTTTTATTGGTGGAACATGAAACACAAAGGCTGATCAAATGCTGTATACAAAAATATGGAAGCAAAGTTTATTTGAAGATTTTTCTCATCAAGCAAAACCCACCTTCACATAGGATTACTGTCTATATGTGTCTTGTTTTTAGTGAACAGTATATATTGTTGAAGCTAACAGAGAAACAAAGATTTTTTTTATTTAATTGATTTATCTTCACCCACAACAAAAACAAATAGGGGAGACCGGGGCACTTTTACACTCATACATAAATATTGGAATCAAAACACCATGTATAAAAAACATATGTACCAGATGAAAGAGCAAAGTCTCAGGTATATATTTTGTAGTTGTGTATTTTTTATATCTTATTTCTGTGCAGAGTTATAAGCGATCGAATGGAGATTGTCACCATGTGACAAGTTGACCCTCCAAAGGGTAACTTGTCACATTATATGGGGTAAGATGTCGCATGGGGTTTTGCGACCAATAAAAAAAGGGCAAAATTAATTTTGTTGTTATTTTCTAATGTTAAGTGAATAAATGACAATAACTTACTTTTACTATTTATGAAATACATATGCAACATGCATTACGAAACTGACACTTACACTTTGAATACAAATAAAAGAAAATCTGAGTCAGACTCCTCATCTGAGTTGCAGTTTTGGCATAGCTTATGTAGATTGAATTGCCAGATGTACATGCATCATATGAAATAAATTTAAATATTATGAAAGATTGATTGATAGCTGTCTGACCCTGAATTTCCGCTGGTGTGAATGTTTTACAGTATCACCCCAAAGTACGGTAATTGACATAAAAGTCGTTCGCTGTACTCCTGTTCGACTTGTGACCTAGGGTCACCTGCCTGACAACCCTCAGCATCACGTCAGGTGCTGCACGGCCATGCTCTGTTTTTCTTTTATAATTCCTGACCATCTTCTCACATTGTCCTCTCTTTTAAATCGCTCTTTTTTCTGTAAAAAATTTAAAATATTTAGTAGGATGTAGGGATTTAAATTATTTTTAAAAATGATCATTTTGGGGTGTGTTGTTACATGTGACAACTTGCCCCAAAATGACTGTGACAAGTTGCCCCAAATGACCATGTTTGCTAATGCTAGCTTTTTTTGCTAATGCTACTTTTAAGGCTAATCTTAAAACTTTCCTTTTTGACAAAGCTTATAACTAGAGTGGCTCATGTTACCCTGAGCTACCTCTATAGTTATGCTGCTATAGGCTTAGGCTGCTGGAGGACATCAGGGCCTATTTTTCTCACTCTACTGAGTTCTACTGTTCTCCAGTTTTGCATTGCATTGAAATGACTGTTGTCATTTCAACTTTTAACTTTTTTGTTCTCTCTCTTTTTTCTTCATAGTAGGTACACCTGGTCTGGTGTTCTGTTAACTGTGACATCATCCAGAGAAGACGGCTCACCCGCTACTACAATCTAATGTAGAACAGATTACTAGATCAATGTGTGCTTCTGTGCTTGTTTGTCTGTCTTGTTGTGTCTCTGCTCTGTCTTCTGTAACCCCAGAATTTTTATCTGAATGAAGGTAATTTTAAAAAATATAGAGTTAATATTTTTTAATTTTTTTACTTTGGGTAGTGGAAAATGGTCAATTGGTGCTCATTTAAACTTACAATGTCCTGTCCTCTTCTTACTCAGTCCGTGAGACCTGAACATGCAAAGGAAAAAAACTACTATTCCACTTTTTGGTTGCACCCTCTGATGGAGAAGATAATTGCAATGTAACAACTAGCCCCGGTCTCCCCTACAGCCAGGGGGATAGAGTGCCTCATATATTTCCTATTTTTCATAGAAAAGATGCTAATTAAAAAGTGAAACTGTTCCCTGTCTGAAAAGCATCTATAGCGGCTTTCACGGGAGTTCCTCAGTGCTTCCTCTCTCCTTGATGGAAATTTTTGATTACATTTTTACTAAAAAAGTGTTACAATCTCCCTTATTGAATAGCCTATAGATGGAGATTCTTATTCATAAAGAAACTGAGATCCAATCTAACCAATAGCTAGATAAGCTGCATTGCCTAGCTTTTTTTAAGTCTGTTTTACAAAGTGCAATTATTTGCTCATTTGCTGAAAGAACCGATCCAGAAAGCTGGTCCTGTGCTGAGGATCCACTACTGGAACCGCTGAGCTGATTGTACAGAATAAAATGCTGCATAAGCTGCCGAAGATGATGGATAACTTCCTCCTCTCCAAAACACAGTGAAGAATCAAAAGAGCAAGGGACTTCTTCGTGTTCTTTAAGATGATAGCTCCTGAAGATCCTTCCTGCCAGCAGCTCACATTCTTCTACTATATTTTTGATTGATTTTTTTTTATATATTTAAATTTCCCTTAAGGTACTAAGAATTTTTAATATTTATTTTGGCTTGAAATACTGAAGATTTGTGGTTATTTCACACATTTATACAAGACCAAGTGGTTACTATTTTATTGAAGTGTTACACTATTTACTTAAACAACTGCTTATACCAAATCCCCACAAGGTGACGTTATACTACTGGTAGGGATGTTGCTGCTTCAAAAAACAAATTTTAATCATTCAACTGATTAAAAATAAGTTCATTCTGCTGAGTTTTCCCCATACTCATGCTATTTTAGATTTTTACATTACATAATCTTTGTTGTCACATTTAACAGCAACAGGTTTTAATCTCAACCTTCATCCTGCCCAGACATTACCCCCCCCCCCCCCCAAACAATAAAACACACAATAACGTATTAAAGCTTATGTTTTTTACGATAAACTATCATGTTGCAACGTAAAAAGGTTCTCTTTTTATTCAAAAGATATATCTCCGCTTCATTATTTTTTTTCAGGCTTGCATTATGTTACGCGTACATCTAGGCTTTTATTTTGAAATATTTTTCTGCACTTCCGGGCCAGCCGTGAAAGCGTCTTCGTCTTTCAATCTTAAAAAGAAAATGGAAAAAAAGAATTGGCGAAATCGAGAAACGGGCCGTTTTTTTCATTAAGTTTTTCTGGTTTTCCATTTCTAAATTGTGTTGACAAAAACAGAAAAACGGCTTTGTTTTCCATTTTCCCGTTTTTTATTTTAAAAGGAAAAACGAGAAAACGGAAGTAGTTTCCGTTTTCCGTTTTGGTTTTCCGGAAAAAAATCGAATTGCCTGAAGGTACACGGACCCGCAGGTTCGCACGTCAACGTCACCGCCATATTGTATGTGGCAGAAAAAAGTTGAGTTCTGTTATTGTGAACGTGGATCAGAGAAGATGCCTCATTCCTGTGCTGCAATAAATACACACACACACACACACACACACACACACACACACACACACACACACACACACATATATATATATATATATATATATAGATATATATATATATATATATATATGTATATATATATATATATATATATATATATATATATATATATATATATATATATATATATATATATATTTATATTTGTGTGTGTATATGTTATGAGGATCGATTTGTTAAATCTAAACATTGTTGTCTTCATTATTTCATAAAACCGTGTCACTTGTGAACCTTTAGGAACAGACTTTTTGGGGAAGTATTAAAGAGGTAAAATTAATAAAATGAGAGAAAAACAGTCCTAGGTCAATAAAGTAAAAATAAACAAACAAACACAAAAGTGATAATGTTATGATAAAAACATCATATCATGAGAATTAAGGGGGAACATTTCCAGAATACACACAGTTTGCAGAATTATTTTACTCCTGGAGTAATAGGGCCAGGTTAGATTATTTTAAATATTTTTATTCTTTAGGAGAATAAATTCAGGAGAATGAAGCTAAAGGGATACGAAAATAAACTTGTAATATTACAAAAAAAAATACTATGAATACAAAGTATATTCAGAGATTAAAGTCCCTCTGATACTGTTTAAGTGACTGAGTAACTGCAGATTTGCCACATTTAAGATGGCGGACGCTCTGACGCATCGCAGCATAGGCAGAACCCGCCCAACGACGCGTCTACTCTTATATTATGTCTATGTTGGGTACAGCCTGTTCAGGTTTCCAGCCTATCACTGAGCAACACATGCACAAACAAAGTGGTTTCTGTTTTAGAGAGACAGATTAATCCAACAGTCACATTTTCGGACTTTGAGAGGAAGACGGAGTACCTGGAAATAACCATGTATAAACTGGGAGAACATGCAAACCCGTGCAGAAAAATCTAAAGTATGGATTTAAAACCTGGAAACATTTGCTCTGAGCCATTAGAGCTAACCACTGGAACACCGTGCAGCCCCTGTTAACTATCAAATAATTGATTACCCTAATTTAAAATTGAAATGGATGTTGTCATTTAGTAGATATAATACCTATTATTTTAAACATTTATGAGCATAATTTCCTGTTTTTCTTTTGTTCAATTATGTTAGTTTCAACTTAAAATTCTGAAACTTTGACGGCAATCTTGTAGATATTGTGTTTATTTTGTTTTGTACATAACATAATCCTGAGGGTCTGATCAGTTTTTACTGTCTCTTAGATGTGATGGCATTTTCTTTTTAAACTGGGTTCTACAAAATACTTTAGCTCCAAGTTCTCACTCTCATTGTTGTAAATGTGAAGTTTCATACTTTTGTTTTATTTCTTATTTTCACAGGAGGAATATTCTCACACAAACACTGATATCTGATGTTGTCTAAAGGAAAAAAATAAATAAATGACTGATTTGCTGGAGGAAAAAAAGATCAGATAAGTATGAAAAGCTGCATTTTATAGGATTTTAAACTTTTTCAAAACTGCAATCACTTAAAGCAGTTGGTTCTTCTCAACATTTTTCTAATGGATAAACTTCACAGACACAAGCGCACTCTCACAAACACCTACAGGTGCTTGGATCAGGGATCTTACAGAATCACATAGATAGAACACCTCTATCATTAGCTTTGGCTGTCACTTTATACATTTCATATTAAATAACACTGTATATTTTAGTTTTTTGTCTTTTGAACATGAAATAGTTCTAGAATAAAATCTAATAAAGCTTTAAATATAAATAAAAAGCAGTTTGTAAATGCTACTGAAACATGTTTAATAGTCGGCTGTACACTTTTAATATCTAATGCATGTGCTTAACATTTTCAACAGCTGAAGTTGGTTTATTGCAGCAGATAAACAGGAAACAGTCTTTACTTTCACTTTCAGCTGAGACGGTGAAACAGCAGAACTGATCCTGAAGTCTGAGACTAAACCACTTTAAACTGAAATACTCCACTATTTTAGACACTTTTTTTCCTTTGCTTGGTAGAAAATTGAGTTTTATCAGATGTGAACCTTCAGGATGGATTATCTGGGGAATTACTAACAGACTGGCCGAAGGTAAGATGAGTACCATGTGATCTGACTATAAGTCTATCAGTATTTCCTTTTCTTCATTATTAATGCCGTTTAGAAAGATAACCAGAAGATATTTAGCTTGTAATTGATCAGGTTAGTTAACCAGCAGTGAAGGCTGTTATTTAGTGCAGCACGCCACTGTGCCTCCCTCCATTTTGAATGCAGCTCCAGTGATTTTAGGCCCAGAACTTTCTTAATTCTGACTTTTTACTTTGAGGCTTTCCTGATATAATCCTGACATATTTGCAATTTCACTTGTCTGATGTACAGATATATCTTTACAACACAAAACGTTCCTGTTTATTACTGAGATGTTACTTGAGATCCCCGCTTTCAGACCAGGAAGTATAGAAAAATACACGTTTCTGTAAGCAGACTACCATGTGATCTGACTTTAAATCTATCAGTATTTCCTTTTCTTCATTATGAATGGCTTTTAGATAGTCAATCAGAAGATATTTAGCTTGTAATGGATCCGGTTGGTTAACCAGCAGTGAAGGCTTCGCTCCGGACATTTTATTTACTGCAGCACGTCACTCAGCCCCCCTCCATTTTGAATGCAGCTCCAGTGATTTTAGGCCCAGAACTTTCAAAACTCTTACTTTTAACTTTGTTTGAGCCTTTCCTGATATATTTGCAGTTTGACTTGTCTGATGTACAGATATATCTTTACAACACAAAATGTTTCTGTTTATTACTGAGATGTTACTTCAGAACCCTGCTGTCAGACCAGGAAGTATAGAAAAATGCATGTTTCTGTTTTTTATTCTTTTCTCAAAGACTTAAATTATTATTATTTTTTTTATTTCAGGATTTTTAAGGATCAGATTAACTGGAATCTCTGAAGCCTTCTGCTCACTAACATGGCGTCACCTGCATCAGGTGAGTGGTAATCTCTGAAACAGGAAGCAGAGAAATTTAGCCTCAGCCAGACATGTCCTGTCTTGCAGTGTAACATTCAGAATTGTTGTCTTCATGCCAAAGAGAGCCTAACAGATTTATTTTCCTTAGTGGAGCGCTACTGTTTTTGCTATAGTGCTCCGGTTGATACCTATTCAAAGAACTTTATTCAAGAAAAAAGAAGCTCTGTCATATTTTACAACATTTTTGGAGGGGCAGAGACTGGCTCAGGATACATACATACATAAGACAAAGAAACAAGACATTAGCTTTACTATTTTTGTTAAAAAACAAGCCAGCCAGACCGAGCCCACATAGCAAACCCAGAGGTGCCCAGAGAAGTCGATCTGAATTAATTATTAATTATTGTGGAGACTCAGGATCAGAATGAGCTTCATTGCCAGGTAGTATTTTACACGTATGAGGAATATGCTTCGGTGATAAGGTGCTACACATAGACAAATATATAGCTGACATAAATAAATGTGTCATGGTTTAGTTTTGATTCGGCTTTTGTTGCCATTGGTTTTCGGTTTTTCCACCTTGTTTTAGTTTTAGTTAGGGTTTAACTTTATTTATTGTTTTTAGTTTCTCCTTCCCCTCACTTCAGCCTTCCCTTCCACCCAGCCTTCACTTCACTCTCCTTGCAGTCAGTCACACCTGTTAGTAATTATTCAGTCAGATGCATGTCACCTGTTAGTCTTCCTATTTAAACCTCCCTCTGCCTCACTTTAGTGCTGGTCCGTCTTCAGTATCATCCACTCCATGCCAGTCCTCGTCCTTGCCTTGGAAGGTCTATTTCTGTTTTCGGATTTAAGGTTAGTTTTGCCACGTTGAAAGACTTTGTGCCTCACCGTTGCTCCTGGGAAGTTCTGCTCTGTGTTCTGGTGTCCCCAGTGATTTGCTAACCTGACTAGCCGCTCTGAGAAGGCTCTGCTCTGTGCCACCCCGCTCAGCGTTGTTGGACTCTCTCTCTCCTGGCCGTCAGCCCCTGCCTTCACCTGCACCCCTGAGCCGTTGTATTCCTGCACCTCCGGTTACATCTTCCATCAGTCATCTACCCTTCAATAAACCTCTCAAACTTTTGTCCTGTGTGTGTTCTGAGTTCATCAATAAACAAATCCTGACAGTACGGACCAGCCAAAAGGATGAACTCAGACACCACATGGAACTTACCTGCAGGGGCTGACACCCCGGAGATCCGTGCATACCTGGACATGTGCGAACGCCTGATGAAAGAGAGGTACGCCAGGATGGCTTCTGCCCAGGACCCTGCGCCGCCGATCAAGGCCGACTCCACTCCCCAGGTGTTCTACGTGGGCGTTGTTGCCGCTACCCCAGGGCACGAGAAGGGAAGCCGCAGATCCCTTCATCGCCTATGTCACCACCTCTATGACTCGCAGCTGGCTCCCCGAGTAAAGCTCAATGTCCCATCCATCAGAGCCCCACATGTCGAGGAGGACCAGCTGTGGAGCTTCTATTACGGTGACCGGGACGACCTTCTTCCCCGTGGGCCTGCAGCCACCCCTCTGACAGCCTCTGTACCCCCGTCTGGCTCCTCCCGGCTAGGACGCCGGGCACTCCGACGCCTTAAGGCCTCCGAAGACTCGCTCCCGCTCAGGTCCCGTGAGGGGGTTCAGGAGGACCCGCCCTCTGAAGCCTGTAGCCCGGCAGCGTCCGAGGTAGCTGAAGAGATGGTTCCGCCTCCACCCGAAAGCTCCGCTCTGCCGGCCACCGTAGGCTCCGCTCTGCCGGCCGCTGAAAGCTCCGCTACGCCGGCCACCGTAAGCTCCGCTCCGCCGGCCACCGTAGGCTCCGCTCTGCCGGCCTCTGAAGGCTTCGCTCTGCCGGCCGCTGAAAGCTCCGCTCCGCCGGCCGACGTAGGCTCCGCTCTGCCGGCCACCGTAAGCTCCGCTCTGCCGGCCTCTGAAGGCTTCGCTCTGCCGGCCGCTGAAAGCTCCGCTCTGCCGGCCACCGTAAGCCCCGCTCTGCCGGCCTCTGAAGGCTTCGCTCTGCCGGCCGCTGAAAGCTCCGCTCTGCCGGCCGACGCAGATCAGCCCGAGGCCTCCGAGGAAGCCGCCCTGCCTCAGGCCGAGGCCTCCGAGGGAGCCGCCCTGCCTCAGGCCGAGGCCTCCGAGGGAGTAGTTTCGCCTCAGGCCGAGGCCTCCGAGGGAATAGTTTCGCCTCAGGCCGAGGCCTCCGAGGGAGTAGTTTCGCCTCAGGATGAGGCCTCCGAGGGAGTAGTTTCGCCTCAGGATGAGGCCTTCGAGGGAGTAGTTTCGCCTCAGGATGAGGCCTTAGTTGATGCTACTCCTATTTCTAGTTCGTCGTGCCGGGGTCGTCCTCCACGACGCCCGCACCAGACTTTCCTGTTCGGCCGGAGCCAAAGACTGCGGACTCCGGGCCGCTCGACTTTGCCTCGTCGGGGCCGCCCACCACGGCGACCGCCTCTGACTTTCCTGCTCGGCCGGAGCCGCAGACTGTGGACTCCGGGCCGCTCGACTTTGCCTCGTCGGGGCCGCCCACCACGGCGACCGCCTCTGACTTTCCTGCTCGGCCGGAGCCGCAGATTGCGGACTCCGGGCCGCTCGTCTTTGCCTCGTCGGGGCCGTCCACCACGGCGCCCGCTTTTGACTTTTCTGTTCGGCCGGAGCTGCCGACCGCGGTCTCCAGGCCGCTTGACTTTGCCTCGTCGGGGCCGTCCACCACGGCGCCCGCTTTTGACTTTTCTGTTCGGCCGGAGCTGCCGACCGCGGTCTCCAGGCCGCTTGACTTTGCCCCGTCAGGGCCGCCCTCCTCAAGGGCTTAGTCGGGCGATGCTGCTCCGCCGCCTGCCTCGTCCAGGACGACCTCCACGAGAACTCTTGCGGCTTAGCAGCCGTCTTTGCCTACGCCCTTAAGGCCAGTGCTTTCTGTTTTATTTTGTTTAAGCTCGGCTTTAGTTTTGATTGATTTAGAATTCCTCGGTTTAGAATTATTTAGGGGGTTCTTTGTTTTCTTAGAGTACTTAGCCTCTGTTTTGCTTTGTTTTTTCCTGCTCTGTTTTAGGAGTCTAGATTTTGCCTTAGTTTTCTAGGTTTGCCCAGCCTTGTCATTTTAGCTTTAGCTCTCTGGTTGTCACGTTAGTGTACTTGTTCAAGTCCTAGTTTTTCTTTTTTCCTTCATTCGTAGTTAGCTTTAGTTTCATTTTCTGCTTTAGTGTTTTGATTTTATGTCTTGCCTTAGTTTTTCTTTTGTGGTGTTATCCCTGCTCTAGTTTTGCCTTATTTTCTAGTTCTTGGTTTGATTCTTTATTTTTGTCCTGCGCTTTTAGTTTCCAGCGCTCCTTAGGTCTTAGCGCTCACTTAGATTTCTGACCCCTGGCCCTGAGCTGTTTCATGCTCCTTAGCTTTGGCTGGTTCGAGCTTCCTTGGTTTTTGTTTTGGCCTCTTAGTTCCTTAGTCCCCTGGCGTGTTAGGACGCCTTCTGTTTCTCGGTTCCCCGGCGTATTAGGACGCCCTCTGTTTCTCGGTTCTCTGGCGTGTTAGGACGCCCACTGATTCTTGGCTCTCTGGCGTGTTAGGACGCCCTCTGTTTCTCGGTTCCCCGGCGTGTTAGGGCGCCCTCTGATTCTTGGTTCCCCGGCGTGTTAGGACGCCCTCTGATTCTTGGTTCCCCGGCGTGTTAGGACGCCCTCTGATTCTTGGTTCCCCGGCGTGTTGGGACGCCCTCTGATTTTTGGTTCCCCGGCATGTTAGGATGCCCTCTGATTTGTGGTTCCCCAGCGTCTTAGGACGACCTCGGTTCCCCGGCGTGTTAGTACGCCCTCCGTTCTTGTTCCTTGGCATTTTAGATGTTCCTGCTTACCTTGTGCCCCGGCGTTTCCCTCACGCCCCGGCGTTCTCTTCCCCGAGCCCCGGCGTTTCCCTCACGCCCCGGCCTGTTCTTCCCTCTGGCGTTGTTGTACGCCCGTTCTTCCCTCTGGCGCTGTCGTGCGCCTGTTCTTCCCTCTGGCGTTGTCGTACGCCTGTTCTTCCCTCTGGCGCTGTCGTGCGCCCGTTCTTCCCTCTGGCGCTGTCGTGCGCCCGTTCTTCCCTCTGGCGCTGTCGTGCGCCCGTTCTTCCCTCTGGCGCTGTCGTGCGCCCGTTCTTCCCTCTGGCGTTGTCGTGCGCCCGTTCTTCCCTCTGGCGTTGTTGTACGCCCGTTCTTCCCTCTGGCGCTGTCGTGCGCCCGTTCTTCCCTCTGGCGCTGTCGTGCGCCCGTTCTTCCCTCTGGCGTTGTCGTGCGCCCGTTCCTTCCCTTTGGCGCTGTCGTGCGCCCGTTCCATCCCTTTGGCGCTGTCGTGCGCCCGTTCCTTCCCTTTGGCGTTAAGTACGCCCGTTCTTCCCTCTGGCGCTGTTGTACGCCCGTTCTTCCCTCTGGCGCTGTCGTGCGCCTGTTCTTCCCTCTGGCGTTGTCGTACGCCTGTTCTTCCCTCTGGCGCTGTCGTGCGCCCGTTCTTCCCTCTGGCGCTGTCGTGCGCCCGTTCTTCCCTCTGGCGCTGTCGTGCGCCCGTTCTTCCCTCTGGCGCTGTCGTGCGCCCGTTCTTCCCTCTGGCGTTGTCGTGCGCCCGTTCTTCCCTCTGGCGTTGTTGTACGCCCGTTCTTCCCTCTGGCGCTGTCGTGCGCCCGTTCTTCCCTCTGGCGCTGTCGTGCGCCCGTTCTTCCCTCTGGCGTTGTCGTGCGCCCGTTCCTTCCCTTTGGCGCTGTCGTGCGCCCGTTCCATCCCTTTGGCGCTGTCGTGCGCCCGTTCCTTCCCTTTGGCGTTAAGTACGCCCGTTCTTCCCTTTGGCGCTGTCGTGCGCCCGTTCCTTCCCTTTGGCGCTGTCGTGCGCCCGTTCCATCCCTTTGGCGCTGTCGTGCGCCCGTTCCTTCCCTTTGGCGTTAAGTACGCCCGTTCTTCCCTTTGGCGCTGTCGTGCGCCCGTTCCTTCCCTTTGGCGCTGTTGTGCGCCCGTTCCTTCCCTTTGGCGCTGTCGTGCGCCCGTTCCTTCCCTTTGGCGCTGTCGTGCGCCCGTTCCTTCCCTTTGGCGTTAAGTACGCCCGTTCCTTCCCTTTGGCGCTGTCGTGCGCCCGTTCCTTCCCTTTGGCGCTGTCGTGCGCCCGTTCCTTCCCTTTGGCGCTGTCGTGCGCCCGTTCCTTCCCTTTGGCGCTGTCGTGCGCCCGTTCCTCCCTCTGGCGCTGTCGCGCGCCTGTTCTCCCTCTGGCGTTAGCACGCCTACTTCTTCCCTCTGGCGTTAGTATGTCTGGCCTTGCCCGTTTTGCCTTGTGGCAATGTTCGCCTGACTTTCCTTGTGGCGATGTTTGCTTTTCAGCATCTGCTAGACGTTCTTGTTTTGCCTACCAGGGGTTGTTAGAGACCCCTTTTAGTCCGCTTTTGTTTTTCCTTTTGTTTCAGATCGCCCTGAGTGGGTAGTTTTTTTTTTTTTTTGTTTGATTTTGGCCCACCATCCGTACCACCCTCCACCCACCCTGCTTTGATCTGTTTTGTTTGACCCTAGCCCGCCATCCGTACCACCCTCCACCCACCCTAGGTTGGTTGTTGTTTAGTTTGTTAGGCCGTCCGGAGACCGGCCTTGAGGGGGGGGTAATGTCATGGTTTAGTTTTGATTCGGCTTTTGTTGCCATTGGTTTTCGGTTTTTCCACCTTGTTTTAGTTTTAGTTAGGGTTTAACTTTATTTATTGTTTTTAGTTTCTCCTTCCCCTCACTTCAGCCTTCCCTTCCACCCAGCCTTCACTTCACTCTCCTTGCAGTCAGTCACACCTGTTAGTAATTATTCAGTCAGATGCATGTCACCTGTTAGTCTTCCTATTTAAACCTCCCTCTGCCTCACTTTAGTGCTGGTCCGTCTTCAGTATCATCCACTCCATGCCAGTCCTCGTCCTTGCCTTGGAAGGTCTATTTCTGTTTTCGGATTTAAGGTTAGTTTTGCCACGTTGAAAGACTTTGTGCCTCACCGTTGCTCCTGGGAAGTTCTGCTCTGTGTTCTGGTGTCCCCAGTGATTTGCTAACCTGACTAGCCGCTCTGAGAAGGCTCTGCTCTGTGCCACCCCGCTCAGCGTTGTTGGACTCTCTCTCTCCTGGCCGTCAGCCCCTGCCTTCA
The DNA here is from genome assembly GCF_011125445.2 of Fundulus heteroclitus. Classification (NCBI taxonomy): domain Eukaryota; kingdom Metazoa; phylum Chordata; class Actinopteri; order Cyprinodontiformes; family Fundulidae; genus Fundulus; species Fundulus heteroclitus. Next base: position 21,789,727 of record NC_046372.1, read on the forward strand.
CCTGCACCCCTGAGCCGTTGTATTCCTGCACCTCCGGTTACATCTTCCATCAGTCATCTACCCTTCAATAAACCTCTCAAACTTTTGTCCTGTGTGTGTTCTGAGTTCATCAATAAACAAATCCTGACAAAATGTAGAAATAAATTATTTAAATAAACAAAACAAATGGAAGTTATGTAAGATGAATAAGACAAAAGATAAGGATAATACAACTAAGTGCTGAGGAAGAACATTGTGGCAGATATTTACATGTGCATTATTCTGGGTTTTTGTTGTGCATATGTATTGCAACGGGATAGGAGACATTTAAAAAAAAATAGAAATAAATAAATAAATGCGCAAAAAATAAGTATACTATTGAATGTACAATAATGCAGCAAATAAATAAAAGTAGGCAATAATTATATGACAAATGCAAATATCTTTTGCTTAGCTTTTTTATTTTTTCTCCTTTGTAATAATTATCCATTCATTTGTTATAATATTCAACTTTTATTTATTAGTTACAAAAGCAAATTAAATGTTTTTGTCTGCTTTATTCTTTGTATTTCATACCCATTTCTTCAACTCTATTCATTTCTTGCTTTCTTTTTACGTTTCTGTATGCATATCTGCTTCATTATAGGGGTCTTTCTGTGCCTATTGGTTGGTCTGACTTCTTTGCTCAATCTAGAAGCTACAGCTGTGGCTGCCACTAGTGGCACAATAGCTACCCAGGTTATTAGTGAGCTGAGGCATTTAGCAACTTTGTTTGAAAACAACAAAGTAATTCCTGACTTTATTAGCTGTTGTGCGGACGCTCTGATTGAACGTACGGTTCAGTTAGCAGCTCATACGGACACAGATATTATAAGTCGATAGTCACCAGGGCTGTAAAAACCCCATTAACCCAGACATTCACTCCTCCTGAAAGAGCGTAGAGCCACAGTGGACAGTCGTCTGTACTGTTGATGGCATTGCAGCAATCCCTCATACTGAGAAGACAGAGCAAAAACACAAAAAAGCATCAAAGCTCACACTGATCATGGAAATAGAGATGTTTTATTCTGTTAAAAAGTAAAAGAATAGTGCAGTCACCTCGTTGTTCAGTTAATGGGTTAGAATAGAAAATGAGAAAAATATTCTCCTGTGGTATCTCAGCCTACATGATTGTATGACCATACCATTTGCTTCATATGAGGATAATCATATATGTCTAAGCTTTATTCATATAAACATTAACTCCCAATATAGCACCTTTTCAAAAAGGAAAAGGGCTCTGTTTTCATTTCAAGATATGACACGAAAATACTATTTGTTCTGATGGTCCCACATCTCCAGAAGTTCTGTCTGCTGTAACCAAAGATCCACCTTCATGAATCCATCACTGAGAACAGCTGTCTGTGCAAAGCTCAGCCCAACAGATAACCTAATCTTTGACCCAGACATGGTTTTTAACTTAAAATGTTTGTTAAAAATAAATCAATAGCAAAAAAATCTTGGTGTAGGAAGGTTAATGTCCAGAGAGTAGCAGAAAACAGTCAGTGCTGCTAACAGCAGGACATAAAGGTCTGAATAGGCTGGAGGCAGGAATCAGGTCAGTAAAGCAGGTAAACCTTCACAAGAGTCTGGAAGGCAGATTTGGCAGTAGAGTAGCACAGTTAGCAGTAGATTGTGAATTTATGGGGATACTTTACTGTATCGGGTTGACTGTCTAACAGAGAATATTTCAGTTTCAAGCAGAATTGTTGTGATGCTTTCATTGTTTCCTGCTGAGAAAGATGTCTACAGGATGTTTGAATGTGTTACTGGAGAACTTTAGCAAAACTCAGAAAGAGCTGAACTCTAGAGATACGAGAATATAGGGTTCATGGAACTGTATACTTGGGGGTAAGGGTTGGCAGATAAAAATGTAAGGTTTATGAAGGACAAACAGAGACACAGATAATGAGTCTAAGCAGTGGCAGAGCTTGAGTGGACATAGAACAATATTCAGATTTTCATAGTAAGTGACACAATGAACTGGATTAGAAACAAGCAGATCTGGATATATAACAAGATATTGGACAATAGATAGTGAATGTGAAGATGCCAGAGACCAGGAGAGGAGATCACAGGGAACATCCATAAATGGAGTCAAGCAGGATATGCAGAAGGTTTGTATCACAGAATAATATAGAAAATAGAGAGAGATAAGATCCACTGATCCCTGAAAGGATTCTCCCAAACAGCTATTTGTACATTGAATAATAAGTTCTTAATACCTATGCTATTTTTTTTCATTAGGTTAAAACTGAAGATACTTTTTGGATATAAAAACATACTGTTGCCCCCATTAATGTGTTTGCTTTTTTGTCTTGACAGATGGACAGCCTTTAAAAAGAAGCAGAAGCTATGGATTTCTTCCACCAGACAGTGAGTTTATATTTTTAAATATACAATTACAAATGTACAACTAAAGACCACCCAAAGTACCTCATATTTCCTCTGAACTGTAAAAATAAAACAAAAAAGACTCACAAACATGTGACCGAAAGAACGAGATCCCGGATACAAGCGGCTGAAATGAGTTTTCTCCGTAGTGTGTCTGGGCTCTCCCTTAGAGATAGGGTGAGGAGCTCAGTCATCCGGGGAGGACTCAGAGTAGAGCCGCTGCTCCTCCACGTCGAGAGGAGCCAGTTGAGGTGGCTCGGGCATCTGGTCAGGATGCCTCCTGGACGCCTCCCTGGTGAGGTGTTCCGGGCACGTCCCACCGGGAGGAGGCCCAGGGGAAGACCCAGGACACGCTGGAGGGACTATGTCTCCCGGCTGGCCTGGGAACGCCTTGGGATTCCCCCAGAGGAGCTGGCCCAAGTGGCTGGGGAGAGGGACGTCTGGGCCTCCCTACTGAAGCTGCTACCCCCACGACCCGACCCCGGATAAGCGGAAGAAGATGGATGGATGGATGGATGTACCAGTCAGAACACAGAAACAGTTTGGAAAATATTTTTTACCAAGCAGGTGTTTTTGTGGGTGGAGAAAGAGTTCTAAGGTTGACAAAACAAACAATTAGCATCTATACTTAAACTTATGTGTTGGCTACTTTTTCCATAAAGATCATGAACTGATAATTTTACAAATTAGATTTTAAGTGTTTACCAGTTTGCAGCTGAGCTAATTTTCTTACTTCACTGAGTAAACTGTCTCGATACAGTTTTGAAAACTTGAACTTCAAAGTATGTTTTTCCAATTTATTGAGTGGTAAACAAACTTTTTGTTCTTACAATTTCAGTGTCTGAACTCAGGGTGGTTCTGCTGGGAAGCAGCTGGTCCCAGAGGAGATCAGTGGGAAACTTCATAATGGGAAAGGATGTTTTTAACACTGGACCTCAGTCCTGTGTCAGAGTCTGTGGAGAAGAGGAGAAAACCAGAATTGTTGTCATCAACACTCCTGACCTTCAGTTTCGATGTGCAGCCGAACAAACTGAGTTTATTAAAGACTGTGCGAGCGTCTCTGCTCCTGGACCTCATGTGTTCCTGTTGGTTCTGGAGCCTGAAAACTTCACTGAAGAAGAGAAAAACACGATGCACAGAGTCCTTGAAGCTTTTAACGATCGATCCTTTGATCATTCCTTTATACTGATGTTAAATTCTGAACCAAGACAGCAGGACAACATTTTTAAAGATTATACGAAAAAGGCTTTAATTAAGGAACTGATCATAAAATGCAGATACAGATACTTAAAGATGGAGGACATTGAGCTCCCAGAGCTGCTGACTCGTTTTGGTCAAATTGTGAAAGAGAACAATGGAGAACATGTGAGCTATGAAGAGTTTGAAGAAGCAGCCTCCAGCTTACCAGATTCTCCTCAGAGCCTTAAAGAAAAGGCTCCAACAGGTTCTCTAGTAGCTGCTGGTAAAGATGCTGGTAAGTCAAGAAACGACTGAAAATAATATTAATACAAACTTGACACAAATCTTTTTTAATTTACCCATTATAATAAACAATAATGTTCTGTTTTTAAAGGTCTCAGTGGTCAAATTTTCAGAACACATCTGTCCTATGGAGGTGGGTAAATGTATTCGTTAATAATGAAACTTGCAGACTGGCCTGTAGAGGTCGCTATTCTACTCTATACATTCACAGCTAAGGAGAATTTTCTAGTTCACACTTAACATGAATGTTTTTTAACTGAGCAGAAACCAAAGTCTTAATAATAAAACCAGACATGAATATGGGGTGACAGTGGCGCTCAATAATTTGTCCTGCAATAGGTGGGTTGCTGGTTCAATTCCTTGCCCCGGCCCATCTCAGTCATTATGCTGAGGGTGGTCAGAGTGTCTGGTGAACCAGATGTATGGCAGCTTCGCTTCTATCAGTCTACTTTCTCTCCACCACCAGAGTGTGAATGGATGAATGACTGACTAGTGGAAAGCACTTTGGGGTCGTTGGACTAGTTGAAGTGCTATACAAGCCATTTACCATGAATCGGAAAAACATACAATCTCAACCTGATTCAAAAGCCATTACAGAATCAGAAGTGTTTATGGTAAACAAAATAACTGAGAAAACATGAGGCAGTGTGATCGTTGCTTCACCATGACAGTGCTCACATTTTGATGCATGACAAACGTGCTGAAGCATCTGCTGTTTTGCTAAACAGAAGAAAAGGAAAGCTCTGAAACAGAGAGGTTTGACTTTAAAAGCTCAGACTCCAGACCCACAAGTCCTGGTGGGTCCACGGTCTGCTTCCAGAATGGATCTAACTATTCAATTCAATTACAAATTCAATTTTATTTTTATAGTGCCAATTCATGAAACATGTCATCTCAAGGCTCTTTACAAAGTCAAAATCTATCAGATTATACAGATTGGTCAAACATCTCCTATATAAGGGAACCAGTTGATTGCATCAAGTCTCTCCAAGCAGCATTCGCTCCTCCTGAAAGAGCGTAGAGCCACAGTGGACAGTCGTCTGCATTGTTGATGGCTTTGCAGCAATCCCTCATACTGAGCATGCATGAAGCGACAGTGGAGAGGAAAACTCCCCTTTAAAGGCATACTATGCAACATTTTTCAGTTAATTAATGTGTTCCATACCGTTTTGGATGATTAAATGAGTCATTTCAGGTTGAACAAAGGTTTTCTCGGCCGCACCCACAGGCTCAGAAGTCTCGTGCAAGACCGCGAGAGTCGGTCTTGCTTTACGGCGAGAACTCCATGTGTTTTTGCCCTGCCATTCACTATATGCACGCGCGAAAGCAACAAAGAACCGCGTGTTAATGTGAAATAAACATGCAAGCATATCGAGTTTTTTATTATTATTATTAGTATTATATATATATATATATATATATATATATATATATATATATATATATATATATATATATATATATTTTTTTTTTTTTTGAATGTTGGCGAGGCGGTAGCCTGAGTTTGGCGCCGCCTCGCCAAGATAGCGCTGCGGGAAACCCTGATGTTCATACTTTCACTGTGTTAGTCATTGTTTGTACTGCCGTTTTTTCGACTTTTCGTTGCGTTCGCCTGTCTGCTAAGCTCAAAAAGCCTGGCTTGACGGAGAAACCAGAACAGCTGAGCATCTTTATGACAGTGCACTTTTACTTTCGCCCTCTGGGGGGAGCCTCGCTGGAAAATCAACCCTGGTTGCATAGTATACCTTTAACAGGGAGGAGAACCTCCAGCAGAACCAGAACCAGGCTCAGTGTGAACGCTCATCTGCCTCGACCCACTGGGGCTTACAGAAGACAGAGCAGAGACACAGAAAGAGAGACAAAGAAGAACAGAAGCTTATGCACATTTTGAGCAAAACCAATTGGATCTAGGATAGTTTTAAAGGCTACACTAAGGTTATTACATTCTGTGTCAACATGAATGTTAAAAACACCCACTATAATAACTTTGTCAGTGTTTAACACCAAATCAGATAAGAAGTCTGACAGCTGATCCAAAAACTGAGTGTAAGGGCCTGGTGGACGATACAAAACAACAAACAGAAGAGGTTTTATTGCTTTGCAGTTTGGATGAGGAAAACTGAGGGTTAAATGTTCAAAAGAACTGTAGTTATTAATTGGCCTGGGACTAATTAATAAATAAGACTGAAAGATGGTTGCCACTCCTCCTCCTCTTCCCACAGATCTGGGAATCTGGAAATTTGAATAACTGGGGGGAGTTGACTCATTTACACTAACGTAGTCCTCTTGTAGCCAGGTTTCTGTGAGACAAAACAAATCAATTTGATTACCAGAAATCAAAGTCTTCGGAGGGAGAGACCTTATATTTAACAGACCACATTTAATTCTTTTATTCTTTGGTTCAAAGTGAGCAGTGTTGATATTTATTAGGTCTTTATGATTTGCTCCTTTTAGATCCGTTTTTAATTTGTTTAGTTTTGGCCGTGGGAAAGACACCGTCTCAATAGGATAATGGGTGGGTAACAGTACAGAAGCTGCAGAGAGGTGTGTTAAACTACGGCTCTGCTTCCTGGTCTGGACCCTGGGTTGTCAGCATTTAGGAGAACTAATAAATCCGGCCAGATTCCTAGAAAGAAGAGCTGCACCATCCAAAGTGGGATGAATGCCATCTCTCCGGATCAGACCAGGTTTTCCCCAGAAAGTTCGCCAGTTATCAATTTAGCCCACGTCGTTTTCAGGACAGGACACCACCTAGTTGTGTTAGGATTAACTACTGTTAATTCTTACACTACTGGACTTCCTCTCTTGTTTCATGAAGAGATTTGGCTTTGCGTCCAAAAAGCTTCCTTAGTTCTGATCCGAATGGACGTAACAGGCTTGTTAGTTGTTGACTGAACAATCCCACACAAAGGTCAAAATTTTAAACTGAAATTACTCACATTTTAATCCTGGACATTTGTGTAAATCCATTGTTTCCTACTGACAGTATTTCTAACCTTTTTCAAATGTTTGCTATATGGACTTTATCCCTTTACAGAATTTCATTATTTACATTAAATGCTGTGATTTTTTTTTTACTTTAGCTGAAAGATGACAAAAGGTTTAATCACATACTTTTATCTAATCTCTTACAGCATCTGGTTTCAGGATTGTGTTGTTGGGGAAAAGTGAAGATAAAAAGTCAAAACTTGGTAACTTGATAATTGAAGAGCAGGAATTTCATCACCAGAAGCGCAGCGTGGCCTCCTGTGGAGTGTGGAGAGGAAAACCAGTGATAGTAGTAAAAACTCCTGACATGTTCAGTCTTCATCAGGAAGAAATCCTTGGAGAAATGAATAACTGTGTGAGGCTCTGTTACCCTGGACCACATGTCCTGCTGCTGTTAGTGAAACCTTCAAAATTTACTGAAGATAACAGAAAAACAATGAACTTCATCCTGACTTTGTTTGGTCCAGATGCCTTCAAACATTCAGTGGTCATCTTAACACATAATGGAGAAAGTTCATCTGTCAATGAGCTCCTCAGGCTAGTTCAACACAGATGCTACAACATGAATAAAAATGATCGCAGTCTGTTGATGAAGGAGATTGAGACCATCATGGTGGAAAACAAAGGAACCTATCTGAGCTTCAGAGGAGAGACCAGCAGACCCCAACAGGAACAGATTAAACCACTAAACCTGGTTCTGTGTGGAAGGAGAGGAGCAGGGAAGACCTCAGCAGCCAAGGCCATCTTAGGTCAGACTGAGCTAAAATCCAACTCATCAGAGAGCGTTAAAAACCAGGGAGAGGTCAGCGGACGTTGGGTTTCTCTGGTGGATCTGTTGTAAGCGGCGACAGCGACATCCAGAAGCTCATTCAGAGCTGTGGAGGAAGATATGTTGTTGTCAACATTAAGGACCAGCAGCAGATTCCAGAACTGTTGGTGATGGTGGAAAAAAGTGTTTCTAAAAGGGAAAATCAGTCCAGTTACACAATGAAATCATTATCATGGGGCCTAATGGAGAAAATATCAAATCTACAAGCTAAACTGACGAAGATCACCACAAAGGCACCTCTAAAAGGTAAAATAATATTTTATTTTGAAATGTTTCTTTTCTATTTATAAATTACTGAGTTTTCAGTTTTAATCTGCTTCTTTTAGATCTTGTCAAATGTGTTATACTATTTTTCACATTCCTGGAAATAATAATATTGCTCTTTGAATTATATAGTAATGCCATAAACGTATTCATACCTCTGGTAGATTTAGCTTTCAAGTTATTTTCATGTAACAAATGTTTGATTCTAATTGGAAATGAGACCACATTATGACAATAAAATGGTGACAAAGGGGATCAAGATGTATGTTTTTTTAATTAGAAAAAATACCTTTAACAATAAATTATGCTTTTCTTAACACTGAAACTCTTTACTTATAAATGTTCTTGTAAAAGCTCAGATTTCTGCAGGTCTTCTCCGTTTTTTTGATGATTTATCTCTGGTGGTGCTAAGGCAATCTCATGTTGAATGTGTTGTTGTTCTTCACAGACAGTGAAGAGAAGAACCCAGAGTGTCTCAGGATTGTTCTGATCGGGAAAACTGGCAACGGGAAGAGCTCATCAGGAAACACCATCCTGGGAAGAAAGGAGTTTATTTCCAAGTTAGCTCAACAGTCGGTTACAAAAAGCTGCCAGAAAGCCCAAAGTAAGGTGGACGGCCGTCTTGTTGCTGTTGTCGACACTCCTGGTCTGTTTGATTCAACTTTGTCCCATGAAGAAGTCAATGAAGAGCTGGTGAAATGCATGAGTCTACTGGCTCCAGGTCCACATGTCTTCCTGCTGGTGTTAACGATCGGTAGATTCACACCAGAGGAAAAAGAAACATTAAGTCTCATCAAGAAAGTTTTTGGAAGAGATTCTGAGAAGTTCACCTTCATCCTTTTTACTGGAGGAGACAGGCTGGAACATGACAAAATGTCCCCTGAAGAGTTCATTGCATGTTGTGATGATTCCTGTAAGAAGCTGATTGCTGACTGTGGAGGAAGAGTCCATGTGTTTAATAACTATAATAAACAGGATCGCTCACAGGTCACTGAGCTGATCAGGAAGATCGACACCATGGTGAAGGAGAACGGAGGCAGTTTCTACACCAATGAGATGCTGCAACAGGCTGAAGCTGCCATTCAGAAAGAAATGAAAAGAATCCTGAGGGAGAAGGAACAAGAGATGGAAAAAATGAAGGAGGAGCTGGAAAGAAAACACAAGGAAGAAAAAGAAGAAATGGAAAAAAGAATAGAGGACCAGATAGCAGAAATTGAAAAAGAGAGAAAACACAAAGCTGAACAACTTAAAGAAATCGAGGAAAAGATTAATAAGGAACGAGAGCAAATAAAGAAAGAACAGGAAGAAAGAAAAGAGGAAGAAAAACACAAACAACAGGAGTGGGAAAAAGCACAAAAAGCTTTGGAGGAAAAATTACAGTCAGAGTCAAAAGAAAAGAAGAAAATCAACGAAAAACTGGAGCAGACCAGAAGAGAGATAGAAGAAAAAGGAAAGGAATGGGAGAAGGAAAGAAATGAGTGGTGGGAAAAACGAAAACAAGAGGATAAAAACAGACAGGAAGAGGAGAAACTAAAACTGAAAAGGCTTGAAGAGGAATTTCTGAAGAAAAACAGAGAAGATCAAAGAAGGAGAGAACAAGAGAAGGAGAAAGAAGAGAGAGAAAGGCAAGTTAGAGAAATGGAAGAAAGAATCAACAAGGAAAGAGAGCAGAGAATGAAAGAGAAGGAAATAAGAGAACAAGAGAACCAGAAAAGAAAAGAGGAGGAAGAACGGCATAGACTAGAGTGGGAAAAAGAACGAGAAGCTTTGGAGAGAAAAATTCTATCAGAATCAAAAGAAAAGGAGGACATTGACAAAAAACTGGAGAAAACGAGAAAAGAGAAGGAAGTTTAGGAGAAGCAAAGGGAAGAGTGGTGGGAAAAACGAAAGCAAGAGGAGGAAGAAAAAAAGAGAGAACTGAAAAGGGTTGAGGAGAGATTTAAGAAAGAAAAGAAAAAATATGAAAACAAAATGAAAATAGAGGATCAGAAGAGAAAGGAACAGGCAGAGAAAGAGAGAAAACAGTTAGAAGAGCAATTTAAAGAAACTGAGAACAGAATCAAGAAGGAGAGACTGGAAGAACAGAAACAAAGAGAGGAAGAGGAGAAGAAAAGAAAACAGGAGGATGAACAACAGAAAAAAGACTGGGAGGAAAAACAAAAAGTTTTAAAGGAAAAGTTACGGGCAGAATATGAAGAAAAGGAGAACATCACTAAAAAACTGGAGCAGACTAGTAAAGAGATGAAAGAAAAACAAAAAGAATGGGAGAAGGAAAAAAAGGAATTGGAAAAACTACATAAAGAAGATGAAGAGAAACGGAAAGAGGAAGAACTTAAACTGAAAAAGCTTCAGCAGGAGTTTGAAGCAATACAAGAAGAATATGAAAAAAAGATTAAAGAAGACAATCAAAACAAAATCAAACTGCAGAAGGAAAATGAAGATTTAGTGAAAAAACACAAACTCAGCATAAAGGAAATGAAAAGGAAATATGAAGAGGATGCCAGGCAAAAAGCTGAAGAATTCAATGAGTTTAAAGAACAAAACAGAATTCTGATGGAAAAGCATAAACAAGAACTGGAAGCTCTAAATATAGACAAAGAAAAGAAAGAGGAACATGTCAAAGATTTAGAGGAGCTAAAAGAGAAACAAGAGGAAGAACTGAAACGCTTAAAAGACAAATTTGTTGTAAAGTATTGCACCACATCCTGATTATGTTTAATGCTAAGTTTTATTCTCTCAACTTGATGATCCTTAACATGTTTCACTTCTATTCAGACTGAAGTGGAAACTAGACATTTAATCAGTGCTTTCTAGTATGGCTGAGTATTTGCTTTAATTGTCTGAAGAGATTCACTGTCAGCAGTACTAGTTTTTATAATTCAGTCCATCTGGAGCTGACCTTAATAAGGAGGGATATCACAAAATTCATTTTTTTTTTTTTGTTTTGAGCTGGTATTACAATCATATCAATGATAATGAGATTAGATTCAGATGTTACAATAAAGGGGTCTAGAGAGACATTTTACGTTTCACAAAATAATATTTTACCTTAATTTTTAGTCTATTTCTTGTATGCTGGGTTTTGTTTTGTGTAAAAATCCTTGCCAGAAGTTTATGAGATAAACCACCTTTCTATATTTTTGTCTCAAAATTAAAGTTCTTTCAATAAAGACTTTAATCAGCATGTTGTATCTTTTCCTCTAGCTAATGGACTTTGTTGTCAACCGTTCATGTCAGTCAGTAAAAAAGATGAGGGGGGGGGGGGGCTACTTCCCCCAGTTATTTGGCTGGAAGTGGGATAGGTCCTGAACAGGTCGCCAGTCTATCACAGCACAACCCAGAGAGCAACATGCCGGACACCGAGGACCACCAACACACCAGCGGGTCAAGGCGCCAGCTAATGGAGGGAACAGGACGGGGGGTTGGGCTCCACTTAGTGGAGACCTCAAATGTTCCTGGAGAGGGGGCACTCAAGACCCAACCTGACAAAAGGACAAACATAAAACCATGTACCCAGTAACATTCACACATTCCCAACCTTGTTCTCCCGCATGCACACACTCTTACCCACACACATCCTATACTACCAGGTCCAGACACCGGCACCCCAGAGGGGTATCCAGCCTCCAAAACCGGGAGGTAAACCCAATAATCAGGATGAGGGCCCCAACTCGACATATTCCGTCCATACTCCAGTCCTAACCCCCCACTTCAAACCCAGCCCAGATCACCCATGTGCGCCGCCACCCTGAGATGGGGCCAACATGAACCGAATGGGTCAGCCAACCAGGGTCCCCACCCCCCCCCCCCCCCAACAAAAAAAAAACCCTATGGCGCTGCCTCACCCACAACCTGCCCTTCATACTTCAGCCCTACCCCCATATCCCGGTGGAGAGCAGAAGTAACATCCCCAGCCCAGACCCCAGCTAGGTGGCCCGCCCCTCCTCCAGGCCCATATAACTTTGGATGGCAAGCGGAGAACAGGGGTGTGAGAAAGACCCCGAGTCTGCCTCCACCTGCTCACATGTTGGATAGTTGCATGTTGTCAGCTCATCTGAAATAAACGTTTATGTCATGCTAAACGGTTTATCCTCCTCTAATGCTCCTCTTTCATGTGGGACAAGGTTCCAGTTAAGGTTCCTTTGCTTATTTCCTTACAAATGTTGCTCCTGTGTTCTACCATAAACCAACACAATCTCTAATTTCATTACTATGCAGATGATTTAGAGATTAATTTACTATTACCACCAATATGTAGTGATCCACAACATGGACTCTTTGACTGCATGAAACACTGGCTTATCCAGAATATTTTCTTTTTTAATTAACAAAAATCAGAATATATTTTATTTGCCAACCAAGCAGTTATGGACTTTGGAGATCTGATTGCTAATTTCAGCAACTGTTATAAAAACCGAGGGGTCTTTTCCAATAAGGATTTAAAAGTTCACAATCTTGTTTCCTCTGTAGTTCAGTCTTTTTGGAACCACTGTGACACGGCGAATGCTCTTGATGTATTTATCAGTCCCAGCATCGACTTTTGCAGTGTCCTCGATGAATGTGTCCCCTAGTCGCCTCCAACTTGTTCCCAAAGCAGCAGCTCTTCTTTTAACTCACTCTCAGACAGGAACAAATTATACCAGTTTTATTTTCTCTTCACAAGCTTCCGATCTTTTTTAAGATAGATTTAAAACTTATATTATTAGGTTTAAAGCTCTTACTGGGCTTGACCACCAGGTTTTTTATGCCTTAAACTTCAGGTCCTATCTACCTTGTTTAAACTGTTATGTAAATTTTGTTGTTTTAAATAAATTTTGTTGAGCACTTCGTTCAGCATTACTGTGGATGTGAAAATGGCTTTAAATATATGATTGACTGAGAGAAAATGCTGTCCAAGTCAATTGGACAGCATGCGACTTTGAGGATTCCTTCCAGCGGATTTCCACTAACAGCAACATTCTTCTTTTCACACAGAGTTGCAGTGGAACTCAGACGTTAATGCATAAATGAAAATAGATTATATCTGTGGGAGGAAGACAGGTTCTGCACCTGTCTGACATCTAGCTTTGCTTAATATGCAGTAATGTTTGTATGCACAGAATTTCAAGTTTACTATTAGTTATTCCGTCTAAATTGAACTATTTCCATTTGTCACCATTATTCTATGTCTGAGTATGTTTCTCCTTGATATTATTATAGCCTATTGTTATCTTTGGAAGTTGTACCTGAAATATTATGTTAAAGTTCACCCAGACCTGACTGCAGATATAACATAAATTGGACCCTTTTGAAAAATAATTAACTGTTTTATCAACCAAACCTGGACTTACTGGAAGAACTCCTAAAACACTCTTTATCTAATCTGAGCTTGAAACAAATGGTTTGTTATAAAATCATGTAAGATAAGAACCTTGAAACAATGCCAAGAGAACATGCAGAAGCCTGTTCCCTCTAAAATTATGAGACACATGTTATCATACAGAGAAAACATCATCACTGAGACCAAGGAACCCAGCAGTTGGGTCAGGGAGAAAGTTCTGATCAAGTTTAAGCAGGGCCGGTTCTATAACAACATCCAGAGCTCTGATCATCATCTGAACCTGGAGAGATGATGGACCACCTGCAGACCTACCAGGACATGGACGTCCACCTAGACTGACAGGCTGGACCAGGAGAGCATTGATCAGAGAAGCAGGAGGACCATGGTGGTTCTGGAGGAGCTGCAGAGATCCACAGCTCAGGTGGATCTCTGTGTAAACAGAACAACTAATCAGGAAGCAGCTCCAGGTTTTCAAACTGCAAAGCCATCAACAATGCAGACGACTGTCCACTGTGGCTCTACGCTCTTTCAGGAGGAGTGAATGCTGCTTGGAGAGACTTGATGCAATCAACTGGGTTTCCTTAGAGAGGAAACTTTCTCACCAACCTGGAGGATCTGATGGAATCTGACTTTAGAAAGAACCTTGAGACGACGTGTTATGAATTGGCGCAATATAAATAAAAGTGAACTGAAGTGAAACGTGATCAACAGAAAACTTGTTTGTCTGTATGCAGGTAACTCAAATTTTGCTCCTAAACATTTTATGCTCAATACAGGACTGTCTCAGAAAATTAGAATATTGTGATAAAGTTCTTTATTTTCTGTAATGCAATTAAAAAACATGAAATGTCATACATTCTGGATTCATTACAAATCAACTGAAATATCGCAAGCCTTTTATTGTTTTAATATCGCTGATTATGGCGTACAGCTGAAGAAAACTCAAAAATCCTATCTCAAAATATTAGAATATTTCCTCAGACTGTCACGATTTGGGTTTTGTCTTGGTTCAGGTTATCCGTTTTATTAGTTTAGTTTCTGCTTTTGGGTTCTTTCTTGTTTTGGCTTTGGTTTAAACGTCTTGTTCTGTTTAGATTACCTGTTATTTACCTGTCACTTTATTCAGCTCGGTTTGTTCTTCCCTCAGCAATCAGTCTGCTCCCTTGCCTTGATTAGTTCCACCTGCTCACTTATAATTAGTCTTCACTCCTGTTCACCTGCTCACTCCCCTATATAGTCCTGCCACAAACCTCTGCAATCTGCCAGATCATTAACGAGCCCACGGTGAGTTTTGTTCCAGCGGTCCTTTCATGATTGACCTGTTGATGCTAACCTGAGAGCCTTTTTGATTCTGAGCCAGCCTGTCCCCTGATCTGTTTTGTCCTGCCCTGTCTGACTGACTGCCTGTTTTGCCAACCCGAATCTGCCTAAGGAATATCCGAGCTTGCTTTATCCCTGTCGGTACTTCTGCCTGATTTTGGACTGCCCTTTTGTGTACCGGATTTTGGACTGCCCTGTTGATCGTTGAGCCTGCCTGTCCCTGTTTTATTATTAAAATCCTGTTTTTGCTTATACCTCGCTTGTTTGGTTGAATTCTGGGTTTGCCTGATTCACATTCGTAACACAGACCAAGTAAAAAAAAAAAATTATAACAGCAAAACAAAATCAAACATTTGAAAATGTCCATTAATGCACTCAGTACTTGGTTGGGAATCCTTTTGCACAGATTACTGCATCAATGCGGCGTGGCATGGAGGCAATCAGCCTGTGGCATTGCTGAGGTGTTATGGATGCCCAGGATGCTTCAGTAGCGGCCTTTAGCTCATTTGCATTGTTGGCTCTGGTGTCTTTCAGCTTCTTCTTCACAATACCCCACAAATTCTCTATGGGGTTCAGGTCAGGGGAATTGGCAGGCCAATCAAGGACAGTAATGCCATGGTCAGTACACCAGTTACTGTGAGAATCTGATGTCGTCTCTTAACCACTACCATACTTGTGATTTAGTTTACTGAACCAAGCTCAGTGTTTTTCAAGGCTCAGGAAACCCTGCAGTGTTTCGAGTTAATTAGACGATTCAAGTGATTAGTTGAATAGCCTACTAGTATACCTTTTCACGATATTCTAATATTTTGAGATAGGATATTTGGGTTTCTTAAGCTGTAAGCCATAATTAGCGATATTAAAACAATAAAAGGCTTGCGATATTTCAGTTGATTTGTAATGAATCCAGAATGTATGACATTTCATGTTTTTTTTAATTGCATTACAGAAAATAAAGAACTTTATCACAATATTCTAATTTTCTGAGACAGTCCGGTAGTTAATTTTCGAGGTAATGCTTGAAGCTAATTCTGTTAGGTTGTTTCTTGTTGAGTCTCATTCAACGATCCTCAGTTAACAGGACATTCGCACCAAAAATGTAATAGGTAATGGCACAAAAGCACAATACAGAAGAAATAGAGAGCTGTTTTATTTGGTTGGGAGGGTTTAACAGTAATAAGAGTTTAACAGTTGAATGCCTTTAATGAAGGAGTGGGGGGCAGATACTATTAGCTTAATTCTGCAGATAAATTAATTTGTGTTGTCTTGACTCAGGTGTTCAGAAGCACTTGCGGTGGACGATGTTCGGGCCAGACTCCTCATACTCCTCCTTAGTGATCCACATGTGCTGGAAGGTGGAGAGGGAGGCCAGGATGGAGCCGCCGATCCAGACGGAGTACTTCCTCTCTGGGGGAGCAATAATCTGGAGAACAGGTGACGCATGATCTTAAAGACTTTTTTCACAAAAATGTGGATTAAAGTATAAAAAAGATAATTTAACACAACCTGAGCAGAGCTTTGACTTTATGTGTGATATTTGTACATTATGTTCCAGATCAAATAAAATGAAATAAGAACAAGTTATCACTTATAAAAAGGAAACATGCTGTGACATAAGATAATGTTGCTTTGCTGATCTGCATTAAGCAAATTGATAAATAAGGTGTATACCCTGATCGCCACAGACTTTGGGGCCAGCATATTCATCTCCTTCTTCATGCGGTCTGCGATGCCGGGGAACATGGTGGTTCCTCCAGACAGCACGATGTTTGCATACAGGTCCCTACGGATGTCTATGTCACACTTCAGGATGCTGGTGTGGGTGGTCTCATGAATCCCTGCTGTCTCCATCCCTGAAACACAAGAGTTTGTTTCAGGCAAACACCGGCACAGGTCCAGGCTGAGGCCAGTGGACAGATAAATGTTGCTACAGTCTTCAGGACAATATAAAGACTTTTGAAAACTAGGGTTTGATCAGTTTCTTTCAGATACTTTTGAAGAGATCATCACAAACCGATGTGTGCGGGCTGGAAGAGGGCCTCAGGACAGCGGAACCTCTCGTTACCAATGGTGATGAGTTGTCCATCAGGAAGCTCATACGTATTGTCCTGAACAGAAGACAACGTGCTCGTATGCAGCTCCTGCTCAAAGTCCAAAGCCACGTAGCAGAGCTTCTCCTTCATGTCCCGAGAAATTTCCCGCTCGGCGGGAGTTCAGAGGCAAAGCGTCCCACAGTGAACACATGAAGTTCAGGAAATCAAATCAGTCTTTACAGAAGGTCCACGACAGTTTGTCAGAGATGAAGCTCAACCTCACCTGTTGTGTTTAAATTGTGACCTCTTTCTGTGAGGAGCTTGATCAGGTAGTCTGTCAAATCTCTACCAGCCAGATCCATCCGGAAGATTCCATGAGGAAGAGAGAAGCCCTCACAGATAGGAACCGCATGAGAGACGCCATCTCCAGAGTCCAGCACAATACCTGCAAGGAAAAAAAACAACTGAGTCCAGTTAATGGACGCTGGGGAACCTTCCTGACTCCAGATTCAGACAATCAGACTCTGACGGCACCAAAATAAAGCGTGTTAATTTTTATCGCTGGCCCTGACTGACCTGTGGTCCGACCAGAAGCGTAAAGAGACAGGACCGCCTGAATGGCCACGTACATGGCAGGAGTGTTGAACGTCTCAAACATGATCTGGAACAAGAAGACTTTGTGTTACTTAAAATGGACCCAGCCTATAAAACACTCACAGTTCCTTCCCTTTTCTCTTTCACAGATGTCAGAAACTCCTTAGTTTACATTTCCTTAAAGTTAAGTTGTAACTCCAGGGAGTAGAGAGTCAACTTTATATTCATATTCATTACATTACCAAATAATTATCATTTATATTTACAGTTAATCTTTATGAAGTATCAAAATGTATTTAATTATGTCAAACATTTCAGAAATTGGTAACAGAATAAATCTGTTGTCATCTTGTAAAATGCTTATAATATACATCAGATTGAAATAAACATTTATTTTTTCATGCTTTTCCAAAAAAGTCAGGCATCTTTTACAGATACCACCCATTGATCTCAGAATATCAATCATCAGCTTCAGAGATTGGTTAACGGTTTAAATCTAATGCATTTCCTTCCTTGTATGAAATAGCGGTTGGATTTACAACTCTGCTGATTTGCATCTTTAGTGTCTCCAATATTCTGCAACTTTGCTCTAATGTAGCCTTGAATTTGAAATAACAGGTGAAGTTAAAATCTCTACAAACCCAATGACAGGATGTGCTTTGGTTTCATTAAATCACACAGAAACAGTGGCTCACATTTACAAAAGGTAAGTTTGGAACTAAAAAACTACAAGAATATATAAAAAAAAACATCAGCATCATGATCTGGGGTATGAGGTGATTTTCCCATGTCTCTGTGACAGACTGGTGATCTGTTCAGGGTTCATCCAATAACTGCTGGAGACAGACACCAGACAGATTTGAAAGACAACCTTCAATCAAACCTTCATTCAAATAAAAATGCCTTAATATGAGAGAAATCAAAGGTTTACAACAACCACAGAGTCCAACTCTAAATCTGACAGAAAACATGTGGGGTGACCGCAGTTTAGCTGCAGACAGGAATCGTCCTCACAATCTGAAAGATGCTGAGAACGTCTGCGAGGCAAACATTACCAAATCAAGATGTGGGAGCCTAACCACTCGCTAAGAAGATCCACTGTTGAAGTAAATTTTAAATGGGGTTCATACTAGCTGTGAGGAACGTGTGACCTGTCCAGGGTGGACCCCACCTCCCCCCTAGTGACTAGAGATATAGGCACCAACCCCCATTGACCCTGTATGGATAAGCGTAAGGTATAGATGATGGATAGATGGACTATCTTTGTAAGAAAAAGTGGCTTACAGCTTGTGCTCTAAAATATTATTGGTGAATTTTATGAATCATATGGATCACATGCAAAAGCATTATCTGTGCTTATTACTGCATCCTTTGTTCAGATCAGATAAAACATTTCCCACAGTTCAGAGGAAACTTCTGATCTGTTTCAGTAGAAACTTTTCATAAGTTTGAATATTAAACTAAACTTTGCTGTGTTGTTTCATAACTAGGATCAATTTGAATGAATGTGACTTTTAATCCATCTGCATTGTAGGCTAGGTATTCATGTGTTGGTTTAAATGAAACACATAAACTGGATATTCTGGGTTCACCAGTCTTCTGGACCAGCGTTCAGTGGGTCAGAGCTCACCCGGGTCATCTGCTCCCTGTTGGCTTTGGGGTTGAGTGGCGCCTCTGTCAGCAGGACTGGGTGTTCCTCAGGAGCAACACGGAGCTCGTTGTAGAAGGTGTGATGCCAGATCTGCACAAGATTGACCAAAACTTAGATTGAATAAAAGAAATGTTCTACTCAGCTGTTCTACTCAGCCTTATGAAATTAATCTGCTCAAGCATTATGTTTGGTCAAATTGACACAAACTGAGCTAAACTACAAGTTTTCCCAGCACAGCCTCACCATCTCCATGTCATCCCAGTTGTTGACAACCCCGTGCTCAATGGGGTACTTCAGAGTCAGGATGCCTCTCTTTGTCTGGGCCTCGTCTCCCACGTAGCTGTCTTTCTGTCCCATACCAACCATCACACCCTACACACAACACACACCTTGAGTTTGTGATCGGCAAGCCTTCAGTCCTGGGAGGAACGTTTTGTTCACCCTGATGTTCTGACCTTGTGTCTGGGTCGGCCAATGATGGATGGGAAGACAGCCCGAGGAGCATCGTCCCCAGCAAATCCAGCCTTGCACATGCCAGAACCATTGTCAATGACGATTCCAGCAAATTCGTCATCCATTTCTGAAAGGAAACATTCTCATATGTTCATAAGTTTATCCTCCAGAAAACCTGAAATTCCTCCTGAAATTTAATAATTAAACTAACCTCTGATTATAAAATCTGAATAAATACAACTCAACAAATTTTGCCACCTTAACGTGGTGCAGGGTTTGTGTACCCTAGTGACCAAGAGGGCAAGGTTGTCTGGAGCTTCAGCTCCTTGTTGGGTCTCCTGTGGCAAATGGGCCTCGGATGAGGGGTCAGACTAACCGCAATTGCTCGCCAGCGAGTACCTGGTGACTGAACCATGACTTCTGGGGCTCGGCCAGGCACAGCCCAAAGAAGCTACAGGAGGGCCCCTCTATATGGGCCCTCCACCTGCAGAAGGAAACATCCACATTGGGTGCAATGTAAGTTGGTTGTCAGGTGGGGGAAAAGGAGCTAGGTGTGTAAATCCTGGGTGGCATAAAAGTGGAATATCACCTCATTGATGGTTATGGAACCAGATTTGCTGTGTGAGGTTGTACCTGTTAGAAATAACAGCAGTTCAGATCACCTGGCCTTCCTTGGGTCTCTGCATGGTGTTCTGGAAGAGGTACCATCTGGGGATTCAGTGGAGCTGCTGGGGGACTTCAAAGCCCATGTGGGGAAGGACAGTGTTACCTTAAGGGGTGTGATCAGGAACAACGGCCCACCTGAATCAACCCGGGCAGTGTTTTGTTGTTGGACTTTTCTCCAAGGCACGGAATGTCCACAACAAGCACCATGTTCGAGCAAAAGGTGGTCCACAAGTGTACTTGGTACCAGACCACATTGGCCCAAAGGTCAATTATCGATTTTTTTTTTATTTTTTTTTCCATCAGACCTGCGGCATTACGTCTTGGACATTTGCGTGAAGATGGATCCAGCAGCAGAGGAGGCTGCTAGACAGACCTGACCTATGGCTGTCATGGTTGACATGCCTCTTTGATGTTGTATGGAGGACAGGTAAAACACTGCCTGAGAAGCAGGGCTTGTCCTGTATTTTTTTAAAAGGGGAATGGAGGGTGTGTCCCAGTTAAAGATGGATCACACTTCTCAGCCTCCCTTGGAAAGCTCACTCATGGGGGTGTTGGAGAGGAGGCTCCGACTCATTGTTGGACCTCAGATCCAGGAAGAGCAATGTGTTTTTTGTCTTGGCTGTGGATCAGTGAACCAGATCTTTACCCTAAGGAATTGCTAAGGGGACCATAGGAGTATGCTTCTCCTGATTACATGTGTCTTGTGTATCTGGAGTAGCAGTGACATGCGGTAGGGTTCATATCTGGTGAGGCACTGACGTCATCAGAGTCAGATTTACAAATATATACACTCTACAGAGTAGACTCATTGCAAAGTGCTGAAGGAGACTGATTGAGCCAAATAAATTCACCAAGATACATAGAAAAAATATTCATTCTTTGATGGAAAAAAAATAAAACTAAATCGTTTGATTGGTAACAGTTTATGAGTTATAATGGATTTCCGCATTTGTAACACATTCTAAAAATATAACACACATTACGCACATTTCATTACAAAAACAAAACATGAATAAGTATCGCTGTCTTACCTCTACTTATAAATAAAGTCCATGCGGCGCTCTTTCTGCACAAAAATATCGGTCATTTTCCGGTAAAAGTTCTCTTTTATCTTTTTCAGTTTTAAAAGTCTCTTAGTCTCAGTGGAGCTCACTGCCAGGGAGGAAAGCCTTCCTTCATCAGTCCTGTTCCGGCTGTATGTTTAAAGTCTTTTAGTGCTTTACTTGTTTAGCAAAACTCGCTAATAATACATCCATAACTTGCTGTCACTCTACAGTTTTGGATCAGGAGCGGTGCCCCTTGAGCGCCCCCTGCCTAGAGGCCAAGGAACTGCCGGCCTCACCTACAACCAGTTCTCTGCCGGTTATGATCGCCCGGCAGCACGAAAACATGTTACCTGCACACAGCTTGATGACCAAAATACAATTCGTAATCCACATACATTAAATTGTGGAAAATCAGTTCATAACTGTTTGAACAATTGAATTTATGATCTAGGGACAGGAAGATGCATTCACAGAATGGAAGCCAGCGCAGTTAACATGGGATTGCGCAATCCCAGCGGAGGCCAAGCTTGCTGCGGCCTCACTGGCTTCCCCATCAAGCGCCACCAAGGATTTACATGAAAAATAGTGAAAAGTCTGCAATTTTAAAGAGAATATGATCAAAAATGAGGAAATTAGATAAAAAAATACTTATTACAAATGACTGAGTGAATCAAAATTTATATTATGTTATTGTTATGTTATATTATGTGAAGTATTGTCCTCTCTAATGAGGTCTTTTTCAGAGATTTTTCGTGCTTTTTGTTCAAGTTGTTTTTTTATCATGCCGTGCTCACCGGGACACGCTGCCCTTGTTTACTCCAGAGAACAGCTGATCGCTTTAAAGCCGATCAGCGTAGTAGCCAGACCAGCTAAAATACCAACTCTGGAACTCTGGAGAAAAACACACCGAGGTTGCAGAGGAGGAAAGCAACATTGGGGGAGACGGGACGGGCTTATTGAAAGGAGAAGATTTAAGCGGTGTCTCTCCTCGGTTGTTATGGGAAACGTGCGGTCCCTTAGCAACAAGATGGACGAACTAACAGCGCTAACGCGGAGCCAACCGGAGTACCGAGAGTGCAGTCTGATATGTTTCACCGAGACATGGCTGCACAAGGACATTATGGACCAGACTGTCTCTGTGGATGTCTTTCACACTGTCTGGGCCAACCGGGACACTAAGAGTGGTAAGCGGAAAGGAGAAGGGCTTGCCATTCTAGTAAACAGCAGATGGTGTTACCCGGGTCACATCACCATTTAAGAACAGCTCTGTAGCCCTGATGTATGTTAACGTTAAATATGCATACATCTCCTCTTCTCTTCCCCCCAGGGACGTGCAGAGGCAGGTGCTCAAAGTTAAAAGAGGGCATATGGGGCAGGGATTTAGTAATAAAGTAATAGTAATATCATCTTTATTGTCATTGTATGCCATACAATTGTCATTTTATGTTTCAAACAACGAAATTTGTTCTCTGCTTTTAACCCATCATCCTAGGGGAGCAGTAGGCTGCCATGTGCGGCGCCCGGGGAGCAATCTGGGGTTAAGGGTCTTGCTCAGGGACCCAGAGGGCAGGCGCTGGGGACTGAACCGGGTACTAGCATCCTTCTCTGAGTGCAAGCGCGCTGCTCTAACCATTAAGCCACCACTCCCCCGATACAGAAATATTGGTGACACCAAAACTGAATTGCTGCATGAGTGGTTGTCCATTTCATCATTCAAATGAGAACAATATACTATTGGTATATACTAGTAAGACTATTAAAGAACAGCAGATCAAACTTTAAGATATGTAAAGACCTATATTAAATTATTTTTATGACCATATCAACAGATTAAATAATTTTTATTTTTTTGTTGTACCAAATTACCCTTGTAATGATGTAATCTTTTATGGGTTAAGTCCCTGATGATTAGAATGTCTAGCTCCGCCCCTGGTTTGTACTAATTTGCTAATGGACAGTGTGGAAACCTTTGTACAATAAAAACATTGTAAATGATGTTCCTCGGCTGTATTTGTCGTAATTTTAATTCTAGAAGTAGAAATAGTGAAATAAATAGCAATATCTTTTTGTGAAATCCTAATTACGAAGATTCACGAAATATAGCAGTTGTTTAGGCAGCATCTAGTGTTGTTGTGCTGTATATAATGTAAAAGAAATATCACCTGCTATTTATACCTGAACTGCATCAGAGGGTCAACAAAACAATTAAGCAATAATGACAACGAAATATTGGTAAAAGGGAAACCCTCACCTTTTTGTTTTCAGGCAGCTGTGGCTAAGAATCTGAATTTTTAATAGCCTACAGTCTTTGCTTTTCCATCTTTCCAGCCGGCTTCAGAACTTCTGCCTGGCACAGACTATTCAGTTTTATAAAACAGATTAGGTTTCTGTTGATAAATGCATTATACTTCAGAATTAGATGCTATTTTGAGACGCTAATGTTGGTTACTTACATTTCTCAAGTCCCACAAATCAAAACTCTCACCTGCTTCTTTACAGAACTGCACTCAGCGGCTTTCACCTATTTTACTGCAGATAATATTTAGTTTCTTAACTGGGACTAGTTTCGTAGCCTAGTATTGATTGTGGTAACTGCAGTATACTTGTATGAATCAAAACTGAAATCTCGCGCTCCAAACAAGCACGCACACGGACGCACTAGAAAACAGCCAATCAGAAAGAAGGAAGGCGAGATTTAAAGCAGTATAACCAATGACAGTGGAGTTAAACAGCACAGAGCACAGTCAAGTGTGCTGCAGATTTAAAAGGGCAGGACAGACCGGGCAGCGCTAGGCAGCGCGGAGCTGGGAGCTGGGAGCTGCGAGCTGCGAAAGGAAATGTAGGGCAGAGTGAGGGTACGTTATGTGGATCATGTAACTGGCCACGGTAGATTTAAATTGTTATTATGTTGGACATGCACACATACACCAACAAACACGCACACATAAAAAAGGGCACTTTGGGCATCAAGGGGCAGGTGCTCAAGCCCCCTCTGCCCCCCCCCCCCCCGCACATCCCTGCTTCCCCCTCTGGGCAGGCCAGATCACAATCTGGTTCACCTCGAACCCTCCTATGTACCTCTGGTGAAGAGGAAGCCAACAACCACAAAAACTGTGAGGAGGTGGTCGGTGGAGGCTTATGAGGCACTGCAGGCCTGCTTTGAGATGACTGACTGGCCTGCACTCTGTGAGCCCCACTGGGAGGACATCGATGGGCTCACAGAGTGCATCACGGACTTCTGTGTGGACTGCAATGTTCCAGCTTGGACTGTCACCTGTTTCGCCAACAATAAACCATGGATCACCAAGGACATTAAGGCCATCCTGAATGAGAAGACGAAGGCGTTCAGAGATGGCAACCGTGATGAGGTGGGGAGAGTGCAGGGGGAACTCAAGTGTAAAATCAAGGAGGCTAAGGACAAATACAGGAGAAAGCTGGAGAATAAACTCCAGACCAACAACTCGAGGGATGTGTGGAGTGGGATGAGAGCCATCACAGGGTTCCAGAAGTCTACGGGCATGGGGTTGGAAGGTCGTGTGGACCAGGCCAATGAACTGAACCTATTTTTCAATAGGTTTGATACTGTGGCCCATCCCCCACAACCCTCTGCTGCTGGCTTCCTTACAACGACCACTCCACCTTCCCCCACTCCTTCTCCTTACAGACCCCCTGTCTGCTCCTCACCTCCTCAATCCACATCCACCGACTCCACCCCTCCACCCTACTCTACATCATGTCCTCCACTGCCTGAGGACTTCACCCCTCCCCCAGACGTTACCTGTCAGTGTCCTTCACTCCTGACCTGGTGAGAAGACAGCTAACCAGACTCCACTTCGGCAAAGCTGTGGGCCCCGATGGTGTATTCCCCAGGGTGCTCAAAGCTTGTGCCTACCAGCTGTGTGGAGTACTTAGCCAAGTCTTCAGCCTGAGCCTGCTCCTCCAGAGAGGCCCTGTGCTGTGTAAGACATCCTGCCTCGTTCCTGTGCCAAAGATGCTGCGCCCTAGCGGCCCTCAGGACTACAGACCGGTGGCTCTGACATCCCATATCATGAAGACCTTTTAGAGGCTAGTCCTGGAGCAGCTAAGGCCCATGGTCAGGCCCTTCAACGATCCACTACAGTTCGCCTACCAGCCCCGCCTGGGAGTTGAGGACAGCATCATCTTCCTGCTGAACAGAGTCTACACTCATCTGGACAAGCCGGCGAGCACTGTGAGAATCATGTTCTTTTCTCCAGTGCATTCAACACCATCCGTCCAGCTCTACTGGGTGAGAAGATGACTGCGATGCAGGTGGAGGCCCCCATCGTGTCCTGGATTGTTGATTACCTGACGGGCAGACCACAGTATGCACGCCTATGGAACTGTGTGTCTGGAAGGGGGGTCAGAAACACTGGGGCCCCTCAGGGGACTGTCCTCTCCCCTTCCTCTCCACCATTTTCACCTCAGACTTCAACTATTGCACTGAGTCCTGCCACCTTCAGAAGTTTTCTGATGACTCAGCAATAGTTGGCTGCATTGAAAAGGGTGATGAGAATGAATACAGGACAGTGGTGGACAACTTTGTCACTTGGAGTGAGCTGAACCATCTGCAGCTCAATGTGACAAAGACTAAGGAGCTAATAGTGGATCTGAGGAGGACAAAAACCCCTGTGACCCCTGTTTCCGTCCAGGGGGTCCCTGTAGACACTGTCGAGGAGTATAAGTACCTGGGATTGTACTTTAACAATAAACTGGACTGGACCAGAAACACAGAGGCGGTCTACAAAAACGGCCAAAGCCGACTCTTTTTCCTGAGGAGGCTGAGGTCCTTTAACATCTGAGGGACGATGCTGGGGATGTTTTATGAGTCTGTTGTGGCCAGCACGATCTTCTTTGCTGTCACATGCTGGGGCATTGGGCTGAGGGTCGCAGATAACAACAGACTGAACAAACTGATCAGGAGGGCCGGTGATGTTGTGGGGGAGGAGCTGGACACTCTGAGGATTGTGGCAGAGAGGAGGATGCTGTCCAGGCTCCAGTCCATCTTGGACAATGTCTCACATCCTCTCCATGACACACTGACCCAGCAGAGGAACTCCTTCTGCAGAAGACTCCTCTAACCCAGATGCACCACAGAGCGCCACAGGAAATCATTTCTGCCTGTGGTCATCAATCTCTACAATGCCTCCCTCGTGGTTTCAGACACCCCCCTTCTGTAATTGACATTTATTCATTCTTTGCACTGTTCTTGCACAAGTCACTACCACTTTATTGGGTCTATAATTATATATATATATATATATATATATATATATATATATATATATATATATATATATATATATATATATATATATATATATATATAGATATATATATATATATATAAATATATATATATATATATATATATATATAAAAATATATATATATCTATATCTATATATATATATATATATATATATATTGACTTATATGTATATATTTACATTTTTTTGTGTGGAATGTTGTAAATATATATATAAAAATGTTTGTATATCTGGAGCGAGTAACAAAAGTAATTTCCTCCTGGGATTATTAAAGTACGTCTGATTCTGATTCACAAACACAAGTTTAGACTCTTCCATCAGAAAGAGGGCAGAGAACCAGGAGCGGACAGGAGGGTTCAGGAGTTCACAACATGGAGGTTAAGAAACAAAAGAAAGGACAAGGGGGGTTTTACAACATGAGGTCAGCACACAATGAGGTGTAAGATTCACAGCATTCTTTGTCTGGAAGAAACATCTGGTTGCTTCTTTAGTGAAGTTAAAACAGTAAACTAAACTTAATAGAAAAGAAAATGATTACATTCACATATTTCTAACAGTATTAACGGATTATCTAGACACGGAGCAATACAGTTTTTGACCGTAAGCTGTGTATGAGTTGGAAAAGGAAAAACGGAGAATTGTAAAACGGATGTATCGTAATTTGTATATTGGCATTATTTCTTAATTTTTATTAATAAATAATTTTTTTTAAATTCACGGTTTGCACGCATCCTTAACTTCCAGCGTCTGAGGAATGACACCGATGTTGAATCTGTTGCCATAACAAGTGGCATTTTTTAAATAAAGTATAATAATTAAAGGCTACCATTTGTAGAATATTCTTATACTTCACTTTTACTTGTTCCCATGTTCTAGTGGGTCCTGTGGAGGCTCTGACATAAAAGAACAAAGTCAATATGAAATTATTAAAATGCAAAAATACATACTGTAGAAAGTGATAGAAACATCTACCATGGACAGCATTTACGCATTAATTTGTCTGCTAGTTTTAGCCAGAACTCTCTCCTGGCTTTAGCAGAATTTGAAGTGTTCCCTTTTGTTTTAATTAATGACTCAAATTCGGCATAACCTTTCATTAAAAGCTCTTGTTCTGCTTGGGAGAAAAACTGTTTGCGTTCTTTGGCCATGCTAAACAGCCAATGGCAGCGTTGCTGATCATTATTTCTACTATCGACACATTTCCCCTTTTAAACCAACGCATGAACGCGCAGTTATCGCAATGTCATGTCAAAAAAGAAGAAAAGTTGGAGAAAAGAGGAGTGAACTTGTGTATGGGGCGGAGCTTCCTGTGTAGGCCTTCCTGTGGTTTAAAATACCTGTGCACACCTGTGTGGCAGTTTGAAGACAAAGGAAGAGACAAGCTCTCAGCCAAGCAGGTTTTAGCTCATGGTCAAATAACCAGAGACACAACTGATAAGAAGGAAATTAAGTTAAAGATTTTAAAGATATTGTATTATGGCTTATGGCCCGATAATGTTCTGTTTATATTGTGCTTCTGGTTGAGCCACAGTGGAAATGTTTGATGTAAAATGTTTGTTTGGAACTAATTTAATTTCTGTTTTTTAGGTTTTCATCCTAATCCTAAATCCTAACTGTATATCCCCAGTGTCAACTAATAAAACACAAAGGAAAATGATTTGAGTTGTGCCTAGCGTCCTTCTTGGTGATGACCAGCCATTTTCAAGTTTGGGCAGGAGCTGAAACATCAAACCATACATAACTTGACACTCAGATAACTCAGTCCAGTGATACTAATCATTAACAACAGGTGTGTTGGAAGAACCCAGTTAGCCGGATCATGATTAGCGCGATGAAATCATCTTGGATGTCTCATTTGGTCTCGGATGTTTTAAGCAACGTACGAAGAACGGACCCCAAATCATTGTTATTGTTTTGTTTTGATTGTTTTGCGAAGCGAAAGCAAAACTGAGTCTGGCTGGCCAGGCAAATCATGACGCTGCAATACTGTGCAATGTTTGTTTATTTGAATAAAACGTGACTTTATAACCACTACAATTATGTCAATTTGGAAACATTTCTCAAAGTAAGCAGCTTGTATTCTCAAGTGGCTGTGTTGTGGTAATCCAGGAATTCCAATAAGATTTGTTCAGAATACAGGCAGATAAACAATATAATATCTGTATAAGAACATATAGCTGTTCACTCAGAGGTGAACATATCAACAGTATCAATGCTGATTTAATTTTATACATTCCATGGATTCATATTGAACATTACTTATTGTTTATTTATCACCATAGAATTTATCTATCTACCCCTCCCTGGGCTGCCACCTTACCGTGGTGGAGGGGTTTGAGTGTCCCAGTGATCCTAGGAGCTATGCTGTCAGGGGCTTTAAGCCCCTAGCAGGGTCACCCAAGGCAGACAGGTCCTAGGTGAGGGACCAGACAAAGCGCAGCCCAAAACTCCCCTTATGATGAGTACAATTGTTGGACCTCGTGTTCCCTCGCCCGGACGCGGGTCACCGGGGCCCCACTCTGGAGCCAGGCCTGGAGGTGGGGCACGTTGGCGAGCGTCTGGTGGCCGGGCTTTTGCCCATGGAGCCCGGCCGGGCTCAGCCCGAAGAGGCGACATGGGTCCCCCTTCCGATGGGCTCACCACCTATCGGAGGGGCCAAAGGGGTCGGGTGCAATGTGTAACGGGTAGCAGTGGAGGGCGGGGACCTTGGCGTTCCGATCCTCGGCTGCAGAAGCTGGCTCTTGGGACGTGGAATGTCACCTCTCTGGTGGGGAAGGAGCCTGAGCTTGTGCGCGAGGTTGAGAGGTTCCGACTAGAGATAGTCGGACTCACCTCGACGCACCGCTCTGGCTCCGGAACCAGTCTCCTTGAGAGGGGCTGGACATTCTTCCACTCTGGAGTTGCCCATGGTGAGAGGCGCCGAGCTGGGGTTGGCATACTTGTTGCCCCCCATCTCGGTGCCTGCACGTTGGGGTTTTCCCCGGTGAACGAGAGGGTGGCCTCCCTCCGCATCCGTGTGGGGGGACGGGTTCTGACTGTTGTTTGCGCTTATGCGCCAAACAGCAGTTCAGATTACCCACCCTTTTTGGAGTCCTTGGAAGGGGTACTGGAGAGTGCCCCTCCTGGGGACTCCCTCGTTTTGCTGGGGGACTTCAACGCTCACGTGGGCAATGACAGTGGGACCTGGAGGGGCGTGGTTGGGAGGAATGGCCCACCTGATCTGAACTCGAGTGGTGTTTTGTTGTTGGACTTCTGTGCTCGTCATGGATTGTCCATCACAAACACCATGTTCAAGCATAAGGGTGTCCATATGTGCTCTTGGCACCAGGACACCCTAGGTCGCAGTTCAATGATCGACTTTGTTGTCGTTTCATCTGACCTGCGGCCGCATGTCTTGGACACTCGGGTGAAGAGAGGGGCGGAGCTCTCCACCGACCACTACCTGGTGGTGAGTTGGCTCCGATGGCGGGGGAGGAAGCCGGTCCGACCGGGCAGGCCCAAACGTACTGTGAGGGTTTGCTGGGAACGTCTGGCGGAGTCCCCTGTGAGGCGGAGCTTTAACTCCCACCTCCGGGAGAACTTTAAACACGTCCCGAGGGAGGCGGGGGACATTGAGTCTGAATGGACCATGTTCCACGCCTCTATTGCTGAGGCGGCTAGTCGGAGCTGTGGCCGCAAGGTTGTCGGTGCATGTCGTGGCGGCAACCCTCGAACCCGCTGGTGGACACCAGCGGTGAGGGAAGCCGTCAAGCTGAAGAAGGAGTCCTACCGGGCTTTTTTGGCCTGTGGGACTCCGGAAGCAGCTGATGTGTACCGGCAGTCGAAGCGGCAGGCGGCTCGGCTGGTCGCCGAGGCAAAAACTCGGGCGTGGGAAGAGTTCGGAGAGGCCATGGAGAAAGACTTCCGTACGGCTTCGAAGCGATTCTGGTCCACCATCCGGCGTCTCAGGAGGGGGAAGCAGTGCAGTACCAACACTGTTTACAGTGGGGGTGGTGTGCTGCTGACCTCGACTCGGGACGTCGTGCGTCGGTGGGCGGAATACTTCGAAGACCTCCTTAATCCCACCAACACGTCTTCCATTGAGGAAGCAGAGCCTGAGGACTCTGGGTCGGGTTCTCCCATCTCTGGTGCTGAGGTTGCCGAGGTTGTTAAAAAGCTCCTCGGTGGCAAGGCTCCGGGGGTGGATGAGATTCGCCCTGAGTACCTTAAGGCTCTTGATGTTGTGGGGCTGTGTTGGTTAACGCGGCTCTGCAACATTGCGTGGACATCGGGGGCAGTTCCCCTGGATTGGCAGACTGGGGTGGTGGTCCCCCTATTTAAAAAGGGGGACCGGAGGGTGTGTTCCAACTATAGAGAAATCACACTCTTAAGCCTCCCTGGTAAGGTCTGTTCAGGGGTTCTGGAAAGGAGGGTCCGTCGGATAGTTGAATCTCGGATTCAGGAAGAGCAGTGTGGTTTTCGTCCTGGCCGTGGAACACTGGACCAGCTCTACACCCTCAGCAGGATTCTTGAGGGGGCATGGGAGTTTGCCCAACCAGTCTACATGTGCTTTGTGGATCTGGAGAAGGCATTCGACCGTGTCCCCCGGGGGATCCTGTGGGGGGTACTCCGGGAGTATGGAGTACCGGACCCTTTAATAAGGGCTGTCAGGTCTCTGTACGACCGGTGTCAGAGTCTGGTCCGCATTGCCGGCAGTAAGTCGGACTCGTTTCCGGTGAGAGTTGGACTCCGCCAAGGCTGCCCTTTGTCACCGATTCTGTTCATAACTTTTATGGACAGAATTTCTAGGCGCAGCCAAGGTGTTGAGGGGATCCGCTTTGGTGGCCTTAGGATTGCGTCTCTGCTATTCGCGGATGACGTGGTCCTATTGGCTTCATCAGGGCGTGATCTACAGCACTCACTGGAGCGGTTCGCAGCCGAGTGCGAAGCGGCCGGGATGAAAATCAGTGCCTCCAAATCCGAGACCATGGTCTTGAACCGGAAAAGGGTAGAGTGCCTTCTCCGGGTTGGGGAGGATGTCCTGCCCCTAGTGGAGGAGTTCAAGTATCTTGGGGTCTTGTTCACGAATGGGGGGAAGATGGAGCGGGAGATCGACAGGCGGATTGGTGCAGCGTCTGCTGTGAAGCGGGCGCTGTACCGATCCGTTGTGGTGAAGAGAGAGCTGAGCCAAAAGGCGAAGCTCTCGATTTACCGGTCGATCTACGTTCCTACCCTCATCTATGGTCACGAGCTTTGGGTCGTGACCGAAAGAACGAGATCCCGGATACAAGCGGCTGAAATGAGTTTTCTCCGTAGTGTGTCTGGGCTCTCCCTTAGAGATAGGGTGAGGAGCTCAGTCATCCGGGGAGGACTCAGAGTAGAGCCGCTGCTCCTCCACGTCGAGAGGAGCCAGTTGAGGTGGCTCGGGCATCTGGTCAGGATGCCTCCTGGACGCCTCCCTGGAGAGGTGTTCCGGGCACGTCCCACCGGGAGGAGACCCAGGGGAAGACCCAGGACACGCTGGAGGGACTATGTCTCCCGGCTGGCCTGGGAACGCCTTGGGATTCCTCCTGAGGAGCTGGCCCAAGTGGCTGGGGAGAGGGACGTCTGGGCCTCCCTACTGAAGCTGCTACCCCCGCGACCCGACCCCGGATAAGCGGAAGACAACGGACGGACGGACGGACGAATTTATCTAAGTGAAATAAATCTCAAAACTGTATATTTTTAATTCCAGATTTATAGCAAAATAGATTCATACTAAAAATTTAAAAAGTCTAAAACCTGTGAAGCATGTTTAGGTTCTGTGAATAATACGTGTTTAGGATCAGAGGTTGAATGAAAAACAGCTTGTCCAGAGTTTGAGCTCCACCCACATAGAAGCACACAGTCTGCTGATTTTCTTTCACTTTCACTTATATGCTGGTTTGGTGGTGCAGTGAAACACGGTGAGTAAATATCATCATCACAATACAAATAAGGTTTGCCTGCTGAAATCTTTCTGTTTAATTTGGTATATATATATATATATATATATATATATATATATATATATATATATATATATATATATATATATATATATATATATATATAAAATGTAGCAAGACAGTAACATTATGTAAAAATGTTTTTCTGCCCCGGCGGCCTGTTTCTCTCTCTCTCTGAGTCTGAGCAGCTGCTGCGGCATTATTGTTTGCGTGTGCAGTGGAGAGCATAGACATTAGATAAGAGTAGACCCCGCATTGACTGTCGCAGCACAGGAATTATGTCCGCCATCTTGAGTCAGTCGACCGGCTACCTAACCTGCTGATTTAAGCTGAACAGACGAGCATTGACTCAGCACTGTGTGCCATATTTAATCAACGGACTATTGACGTTATATATTCTCAATTGTCCACCATCCTCAACCCAGAGGCTCATCTGCAATGCAACATAGGTAGACTGAGGTGGGGTCTCACTCATACTAGGTTCGAGGTTGGAGCATAAAGTTATACATTTTTTCTTTAATACTGAAATTATCCAGTCGGCCAGCAACTGTCCTGCTTAAAAACATTTCCAACCGCAAAAGCCTTTACTGCGGCCTGTCTCTTCCTATTTTATGCTTCAACTTTCCAAACATTCATGTGCTTCTCATACATTTCTACATTACTGGAACCTTTTTTTAGATTGTATTTATTTTATTTTTTCCCCCTGTTTTTTTATAACTCAAGCTGTTCTCCTAATTTTGTTATCTTGTCAATTTATTAACATATGCAACACACCCTGGTCCATGTTTCTTTAACATGTTCCTACAAATTGGACTGTCAGGGGAAAGGATCAAGACTACTTTAGGATCCGGGTCCCATTACACAGTTAGGACATCTCCTAACGGCCTTCCTTCCTTAATTAAGTGTAGAAGTGCTAAGAAACCTCTAACTGCGGTCACAATCTGTGCCTTTACTACAAGAAGGGACTCAAATCCCATCTGTATTACTCCAGGGAACTTTAACCCCTGTCTGGTCATCTCCATCACCTGACAAGATACAACTAATACAGCGGATTGATATTCATCCATCCATCCATCGTCAGATTGATATTACTTTATTATTTTAGGAATCAATTGAAACAGTCTCTTAGTTTATTCTGGGTTTCCCCTTTAATGGATTTAGGCAACCATAATCTCAGGAGGTGAGATGGAGGCTCCTCCTTGTTTTAGAGTCTGGTGGGCTGAAGGTGTGAGTGTTCAGGCTGTCATGACACAACATTGGTGTTGTTATACGAATGACTACCAGTACTGACCACTGACCTTTACCATGCTTTGTAAAAGACATTTTCATTTAAATCTATATAAATGCAAGTGTGAAGAAACAGGAAGAGTAACAGAATAAAATAACATTTTAGATGCAGCTCACTGGTAGGTTGTGCTCTTTTTAGAACAGGCTCGTGGGCGCCTCATGTGGTCCTCGGGGGGCTAATTTGTGCCAGCTTGCAATAGGTTGGTGACCCCTGAGACTATACATGTCATTCTGTTAAAGGTGACAATATGTTTTAAACAAGTGTGACCTTGGATACAGTTTGTTATATGTTGATAACTTCTTTTTACCAGATCACAGATAAGTTTGAAAGGATTATCAGAGGCTCTGTTGCAAGTTGAATACAGTTTTATTAAATTCTAAAGTTCCTATGGGCAAATCAGTTTATTCCAGTATACAAAAAGTACCACATTAAAAGTAGGGGGTCCATGCTGGTTCTGGAATCCTTATAGCTGAGAAACAGTTAAAAACCCAATTAAGTTAGACTGCTTGGGGAGTAATAATACAGAAAAGGACACAAACACAACTAAATGCACCCAAGTCCTCAACAAAAACGCACTCACACCACAAGCCCTGGTGAATACAACAAAGAAAATAAAAATAAAACTCCCCTTCCACTAGTCTCCTCAATCTAAATAAAAACAGCTCAGGACCCAGGGACAGTGTAGGTCCTCTAGTTAAAACCACACAGAAAACTAAACAATAAAAACTCCCCCCTCCTTCAATAAAACCAGCAAAGGATAAAATCTAACCGTAAAAAAAGGAAAGATTCTATACTAAAACCAAAACTGAATAGGAGGAAAGACTGAAACAGTAATTAAAACAGTAGCTGAAAAATAGTAACTAAAACAATAACTGAAACTACAACTGAAACAATAGCAGGCCAACCTTCTCTAAAGTGAAACCAATCCACGGCACTCTGTACGTCACCCCAGAACGGCACTACCTCTACAGGAATCACCCACCCAGGATCTGATCTCCTTCTTCTTCTTTGTCTGGTGTTTAATGGCAACAAACTTTTAGCAGCATTACTGCCACTTACTGATATGGAGTGTGGTTCTGGATGGACTATCTATCTATCTATCTATCTATCTATCTATCTATCTATCTATCTATCTATCTATCTATCTATCTATCTATCTATCTATCTATCTATCTATCTATCT
The DNA here is from genome assembly GCF_011125445.2 of Fundulus heteroclitus. Lineage (NCBI taxonomy): Eukaryota > Metazoa > Chordata > Actinopteri > Cyprinodontiformes > Fundulidae > Fundulus > Fundulus heteroclitus. Next base: position 21,824,510 of record NC_046372.1, read on the forward strand.
ATCTATCTATCTATCTATCTATCTATCTATCTATCTATCTATCTATCTATCTATCTATCTATCTATATATATATCTATATATATATATATATATATATATTAGTATTCTACTCATTTATATAATTCACACCTTCTATAATCAAATTCTATGAAATAATTTAGTTCTCTTTAAATATTGAATAACTATTTGTATATGTTTACTCCCCAAATGCTTCCTCAAAATATCTAACAAATGTATCTTTTCCTTAATACATTGAAACTCTTTCTTCATATGTCTTCTCTCTCTTTCATATTTATTACATTCTAATATAACATGTTCTATTGTTTCATACTTTCCACAATAATCACATTTACCAGTATTATGTTTTTGAATTTTAAAAAGTGTATAATTAAGTCCTGTATGTCCAAATCTTAACCTTGTTATTACCCTCTCCTCCTTTCTATTTCGTCTTCCATTTCTTCTTTCTCTTACTGTCTTCTGAATTTTATAGAACCATCTTCCTGTTTTTCCTTTATCCCACCTTTTTTGCTATTTTTCCATCAGTTTTTCTTTAATAATACTCTTCCCCTCAGACTTACTTATTTTAACTATAAAATTAATAAGGTTTTGAGTCGCCCTCTATGCCAATTTATCTGCCCTCTTGTTTCCTTCTACCCCAATATGCGCTGGAACCCACACAAATATAACTATTGAACCCATATTTTGTATTTTGAATAATGTATGAAATATTTCTAATAAAATGTCCATCCTACTATCTGATTTATTATATTTTAAACTCAGTAATGCAGAACTTAATCTGAACAAATGACTGTTTTAATGGTTTTATGTCTTCAAGACCAATATTTGATGTTAGGATCAGAGGCTGAATCAAAAACAGCTTGTCCAGAGTTTCAGCTCCACCCACATAGAAGCGCACATATAACAGGCTGCTGATTTTCTTTCACTTTCATTTATATGCTGGTTTGGTGGTGCAGTGAAACACGGTGAGTAATTATCATCATCACAATACAAATAAGGTTTGCCTGCTGAATTGTTTCTGTTTAATGTGGTGAGACAAAAAGTTTGGTGTTTTTATTGTAAATTGATCACAGATGTCCGCCAGGTAATTTTGTTTGATATAGATGGTTTACCGTTCTTTTAAAGTAGATTCAGACCTGAGCTGAAAACACAATCATTTAAATATTATACAAGTCCCTTTTCTCTGAATATAAAAAGGATTCCATTGCTGTACATGCAGACTTTTATGTGTATCAATGGCCAGTGGTGTTGTGGTCCCTGGAGAAATGGGTATAATCACATTTTCTGAACTTTTTTAATGCAGTCCAGAAACATTCCCTGTTTTAGAAACAATCACATGACTGTATTTAGTTTACCCAAAAATCCATCAGTAGTGTTTGCTTATTGTCACATATTTTCTGCTACTTGATCTCAGGGAAGAAGTATTATGAAATTACTAAACCAATATTGGCCCACAAACTAGTAAGAGGCAACTGTACATTTGAGTGAACTATTCCTTATTCGTGAGTCTATGGATGGACTCTTTTGTAAGCTGAATAGCTGATTAGCAGCAGTTACTGTGGGACGGAGTGTGTCATTATTATAAAATTAACATGACTTAATCAGGAGCAGTTTGTAGGTATTACTGATCACACATGCAACCTACTTGAAAGTAAAATACAGATAAGGCAAACATGGTGTTGCAGTTATTTTTTGAACATTTATTTACATAAAACATTTCCGATCAAAGACGTTAAAACCAATCAGATAAACTGAAAAATTGGTAAACACGTCATCTTTATAGTCCTCACAAGGTCCACATTTTTATGGCCAACCCTCACAATGTCCATCTTTATCAAAATGGGTGTCTTTTCCCTCCGATGAGTCATCAGACTGGAACAGATCGGACGCAGACCCATTTCAGGACAGAAAAGGCAGGGAGTGGCTGCAACGGCACTCCACTGATCCTTTTTTCCACCCACACCTCCCCCGGCTGCTGAACAGCAACACAGGCAGCCACACAGTCCACTTGCAGGGACTCCAGGGACGGTCAAAATGTCAGTAACAGGGATTTGGGTACGAGATAATGTAAAATTGGAAGATCAGAATAAAACAGATATAAATCAGAAATCTATGAGTATTTGTCTGACCGATTTGGGTATAAACAGCAGTGCGGCTGGCAGCACTCCAACAGAGTACAGACCAATACTGGCTCCCTCACCCCCATCCCTCCCTGAGGAGAATGAGGAGGTGCACATGGGTCGCAGAATCTCCACACCAGAAATAGGGGGTGCCGAGTGTAAACCACCACGCAGATATGACTTAAGACCCAGAAAATAAATTAATTACCAAATGCCCCTATTACAGCAGCCAGGAGGAAGAGGATATAAATACAAACCTTATAGCCTGGGAGATTTGTCTGCACTATGTGATAAATTACCACCAATTGTAAATGACTGCAGGGAACACATCGGCTCTGGGCGATTACAGAGCTGTAGCAGGTAGATGCATGGGACCTCATGTGAACACAGAGGTGGAACAGGTGGCAGGCATTATGGGCCTTCCTGATGATGATCTGTTTACCCCACACTCTACTGAAATTGTTTTTTCCCTTAGAGAAATATACCCAGTGACCAGGGGTAACACCATTCCTCAATTTAATTGGGATTCGGGCAAAAATCCCAAAGAGTATCTGGAGGGCTGCAAAGCCATGTGGCAAACTCACACAGGGACCAACCCAGATAGGGTTAGGCCGCAAAGGGACTGGTACAGGGATGCAGTTCTGAAGGGAGTACCTCTCTCAGTGAAAACAGCCATGGGTGATAATCCAAACATGGTGGGTGCAGACCCTGCGGTGTGGGAATGCCATTCAATTCACCATTTGGGTTGATATCCTGCACACTGTTTGGCTGCCTGGTTTGCTGCCTGGTTGCCACTGGCCACCTAAGTATCACTGCTGTCATGTCCTTTGCACTTTATGACTGCCACCTGTTCTGGGAGGAGCAGAGCTTCTGCTAGATCTCTCATTTCCTGTTCATGTGTTCCTTCCTGGCCAACCAGGAAGGAAGACAGCAAAACTGTGGTAAAATGTTTAATCAATCACTACATTCCAAGACATGGTTTTCCCATGAAAATAAGATCAGAAAATGGCACACATTTCAAAAATCAAGAGCTACAGGAAGTTGAAAGCGTGTTGGGGCTGAAACACTCTTTCGGCACAGTTTATCATCCTCATTCACAGGGAAAAGTGGAGAGGATGAATTAAACACTCAAAACCAAATTGGCAAAAATCTGTGCACAGACAAAAATGGATTGGGCTGACGCTTTACCATTAGCACTGATGTCAGTCAGAAGTTCTGTAATTCAGAGATGGGGACTGACACCACATGAGTTACACACAGGAAGACCTTTTCAAGGACCCCGCACTAGGTTACCATGCCAAGCAATAAATGAAACATCAATGTTCCGTTGTGGTTATTACAGTGCTCTCCACAGTCTTGTTTCCACTTTCACCAAACAGGCCCCAAACGTGGTGGAAGGGGAGAGCAGCAAAACCAGTGCAGAACCAGAGTGGGTGCTCCTGAAAGTCATCAAAAGAAAGTGGTCAGAACCAAGGTGGACCCGTCCATACCCAGTCGTGGAAAGAACATCACATGCCGTGAGGCTGAAAGGTAAAGGTGACACCTGGTATCATTGGAGTCAGTGTACAGCTGCAGAGGCACCTCAACGTTCCTTGGCCTAGGTTCAGGAGGATCTGAAGCAGGCAGAGGAAGGAAACTTAGCCTTAACACCTCCTATCCCAGAAGGGGCAAAATAAACCCCGGGAGGAGGAAAAGGTTCTGGGGCAGTCTACCCACTGAGCTGAAGAAAGAAGTCAGAAGACAAAGAGTCAACACAAGGTGACTAGAAGAGGACAGCGGAAGAAGTGGTAGAGTTTCCCTCCCACTTGTGTGGTAGAGCTTCCCTCCCACGATGAGCAGTTGAGTTTCCCTCCTGCTCCCAGGTGGTTGAGTTTCCCTCCCACCTAGGCCTGAGACAGAACACAAAAAAATAAATAAATAATCATAATGTTTTTCTCTGCAAGATCAAGTAGCATTTAGAGTTTACACTGTATGTGTCATTAAATTTAGTGTCATTAATTTTCACAAGCTTTATCATATAATCAAAAGCATTTGAAGTAGCATTTGGGCAGGAAGGATGATGACCAAAGCCCATGAGGGTTGGCTAGGAGGTGGTTTACTATTATCTGTTGTCATTGTTACAAGTATATTGTGGTATTTTTGTGATCTTCCATTCCAAACATGTCCAGTCGACCCTCCTAAAAAAACAACAAAATGCGCAGTGACCCCATCACCTACAGATTGGTGCATTCGGCAATACGGCGGGGTGGAATTGAATTATACGCTAGGGGCCACCACCACCTTTCAGGTCGATCTATGTGACATTATAAAATGTGGCAGTAAAAACAATCATGCGCATTGGCGTGGCTACGATGTATATCTGTGTGGAACTCCAGTGGTTCAAGAAGGATGCTCAAAAGGGGAAAGACCATGTGGTCCTATAGGATGTCAAAGCTTCTGTAGCAGCTGGGACCAGGCGCTTGCATACTCAGGCCTCTGGAACCCCAGCTGGAAGTATGGTAACACTGGAGAAGCACGCAAAATTAGTCTGATACGAGGTGAGTTCAAAAGGAATGGACAAGTGGGAGTGAACCCCCTGCTCCTATCAATTAAAGAATTGCATAATGGTCTGTTCCCTGGCAATACTCATAACGGGGACAAGGTAATGTTCTTAACCTTAGGGGTAGACATCTCTGGAAAAGATCCTATGGGACTGATTAAAATTAACCTACAAACTACCAGCTATAATAACGCTGAGGACCACTCCAAAACAGAAGAACAAGAGCAACAGGTGACCACACCACAGGGGAACACGATGATTAAGATGGATTACTCTACATTAGAACCGTTAGAAAATATTCAAATGGCGACGGGATACTCAGATGACAATCTCTGGCTAAAATGGATGGCAGAAACAGCTAGTGAACAAGGTCAAGGTGACTGTGTGGCATGTGCTACAGCACGGCCTCATTTAACCACTGAACCTGCTCCCCTGCACCCAGAAGATACGTGGGGTTATAACTGTATGCTGCGTCTTACCCAACAGGCCAATCCGCCTAACTGTACCACGCTAGCCGGCATATTTCCACCTATCCCTAACAACACAAGAACTGGACCTTTCATCCCCAGGAACGCTAATGGTACCTACACTTGTTTCAATTTCACAAATTCAAAGCCTAAAGTTAATGTAGGGGAAATCCCGGCAGATTGGTGTAATGACACCCTGCCAGGAAAAGGAATAGGAGCTTGGGCTAGATCTGGATTGTACTATTATTGTGGTGACCATAGGCTCCTTACAAACATACCCAAAAGAACGGTAGGAGTTTGTGCAATGGTGAGACTAAGGGCCCCTTTAATGTTACTGGGACCAAACATCACTGCAGCACGCACACCCCATGACAAATCTATTCGTAAAAGGAGGAGACACATCATGAAGAGAAGTACCCCTAATTTCAATATGGGGGAAAGATCCCCCACCTACATGGATGCCATTGGTGTCCCCTGAGGGGTTCCAGATTATTATAAACTGGTTGACCAAGTAGCAGCAGGGTTTGAAAACATATCCTTGGTAGCGGCCATTTTTCCAATAACTTCCAACAAAAACGTAGATCGTATCAATTGCATTCATTACAACGTGCTCAGATTGGCAAACTTCACCACGGATGCAGTAAAAGGTCTGACTGAGCTTTTTGGACCGACATCCCTGATGGCGGTACAAAATCGCATGGCTTTGGATATGTCACTAGCTGAAAAGGGGGGTATTTGTGCTATGTTTGGAGACATGTGTTGTACATTTATCCCCAAGGATTGCATACACTCTCAGAAACCATGCACGAGCACTCAGGAATCTTTAATCCACATGAGGACTGGATGACTGGTGTGTTTGGCAAGTGGAAAGGTCTGATTATGTCTCTTTTTATCTCTCTTGCAGTATTTGTAGCAATATTGGTTACCTGTGGTTGTTGTTGCATTCCATGCATTCGCTCATTGACAGTCTGCCTCATATCCTCCACCATTGAGAAACAGGACCCCAGAGTTATGATGCCTTTGTCAGTAACAGCACCTGAGGAGGAGTACGAGGACACTGGGTTTGACCTGATGTATGTATAAGATTTAACTTGAAGTATTACTGTTTTTGTGAAAATGTGTGTTTTTCTTTTACTACTTATTACTATTACAATACAATCAAGTATTTACCAAAGGTGTCATAACAAACCAGAAAATTCAGGGTTTTCTACTGCGATAGTTTATGGGTGAACTCTTAGAAGAATTCAAAAGGGGGAAATTGTGGAATGTATTAACTTAGATCCGTTTTTTCTACACTTTATGAAAGTTTAATATGCTTTTATATGCTTTTAGATAACTTACAGAAGGTCTCAAGGCAAGTTGAACGAGTAGCAGAAGGAAAAGTTTCAAGGTCAGTTAAGCCAGCAACAGGAGAGGAAAAACAGCTCCATAAATGGTAGAATTATCTGTTAGGGAGTAGAACTGATACTGTGTGCATCATTTGCTCATGTAACTATGTAAAATCCTCCTCTTTGAAGTTTAATAAAACGAGCCTGCACAAGGAGGAGAGGAGAGTTGATGGTCTCAGATGTTGGCGGGCGCATCTCCTCTCCCTTTGCAAAGGCGAACTTGAATTCTTTGTCCTGGCTGAGTTTTATTGCACTCTCGACTAAGTCCTGCACAAAAATTAACGAACCCGGGGAAGCAAGATGGCTTCAACATTTTTTATGTGCTTATATAAAATTGTTGTGTTCCCACTGCATTTAACTGGCTTTTTACAAACCTGTATTAAAATATAGCCAAACAGCGCTTCCTTCCTTCTTCATGTTCTTCCGCTCCGGCGGTCTCTCTCTCTCTCTCTCTCTCTCTCTCTCTCTCTCTCTCTCTCTCTCTCTGTCTGTCTGAGCAGCAGCGGTATGATTGTTTGTGTCGAGTGGACAGAGAGCTGAGCGGGTGGACCAGGCTGAGCTTGCTTGCAGATTGGCTGCTGTCACTGAGCCATGTGACAGTACGAGAGGGGAGGGGGAGCAGCAAAGTGCTGTAACACAAACATCATAAACGTGGACGCCTCGTTGGGCGGGTTCTGCCTATGTAGGGGATGTGTCAGAGCGTCCTTCATGTTGAATGTAGCAAATCTGCAGTTAGACTCAGTCACTGACCAGAACTCCTAGAAAACCTCTGGGCTGTTGTTAAGAGGAAGATGTGAGACACCAGAACCAACAATGCAGACAATCTAAGGCAGTTGTCAATGCAATCTGGGCTTCTAGAACCTCAGCGGAACCACTGGCTGAAGGCCTCTATGCCATGGAGCTTTGATGCAGGAATTTATGCAGGAAGAGGACCAACAGAGTACTGATGTATAGAAGTGGACTTCCCATAAGCCTGACATTTGGGTTTAAAACATCCTTTTTTTTCCTTTTGATTTTCTTAACCTCCTGCAACCATAATGATAAAAACTACAAACAATAAAAACTTTTAATATTTTACTCTTAATGTAACCGGGTGGTTTATTAATTGAGAACAGTGGTTACATGGAGTGGCTGTTAATTCCCACCTGTTTCAGGCCCTTGAATGCATCTATGCCCTATTTCCCCACCTTCTTCTGTGTGTAGCATTGTTGCGCTCATTAGTGTGTGTATATAGGCACAAGGTGTGCCTGCCAAGCTAGGAGTGTAGTTGGAGCTCAGTTGAATGAACACTGGCGCTGTGCAAGTCGGGCTGCAGTACCAAGAATTAGGATCTTGGATATTTGTGCTGCTGGAACCATTTCAGTGGCTTTCTAGTGCAGCATTTGAAGGTACCAGTTTTTCATTTTTCCTTATGGCTTTATTATTGTCAGCAGACACTTTATTTTCATCTTTTTGGGTATTCCAGATTGCCGCTGTGGCATATTTTGCTCTCACCCAGGTGCATTGTTTGTTATGCTCTGGTCTAATTGGGTAACAGGTCGGCGTTGAGAGCTGGAGTTGTAGCATCACTACTGGAGAACCAGAACAATAGTGCAGGTCTCTTTTTATTTTCTATAAATTGGCTGATTGGGCACAGCTTTATAGGACTAGGTTAATGCAATGTGAGATTTTCTGTTATTTTGGTATCTAACATTATTTTGTGTTATTTTGCATTGTTACTAATTTGGTTTGCAGGTGTTGTTTTTAAGTCTCAGATTGCTTCTAGTATTGTCCTGGGTTCCTGTGCTTTATTGGGTTTTAGATTAGAATAAAAAAGTCTATTTTTAATATTGCAAAAGAATGTGTAAATAAAATATATTTTGTATACTATTTCTGTTTCATAATTTTTAAGCCAGACCTACCTGGGTACTTTTAATTGGGAGACCCTAGGCCACTTGATATTTTTAAGAGGTCTACCAGTTTGCTTTAGGGCCACGTCCTCTGTCACAATCTTGGTTCCACCTCCCTGTGTTACATTAAAGTAAACATTACACTTTCTAAAATGTCTGGCAATGAAAATTGCACTTTTACGCAATATTAACATGTTTTGAGATGTACCTGTTTGAGTCAAGGATGACCTGCAAGAACTCTCAAAATGAGGTCAATTTGTTCTTAGCTCTGAGAGTAGATTTCAGTTAGCCTTTACTGTGATGATAAAATGTTTGTGCAGTTTAATTGTTTTCTTCTTTCTCCAGCTGTTTCACCTTCAGACGTCAGTTTCTCCTCACATTCACTGACATCATGGGAAGCTCATCATCCAGTAAGTCACTACTCGGGGTTTAGTTTTAACACTTCACCATCTTAAAAGAAATAAAAAAGTTTAAGAAATCAATTCTTCTCAAATAACACTGAAATAAGTAGAAACGCAACGCAGAACTTCTTTTACTTTAAAACAAAATGATTAGTTTTAATTTCTTTAGAGATCTATTTTATGTCTAAAGTGCATTTATTTTAAAGAACTGAACATATTTTGCACTCCATATAAAACAGATGGAAATTGAAAAAAAACTGTGAGTAAACATAATTTTACATAAATGCAGGAAATACAACAAAACGCCAAAATGAAAGATCCAACAAAATTCTACAAGAGGTTTGCTTCTTCTACATTCTCCATCTGTCAGCTTTGTTGTGTCAGAGATTGGACCGAAGCGCAGACAAGAACTCAGGAGCTGCATGGTGAAGTCACACGACTTACAGGCAGGCAGCAGGAATCAGGAACACGGTGAGGTGGAAACCATAGACATTATATAATAGTAGACCCCGCATTGATTGTCGCGGTGCAGGAATTACAGCTGCCATCTTGGAGCAGTCGACCTGCTACCCTATCCTGCTGATTCAAGCTGAACAGTCGAATGATGCCTCAGCACTGTGCAGCCTATTTTTGTTGACGTCAGGGCTCGAGTTATAACTTTCACAAGTAATTTTTGATTGGAATGTGATTTTTCTAATATTATATATATATATATATATATATATATATATATATATATATATATATATATATATATATATATATATATATATATATATATATATATATATATATATATATATATATATGTATGTATGTAAATAAATAAAAAATCTTGTGTGAATTTGTCTGTTTGATCTATTCCTCCATGTTCTATACTTCCTGGATCAGTGCAGGTTTCAGGGGGCGGCTGCTGTCCTCCTGCAGTGGTCAGTGCTGGAGAGCGTGAAAAGCCTTTATCTGAAGACAACCTGTGGGCTCTGATTGGTCCAGTAGAAGTAACGTCAGGAAAACACAAACATGTTTCCTTTAGGTATAGACTTTGGGCTTTTGATGAATAAACAAAAACTTTAAACTTGGAATAGTCGCAGCAGGCCAAGACAAGTTGGACTACAAACTACAACATTAAAATTTAAAGGCAATTCTAACAAAAGGTTTTTAACCTTGATCTAAAGGAACTCAGGATTTCAGCAATTCTACAGTCCTCTGGGAGTTTGTTCCAGATAAATGGAGCATAGGAACTAAATACAGCTTCTTCATGTTGATTCTGTGTATAAAGAGTAGATTCTAGCCAGATCAATGGGTTCATAGTCACCTGGTGACATTGTGATGCAGAACTGTGTGTTCTCTGTATATTTATGGTAACTGATGTTGTTTTTATGGTCTGAGCTAGAGGAGCATGTAGATATTGAAGAAGGGGGAACCCAGGATTGACCCTTGGAGAACCCCACATGTGAGTGTTGGTACTGAGCTTAATGTACAGAGTGATCCTCTAACCTTTTGGATTTTCTCAGTAAAGAAGTTAGCAAATTCGCTGCAGGCCCTGGTGGAGTGGAGTTACATAGTCACAACGGTTTGTTAAGCTATCAACCGTTGCAGATAAGGGAGTGATGGCGTAGTGGTTAGAGTATTGTGCTTGACCCCAGCTAACTCCAGATTTCTCCCTGGGCGCTGCACAGTGGCAGCCCACTGCTCCCCAAGGAGATGGGTTAAATGCAGAGAACAAATTTCATTGGAATGTATGTTACAGTGACAATAAAGATGATTATTATTAAAAAATAAGACATGGGCATTATTAAAGGGAGAGTGTGTAACTAATTTGGCTTTTAAGTAACAAGAATAAAGTATTGCTTTTATAAATGTATATCCTGGAAAAATCTGGCACATGGAGATTGATATTAATGAGAATGTAAATTATTTCATATTTTGTTTTTGTTGTTGAAATGGAGGACCATCCATCGTCTTTGCCCAGCTGGAGGGAAGAGAAAGTAACCAAGAAAAGAAAAAGAAGTAATAAACGAGAGTCTATATCGGCATAGCTATTATCACCAGGTGGAGATAATTCATGAGGGAGCGTGGATTTAAAATGGATGTGGAGGTTACAGCTTTCTGCAGGACAGATAAGTTAATTGAATATAACAGTGAAGTTTATTTTTGGCCTTATGTTAGAAACATGGCAGTGTGGTCCAGCAGCTTCTGTTCTCCCTGCAGCAGAGATGACTTGATTGTCCATCTCCCTCTATGTGTGCAGGGAGCGACGGAGGGATATCAGCCTGTTCACTGTCTGTAGTGCAGCAGGAAGACCGGGTCTCTACTTGTTTTTTATAGTTGTTTTTTTGTCACCCAAATAAGCAACTGAACGTTCAGAAATGGGGCCCAGAAAAAAAAGTGACTCACTCAATATAGAACCAACTTTAGAAAAAATACATGCAGACTTGGCAACAGGACCAAAAACCATTTAACACGAAGACTGTAGATATTAGCTATTGGCGATTAGCAGGAGCTAATACATGTTGACATTGTAAAGTGCCTTGAGATGATATGTTTCACAATTTGGTGCTATTTAAATAAAATTGAATTGTCACATTTATGATACTACACAGCTTCTGTATTAGTTATTACACGCTTAACACACTGGGGCTTAAATGTTTCAAGTGACCAATGGATTATATTAAAACCTTTTTACTAGACTGACTGCAATTCCTGGTGGTTTCATTAGTTGTGTCATTTGATTATCAGGAAGCAAGATACTCTTTCAATACAGAGAACTGTCTTTATTGAAGGCTAGCACCATTCAAGGTGCATTCTTAAAGCTACAGTGGTTACTTCATTTAATTGTGTATTTAACAAAATCAGATTATATGATAAAATCCATAACCTCATTGTTTTACTTATTATAGGATGTCAAACCCACATTTGTCTGATCTTAACCATATTGGTTTCCAAAACTCTAAGAACCAAAAGTTTTCTCTACAGTAAACGAACTCAATACCTTCTATTTTCTTGAGTACTTTTGCTAATCTGATTTATTATGAGTTAATCAAGTATCCACTTTTGTTTTTCATCTGATTTGATTGGACTTTAGATAGAAATTGTCCTCATTTAAAAATCTATCAACATCTTTCAGATACTCACCCTGGTAACTTTGGAAAGTGTATGAATGCAGGAGCTGTTGTCTACAGCATTTATAAACACTTTGAGCTCATGGCATAAAGCATTCTAACATCATTAACAAACCATAATTCACACAAACAGCTGCTAGAGATAACTAACCCGCGTTTAACATGCTGACCCACAATACTAAACAACAATGCACCAAGCAAACACAAGCCTTATTTTCCTAAGTCCCATTTTTACTGACATGTGATTCATTTAGCTAAGGTTGTCAAAATTATTCCCAGTCATTCAGCCCATTTTGCGGTTCTTATTCAGCAGCTAACAGCTCAGTCATACCGCTTTCATCTCACATGCTCCATCCACACTGATCACATTCATTCCACAACACTCAAGCAAACTTTCCGTCACACTTGGTCCCCGGGGATTATTGTGCTCCCACTGACCAGCTTCCTCAATTCTCCATGCATGCACACTTGTCTTAGACTTAGAAAGCTTTCTTTCTTTTAGTCAGATTTAATAAATTTAAATTCACTCCTAAGTTTACCTCATAAGATTTAATGTTCTAACTAAATACCCAGAAAGTAAACAAAGTTTGTTCTTCAATTTAAAATCTATAACCCCTTGAAACTAATAATTCCTTTGCACTCCAACCACGGAGACCTCCACCTCCGTGTCACATTTTCCAGTCTTTTTATGGTCTTAGAGAGCCTTTTGGGTGTGACTGGCATGCCAAACCAGTCACTCCAAACCACATCCCCACACATGAGATGAAGGTCAGAGCGGTCACATCTGGGCTCAGTCCATGATGTAACTGTACAGGAGATTCTCCCAGAAGCCTGCTTCATCATCCAAGTCATTAGGGCATTTGAGGTCTGAGTTTGTTGAAGGCCTCTTCTATGCGATCAAGAAAGTCCTCAACCAGCTAACCTGTACAACAGCTTTCAAAGCCCTGCTGTCCATTCTGGTGGAAAACTTGTCTCTTCAGCGTGCCACAGAGGGCAGTGACAGCATCACAATGTTGAGCTGAAAGCGATGGTTTGACTAGCGCAGTTTGGTGCTCTACCTCAGGGACCTGGGCCGGTGCTGATGGTATAGGACGCTGTTGTTGGATAGAGGGATAAGACTCCAGGTTCAGATTGACCATCCTTAACCCAGAGGCTCATCTGCAATGCAGCATAGGTAGACTGGGGTGGGGTCTCACTCATACTAGGTTGGAGATTGGAGCATTAAGAAATTAACTTTTCCCTTTAATACTGAAATTATCCAGTCGGCCAGCAACTGTCCCGCTTAAAAACATTTCCAACCACAAAAGCCTTTACTGCAGCCATTCTCTTCCTATTTTATGCTTCAACTTTCAAACATTTATGTGTTTCTCATACTTCTCTACAACATTACTTGGAACCTTTTTTAATATTTTATTTTTCTGTTTTTCCTTTTTCTCTCTTTTTTTATTCAAGCTGTTCTCCTAATTTTGTTTTGTCAATTTATTAACACATGCAACACACCCTGGTCCATGTTTCTTTAACATGTTCCTACAAATGGAACTGTCAGGGGAAAGGATCAAGAATCTTTCTGGATCCTTATCCTATTACACAGTTAGGACATCTCCTTACAGCCTTCCTTCCCTAATTAAGTGTAGAAGTGCTAAGAAACCTCTAACTGCTGTCACAATCTATGCCTTTACTACAAGAAGAGACTCAAATCCTGTCTGTATTACTCCAGGTAACTTTAACCCGTCTGTTCATCTCCATCAACCCCAGTTGGTCGAGGAAAATGACTGTTTATACTGGTTCTGGTTCTGATGGAGGTTTTTTCTTCCTGTTAATGGGGAGTTTTTCTTTCTACTGTCGCTTTATGCTTGCTCAGTATGAGGGATTGCAGCAAAGCCATGGACAATGCAGACAACTCTCCCTGTGGCTCTACGCTTCTCCAGGAGTGAATGCTGCTTGTCGGGACTTTGATGCAATCAACTGATTCGCTTATATAGGATTTTTTATTTTTTTTTATTTTTTTCCGACCAGTCTGTATAATCTGATTGGATTTGACTTTGTAAAGTGCCTTGAGATGACATGTTTCATGAATTGGCACTATATAAATAAAATTCAATTGAACTAATAACGCGGGTTGATATTACTTTATCATTTTAGAAATCAATTTAAACAGTCTCCCACTGAGTTTATTCTGGGTTTCCCCTTTAATGGTTTCAGGCAACTGTAATCTCAGAAGGTGAGATGGAGGCTCCTCCTTGTTTTCAAGACTCTGGAGGGCTGAAGGTGTGAGTGTTCAGGCTGTCATTGTATGACACAACATTGGTGTTGTTATACGAATGACTACCAGTACTGACCACTGACCTTTTCCATGCTTTGTTACAGATATTTAAATCTATATAAATGCAAGTTTAAATAAACAGGAAGAGTAAAAGAATAAAATAAAGTTTTAGATGCAGCTCACTGGTAGGTTGTGCTTTTTTGGAACAGGCTCATGGGCGCCTCATGTGGTTCTCAGGGGCTACTTTGTGCCTGCTGACACCATGTTGGTGATCCCTGCTGTAGACTAAACATGCCATTCTGTTAAAGGTGACAATATGTTTTAAACAAGGTTTAAATTTAGAAGTAGACAAGAGAATGTTTCATTACAGATAAAAAAAAATCCTCATTCTGTCTTTTTTGGTCTTTGATCCCAGAACAAAAAACAACCAAAGCCTGGAGACCTGATAGAGATCTTCCGTTTAAGACACCACCATTGGGCTGTGTACATTGGCGGAGAATATGTAGTTCATCTTGTATTGAATGGTGACTAAAGAGACAAATAAAAACACTCTTTTTGTGGAGAGCAGACTCCTTCCACTTTCTCTGCTCTGCATGAAGAGTTCTGCAAAATCTCCATGACTGTTGCCTGATTCAGAGAGGTCCACCAAATGTTGACCTCCTGTAGATGCCATTCAGTGGATGAAACAAGACAAGAAAAACACTTCTGTGCTGTGATGTTTGTATGTTTTATTATTAAATCTTTAAACTTTTTGAACATTTGCCTTTGAAGATGTGTGCTCAGGTGGCTGGCTGCCGGTAACAAGAGGTATGGGAGTTGTGCCGGTACCAGGAGAGATTGGAGTTGTGAAGAAACAGAAGCTGGAGGAAGTGGTGGGAAATGATCGCTGGAAAATCAACAACTATCTGGATGAAATATACAAACCTCAACCGACTGATGAGATCGTGAAACAGGCTGAGGAATTGATTGGTACTCGGCTGCTGTACGGCATGACTGAAAGTAACTGTGAACACTTTGCCACCAACCTGCGCTATGGAAAGCACACATTTCCACAGGTGGGTCAGAGGATCTTGGAGGAAAGATTAGCACTGATTGTTTCAATGGCATGATGCAGCAGATAGGAATAAACTGGTCTTGTGATGTTTCTACATGTATTGTTGTGATTTGCTGAAAGCTTCATGTGTTCCTTTGTTGCAGTTACTGGGCTTCAGGTCATATCTATGATTGAACGCAGCCTACCCCTGGCCTGGGTCTTTCTGCAGGGAGTTTGCATGTTTTCCCTGCAGCATTTTAAGGGTGTCATAGAATGGGTAAGATTCTACCTCTGGGTTTTCCTTCCCTTTCCCTCCATCATTGTTCCCATACAGGCTCTGTACCTTAGTCATCTATTCATCCATCCATTGTTTAATCTATTCCTGCTGATCAATGCAGGGTCACAGGAGGCTGCTGCCTATCTCCAGTGGTCGAAGCAAAGTTATGTTGTGTTATATCAAAATGAGGCTTCCTTGGTTTGCAATATTTTGGGTCAAGTGGCTGTTGTGAGGAGTTGGTGGAGATAAATCAGCTGTTTAGAGATGAATCTTTCAGGAAGTCTGACCGTATGACTCCTTCCTGGACTAACTCTGTCAGACAGGGGGGGGGGGGGAGAGGCAGGGTTAATATTATCTTCAAACAATTATCATCAATACTTCTACTTGGAGGAACGTTATCAGTCAACAGAGGCTGGAGAAGCTCGGCTCAGCTGCTTCATTTGACATGGTCACCGTCTCTGATACATGAACAGGTAGAATAATCATGAAAGGGTGTTTTCATATTTCTAATCATGATTTGCTGTAATATTTTCTTTTTTAAATCAGAAATGTATAATTAGAATAAAAGTTCTGTCTGTTGGACATTTTTTACAGAACTTCTGCTGAATTTTTAGTTGAGTAATATTATTATTTCTACTTGTGTTATAGCCTGGCCAAAGTGGCTGGAGAAGTCAGCAGGCAGAAGATGTCCAGAGTGGCAGGTGGTTTATCTACAACAAAAATAGATTATTATTATTTTTTTTTTTTTTTACAAAAATCAAAGGTTAACATGGCTCAACAGATCATAACTGAATTTATAACAACCAAAATGACCATCAAGTGCACTCAGCTACACGGACTCCTCCCTTCTGAACATCTCACATTTCTCTGCTTAAATACGCTGATTTTCAGGCAGACAGAATGGCCTGGAAGGGATTTAAACCTAGAAGTTATAGTAAATTATCTGTAAAATTGCAAAACATAAACATACCCAGGTTAGTATATGCTGCCATACTACAGAATAAATGAGATATGGCTAAATCAAGCAAACAATGTTACCTGAACATATATAAACAAATGGCAAATTGATCTTCTCACCCACTTTCTCTCACTACTAGTATGTGAGTAAAATTCCTGCGAGTAACTCAAATAAATAAAGAACAGACTTGTTTTAACCAAAAATCCACCAGAGAGAGACATATATACATTTTATGTTAAAGTGAGACTTCTTTTTTGTTCACAACCTATATTGTTTGTTTTAAAGTTATTTTTGATCCACTGAGCTCTTTTAACCCTTTGGAGGTCAAGTGAACATACAGTAAACAGTAAATATTGTCATTAGGAGCATTTCACACTACTTTAACATACTGCATATACATTAACTGCTATAAGTATTGCCTTCATAAATTATATGATGAAAATATTATATTGAAAAGTATTTATTCTACCTGAATTTGTTACTTTGTAATTATAGATATGTGTTGTACATTTTTAATTTAGTCTTAAATACCATAATTTGTATATGAATTTATGTTTTTGTCTGATTACATTTTGCAAAAAATTATGTGATGTTATGAATAGCTACTCAGTACTTGAGACGCCTTTGTTATTGAATACTTTTTTACTCTTACTTGAGTAATTTCTTGGTTTGCTACTTTTTACTTTTGTTTGACTAAAAATATGTTGAAGTAGTGCTACTCTTACTTGTATAAAATTTGTGTCTACTCTCCCCACCTATGTGAGTAGAGTAGACACAATTTGAGCGTGTCACAATGATCGTCACGTGGGACAACTAATAGATGAGACGATACCCCCAGAACGTCAAGCTGAAAAAGATCGTCCACTATATCTTTAAGAATTTAATTTATTGTCCCATAATGACATAGTGGCAACAATTTTAATCCAAATGGGCTTTAATCTGCCTAAATCTGACCTATAAATCTATCAGTTATGTTTTCTTTACAGTTCTTATCACTAGTTTTGTTGCATTTTAAATTTTTTCAGTGTTGAGAAAATTTCATGGGAACTGACATAACCTGAATAGTTTTCCACAGCTCCGACCATAGCTTTGAAACATTAATAAATGGTTTGGGTATGCAACCTGTACTTGTTAAAATAACCAGAAGTAATATTTTAAGAAGGCCGGTTGTAATTTCTTCCATCCAGTTGAAGTGGAAAACTGAAAAATCTCAACTAGGACTAATGTGTGCATTTAGATTTCTGATGCTTCCTAGTCTGTAAACATCTGTAAATATTTTGCTTGATTTCGACATTTTCTATGGGTATGTCTTTTATTTTATTTTTGAATTCATGGTTTTACACTTGTTTAAAATTTAGTTTTTTGTGTTTGGTTGTTTTGAAACTTTTTTGCTTTGCTGCTGTCTTGGCCAGGAAACTCTTGAAAAAGAGATTTTGATCTCAATTAAGCTTTTATGTTTAATTAATTATGTTTTAAACAAAATAAATCATAAGATATGTTGATTAAATTATTGTGGTTTGTTTCTTCCTGCCAGTAGCAACTGGTATTTTTTACAACCTGAACATAAATCAAAATTAACGTTAACGTTGATATATTCATTATAGGTATAGCACCTTCTGCTGGTTGAATATACACATAGAATTTTGGTTGCTGCGTCTTCTCCTGTATAATTTTGGATAGAACATTATACAGCAAGTAATACTGACACCTTGTGGCTCAAATTGGTACAACAGCTTACCGATCACAACAATCTGATATGCTGTTTTTAAACGGTGTATTGTGGTTGTGAATTTTTACTTATACAGGAGAGGTATATGATGTTGCACTGCAAAAAGGGAACTAAAAGTAAGTAAACATTTCTTGAAATTGATGTATTTTTCCTTGATTAAAGCACGTAAATAAGACTACGTGCCAATGGAATGAACATTTTACCCCTGGAAATAGATAATTAGACATCCTGCACTTAAAATAAGATGATGGAAATGAGTTGTTTCTGTTTTAAGTGCAAAAATCTTATTCCACTGCCAACATCAGGTGAGAGAGCTATATGATGATTTTACAAGGAATGCTATATAAAGGATTAATCAAAAACAAACCAGATCTCATCTACATGCTGGACAAGTGACCTCGATCCAATCTAGATTTTATAATTACGGGATATATAATGTAAGAAGACATCTAGATGAGGGTCGCATGAGGGATGGGGGTCTTTGTTATATTTATAAAAGAAGGAATTAATGATAAACTATTAACAAAGGGGTCAGACTTGGAGTTTAGAATCACTGAAATATGGAAAATAACATGTTAGGAATATACTTGTTATTAGAATCACTGGATTACCTCATTGTGCATCTACAAGGTAAGTTAATTTATTGCAGGGATACTAATATGTATAATATGTCATAGAATAGATATAATGATCACAATGGTTTTGTAATTGAAGACGTTATGGACAAAATAAAATAACAGGTAGAGAATCAACTGTAGATCTGACATTACTTTTGGCCTCCTTGGCCAGTGGCATATCATTAAAGATACAATATGCTGCAATCACTATCCCATAATAATCATGCTGGATTTAGGAATCCAGCATTATAATACAATGGGAGCATGATTGTTAGTGATAAAGAAAAGGATAAAATCAATCTAAATGAGGACATTGATCAATATGTGACACCTCTCTGTCCCTTTCAGTAACAAAGGGTCAGAGAAGTGTCACGATACT
The DNA here is from genome assembly GCF_011125445.2 of Fundulus heteroclitus. NCBI lineage: Eukaryota > Metazoa > Chordata > Actinopteri > Cyprinodontiformes > Fundulidae > Fundulus > Fundulus heteroclitus. Next base: position 21,843,711 of record NC_046372.1, read on the forward strand.
TCAGAACCTTCTTCTGTGAGTTGGTTTACATGATCTAGATGGTGAACCGTACAGCAGCGTCCTGATCCTGGCCTTTAGCAGCTTCAACAGGTACTTGGCTGTTGTCCATGTCACCAAATGTTGGAGTGTGGCTGCTGGCTCCCATCCTGACTGTTTAATGGTGTTTGCCTGAGTTGAGGATGAAAGTTCCTCTAACTGCCTCTTCAAGGAGGACAGCACGGAGAGCACCAATTCCAGAACTATCTGTCTGTGTGTCTACCCAGTAGAAAGTAGTCAGATATGGACGGTGGTTTTCCACTTCCAGCACATCCAGGTGAGCTATGACCTTCCTGGACTGGCCATCCTCATCTGCTACCACATCATCATTTCCAGGCTCTCCAAGGGTTCCAAGGGGCAGATCCTGAAGAGGAAGGCTCTGGAGACCACAGTCATCCTCATCATGAGCTGAGATTGTGGTAAAGCGTATTGCGTCACTTCCTGTTTTCTGTTGCTGTGGTGCGGATTGTGCTTTGGTGTTCCAGACTCTCTCCATTTTATTTTAAATCTCTTTGCTGTCACATCTCTCTGTTTCTACTATATTAGCACATTGTCTCACCTTCTTCTATTTTTCTTTTCTCCTCTACCATCCGTTTCTGTGTCCATTGAACATAAAACAGTTCCAGAATAAAATCTAATAAAGATTTTTGCAGAGCAAAAATGAAAGCAATAAGACTCCACTTGTGAAAACTGGCAGCTACTCTACACCTCCATGTTTTTGAGACAGTGGGAGGGGGACGCTGCTCTCAGTGATGAGAAAAAGTGTAAAAGTAAATAAATTCATTTATCAAACCACTTTGATTGCAACACAAAAAGTGACGTGTCTCCCACTTTATGCAGAACCCTCTTTTTATCAGCTTACTAGTTAATCAAAAAGCCTAGTTTATGATGGTTAACAAGCTCAAAGGAGTTTTATGTAGTAGCAGCAGTGATGGGACAGAAGAAAACAGAGGAAGACAGGAGAGAAAAGAGATCTCCAATGGATGTGCAGGACTCCTTCGATCAGGTCCAGGTTCTCATCAGGACTTTGGTGGCGCTGCCTGTGTCTTCATGTGAATCTGAGAAGAGTTTCAGTTCCTGGGTAAAGGCTTGGATGTACGCTACGATGGCCCAGTATAGACTCTACAATGTAGAGTTATGTAATGTCCATAAAGTGAAGCTGGACATAAACACAATCTGCCAGGAGTTTGTCTGATCCAGTATCGCTAGAAGTAGTACATCTGGTTCTTTTGTTTAGAGAACTGGAGGTTTTTGTTGTTAGGTGGAAATATTTTAGTGCAGTTAATTAAAACTGTTCTTTAGTTTTTCACAGATAACATACCTCACATAAACTGATGGGTGGGTGGTTAAAATTTTTATTTATAGCCCTACAGTTTTAATTTCAATCTATAACTTCAAAGTGCTGTAGGTTAATACATTTCCATATCTTGTGGGATAGTTGTAATATGTTGTTGAACTTTCGTTTGTTGGCAGTAAATTAAATATATACTGCCGAAGAGGAGTTTGATTTTGTTGATTATTCTTGAAGGTTTTTCCTTTATAGTTTAGAACTATGAGTTTCAATTTCCTTTGAAACTACTTTGAAGGACTATAGTGGAGACAAGAGCACCAAATATAGATGTAATCATGAAGGTGGACCACTGCTACCTGACACCTGATACCATTGATGACATCACTGGTTGAACAGGTAGAAACCTGTATACACATAAAATATGGACTAATAAAGAATAACAATAACTACTCATTACTTTTAACATCATTTAAAATGCTGAGGGTTCAACCCCACAAGAAAGGTTGCAAAGGTGCTGGAGAGAGAGGTAGAGAGCTTTTATTTCATGCCACCGGCCCCCAGAAATCGATACCTGAAATTTTCCTGTGTATCAAGCACCCCCATGATTTGTAGTCTCAGTTGGAGTTTAGACTAAATAGACCAAATCCTGGGGATTATGAACAGATTCAGTTTTCCTGGGTTGTGCTTTCTTCGGTTTATTCCTTAAGTGTTTGTTTTCACTCTGGTGAATGATGTTTTTAGTTAATTCTATACTATTATTGTATAAAGCGCTGTTAGATTTTTTTCCTGTTTCCTCCCTGTTTAGACTTAGACAACTTTTTGTATGTACAGAGTGCATACAGAATGAAATGTTGCATACAGCTTTATGAAGATAAAGGTGGAATAAGGCAACATTACAATATAAAGTGCAGCATTGAATAGAATGTAAACAATGCAAGAGTAAAACAGTGTGCAGGAGAATGTTCAGCCATTGTTTATGTGCAAAAATATTGGTGCAAAAAGGCATTTGGGCAAAAATGCAGTAACGTTGAATTGTGTATCATTTCAAAGGATATAAAAAAAAAAAGTTTGGCACCGTTGGTAATACCAGATAATGATGCAAATATGGTGTAGAGTCCTGTCTAGTGTTCAACAGTCTGATGGCAGCACGGAAAAAGCTGTTGCAGAACCTGGTGGACCTGCAGCGAATGCAGCAGAACCTCTTCCCAGAGGGCAGCAGGGAGAACAGTCCATGGTGGGGGTGTGAGGGGTCTCTGATAATGTTACTGGACACGCAGCGCTGGGATGAAATGTCCTTAATGGAGGGAAGAGGAACCCAGATGATCCTCTCTGCTGTCCTCACGTTCCTCCAGTCAGAGGGACTGCAGCCTCCACACCACACAATGAGACAGCTGGTCAGAATGCTCTCTATGGTGCTTCTGTAGAAAGTTGTGAGGATGGGCGGCGGCAGGTGGGCTCTCCTCATCCTCCGCAGGAAGTACAAGCGCTTCTGTGCCCTCTTCACCAGTGACGTGGTGTTCACAGACCAGGTGAGGTTGTCTGTGATGTGCACCCTCATCACAGGCAAACGAAACGAATTATTCCTTTTTTTGACCATTCTGTTAATCTGATTGAATTTGATCTTGGAAAGAGCCTCTTGAGATGATATGTTTCATGAATTGGCGCTATAATACTAAAATTGAATTGAATAGTTTCAACTATAAATTCTGAAACTTTGACTGCAGTAAATATTTGGGATATTGGGTTTATTTTGTTTTTGAATTCTGTGTTCTTTTTTCCCCAAATGTATGGTACCTGCACAAACTATAATTCAGTGTCTGGTTCATTAATTACTGAAAAACAGCTCCAGTGGTCGATCCCTAGACTTTTGACTCCCTTTTTCACATCTGTCCTTAATAATACTGTATTTAGCATAGAAACTTGCTTTTTTATTGAGTATTAGAGCCACATTACATAATCCTGAGGGTCTGATCAGTTTTTACTATCTCTTAGATGGGATGGCATTTTCTTTTTACACCGGGTTCAACAAAAAAACTTTAGCTCCAACTTCAATGTCTCACTGTTGTAAATGTAGAGTTTTATAATTCTGTTTTATTTGTTATTTATACAGGAGCAATATTATCACATAAACACTGATATCTGATGTTGTCTAAAGAAAAAATTAAATAAATGACTAATTCCCTGGAGGAAAACAAAATTGGCATAAAAAGGTCAGATAATGAATCTGAAAAGCTGCATCTTACAGGATTTTAAACATATTCAAAACTCCAATCACTTAAAGCAATTTGTAAATGCCACCCCCTCGTCTGGGACATCTAAAGTCTCCATTAAGTGTGGAGCCTATCCCCCCCGTCCTGCTCCCCTCCTTTGGCCTGCACCTTGACCCACTGGTGCGTTTGTTGGTCCTCGGGAACCGGTGCTGGTTGCTGTTGGGCTCTGGGCCCATCGCTTGAGCTCCTAGGGTCTGTGGAACTGTGGCTACTGTTTTTTTTTTCTGGGGCTCCTGTTTGCTCTTCCCTGGAATGGAGGAGGCAGCCTTCCTGGTGTTAGTCCCTCTTGGGCACCTTTGCTCTGAGGGTCCCTTCAGGCATCTGGGGTTCTGGTTCCCCTGGCATCTGTCTCAGTGCTCTGGGGGGGTATTGCTCCTCACAACCAATTTTGAGCATTTTTCTTATGGATAAACTTTACGTATACAAGCACACTCTCACAAATACCTACAGGTACTCGGATCCAGGTACTTACAATTCAATTAAATTCAATTCAGTTTTGTTTATATCGCCACAATTGATGAAACATGTCATCTCAAGGCACTTTCCAGTCAAATTCAATCAGATTATACAGATTGGTCAAAAAGTTTTCATATATAAGCGAAACAGAATTACCTCTATATAGAAAACCCCTATCATTAGCTTTAGCTGTCACTGTATGCATTTTGTCTTAAATAACTGTATTTTTGTGTATTTTATTTTTTTCTGTCCATTGAACATGAAATAGTCCCAGATTAAAATCTAATAAAGCTTTAAAAAGAAATAAAAAGCAGTTTGTAAATGCTGCTGAAACACGTTTATTGGCGGCTGTACAATTTAAAAAATCTAATGCATGTCCTAAAAAATTTCAGCAGCTGAAGTTGGTTTATTGCAGCAGTTAAACGGGAAACAGTTTGACTTTTTACTTTCACTTTCAGCTGAGACGGTAAAACAGAAGAACTGATCCTGAAGTCTGAGACTAAACCACTTTAAACTGAAATGCTCCACTATTTTAGAAACTTTTTTTCTTTTGCTGGGTAGAAAATAGAGTTTTTCTCAGATGTGAACCTTCAGGATGGATTTTTTTGGGAAAACAGGCTACTAACAGACTGGTCCAAGGTAAGCAGACTACCATGTGATCTGACTTTAAGTCTATCAGTATTTCCTTTTCTTCATTATTAATGCTGTTTAGAAAGATAACCAGAAGATATTTAGCTTGTAATGGATCAGGTTAGTTAATCAGCAGTGAAGGCTGTTATTTAGTGCAGCATGCCACTGTGCCTCCCTCCATTTTGAATGCAGCTCCAGTGATTTTAGGGCCAGAACTTTCTTAACTCTGACTTGTCACTTTGTTTAAGCCTTTCCTGATGTAATCCTGATATATTTGCAATTTGACTTGTCTGATGTACAGATATATCTTTACAACACAAAATGTTTCTGTTTATTACTGAAATGTTATGTCAGAGCCCTGCTATCAGACCAAGAAGTATAGAAAAAGGCATGTTTCTGTTTTTTATTCTTTTCTCAAAAACTTAAATTATTGTTTTTCTTTATTTCGGGATTTTTAAGGATCAGATTAACTGGAATCTCTGAAGCCTTCTGCTCACTAACATGGCGTCACCTGCATCAGGTGAGTAGTGATCTCTGAAACAGGAAGCAGAGAAATTTAGCCTCAGCCAGACATGTCCTGTCTTGCAGTGTAACATTCAGAATTGTTGTCTTAATGCCAAAGGGAGCCTAACCGATTTATTCTCAGTGGAGTGCTACTGTTTTTGCTATAGTGCTCCGCTTCATACTCATTCAAAAAACTTTATTCAAGAAAAAAGAAGCTCTGTCATAATTTTTATCCATCTGCTCATTCAATTCAGTTTTATTTATATATCACTAATTAACATCATATCATCTGAAGGCTCTTTCCAAAGTCAGACTCCATCAGATCCTCCAGGTTGGTGAGAAAGTTTCCTCTCTAAGGAAACCCAGCAGGTTGCATCAAGTCTCTCCAAGCAGCATTCACTCCTCCTGAAAGAGCGTAGAGCCACAGTGGACAGTCGTCTGCATTGTCCATGGCTTTGCAGCAATCCCTCATACTAATAAGACAGAGCAGAGACACAAAAAAGTATAGAAGCACACAGTGATCATGGAAATAGAGATGTTTTATTTTATTAAAAAGCATAAGACTAGTGCAGTCACCTCATTGTTCGGTTAGTGGGTTTGAACAGAAAATAACACTAATATTCTCTAGTGGTATCTCAGCCTACATGATTGTTTGACCATAACATTTGTTTCATATGAGGATAATCATATCTGTTTAAGCTTGATTCTTATAAATACTAACTCTCAATATAGCACATTTTCAAAAAGGAAAAGGGCTCTGTGGTCATTTCAAGATATATGATGAAAATACCATTTGTTCTGATGGTCACACATCTCCAGAGGTTCTGTTTGCTGTGACCAAAGATCCACCTTCCTGAATCCATCACTGACAACAGCTGTCTGTGCAAAGCTCAGCCCAACAGATAACCCAATCTTTGACCCAGACATGGTTTTTAACTTAAAATGTTTGTTAAAAAAATAAATCAATAGCTGCACAGTGGCGCAGTGGGTAGCGCTGTTGCAAGAAGGTCCTGGGTTCGAGTACACCCCTGGGTCTTTCTGCATGGAGTTTGCATGTTCTCACTGTGCATGCGTGGGTTCTCTCCGGGTACTCCGGCTTCCTCCCACAGTCCAAAAACACGACTGTTAGGTTAATTGGCTTCTCCAAATTGTCCTTAGGTGTGAATGGTTGTTTGTCCTGTTTGTCTCTCTGTGTTGCCCTGCGACAGACTGGCGACCTGTCCAGGGTGTACCCCGCCTCTCGCCCAGTGAATGCTGGAGATAGGCACCAGCAACCCCATGAGGGATTAAAAATGGATGGATTGATAAATCAATAGCAAAAAAACTTGGTGTAGGAAGGTTAATGTCCAGAGAGTAGCAGAAAACAGTCAGTGCTGCTAACAGCAGGACATAAAGGTCTGAATAGGCTGGAGGCAGGAATCAGGTCAGTGAAGCAGGTAAAACTTCACAAGAGTCTGGAAGGCAGATTCTGCAGTAGAGTAGTACAGTTAGTAGATGGTGAATGGGGATACTTTACTGTATTGGGTTGACTGTCGAACTGAGAGAATATTTCAGTTTGAAGCAGAATTGTTGAGGTGCTTTCATTGTTTCCTGCTGAGAAAGACTACAGGATGTTTGAATGTGTTACTGGAGAACTTTAGCAAAACTCAGAAGGAGTTGCACTCTAGAGATACGAGACTATAGGGTTCATGAAACTGTATAATTGAGGGTAAGGCGTGGCAGATAAGAATGTAAGGTTTATGAAGGACACACAGAGACAAAGATAATGAGTCTAACCATTGGCAGAGCTTGAGTGGACATAGAACAATATTCAGATTTTTATTGTAAGTGACACAATGAACTGGATTAGAAACAATCAGATCAGAGGCACGGCTCATGTTGTGCCGTGTGGAGACAAAGTAGGCCAGGTATGGTTTGGAGATATAATAACATATTGGACAAAGGATAGTGAGTCATGTTTTTGTTCTGATGACCTGAACACACTACACACACAGAGGTTGATATTTTGTGAGTTTATTGAACGAGACGGCTGTTGGAGGATGAAACCAGAGGGACAGGACTGAACGGTACCCGGGAATGTAGATGAAGCAGAAGCTGACAGCCCGGAGAGAGAGTACTGGCTGGAGTTGAGTGAAGACGGGAACTTGCACGCAGGACCAGCAGCACGGCAGGGTGAATACTTGTAGGCCAGAACCCGAGCATGTTAGTAGCTCCTCCTGAGATACCGAGGGGAGACAGGATAAAATCCAGTAACAGGCAGAGACAACAAGGTAAAACTAAGACAGGAAACAAACGGCTAGCAGGAGCAAACCAAGTAGGCAGGGAGAAGTGGAGTACTGAAGATGAACCGGCAGAGGAGTGAAAGCAGAGGGAGGCTTAAGTAGGGAGGCTGGCAGGTGAAGTGAGTCTGACTGATTAATGACCAACAGGTGTGACTGACTGCAGAGGGAGTGAAGGAGAGCTGGGGGAGGAGGAGCTGAAAACTAACAGAAAATAAAGTCAAATCATAACTAAAACCGTAACAAAGAGGAAGAACTGAAAACTAATAGTAAACAAAAACCAAGTCAAAACTAAGCCCTGACACAGTGAATGTGGAGATGCCAGAGACAAGGAGAGGAGAGCGATCACAGAGAAGATCCATGAATGGAGTCAAGCAGGATATGCAGAAGGTTTGTATCACAGAATAAGATGTTAAAGATAAGAGAGAGATAAGATCTACTGTCTTGATCCTTGAAAGGATTCTCCCAAACAACTGTTTGTACATTGAATAATAATTTCCTAATAACTATGTTATTTTTTTCACTAGGTTAAAACTGAAGATGCTTTTTAGATATAAAAACATAATGTTGCCCACATTAATGTGTTTGCTTTTTTTGTCTTGACAGATGGACAGCCTTTAAAAAGAAGCAGAAGCTATGAATTTCTTCCACCAAACTGTGAGTTTATCTTTTTAAATATACAATTACAAATTTACAACTAAAGACCACCCAAAGTACCCCATATTTCCTCTGAACTGTAAAAATAAAACAAAAAAAGACTCACAAACACTAACAAAACAAATAATTAAAATGTTTGATTAAGGTTAAATGAGCCAATGAAAAACATGGGCAGGTTTTATAGGAGCATTTCTCAATTTTCTATAAAACACTTTACATTTTCCTAGAGGAACCAGTGGAGATGGTTTAAATCCTGTTGTAGAGAGATCTAAGTTGAAGAGGCAGAGTAGGAAAATGTTTTTGTCCCCCCCACATGTCCATGTATGGGAAATGTGTGTGTGAAAAGGCGCACACTCACCTGTGGCCCAGTTGACGAGATCTAGCCGTAATTTTTGTTGACCACAGTTACATTCATCCATCGTCATAATTCATTTGGTCCCTGTTTTACCTGTTTGATCCCATCCCTTCATAATCCAACCCTTTGCCCTTTGATAACTGATAGTTTTACAATAAATAAAACAAACAATTAGGGTCTGTACTTATAGTTATGTGTTGGCTACTTTTTCCATAAAGATCATTATCTGATAATTTTACAAATTAGATTTTAAGTCTTTACCAGTTTGCAGCTGAGCTCATTTTCTTAATTCACTGAGTAAACTAACTTTCAAAATGGGTTTTCCAGAAAGACACATTTTGCCTCTATACCAATTTATGGTTTTGAAAACTTTTACTTCAAAGTATCTTTCCAATTTATTTGGGGTTAAACTTTTTGTTCTTACAATTTCAGTGTCTGAGCTCAGGGTGGTTCTGCTGGGAAGCAGATGGTCCCAGAGGAGATCAGTAGGAAACTTCATAATGGCAAAGGATGTTTTTAACACTGAACCTCAGTCCTGTGTCAGAGTCGGTGGAGAAGTGGAGAAAACCAGAATTGTTGTCATCAACACTCCTGATCTTCAGTTTTCAACTACAGCCGAACAAACACAGTTTATTAAAGACTGTGCGAGCGTCTCTGCTCCTGGACCTCATGTGTTCCTGTTGGTTCTGGAGCCTGAAAACATCACAGAAGAAGAGAAAAACACGATGCACAGAGTACTTCAAGCTTTTAACGATCGATCCTTTGATCATTCCTTTATACTGATGTTAAGTTCTGAACTGAGACAGCACAACAATGTTTTTGACGATTATACGAAAAAGGTTCCAACTCAGGAACTGATCATAAAATACAGATACAGATACTTAAAGATGGAGGACATTGATCTCCCAGAGCTGCTGACTCGTTTTGGTCAAATTGTGAAAGAGAACAATGGAGAACATGTGAGCTACGAAGAGTTTGAAGAAGCAGCCACCAGCCTACCAGATCCTCATCAGAGCCTTAAAGAAAAGGCTCCAACACGTTCTCTAGTAGCTGTTGTTAAAGATGCTGGTAAGTCCAAAAATGACTGAAAATAATATCAATACAACCTTGACAAAGATGTTTTTTATTTTAACCATTATAATACACAATTATCTCCTGTTTTAAAGGTATCAGAGGTCAAATATCCAGAACACATCTGTCCTATGAAGGTGGGTAAATTTATTAGTTAATAATGAGTTTGCAGACTGGCCTGTAGAGGTCGCTATTCTGCTCTATACACTCACAGCTAAGGAGAATTTTTTAATTTACACTTAACATGTATGTTTTTTAACTGAGCAGAAACCAGAGTCCCCGTAATAAAACCAGACATGAGTATGGGGCGACAGTGGTGCAGGAGTTAGGGAGTTGGTTCAATTCCTTACTCTGACTGTCTCAGTCGTACTGAAGGTGGTTAGAGGGTCGGGTGCTTGCTTTTGTCAGTCTACGCGCTCACCACTATGAATAACTGACTAGTGTAAAACACCTTGGGGTTGTCAGACTAGTTAAAGCATTGTACAAGCCATTTACCATGAATTGGAAGCACACACAATCTCAACCTGATTCAAAAGCCTTTACAGAATCAAAAGCATTGAGGGTAAACAAAATAAGTGAGGAAACACAAATAATTCAAGAGGAAACATGAGGTGGTGCGGTCTGTGCTGCACTATGACAGTGTTCACATTTTGATGCGTGGTGAATGTGCTGAAGAGTCTGCTGTTTTGCAGAACAAAAGAAAAGTAAAGTTCTGAAACAGAGGTTTGGCTTAAAAAGCTTAGACACCAGACCCAAAAGTCCCAGTCGGTCTGTTTCCAGAATGGATCTAACTGGTGTTAATCCTAACACAACTGTACTTCCTCTTTTGTTTCATGAAGAGATTTGGCCTCACGTCCAAAAGCCTTCCTTAGTTCTGACCTGATTGGACGTAATAGGCTAGTTAGTTGTTGTCTGAACAATCCCCACACAACGGTCAAAATTTGAAAATGAAATTACTCACATTTTAATCCTGCACCCTTGTGTACATCCATTGTTTCCTACTGACAGTATTTCTAACCTTTTACAAAATGTTTGCTATATGGACTTCTACTTCTACTTCACATGACAGATCATCAAAGGTTTAATCACATTATTGTATCTAATCTCTTACAGCATCTGATTTCAGGATTGTGTTGTTGGGGAAAAGTGAAGATAAAAAGTCAAAACTTGGTAACTTGATAATTGAAGAGCAGGAATTTCATCACCAGAAGCACAGTGTGGCCTCCTGTGGAGAGTGGAGAGGAAAACCAGTGATAGTAGTAAAAACTCCTGACATGTTCAGTCTTACTCAAGAAGAAATCCTTGGAGAAATGAATAACTGTGTGAGGCTCTGTTACCCTGGACCACATGTTCTGCTGCTGTTAGTGAAACCTTCAAAATTTACTGAAGAGAACAGAAAAACAATGAACTTCATCCTGACTTTGTTTGGTCCAGATGCCTTCAAACATTCAGTGGTCATCTTAACACATAATGAGAAAAGATCATCTGTCAATGAGCTCCTCAGTCTAGTTCAAGGCAGATGCTACAACATGAATAAAAATGATCGCAGTCTGTTGATGAAGGAGATTGAGACCATGATGGTGGAAAACAAAGGAACATATCTGAGCTTCAGAGGAGAGACCAGCAGACCCCAACAGGAACAGATCAAACCTCCACTAAACCTGGTTCTGTGTGGAAGAAGAGGAGCAGGGAAGACCTCAGCAGCCAAGGCCATCTTAGGACAGACTGAGCTAAGATCCAACTCATCAGTTAGTGTTAAAAACCAGGGAGAGGTCAGCGGACGTTGGGTTTCTGTGGTGGAGCTGCCTGCCTTGTATGGAAGATCTCAGCAGGAAGTGATGAAGGAATCATTCAGGTGTGTCTCCCCCTGTGATCCTAAGGGGGTCCACGCCTTCATCCTAGTCCTACCTGTGGGTCCCCTCACTGATGAAGACAAAGGAGAGTTACAGACCATCCAGGACACGTTCAGCTCTGTGGTCAATGACTTCATCATGGTTCTGTTCACTGTGGAGTCAGATCCTAAAGCTCCACCTGTTGTTAAATTTATAAGCGGAGACGGAGACATCCAGAGGCTTATTCAGAGCTGTGGAGGAAGATATGTTGTTGTCAACATCAAGGACCAGCAGCTGAATCCCGAACTTCTAACGGAGGTGGAAAAAACAATCATTCACAAGAATTCTCCAGGTTTTTACACTTCAGAGACATTTACAAGGGCCCAAATGGAGAAGACCATAAAACAAGATGAACACATCACCAGACTAGAGGCTGAAATGAAGAAACTCAAAAAGACACAGTCTGATCTTTGTAAGCTCTTTTAAAAATTATGTTATACCATATTTCAAATGAGACTTCTGGTGCAATGTTGTAGTAATTGTCAGCGTTTAATCTTTCTGAATTTTCTTTCATTACAGGTACTGAACCAGATCAGAGCTCCATGCATCTGAGGATTGTTCTAATTGGAAAGACCGGTTGTGGAAAGAGTTCTTCTGGAAACACAATTCTGGGACGTAAAGCCTTCAAAGCCGAGTCCAACCCCAATTCAGTCACAAAATGTTGTCAGAAAGAAGAGTGTGAGGTGGACGGTCGTCCTGTTGCTGTCGTCGACACTCCTGGTTTATTTGATGACAGTTTGAGCCATGAAGAAGTTAATGATGAGACTTTGAAATGTATGAGTCTCCTGGCTCCAGGTCCACATGTCTTCCTGCTGGTGTTACGGATCGGAAGATTCACTCCAGAAGAGAAAGAGACTTTGAGATTAATAAAGGAAGGCTTTGGGAAAGGTTCAGAAAAGTTCACCATCATTCTTTTTACAAATGGGGATACATTGGAACATGATGGGCAGACAATCGAGGATTACATAAAAAAAGATCAAAATCTGTTAGAGAAGCTCATTTCTGACTGTGGAGGAAGATACCATGTGTTTAACAATCACGACAGACAGAACCGAACACAGGTCAGTGACCTGATTAGAAAGATCGACAGGATGGTGAAGGAAAATAACGGCTGCTTCTACACCAATGAGATGCTGCAGGAGGCTGAAGCTGCCATCCAGAAAAAAACAGAGAAGATTCTCAAGGAGAAAGAAGAAGAGATGAAAAGAGAGAGGGAGGAACTCAAGAGAAAGTATGAGGAAGATATGCAAGAAATGAAAAGAAAAATGGAAGAAGAAAAAGAAAAACTAAAACAGGAAGCAGACTGGAAACTGAAGGAAATGAAAGAGAATATTGATAAAGAGCATAAACAGAGAGAGAAGGAGCAGGAAAAGAGAGAAAAGGAAAAGAGGAAAAGAGAAACAGATGACAAAACTCATCGACAGAATTTGATACAGCAGCTTGAAGATCTGGACAAACAAATTCAGTCAGAGAAAGAGGAAAAGAAGATTGTCAACAGAGAGCTGGAAAGGATCAGAGAAGAGAAGGAGAAAGATAAAGAGGCTTGGGAAAAAGAACGCAAAGAATGGTGGGAGAAACAAAAAGAGGAGGAAGAGAAGAGAAAAGAGGAAGAGCAAAGAAAACTGAGAGAACTTGAGGAGCAGTACAAGGAGGAACGTGAAAGATATGAAGAGGAAAGAAAGAAAGAAGAACAAATCAGAAGAGAACAAGAAGAAAAAGAACGAAAGATTTTAGAGGAAAAGCTGGAACGACTTCAAAAGGAATACGAAGACAGAGCGAGAGAGGAAGCTGTGAAGTCAAACGAATTCCAGGAGAAATATAAAAAGGAGTTTGAAGCACAAAAGGAGGCGCTTAAGGAGCAAATAAAGGACAAGGAGGAGAAGTATGACCTGTTGAAGGCACTGGCAGCACACAAGGAATCAGAAAAGAGGAAACAACATAAGCATGAAATTAGTAATTTAGTGAACTGTATCTCCAAGAAGAGAGGAAATATAACAGCAGTTAAAGATTTACTGATCAAACATGAGAAAGAATTAAAGCAGACCAAAACAGAGAAAGAAAAAGAAGAAATGCAGAAAAATCATGAAACTGAAATAAGTGAACTGGTGGAGAAACTTCTTGAGGAAGCTAAGACAAAATCCTCGTGTTCCATCTTATGAGGATATTTGTTTGTTGTGCCTCTGCAAGCTGAAAATTAGTTTTCTACATGTCTGATAACACCTACATATCTGTGTTATGAACATTAGACAAATGTTCTTCTCATGAATGTCTGATCAGTGTTGGGGACAAGAACTTTACGTATTTGTTATTTTGCGCTCTTGAAATGTTCTATAAATGAAACCCGTGAAGCAGGTCTTACAGTCCACCAGCAACAACAGGAAAAAAGAAACTGCAATTATCAATATGAAGGTCCATTAACGAGTATGTTCCTCCCACTACTGTGGGTGTGGTGTTTGATGTACCGCTGCTGCTTGGTGCTGACCCTCAGTCCTGTTTTTTTCCCCTGCTTCTGCTGAACCTGGCACACGGAGGAACCTCTGGCAGAGGTTTCACTTCCAGAACCAGAGCTTTGTCCATTCTTAGAGAAAGTGTGACGCTGCTGTGCATCACCTGAAGCTGTCTCAGGCAGAATAACATTGTACAATAATCTTATTGTACAATGTTCTCCATTGAAGTGCCAAAACCTGATTTTGTTATAATAAAAAACTTAGAAATAGCGTCAGGAGGTTTGCTTCTAGTTCTTGGCTGTTAATTCTAGGATGCTATATAGATGGCTATAGTTGGAATTATATTCTTGCCTCTGGTATGCTATTAATGTCTGGTTTTTCCTCCTTGATTTAACAGATTGTCCTCCTGGGACGTAGCATAAGTTGTTTCTAAGACTCTTATGTTCTGTTTTAGTTCCACTTTAGCTGCTTTTTCCCTTTTTATATGATTATTGTGAATCCTATATGTGGAAATTTAAAAGGTAACTGCTGCCAGTTTCATTAAAGAAAATCTTAATGTTGAGACCCCAGAAATTTGAAGAGTATGCTGTGGAGAGGATGAGTAGCGTCAGAGGTCATCGGTCTCTCAGCTGTTCAAGAGAGAGGAAGGATCTCTAACCAATAAACTGGATTCTGACAAACAGACAGTGTCTGTGTATTATGTGTGAATTCTGAGTCTCACTCAGGTGTCTCACCAAAACTGGTGAAGCACAGTTCTGTTCATAACTTTTATGGACAGCATCCGAGACTAGGTCTTGAGCCGGTAAAGGGTAGAGTGCTTTCTCCGGGTTGGGGAGGATGTGCTGCCCCTAGTGGAGGAGTTCAAGTATTTTGGGGTCTTGTTTACGAATGAGGGGAAGATGGAGCGGGAGATCGACAGGCGGATTGGTGCGGCGTCTGCTGTGAAGCGGGCGCTGTACCGATCCGTTGTGGTGAAGAGAGAGCTGAGCCAAAAGGCGAAGCTCTCGATTTACCGGTCGATCTACGTTCCTACCCTCATCTATGGTCATGAGCTTTGGGTCGTGACTGAAAGAACGAGATCCCGGATACAAGCGGCTGAAATTAGTTTTCTCCGTAGTGTGTCTGGGCTCTCCCTTAGAGATAGGGTGAGGAGCTCAGTCATCCGGGGAGGACTCAGAGTAGAGCCGCTGCTCCTCTACGTCGAGAGGAGCCAGTTGAGGTGGCTCGGGCATCTGGTCAGGATGCCTCCTGGACGCCTCCCTGGTGAGGTGTTCCGGGCACGTCCCACCGGGAGGCGGACCAGGACACGCTGGAGGGACTATGTTTCTCTGCTGGCCTGGGAACGCCTTGGGATTATGGTTACATAATGACAATAAAGACTCTGGGTTCTTGATTAATTCAGGATCCCCAGGGGTTTGATTACTTATTATAGCTTCCTGGGATCCTACAGCATTTTATATTTTCACTTCTCATATTTCCTTGTTAGCTTCAGGTTCAATCTGAAAACCCTTGTGAATAAGGACTCTTTAGCCAAAGTGAAAGTGTGTCAGCGATCGCCATGATCAGTGCTGTCTGAAAAGTGTCAGTAAGGAGGGAGGTAGATGCTTCCTCTCATGTCTAATTTAGCCTAGGAACCTTACAATGTCCCTTATCTGTGAAAAGTAGAGTTAAGTGTACAATGTGCTAACCTAATTCTTGAAATAACGGTTTCTTCTCTCCTATATGCTCCACGTAGTCTGGTATCTGCTACCCTATTGTGAATGTTGTACATATGGCTTTTTTTTTTGTTATCCCACTCCTGATTTATGTGCCTCCAAATCATGCGCTTTATTCCAGATTTACTTATTTTAACCTTCATTTCCACTGTATTTTTTTAGAGCCTCTTTTGCCAGTCTGTCAACTCTCTCATTTCCATCAATCCCTACATGTGCTGACACACATACTGCCCTCCTCTCCCTCTGCTTAACTAACTTTTACTCATCTAAACAGTGTAATCAACTCTCTAACCTCCTTCCAACCTCTCCCATATATATTCAGTCAGCTCAGCAGTAACCAGTTGTCAGGTCCTCCGTCTACCCACCCTGTTCTGGTCACCTTTGCTGTGTTGCTGGTTCGTTTATCTCTGCCGTCATCGTAAGCCTCGGTTGTTTATTAAAAACATATTCAGTATTCATTAGTTATGGTGAGATGAGGCCTCATGAGGATTGAACCATTTACGCCAATTGCTTCAGCAAAGAGTTAATTTCACGAGGCTTCATTTGCACATGAAACCACCAATTGGTCGAGTCCATAATCACAGTCAGCAATATAATCTGTGATTTTTTCCCTGTGTTTTTATTCTTTAGGGCCCTTAGAAATTATCATTAATAAGTAATAAATATGAATTTCTCTCATGATCATCTCATGTGCATAGTATGTATGTTTTTGAACATGTTCTGTGTGTAATTTCTGTAAGAAAAGTACAATGTTAAATGGCAGGCTGTGTTTGCTTTTCTGTCATTTGAGTGAAATGTCATAGGCCTCAGCAGACAGACAGTTAAAGTGCTTGAGAAACTTGGAAGAGGGCATTGGATATGTTTGTGCAACTTGCACAATGATATATAAAAAGGGATATTGTATACATTTTTATTCACAAATAAAAGTTTTTTGACAGTTTTTGCTTTTAATTGATTACTTTTTTGACACTATTCTGGCCTTTGAAAACACCAGTTCCCAAGGCACTGGAGATGCTGATGTGCATAAAAACACAAGTACAGGTTTGTGTAAATTAGGGTACAGCACTTTTGTCCTCTCCCAGTACTCCAGTGGATTTTCTATTCAGCTGATATTGGGCACTGAAAGGTAGGGCTGGACTTGAAGCGTGGCATCAGCAGTTACATTTTGCATTTTTCTTGACTCCATCACACTCCTGGCCTCACAATGCCACAGTTCGCTACCTAAGAGAAAACAGCAGATCATGTTAGCAAGTGATCCGATAGAAATATCTGATCTAAAAAATAAAAAGGAATAGATTACCTGCAGAGATATCATGAGAGGTGGAAGCCTGGGTGAGTACCTTCATTTTCTGGTTACATCACTTAATGGTGGAGCACTCTGAGGTCAGTCTCTTAACGGCTTCAGGGGCTTTAGTTTGTATTAGAAGCACCGTCAATGACTATTCATGTCACCTTATTGATGATTCCCTGCTCCTCCGTCAGCGAGGTTTTCACAATAGCTATAATTTCAGCAGTGTGTGATTGGGGGAATGACTGAACTCAACGCAGCACTGCATCGAGATTAGTTTTCTGATCCTCAAAATGCCTGTTACAGCCATGTTGATGGATATCCACATAGCAGACATAAGGATAACATCAGCCACATCTTCCACTTTAGCCTCCATCTTCTTGTTCATAGATTAAAACTTCTCCACCATGTGCTCCAGAGCCTAAAATAAAATATGTAGAGCTGGATCATAAGACAAACAAAGCACTCTTTCATTTTATGCATTCATACATACATATCTGCCATGTAGGGAGAACATAATTAGGATCAAATTTAGACCCGAATGCCCTGAATCCACACAATCAACACTACTGAAGGGTTGTTGATATCCCAGCCAATTATGAGTCCTTTCTTTCCTAGTTGTATATGAATGACTAAATGTAAGGTAAGGTTTGGGTGTATTTAATTAGAATTTTGCTGTTTTGACCTCAATTTGCTCTCAAGGTGTTACACTGCCTCCAGTCACTTAGTATGGTGGGTTAAACCAGTGACTAACGCACATTCTTACTTCACACTACATGTGAGGAAACAGGCAGGACTGTTGAGAATGTGTATTCTCTGACCCAACATCATTTGAACTCGGATCATTTCTATACTGCTTTAATCCAGCAGTTTATTTATAATTTTTTCCATTTTATCAGAGGTCACTAAAGTTAGTGTTGCTTCGGTGTGTAAGTTTGCTAAAACAATGTCGGACTCTGTAATTTTCTCTGGTCCCGTGCCTGATCTGACCAGTGATGACATGTTTAGCCATCATTCAACCACTGATTGTCTAGGTGGTGTAATGAAAAAGACGCTACAGGGCTACAGGTTTTCTGGGGAAAACCTGGTTTGATTCGGAGAGACGGCATCAATCCCACTTTGGATGGTGCAGCTTTTCTTTCTAGGAATCTGGCCGGATTTATTAGTTCTCCTAAATACTGACAATCCAGGGTCCAGACCAGGAAGCAGAGCCGTAGTTTAACACACCTCTCTACAGCTTCTGTTCTGTTAAAGGAGAAGTCCGGTCAAAGTCAAAATTAAAACTGCTGAAAGTACTTTAAATATAAAATTATTACATTACATACATTCAATAAATGATAAGCTTTTTTAATTAAGAGTAATTTTCATTTGAAGGTCCTTTTATGGGGGCCGCCATCTTGGTGAAGAACAGTACTGCCAAGTCTCCAATGCCCCTATCTGTCCCCTTGTAAATAAATACCCGTTTTCATGCCGAAATATATTTTTTAACCTCTTAAACAAAGATAGACATGGTATTAAGCATTTAAATTTAAATTAATAGTAATTTTACATTTTAGAGACATAAAAAGAAAACAAATAAGCATTAAAGTACGGTTTATGGGTTGGGTTCTGCAATGTTATAAGATGAGTATAAAACCCATCTTTAGAACCAATCTCTGCTCAAAATGGTGATCTACACCGCCTAATCTACTTCCAGTAGTTATCATCAGTTATTGCAACCGTAAACTGCAGAAAATACAGGCAGAGCAGCTCTTTCTGAGTTTACTGTGCTCCTGTCAGAATGAAGCTGCAGCGCGTTATGAGGCGGAGGGATATTCCGGCGTCACGTAGTTTAGGCCCCAAACAATCGATTTCACTTTCAGGAACAAGCCCAAAAAAACTGCATCCCCACAACTCATGAAATATACAAGCGACTTTAGAAAAAACTAGACCAAAGTTGCATAAAATAAGTGGGCTTCACAACAGTGAACATCCTTTCCAAGTGTCGTATCCCTCCGCCGCTCTGGTCAGTACACAAATGTTCCGGCAAATTCTACATTATAAAAAAGAAAAATATACCGAAAAATCCTCGCTCTCATCTCATCTTGAAGACATTCTTCTTCCAAATGTTGGCTGCATATGACGTTTCTCTCTGGCCAGAAGCACGATGGAAAATCCTCTCTCTTCAAGTAGGTAATCCAACAAACGAACCCGGTGGATCATAAATCGGATAGTTGAAAAAACTAAGGTTTTTTCCACTTTTACCCGATGTATTGGAACATCCAACTGCCATGCATGTGCGCATTGTTGCTTCAGCAATAGCTCTCGTGAATTTCAATGGTGAAGTCCTCTGGAAATCCAAAAAAATTGTTGATGATCACAGCTGTGTAGAACGGCTCCTATTGACTTTGCTTGGAAAGTGCGGTGAAATGCTGTCGGCTCTCCGCTTTACCACGTCACTGGGTGTCATGTGAGGCGGCCCTTACTGCCCATATTTGGGCAGTAAGGGCCGCCCCCATACACAGTGATCCAGACGACAATTTATGTTTTTATTTTCTTATTGATTAAAGATAAGTTCATTAAATAACCACGAACGTATTAGTTTTAGTTATAGCTAATGATCCCTTGATTTTTACCCTATTGAGATGGTTTCTTTCCCACGGCCAAAACTGAACAGATCAAAAACGGATCAAAAAGGAACAAATCATAAAAATCTAATAAGAAATCAAACAGAACCAAAAAATAAAACAGTTAAATGTGGTCTATTAAATATAAGGTCTCGAATTACAGGCTTCAATAACTGGGGACGCTTGGAACGAAATCTGTACAGAAGCACATTTAACAACAAACTCTAATACATAGGGAGAATTCAAGTGGAAAATAATAATCCGGTTTTTCAGAACACCAGCGATAACTAATAAAATGTACCCTACACAACCCAATCTATGCTGGAGAAACTGCGGGACACGGAACGCCAACCATATTCATATTATGTGGTCTTGCCCTAAATTAAGTGAATTTTGGAAGAATATCTTCGATGCTCTGAACAGTGGCGGCTGGCCAGTAGGGGGCGCTCGGGCGCCGCCCCCTTTAAATTGTTTAGATAATAAATTATTTCTGAACTGCAAAATACTTAGAAATGTATTTATTCATACTGTGTGACCAATAGACATGTTAGAATTTATTAAAATATTAAATACATAATTCTATTTAATTGCTCACATTGTGCACACTTCCTCCTTTCCTATGTGCAGGGCGCCGGTCTAATGGGAGTGAATGTAGCCGCGTCAACTTTGGCAAGCAGGTGATCTGAGGCTGACTTTTAATTGGTTATCTAGGTTTTTGCATAGGGGCGCACTGCTCTGCACCCCGGACACACCCATTCTGTTGTGTCATTACTGGTAGAGTGTCAGTACTGGCTAATTTTTTTTAAAACATTGTGTGATTGGACAATCCCCGATTCGACTCAGCGCAGCTGCAGTTCGTTAGGTTGATTTACGTTTGCAAAGTGCAAGTGGAGTCATTTCAAAATGAGAGAACATTCTGTTTTTTCTTTACAAAAAAATGCTTTTACAAAGCGTTCAGATGAAGAAAAAAACAGGATAAAGGAGGTCCCAATTTAAAAATTCAGCAGCAGGCAGGTGATCGTGGACGATCCTACACGAGGGCTTTTTCCAGCTCTTCTTATGACAAGCGGAGTTGGCTAGCTGGATGTGATGTAAGCAATGCCTTTTACTGCTTTCCGTGTTTGTTATTTCAAAGTTCTGGCACGGAGGCAATGTGGACAACAACTGGGGTAAGAGACTTAAAACATCTTTCAGAAAAATGCAAACGGCACGAAAACAGCCGCAGCCACCTGGACAATGCAATGAAGCTAAGTTTTTGGGGGAAACTTAGCATTGCTCAACAGCTAGATGAAGGCTACAGGATTGCTGTTAGACGACACAATAAAGAGGTGACAAAAAATCGGCACATCCTTTCTAGAATAATAGACTATGTTAAGTTTTGTGGAGCCTTTGAGCTGGCCTTGCGTGGTCATGACGAAAGTAAGAGCTCTGAAAATCCCGGGATCTTTCGTGGGTTGGTTGATTTTGTTGCTTCTCTTGATGGAGTACTAAAAGAGCACCTTGAGAATGCTACTGTGTTTAAGGGAACTTCGAAAACTGTGCAGAATGAGCTACTGGAGTGTATGTTTTCTGTTCTGAAGGAGCATATAATCAAAGAAGCACAGAGCAGTGATTTTCTTTCAATCCAGGCAGACGAGACTGTGGATGTTGCCACGCAGTGCCAGCTTGTGCTTGTACTACGCTATATCGATGCCAAAAACACTGTGCAGGAAAGGTTTTTTGAGTTTATCCCTCTGCAGTCGGCTACAGCTGATTCCATCGCTACAGCCCTAAAAGAACGTCTTGGAACTATTCTTCCTGAGGATCAAAAAGCTAAACTAATCTGTCAGGCATATGATGGAGCCAGCGTGATGCGAGGTGCCACTGCAGGTGTTCAGAAGAAGATACAAGATGTGTACCCAAATGCCCACTACATCCACTGCTATGCTCATCAGCTCAATCTAATAATGCAACAGGCTACTTCTCGCATAACCAAAGTTAGAATTTTTTTTTCTAACCTTAGTGGATTTTCCAGCTTTTTCTCCAGATCATCCAAGCGCACAAGCGTTCTTGATAAAGTTGTGGCCCACAGACTACCAGCATCCAGCAATGTCAGATGGAACTTTCACAGCCGTGCCATCAATACTGTGTTTGAGCACAGAGAGGACCTCATCCGCTGTTTCGAAAGCATACAAGACTCTGGTGACTTTGATTACCGTCAGAGAGGCTGGAGCATTTGCCATGCTACTGGAGGATCAGGATTTTAAGTTCTTTCTGCAACTTTTCCACCATATTATGCCTCATGTGGACCTTCTCTATGCCAAACTCCAGAAGAAGGTCATAGATTCAGTCTGTATCCAGGAGAGCATCCAACAGTTCCAGCAGGACATTCAAAAGATCAGGTAATTTGTTTAAATAGCTGATTTTTCTTCTTCTTCTTCATTATTATAATATTGTAAGTATTTCTCTTTGGCAGAAATTCTCTCCACTCCATGGTTGGACAAAGCAGTGTAGGTAGTAGTCAGCCAGTGAAGAAGCGTTGGATACTCAGTGTAGAAGACCATGAAAGGATTGCTGCAGAGGTGAGTTGTTGTGGAAAATCATTGTTACACTGGTTTATAGTAATGTTATTTAATATATTAGGAAGATGTGCGTTGTAGTTAGAGATACCTTTAGTTGTGTCTATGCTGTGTAGGTATGTTGCTGCAATGTTTGTCAGCAAGATATTTTATTATTTAAGTTGTACTGAAGTTTATGGGTAATGGGGAATAAAACATTTGGTTACTGAATTTTGTATAATCTTGTCCCACAAAAATGCTGTAACACATTTCATAACACAGCCTTAAAAAATGGCAGCAAATGTTATTAAAATCAGTAAGTTTATAAATAAAATGTGTTCCTTCTTTCTATGACTTAATAGAAAGGACAAAATAACATTTCATATTTAGAATGAAAAATGTGATTTATAAAATCATGATCTTCATGTTTGTCCTTCTCTTAAGGTCTGTGATATCATACTGGAACACACCAGGGAGCGCTTTTCTTTCAAAAACCACCTTGTTAGTGCCACACTCCTGCAGGGGGACAGATTTGAACAATACAACACAGCATTTCCTGAAGATGCACTGAGCAACACCTTAAAAGCCTATCCAGTGCTCAATCGAGGTAAGCTGAAGACAGAGCTTACTCTCATCTACAGCAAGGAAGAGTTCCAAGCCTGTTGTGGTGCTGTGGGCCTACTCCAGCTGTTTATGGAAAACAATCTAGAAGAAGTCTTTTCAGAAACTGTCAAGCTCTTGAAGATCCTCATCACCACACCCATGACCACAGCAGAAGCTGAAAGGTGCTTTTCAACTCTGAAAAGAATCAAGACTTTTTTAAGAAACTCAATGACTCAGGACAGGCTGAATGCATTGGCCATGTTGTCTATGGAGAAAAGACTAGTCACAGAGATGACTGACTTTAACAAGAATGTAATTGAAAAATTTGCAGGGCAGAAGGAAAGGAGGGCAAAATTCATGTATAAATAGTGCTATTTTTTAAAGTTTTGTTTGTTTTTCATTTGTTTGTTTGTGTGCGCCCCCCTCAGTTTTTTTAGCACCAGCCGCCACTGGCTCTGAAGATAATTTTCAGAAAAAATATTCCAAAAACCCCCTTGGTGGCAATTCTAGGTGTAGTACCCGATGGAATAGACAGAATGTCGGATAGATATCCCCTAAGAATTTTGCTGACTGCAGCATTGAAGTTCATAACTATCAGATGGCTGAAAGTATCACCACCAACGTATAACATATGCATCCAGAAAGTTTGGGACATTTATTTGATGGAAAAAATCACATACTCCTTAAGGCTCCAAGAAGCTACTGTTAATACGAGATGGAACTGTATTACACCGCTACTAATTCAATGATGTAAGTGATGTATCACCCTCCTGCACTTGTTTGCTCTGTTGGACCAACCTAAAATGTCATGGCACCTAAGACTATGCGGTCCACCTTATCCCTAGGAGGATCTAACTGTAAGCTTATATTTTTTTTATTTACGGTTTTTGTGTGTTCTTGTTTAGATGTTTTGCATTCCTACACCTGTTAAGAACACTTATTATTTCACCTTCCGATGCCACGTTTAATGCAATCGGTTAAATGTCAATATGAGTCGGAAGTTTGTATTCATGTTCGTATGTTGTTACTAAAAAAATAAATAAAAATAAAGTTAAGTTGTTAGTTAATTAATTGATTTCTGATGATTGATTTTGTCTCACAGAAACCTGGCTACAAGAGGACTACGTTAGTATAAATGAGTCAACTCCCAATTATTCAAATTTCCACATTCCCAGATCCACAGGAAGAGGAGGAGGAGTATCAACCATCTTTCAGTCGGATTTACTAATTAGTCCCAGGCCAATTAATAACTACAGTTCTTTTGAACATTTAACCCTCAGATTCCCTAATCCAAATTGCAAAGCAATAAAACCTCTTCTGTTTGTTGTTTTGTATCGTCCACCAGGCCCTTACTCTCAGTTTTTGGATCAGTTGTCAGACTTCTTATCTGATTTGGTGTTAAACACTGACAAGGTTATTATAGTGGGTGACTTTAACATCCATGTTGACACAGAATGTGATAACCTTAGTGTAGCCTTTAAAACTATCGTAGATAGTGGTTATGCTCAAAATGTGCAATTTGACTTTGGAAAGTGCCTTGACATCACATGTTTCATAAATTGCCATTATTTAAATAAAATTGAATTAAATATTTTTAATACTTTAAAAGTGAATGGGTTGAAGTAAAATATTTTTTAATATTTGATGACTTTTAATTCAATTCAATTTAATTTTATTTATATCGCGCCATTTCAAGATACATGTCATCTCAAAGTATTTTCCAAAGTAAAAGTAAATCAGTTTATACAGATTGGATCAGATCCTCCAGGTTGGTCAGAAAGTTTTTGCTCTAAGAAAACCCAGCAGGTTGCATCAAGTCTTGAAAAACAGCATTCACTCCTCCTGAAAGAGCGTTTTGGATTCCAGCCTGTTGCCTTGCCCTTGTCGGATTCTCCTGTGATTCTCAGTTTCCTGACATTGACCCTTGCCTGCTCCTCGACTCAGCCTCTCAGCCCAGCCCGACTGTACCTCTGCCTTTTGCATATCTGGATTTTGGACCTGGAATTGGACTCTGCCTGCTGGTTTTCCCCTTTGGTGCCTCTGGCTTTCCCCGACCACCTGTGTATGACCTCGGGCTGTCTCTGTATCCTGCATCGCTTGCACCTGTTTTAGGAGAAAGGATTCTATGTTGGTAACAGATCCAGTAAAGGTTAGTGGCTATCCTAGAGGAGTTACAATTTCCCTATGCAAGTTTCCAGCCACTAACCGGCCTCTTTCCCCTGTAGATCTGCCAGTCACGTTCCCTGAAGCTCTCCAGCTTGGCTATACTTTCCTTTTTAATAAACTTATTAAAACACTCACCTGGTGTTGTGTGAAATATCAGGTCCAACTCTTAAGATTCATTACAGAAACCAAGAAGTCTGTATGCTGAGGAGTTGATTATTTTATTCAGAGCAGCAGAGAAAGAGGCTGCTGATAAGGAGACCAATTACCACAGAGAGAGCTGAACTAAGACACAAAAGGGTGCACAAACTAAAAGGGGAAAAGCTGCAGCCTAAAAAATAGTTTTAACACAAATGCACAGAAAACTCAAGATATAAGAAACTCAAAGAAATTATCTGACTATAATACTTCTTATGCCTAAAGTGTACTGCAATTCTAACCATATTAACTTCATATTTTAATAATCGCTGTTGCCTTTAACAGACAGTTTATCAACTCAACGCTTGGTATTTTATAACGCCCTGTTTGAAGGAATTTATAACAAACAATTAAACTTTAAATCTGTGAACATTAACCCATCATTACTGTGTAAAAAAAAACATCTCCCCCTGTTCATTTAACTGCTTCATACAGCTTTAGATAAAAATATTATGAGACCTTTAACCTTTTACATTTAACATACGATGACATGTTTCATGATTTGGCGCTATATAAATAAAATGTAATTGAATTGAATTGAACATTTGTTTAATTGATAATACACACAATTTCAATATTAACTTTGTTTGATTCAGTCGTTTGAGGTGTATCCAGTTCTCAGTTCTCATGCGTCTAGTTTAATCCCTGCAGAAGGAAGAAAAATTAACCCGACGTTTCTTTTCTTTTATTACAGTGATATACCAAATAATTATTTTTGCTCTTTGACAACGTATTTTGGGAAAAACCGGTCAGTAATATAACTTGTTTAGCTTGTTTTTATCGTTTATATAACGTTTTATGGGAAAACTGGTCACTTGTATAGCTGTTCTGATGATCACATCTGAGTTCACATGAAACTGAGAGCGGTGAATATGAATGAGACTGTCTGAAGGTGTGATTGACTGCAAGACTTTGAGGACTCCTTCCAGCGGATTTCCACTGACGGCAACATTGTTCACATTGGGAGTTGTACCTGAAAAATGATGTTAAAGTTCACCCAGACCTGACTGCAGATACAACATAAATTGGACCCTTTTGAAAAATAATTAACTGTTTTATCAACCAAACCTGGACTTACTGGAAGAACTCCTAAAACACTCTTTATCTAATCTGAGCTCGAAACAAATGGTTTGTTATAAAATTCTGCAAGATAAGAACCTTGAAACAAAGCCAAGAGAACATGCAGAAGCCCGGTTCCCTCTAAGATTATAAGACACAGGTTATCATTCAGAGAAAACATCACCAAGGAACCCAGCAGTTGGACAAGGGAGAAAGTTCTGATCAAGTTTAAAAAGGGCCGGTTCTATAACAACATCCTAGAGCTCTGACCAATCCATCATCTGAACCTGGAGAGAGGATGGACCACCTAGAGACCTACCAGGACATGGTCGTCCATCTGGACTGACAGGCTGGACCAGGAGAGCTTTGATCAGAGAAGCAGGAGGACCATGGTGGCTCTGGAGGAGCTGCAGAGATCCACAGCTCAGGTGGATCTCTATGTAAACAGAACAGCTAATCAGGAAGCAGCTCAACAAAGCCATCAACAATGCAGACGACTGTCCACTGTGGCTCTACGCTCTTTCAGGAGGAGTGAATGCTGCTTGGAGAGACTTGATGCAACCTGCTGGGTTTCCTTAGAGAGGAAACTTTCTCACCAACCTGGAGGATTTGATGGAATCTGACCTTGGAAAGAGCTTTGAGACAAAGTGTTGTGAATTGGCGCAATATAAATAAAAGTGAACTGAAGTAAACAGTGATCAACAGAAAACTTGTTCGTCTGTATGAAGGTAACTCAAATTTTGCTCCTAAACATTTTATGCTTAATAGTTAATTTTCGAGGTAATACTTGAAGCTAATTCTGTTAGGTTGTTTCTAGTTGAGTCTTATTCAACGATGCTCAGTTAACCAAACATTCAATAGGTAATGGCACAAAAGCACAATACAGAAGAAGGAGAGAGCTGTTTTATTTGGTTGGGAGGGTTTAACAGTAAAAAGAGTTTAACAGTTCAATGCCTTTAATGAAGGGATGGGGGCAGAGACTATTAGCTTAATTCTGCAGATAAATTCAATTAATTTGTGTCATCTTGACTCAGGTGTTCAGAAGCACTTGCGGTGGACGATGTTCGGGCCAGACTCCTCATACTCCTCCTTAGTGATCCACATGTGCTGGAAGGTGGAGAGGGAGGCCAAGATGGAGCCGCCGATCCAGACGGAGTACTTCCTCTCTGGGGGAGCAATAATCTGGAGAACAGGTAAAGCATTATGTTAAAGACTTTTGTTCACAAAAATGTGGATTAAAGTATAAAAAAGATAATGTAACACAACCTGAGCAGAGCTTTGATTTTATGTCCGATATTTGCACATTATGTTCCAGTTAAAATAAAATGAAATAAGAACAAGCTATCACTTATCAAAAGGAAACATGCTGTGACACAAGATAATGTTGCTTTGCTGATCTGCATTAAGCAAACTGATAAATACGGTGTATACCCTGATCGCCACAGACTTTGGGGACAGCATAATCATCTCCTTCTTCATGCGGTCTGCGATGCCGGGGAACATGGTGGTTCCTCCAGACAGCACGATGTTCGCATACAGGTCCCTACGGATGTCTATGTCACACTTCAGGATGCTGGTGTGGGTGGTCTCATGAATCCCTGCTGCCTCCATCCCTGAAACACAAGAGTTTGTTTCAGGTCCAGGCTGAGGAGGGTGGGCAGATAAATGTTGCTACAGTCTTCAGGATATTATAAAGATTTTGAAAACAAGGTTTTGATCAGTTTTTTCTTTCAGATACTTTGAAGGTTTCCAGAGATCATCACAAACCAAGGTGTGCGGGCTGGAAGAGGGCCTCAGGACAGCGGAACCTCTCGTTACCGATGGTGATGAGTTGTCCATCAGGAAGCTCATACGTATTGTCCTGAACAGAAGACAACGTGCTCGTATGCAGCTCCTGCTCAAAGTCCAAAGCCACGTAGCAGAGCTTCTCCTTCATGTCCCGAGAAATTTCCCGCTCGGCTGGAGTTCAGAGGCAAAGCGTCCCACAGTGAACACATGAAGTTCACGAAATCAGTCTTTGCAGAAGCTCCAAAATAGTTTGTCAGAGATGAAGCTCAACCTCACCTGTTGTGTTTAAATTGTGACCTCTTTCTGTGAGGAGCTTGATCAGGTAGTCTGTCAAATCTCTGCCAGCCAGATCCATGCGGAAGATTCCATGAGGAAGAGAGAAGCCCTCACAGATAGGAACCGCATGAGAGACGCCATCCCCAGAGTCCAGCACAATACCTGCAAGGAAAAAAAACAACTGAGTCCAGTTAACGGACGCTGAGGAACCTTCCTGGCTCCAGGTTCAGACAATCAGACTCTGATGCTCCAAAATAAAATGTGTTAATTTTTATCGCTGGCCCTGACTGACCTGTGGTTCGACCAGAAGCGTAAAGAGACAGGACCGCCTGAATGGCCACGTACATGGCAGGAGTGTTGAACGTCTCAAACATGATCTGGAACAAGAAAACTTTGTCTTACTTAAAATGGACCCCGACCTATAAAACACTCACAGTTCCTTCACTTTTCTCTTTCACAGATGTCAGAAACTCCTTAGTTTTAAATTTCCTTAAAGTTAAGTTGTAACTCCAGGGAGTTGAGAGTCAACTTTATATTCATATTCATTACATTACCAAATAATTATCATTTATATTTACAGTTAATCTTTATGAAGTATTAACATGTATTTAATTATGTCAAACATTTCAGAAATTGGTAACAGAATAAATCTGTTGTCATCTTGTAAAATGCTTATAATATACATCAGATTGAAATAAACATTTATTTTTTCATGCTTTTCCAAAAAAGTCAGGCATCTTTTACAGATACCACCCATTGATCTCAGAATATCAATCATCAGCTTGTGAGGTTGGTTAACGGTTTAAATCTAATGCATTTCCTTCCTTACATGAAATAGCGGTTGGATTTACAACTCTGCTGATTTGCATCTTTAGTGTCTCCAATATTCTGCAACTTTGCTTTAATGTAGCCTTGAATACGAAATAACCGGTGAAGTTAAAATCTCTAGAAACCCAGTGACAGGATGTGCTTTGGTTTCATTAAATCACACAGGAACAGTGGCTCACATTTACAAAAGGTAAGTTTGGAACTAAAAAAACTACAACAAGAATATAAAAAATACATCAGCATCATGATCTGGGGTATGAGGTGCTTTTCCCATGTCTCTGTGACAGACTGGTGATCTGTTCAGGGTTCATCCAATAACTGCTGGAGACAGACACCGGACAGATTTGAAAGACAACCTTCAATCAAACCTTAATTCAAATTAAAAATGCCTTAATATGAGAGAAATTTAACCTTTACAACAACCACAGAGTCCAACCCAAAATCTGACAGAAAACATGTGGGGTGACCGCAGTTTAGCTGCGGACAGGAGGTGTACTCACAATCTGAAAGATGCTGAGAACGTCTGCGAGGCAAACATTACCAAATCAAGAAGTGGGAGACTAACCACTCTCTAAGAAGATCCACTGTTGAAGTAAATTTTAAATAGGGTTCATACTAGCTGTGAGGAACGTGTGACCTGTCCAGGGTGGACCCCACCTCCCCCCCAGTGACTAGAGATATAGGCACCAACCCCCATTGACCCTGTATGGATAAGCGTAAGGTATAGATGATGGATAGATGGACTATCTTTGTAAGAAAAAGTGGCTTACAGCTTGTGCTCTAAAGTATTAATGGTGAATTTTATGAATCATATGGATCACATGCAAAAGCATTATCTGTGCTTATTACTGCATCCTTTGTTCAGATCGGATAAAACATTTCCCACAGTTCAGAGGAAACTTCTGATCTGTTTCATTAGAAACTTTTCATAAGTTTGAATATTAAACTAAACTTTGCTGTGTTGTTTCATAACTAGGATCAATTTGAATGAATGTGACTTTTAATCCATCTGCATGATTGAATAGGCTGGGCATTCATGTGTTGGTTTAAATGAAACACATAAACTGGACATTCTGGGTTCACCAGTCTTCTGGACCAGCGTTCAGTGGGTCAGAGCTCACCCGGGTCATCTGCTCCCTGTTGGCTTTGGGGTTGAGTGGCGCCTCTGTCAGCAGGACCGGGTGTTCCTCAGGAGCAACACGGAGCTCGTTGTAGAAGGTGTGATGCCAGATCTGCACAAGATTGACCAAAACTTAGATTGAATAAAAGAAATGTTCTACTCAGCTGTTCTACTCAGCCTTATGAAATTAATCCGCTCAAGCATTATGTTTGGTCAAATTGACACAAACTGAGCTAAACTACAAGTTTTCCCAGCACAGCCTCACCATCTCCATGTCATCCCAGTTGTTGACAACCCCGTGCTCAATGGGGTACTTCAGAGTCAGGATGCCTCTCTTTGTCTGGGCCTCGTCTCCCACGTAGCTGTCTTTCTGTCCCATACCAACCATCACACCCTACACACAACACACACCTTGAGTTTGTGATCGGCAAGCCTTCAGTCCTGGGAGGAACGTTTTGTTCACCCTGATGTTCTGACCTTGTGTCTGGGTCGGCCAATGATGGATGGGAAGACAGCCCGAGGAGCATCGTCCCCAGCAAATCCAGCCTTGCACATGCCAGAACCATTGTCGATGACGATTCCAGCAAATTCGTCATCCATTTCTGAAAGGAAACATTCTCATATGTTCATAAGTTTATCCTCCAGAAAACTTGAAATTCCTCCTGAGATTTAATAATTAAACTAACCTCTGATTATAGAATCAGAATAAATACAACTCAACAAATGTTGCCACCTTAACGTGGTGCAGGGTTTGTGTACCCTAGTGACTCAGAGGGCAATGTTGTTTGGAGCTTCAGCTCCTTGTAGGGTCTCCTGTGGCAAATGGGCCTCAGGATGAGGGGTCAGACTAACCACAATTGCTCGCCAGCGAGTACCTGGTGACTGAACAATGACTTCTGGGGCTCGGCCAGGCACAGCCCAAAGAAGCTACAGGAGGGCCCCTCTATATGGGCCCTCCACCTGCAGAGAGAAACATCCACATTGGGTGCAATGTAAGTTGGTTGCCAGGTGGGAGAAAAGGAGCTAGGCATGTAAGTCCTGGGTGGCATAAAAGTGGAAAATCACTTCATTGATGGTTATGGAACCAGATTTGCTGGTTGAGGTTGTACCTGTTAGAAATAGTTGGACTCAACTCTACACACTTTGGGCTTTGATACCCGGCTCATGGAAGGGGGCTGGACTTTCTCCTACTCCGGAGTTGCTCAAGGTGAGTGGTGTTGAACTGGGGTGGGGATACTCACAAGGCCCCAGTGGAGAAACATGATATTGGAGTTTTCCACAGTGACCAAGAGGGTTGGCTCTTTGTAACTTCATCTTGCAAGGTTCTGACCTTTGTCTGTGCCTATGCACCAAACAGCTGTTCAGATTACCTGGCCTTCCTTGAGTCTCTGCATGGTGTTCTGGGGATTCAGTGGAGCTGCTGGGGGACTTCAAAGCCCATGTGGGGAAGGACGGTGTTACCTTAAGAGGTGTGATCAAGAACAAGAGCCCACCTGAATCAACCCAGGAAGTGTTTTGTTGTTGGACTTTTGTCCAAGGCACGGAATGTCCACAACAAGCACCATGTTCGAGCACAATGTTGTCCACAAGTGTACTTGGTACCAGACCACATTGAGCCAAAGGTCAATTATCAATTTTGTATTTTTTTTTTCATCAGACCTGCGGCGTTACGTCTTGGACATTTGGGTGAAGATGGATCCAGCGACAGAGGAGGCTGCTGGACAGACCTGACCTATGGCTGTCATGGTTGACATGCCTCTTCGATGTTGTATGGATGACAGGGACAACACTGCCATGCAATGTGTTTTTTTTCCTGGCTGTGGATCAGTGAACCAGATCTGTACCCTAAGGAATTGCTAAGGGGATCATGCTTCTCCTGATTACATGTGTCTTGTGAATCTGGAGTAGGCTAAAAACCACGTTTCCTGAGGGATTATTTCAGGGTTTCTGGGGTAGTATAGGGTAACAGGGCAGCATTCTCCGGACAGTAGCTGGGCTAAGTCTTAGAGATAAGGTGAGGACCTCAGTTATTTGGGGGGAGCTCAAAGTAGAGCCACTGCTTCTACACTTTGAAAGGAGGCAGTTAATGTAGTTTGGGCATCTGATCAGGATGCCCACGGGGCGCCTTCCTTTGGGGGTTTTCCAGGCAAGTCCCACTGGGATGAGACCCTGGGAGCAGACCCAGAACTGCATAGAGGGACTATATATCCCATCTGGCCTGGGAACGCTGTGAGGCCCCCCAGAATGAGCTGGAGAATGTTGCTGGAAAGAGGGATGTTTGGGTTTCCCTATTGGACATTCTTAGATAAGCGAAAGACAATGCATGGATGGACAGATTGATAAATAAAACACATTGATAGCAAAGCAGTTTAATGTTTAGGTTAACGTACAAAAATCTTGTACAATGTCCTTTAAA
The DNA here is from genome assembly GCF_011125445.2 of Fundulus heteroclitus. Taxonomy (NCBI): domain Eukaryota; kingdom Metazoa; phylum Chordata; class Actinopteri; order Cyprinodontiformes; family Fundulidae; genus Fundulus; species Fundulus heteroclitus. Next base: position 21,876,196 of record NC_046372.1, read on the forward strand.
GGCTTGGGTGTTTGAAAAAAATAATTTAGCAATATTTGAAGTTTTGCTATGTTTTAGGCAACTTCTTTGAATGACAAAGAAAAAAAAGTTTCCCTACAGAGCACAGCGTTTTACACATCTGTCGACCATCAGTTGCATGTGTAGAGCATCAGGCTCAAAAGTAGGGTTTCCAATTTAAAACGTAATTTTATTTCTGACCTTTTATACATTAAAGGTTACAATAAAATGTGTCATCTAGTATTTAGTACATTTGCAATCTAGTTTAACATTTGGCTTAAACTGAGCTCCTGCAGTTTTCTTGGTTATCTCTCCTACCTTATTTTCAAGCATCAATGTCTTTATCCCCTCACGGTTAAAGCAAACAGTAACCATTGGATAGATAAACTGCCCATTTTTAAAAGGAAGTCTGTCTTTTTTGTTGGCAACACAGATGCATTCTAATCCAAATCTGAAATTGTAACAAAATATTTGAAGTTTTGCTATGTTTTAAGCAACATGCATGGTGATAAACCTAAAGACCAGAAAGAGGCTTTATCGGTCTTTAATCAAATAAAGCCAAAGATGCTGTTTATGTGTCTATGATGGGACAACATAAAACCTTTCAATAAAACTCACTGACAGTCCTGCTGCAAGAGGAACGTTGATATTTATGGTTTGCTGCAACTGTTAATGAAAACTAGTTTTAATTTTAGATAAAGTTGGCACCAAAGTTTCCACAGAGACATGCATAGAGCAGGGTTACACACGCACACGCACACACACACACACACACACACACACACACACACACATAGATAGCTATTTCTCATGACCATTAGAATAAAATGTGGATTCCATTGAGGATTCCGCATGTTGTATCTGACAAACCAAGGGAAGTAGCAAAACTTTTTGTTCATTTTAGATAAAATTTATTTCACATTTTTACTTTTTTGATTTTGGACATTTTGCTTTGTGTTAAAGCTTTGCAGGAGGTATTGTGATATTGTGAATTCAACAATAGTTTACATATAAAATATTTAACATTAGTAATAATAATAATAATAATAATAATAATAATAATAATAATAATAATAATAATAATAATAATTCAATCTGGACATCAGAAGCTATTGATCAGTCTATTTGCATATTTTGTATTTTGCTTTTAGAGGTTTTATCCAGACACTGAGAGTTGCCACACAGATTAGATTACTAAAAACCTAAACCTAAAACTCAAAGCTTTTTCACTGAGATATTTGGAATCATAATCCCACAATTCTGTGTTGTTAATTTGATGTTTTATGTTCTTTGAAGAGCATAAAACAAAAATGTGCAATTAAGATAAACAATTTCATGCACATCTAAATGAAGACATCAGATACCTGCTATTGGATACATCTTAAACTAAAATGTAATAATAATAACAATAATAATAATAATAATAATAATAATAATAATAATAATAATAATAATAATAATAATAATAATAATATAGACATGTCTCTTACCTGCAGCAGGTGAGGATATTGGTGACCTGTTGGTAAAGTCTCGCTGTTGTTTCACCTCAGCCTGTCTTGATGTTATCTGACGACCTTCAGCTGGAAACAGAAAGCCTTAAAAGGCCGGGCAGCCCTCAGTAATGGCTCTGTTTCAGTAAATAGTTAAACTTTAGTCTTTGTTACATGGAACGTGATTTATTTAGACTGTATATGTTCATCAGTAACTGTTTTATGGTGGGAATCTATAGCTAATAAAAAGCTCTAATGATACCAATTAGACTTTAACCTGCGAACAGGGAGCTGAAGCTCAGGTAGGAGGTGTATTAAATGCTGCTTATTCACGTTTATTCACCCATGGGATAAGATAATCACAGTGCCTCTGTTTTATTACATCTATTAACAGGAAAGTGTAATGAAGCACTCATACAACATTTTATGAGAGAACTGATGTGTTGATAAATTATCTGTTTACCAGAAATGTTAAAATATCAGTTGGTTTTGATTTTGTCGGGTAAGAAATAACCTCACAGAAACGTGACTGTGATCTGAAAGAGTTTATCATTGTAACGTCTGCGCCGTGTATGGAAATCATCTCTCAAATGAGAGACCAGCACTTAACCTGAAAAAAAGACTTTAACACTAAAAGTCATCCTAGTCAGGGAAAAAAAAGAATTCATAGCAACTACTAAACTGTTCATATGTTTGACACATTTTCTCCCCATTTACTCTGAAACAGTGGTTACCTGATCAATGTTATAGAATCAATTAGAATCCACCAGTGTCAATTAGTCTGAGGGTAACTGCAGATGTTCTGCTTCTGGCCTTAGATGTTCTTCAGAGAACATTAGAGAACATCAAGAATCATGAAAATAAAAGGAGCCCAGCAGACAATCAGGGAGAAGGTTCTGGGTCAATTTAAAGGGAATTAGGTTCCATCAGTAGTATTTAACCTTTATTTCTACAGGTAGCTTCACTGCAACATGTGTTCTCATTTACAAGAGGGACCTGTAGCACATATTTAAACATGAATACAGGGCAGCAATACAAGAGATACTAAAATAACTCTGTGTAAAATAACTTTCATCTCTACTTCTTAGCAAATAGGCTACAATTTATCACAAAATGGATAAAACCCCTTAGATGAGCCCTGACCAGATACAGAAGAGAAAATATTTGATAATATCAAGATTTCTGATTTGCCGTTTATTGGTTTAAATATAAAACAGCATGCATGCTTTAAACATATCAGCATCAGCTCTTCTCTGACAGCATGGTGGGAGTTTCTTAAAATGACAGAGTCATCACTTATCCCATCCAGGCATACACCCATCTGGAATAATCCTGACATCCTACAAAAAATATGATAAACTTTCCATACAGGATGAGTAAAGGTATTTATTACAACCCTGGTTCAGCTAGGGGTAAATAGGGAGGTGGGGTAACATAAGAAAAACAGATGTTAGAGTAAAAGTTCAGTGGTTTAATGTTCAGTTTTTTTTTAGCAAGAGAGCAATTACCATACCATATTCATTTATAAAGCACTTTACAAAACTTAAAAGGTAAACAAAGTGCTCTACCCATGCAACTGAAAATTGTCATGATTTGTCTTCATGAACCCGGACAGAGCACACACACACACACACAGAGCTGGTCTTGAGAGTTTATTGCAAAGAGGGAGTAGTGGAAGGTGAAAACCAGAGTCAGTTACCGGGCTGGAGTTGATGAGTTGCAGGAGCAGGCTGACTGGAAGGAAACCAGAGAACTGAGGCACTTAGGTAACAGAAGTTCCAACAGCAATGCAGTAGACAGGCGTGGAGTGACTGGAGGTTGCAGGTAAGACTGCAGACGACCCGGCAACCAGCAACAGACTGAGGTGACTATTTAAAGTGGGGTGAGCAGGCGGAGCCAGTCACAGGTGATTACAGCCTGACAGGTGATCCTGATCAGGCTGCGCTGGGAAGGAGGAGACAGGAACTGCTAAAAATGCAGCCACCAGGCTGCATCATGACAAAAATGACTAAAATTAAAATAGACAACATAGTTAAAAACAGTAAAATCATTAAAATAATGAAAAATATTTAAAATAGAGTAAACCTCTCAGGATGGGCAAAAGGCTTCAGCAAACAGACGTGTTTTAAGAAGAGGCCTGAATGACATCCAAGGGCAGCTTGTTCCACAACTGTGGAGCCGCTCCAGCGAAGGCACAATCTGCTCTTAATTTCTGTTTTGATTAAAAGACAATAAGGAGCTGCTGGTTGGCAGACCTAATAGGGATCGGGCTGGTGAATGGGAGGGGGGCAAGCCATTAAGAGATTTAAAAACAAGTAAAATAATTTTGAAATGAATCCTAAAATGTACAGACAACAAATTAAGGGAGTCTAAGATGTTTTTGTTCCAGTTCCAGTCGTGCTGCAGCATTTTGCACAACCTGCAGGCGCCTGATGGATTCCACACTAACTCCAAGATGGAACGAGTTACAGTAATCTGGCCTAGATGTAAAAAATGCACAAATCACTGTTTCAAAAAGCTGCCTTGATATATAAGGCTTTACTGTGGCTAACTGCCTTAGATGAAAAAAAAAGCTTGAGTTCACAACGGCCCTAACCAGGTTCTCAAGTTTAAGATCAGCATCTGTCTTAACCCCCAGATTTGTGACAATCTGGCAAACATATTGCGCCAGAGAACCAAGATCTATGCTGGAGGTGTCAGATGTGCTGCCAGAAATCTTTCCCTGTTTTTTGCTTGTTCAAGTGTAAAAAGTTTGAAAACATCTAGAACATTATATTGTTTAGACAACTGAATAATGAATCTAATGAGACACCCTTGGCTTTTTTAGGAGGGAGATAAACTTGGGAATCATCTGCATAATAGTGGAAGGTAAATCCATGTTATCTGAAGAAAGAACCAAATTAACCATCAAAAGTACAGCAGAGCACACCAGAGCTGCAACTCAAAGCTCTTAAAACAAAAACTAAAGTAAAATGAATCACACAAATAAAGATGTTACACACAATATCTGTATATAACTAAAAGAAAAACAAAATAACTCAATTTGAAACTTGGTCACTTAACAAAACCAGTTGAATGCTCACAGTTCTCTCAGTTGGCTCACAGTGGAGCCAGCTGGCAGGAAGCAGCAACTGCATCTGAAGCTAAATAAAATGGGAAAGGACAAATAGAAGGAAAAAACACACACAAACAAAGGCCACTGGTCATAACTACTGAATACCTTTAACATGTATTTGAAGGAAATGAGTTTATCTCATTGAATAGCTTAGATCTACAATATGGTACTGACAAAAATAGATTCTAAGAATATGAACAAATTAAATCTATAATAAAAATAAATTCAAGCTCATAAAAGGTTTACAAATACCATTAAATATATTAACGTTCCTTTATCTAAACCCCTCAAAATGATCGTCTAAATGATACAGAACATTGTCCAGATTAGATGATTCAATATCTCTTCCTATTATGAAATGGGAAGAGGATTTATCAGTCAGCTTTGAACAAAACATTTGGGCTCAGATGTGTTTAAGAATGTTCAAAATGACGAGAATCTCGAATTTACAACCGCAAAATCTAACGCACAATGCAAAATCCTTCACAGAGGACTCTATACAGGTCAAAGATTAGTCAGGATGGGGTTTGTACAATCTAATATCTGTTCACAGTGCACAGACAACAGTCCTGACAGTTATATTAATGCACTATGGTTATGTACACCTGTTCAGAAGTTCTGGGGACAGATATCTGAGGACTTGTCAAAGTGTCTGACATGTAAAATTTCACCTTCCCCCTCAGTTTGTTTGCTGGGTCACTTGGATGAAAAAATCAGTTTTCATGACTTTCACTGCCAGGAACATAGCCAGACTTTAAAAAATACTGAGGCCCACCACTCATTACCCCCTGCACATTAGTTAAAATAAAGACCAAAGCTTAATTACAATGGAAGCATTTAAGTGACATAAATGTGTATATGACATTTATTTGAGTGTATGTAGTTATGTGTGTGAATCCATGGGGAGCGACATCATCTGAGGTCAACAGGGGACTCGGGCAGAACCACGATGACTCTCTGAAAGGACATGAATAAGTTTATGTGAATGTTGATTGTTCACCCAGCACAAACACATTCAAAACAAAACATTCTAGCATAAATTTCCCCTTTTTATCAAATAACAGTCAGATTTTATTTTCTCAAAGTTGTTCTTTCTTTCAGGATTCTTTTCTGTGTTCTGTTTCTCACAAACAACTCCTCTGTCATGTCTCTCATATCTTCTTGTTCTCTCATCTATTCCCTCCTCCTACTCTCTATTTCTGTTCTCTTTTTCTTTACATATTATCCTCTCTTTTCTTTTTCTCTCTTTATGTCCCCTCCCTGCTGTCTTCTTACCCCTGTACTCAATCTCAGCTCTCCTGACAAATCAAAAACATAATACTAAAGTTATCCAGCTGCCTTAGTTTGTCTTTATGTCTGAATTAATTTAAATTTGACTAACTGAGATATTTTTCTAAAAGAACATACATATAAATAAAGCGTGCTTTATGAAGTAATATATATATTCTACAGTTGAACTGTAATTTTGCATTGTATTCTTTGCAGTCAAATTAAGCCTGGATATCACCGTAATAACACATCTGTCCAGTAATAGTCTTAAATGGTTGTAATAAAGGCCAATCAGTTTTTGCATGTTTTGAAGAACACAGGGACATTTGTCTGAGCAAGGGATCCTGGCTGGAATGGATGGATAGCTGCCAATTATTTAATCTCTCTTACTTTTATCACTGTTGTATTTTCATCACGCTGAATGTCTGCTAGCATAATGCAAATCATTCTTTAAAATGTTGTTTTCTCAAAAAAATGTTGTTTAACTCAGGATTTCCATTGTGAATGGATTGAAATACATATGAAATATCTAACAGACTGAGAGTTATTTATTAAACACTCAATAACTTAAAACAGTGTGTAACAATAGCACAACACAATAAACAAAGGATCCACGTTCACTTATAAAAACTGTTAAAACAAGTCAAACTTAAGAATAAATAAAAATAACCTTTGTCTTAATTTAATGAATAGAACCATCATTAGTTTGTGTCACAGCTGCTCCCAAAGAAATGTGACAACACGAATCAAACAATGTCATCATTAGGCTGTAACAATTCAAACAGTATTATGAAAGGGGGAGTAAGACTAGTGAACTTCTATTTGGAGAAGAACTAAATTGAAGTAGAATATTTTAGCAAGTTTTGTAGATTTTATCAAAAAGGAAGAGAACACTACTCAGTAAATAAAATGACAAATTATTTTTTTGTCTTTGCAAGTCATTCAAAGGCATAAAGCGTTTAAATATCTCTGCCTCCAACGCAGTCAGACAGCAGAGCAAGAACAAAAAGACACAAAACAAATTAATACATGCAGGTTATCAAGGAGCACTTTTAGTGAGTACGTTTCATCTGAGCAACATTCTTCCAACAGGACATAGGGGTTGCACTACACCTGGTATGATCCAGTTCTTATCTAACAACTCTTCTCTCAGTCCTTGGGGGAAGAAAACACAATAGTAAATTACTCTGTAACCAAGTGAGCTCTTTTACATGGGAAAAATGCAGCTGCTCCTTTACAGGATATGATCAGAGTTACACACATGAAACTTTTCCACCACATAAGTTACCTCTGAGTTGTAGACTTTGAGTTTGGCTGCCTTACACAGTTGCAGTGCCTCCTACAGTCTCCTGGTGGAGCTACTTAAAAGAACTACGTCATTTTAAAGCATTGTTTTATCTTTTATACGGCAGAAAATTAACATTGAACAAATTCCCAAAACCTGTCAAGCACATTTTACTTATTTTTTTAAATATTTTTTTCTGAACATTCCTTCTAAATTGAACAATTTCTCTCAGATAAACATCAGCATTCACTGATGAGAATGGCTGCATGATTTTTCAACCAATGATGAACCTCTTCTCTACAATCACTCAGAGCTGAATCCCATAAACCCTCATCAGATTATGTTTGTGTACCCTGATGAGGCAGGGGTCAATTTGGAAAAAAGTTAGAAGACATGGAAGGACGCTCAGTGGACAGAGACCAACCACTGATGTCCCAGGCCAATAAGGAAGGATTTACAATGTGTGCAGCCATACAGCACACACCATCTGCTGACTTTTTAGACACTCTTTACAGGGACATAATCCCTGAGATAGGAGCGGTCTAACAGGATAACATCTGAACAAGCATGATGGTTTTTAGGATAATGTGAACGTTTACAGCACATGATAGGATGCTGGTGGAACATCTCCCTCCCTGCTCTCCATTCTTAAATCCATTAGAGGAGATTTTTCTCTTCCTGGAGGTGGAATGTATATGACCAGGATCCACATCCCCACATGGCCCTGCTAGCAGCCATGGAGTTTATTTGGTGGTTGGCAAAAAACAAAAGGCATTTCTGCCACCTAACGGTATGGAATGTGGTACAGAATGTTTATCATTTAATGCTATTTAATTTCTTGCTTTTCTCAAATTCTATTAATCCAATTTGTGGTAATTCTACTTTCTGAGTCTTTCTGTGAGATGTTTATAATGCTTAATTTTCTTGCAGCTTTCCTAAATCTTGTATTATCTGTCTTTTTTCTATTACATATTTCCCACATTTTAATATAACATGTTCTATTGTTTCCTTTTCTCCACAATGTTGACATCTTCCTGTATCATGTTTATTTATTACAAATAATCTATCATTATGTCCTGTGTCGCCAAACCTTAATTAATTCTTGATTTATTCTCTCTCCTTTTTCTCCTTTCTGTTCTCATTTCTCCTACTCTCTTTTAAATCTTATAATGCTAGCTTCCTTTTTCCCTTCATTCCATTAATTTTGCTACTTTTTCTTAATTTTATGTTTAAATATACTTCTCACCTCTGATTTGCTTGCACTAAGTCTAAAATTAATTTCCTCTATTGTTGCCCTTTTTGACACCCTATCTGCTATCTTGTTTCCCTCAACTCCAATGGTTGCTGTTACCCATTAAAAAAATAACTGAAAATCATCACATCTGGAATCTGAACAATGATTGCTGTGTTTCTTTTAAACAGTCTGGTCTTCTTTCTGAATGACAAGTGCTGAACTTGGGTCTGAATATACCACTGCTTTTAATAAAATGGCAAACACTTCTCCTGTATAGAAAAACAATCTCTTATTGATATGATTTCCTTGTATTTATGCAATTCTGGTACAGTTATGGCTATTCCTATTTTTCCAAGAGAGTTTTTTATGCATCTTAAGGTTATGTTCATTGCACAACAATGAACATAACAAAAAAACATAAGCAGAGCTAACAGAGCTACGGAAATAGTATAAATTAAATGCTAACAGAAAGCTGAACAGGTGTCAAACAAGGATCTAAGGATGAATAAAACAAACACTAATGTAAACACAGACTGCAGGATCCCCAGGGAGTTACCATAAGTTATCACACCTGTGGGGATCCTGACAAGGACATGTTCCTAAAAGCTCCTACTTGGTCTCGTGAACATGATTTTATCTTTTATTCGAAGGTTACTTTGAATGCAATTTACATATTGTTTGCTTTTACAAGACATTTCCCAAAAAAAGTTAAAATGCAAAACAACTGGACTTTTTTCTGAAGTTTGAAGACGTCTCGCTTCCCATCCAGAAAGCTTTCTCAATTCAAATGCTTGGAGTAGTGTGGAGCTCCAAGCTTTATATTATTACCCAAAAAGGCCTTGTTATGGCTTAGATAACATGCAAATTAACCCGAAACTGGTCCACCGCTTTACAATGGGGACAATGGGCATCCTGAGGAGAAAACCCCCCAAACCTAAGATGAGCGGAGTGGTGTATGCAGTTCAGTGCAGTGAGGAATGTTCTGATCTTTATATTGGAGAAACCAAACAACCTCTCCACAGACGCATGGCTCAACACAGGAGAGCTACCTCCTCAGGTCAAGACTCTGCTGTCCACCTACACCTTAAGGACAAAGGACACTCTTTTGAGGACTAAAATGTTCACATTTTGGACAAAGAAGACAGATGGTTTGAAAGAGGTGTGAAGGAAGCCATCTACGTTAAGAGAGAAAAAACAACCTTAAACAGAGGAGGAGGCCTTAGGTTCCAACTCTCAAAAACTTACAACACAGCTATAGGATTAATTCCTTTCAATCTTCACCTCAATCCTCACCTCAATGCTGGTGATCACAACATCTCCCCTGTAAACCAGGCAACGATGACCCCAACAACTCCCCATTGCAAAGGGGTGGACCAGTTTCGGGTTCATTTGCATGTTATCTAAGCCATAACAAGGCCTTTTTGGGCAATAATATAAAGCTTGGAGCTCCACACTACTCCAAGCATTTGAATTGAGAAAGCTTTCTGGATGGGAAGCGAAACATCTTAAAACTTCAGAAAAAAGTTGTTTTGTTTCTTAACTTTTGTTAATGGTCATGGACTGAGAATCTTCACCAGAGCTTACAAGAAATCACTTTTGGAGCCCTTTTGCAGTTTTTAAAATTTTTAAATTTTGGTTTGACCTTTTATGAAGATCACTGTTGATTTCCATCTTCCTGCCCATCTAGCAATAAGAATGATTTGAAGAATGTTCTTTATCGACTTTTTTCTCACTCCTGGTTTCATTCTTTAAGATACACCTTCCTGCTTTCATGTAGCCTTTGGTTGTTGTCACTTATTAACATGAAAATTATCTTTCAATGTTATTAAGCCTACATTTAATCTCTGTGGGTTAGCAACTCTTCACCTTCAGCCTGACATATCTCAGCATTCCTCTGCAGAACAAAACTGTGTCTTTGACAGAATTGCAGACAGGATTTTTATCTCTTTCATGTCTCTACATGTTGGTTTTGAGGAAAAGCAGTTTTTCTCTGCCGGAGCACACCTGAGCGGAGGATTCCCAGGGAACCTGCTGCATACATCCAGTCCTGGAAGCTTCTGCTGAGCTCTCACCTTTTTTGGTCTGAGTGCTGCTGCATGTTAATCAGTTTCAGTGTGAGACTGACACTCCTTCCCTACAGGCCTGAACCAGTTAGGGAATGCTGGCAATGTCGACTGAACCCGCCTGCAGAGCAGCACATCCTCCTCTGCAGCATGTTTGTCACATCCAGATAGGAAAAGCTGCTGCCTTTACTTTCCCTGGAAAACCAAAGCTTTGCTCCAAATGTATGAACTTTTCATAAGCAGCGTTAATTCCATCATAATTTCTCCAAGCTGCTCATCATTTACTGCTGGGATGGTCTGAGAGGATCAGAGTTTTTACTAAACTAAAACTATTAGAAAACTAAAAACAATTCACAACAACAACTTTTCTAAGTTGTCTAAATAAAAACGTTTTTTGCTGTTTTGCCTTCAGAACCATTGTTTCCTTCGTGGTTATTGTTCATGAAACTGAAATATATTGTTTGGTAATAATGATCTCGGTTTTCTTTTTGTTTGTTACTCTGATTTAGAAATGCACATTTATGAAAATCTGCTTAAGGTTTCAGGTAAATTTAGCAGGAAAGGTGAGAAATAAGCACCAGAATGTGGTTCTAGAAAAGACAATTATGTTAATGATGTGTTTGGTTTGTGTTTTGTATAATAAATGATGAGAATCGAAAGTATATCAAGTCTCTGCAGGTACACTGCTTTTATGTCCATTTAAGGAAAACAGAAGTGCTACAGCAGTTGTGCTAAAACATACATGCAGAGCTAAAGCTTTTTTTTTTTCCCAGAGAAAATCACCTCATGTTTGAGCATATTTGTTCTGCACAGTCTAAATGTTTACCTGCAACAACAAAGCTGTGGTTTCTTATAGCGTCATGTTAAATAAGTTTAGCGGCATCATATTTCATATTTGCTCATTGCAAATGACACCAGATTGAGAAAATGTGCATTAAAATTAAACCTGTTAATCTATAAAAATGTGAAGTAGAGCAGAACTACAGGCACCTAAACTTCCTCTCTGCAGCCGGTTTGGTAAACTTCAGTTAAGTCCATATAAGGACAGTTGGGAAGAAGCTTCAGTCTAAAGCTGGAGGGGGCGGAGTTACACCTGAGAAAGTTCAACAGTACACAAAAACCTTTACAGTTCCTAAATAACTTATTTTAGCGTTGGTATCAACTTTAACTATATTGCTGTGAGGATTTAGTGCATGAAAACAGAAACAGGAAAACCTTGCTAGAGAAAAAACATGCAAATATAAATTATAGTGACGTGTCAGTTCAGCTCTGGTTTTATTGACACTATGGAACAGAATCACACAAGTCTGGACACGCTGAAGATCTAAACATCTGAAGAAAAAAAAGATATCCTATAAAACACTGCTTTAGAAGAGACAAGTTGATTAGGATCTGAACCGCACGTAAACGGATATAAGTCCTAACAACAGTAGAACATTACTCAAGACACATTTTCAACCGGACGGTGAGCAACAAAACCTGACCTAATTTTTTTTTAGCGTGAAACAGATCATTTCTTCAGCATTCATTGAAAATTATATTACAATTATTGGGTCTTTACTGGGTTCTAAAATGATTTCAAGCTCAGTGGTATAAACAGATTCCTCACTGTTGTGGACAATCAATGAGTAATAAAACTAAGTACATCCTTGCAATGTGCTTAAAGGAAAAGGTGGGAGGCAGCTATTGCTAATAAACTCCCTTGACCCCCTAATTTAATACATCTGGTGCATGGTGTGTGTCAACACAATACCAAGATGGAAAGAGAACAGTAGTAACCTCAGAACCTCTGAGGTCTGAGCCAAACTGGGTCATCAAGAGACCATGATCACAACAAAAGAAGCTAATCCCCAATCAACCTGATTAAAATCATGTGGTGGAATGAGCTGTGCAGGAAAATTCCTGCAGACCTCAAAAACCTGAAACGGTTGAGGAGATGATGAGTAAATTATGCTCTTGATAAGAATAATAATTGTGCTGAACCTTCTTGAAGAGGAAATTAACAATGGGCTGCAGATGGTCTTCACCTTGAGCCGCCAGGACAACACAGACATAGCCACCCGGTGAAATCAATTCCTTCAAGCCATGAGATGATGGTGCAGTGGGTAGTGCTGTTGCCATGCAGCAAGAAGGTCCTGGGTTCAAGTCCTTCCCTTGCCCTAGAGCCGCTGAAGTATTTCCTGGGAAGATAACATGACTTGGAGAAATGATGGACGTCAGAGAAGTGACTTACTTAGATTGGGCAAAATGGATTCATGTCATGTCTAGAATATGGTGAGACATTCTCCACCAATGCCATGTGAGGAACACTGATGGTATATGGATACTCTCCCTTGCATGGGAATGTATGTTCTAGATTCTATATAATGCTGATGTAAATTATCATTATCTTGACCATTTTAACTTTTTCCTGCATTGTGACCAAGATAAGAGCCCAGTACTGATCTGCACCATCTCTCTTGATTGTTAAATGTGTTAAGCTTAATTTCTGTCTCAAGAGTAATTTCTTACTAAATAAGTTATTAATCTCAGCACAAATGACTTTACTCCGTAAACTTTTACATTTGGCAAGACGATGTGTACTGTTTCAGTGGATTCAAGGACAGCCGCCTTCTGTAACACAGTGGTACAGAGAAACGTTCAAGGTGTTTCCGCTGGAACGCCTCAGTGCCATTATAAAGGGTAATTGTAATGATTTCTGTAGAATATGGCAGCCTTTGCTTGATCATCTGCCTAATGAGCTCGCCGAGCTATTACAAAAAGGGAGATCACAGTTTGGTTTTAAACATCATGTTTGATTGTTTGTTTTTGTTTATCTTTTTTTCCCTTGACTTATATGGACTGTAGGTTTTGACCCTGATGTGTATTTGACATTCAGGTAACGGTGTTTTGCTGGACACTTCAGATTTTGTATTAGACTTGGCTGTGCTGAATTGTTGTTGTTTGTCTTGTTTCTAAAAGACAATAAAGTATTGTTTAAAAAAAAAAAGTTATTAATAAAAGAAGACCGCTCCTCCAGGATAAAGGATTGGGAGGACCACTGAGAGAGGGTGGTAATGTTTAAAAAGAACACAGGGAGATGGTGTGTCACAGTAACATCATACCATATTCTATCTAAAATGATACCTTTAGTTCTTAAAAAAAAAAAATATTTTTTTGTTATTTCTATCTAAACTGATGAAATTGTGCTCATTGCTCTTTTAAGGATCTACTACTACTTCTCCAATAGTTTGCCACTGAGCTTCATTAGCTCCATTTGCACATCTACATGCCACCACCACCAGCTCTGCTCCTGCTTCCAGACATCCAACACCTGCCTCGTCCAAAATATATTCACCGTGGCTCTCAATGAAACCTCTTCCATCTCCATCGCTCTTTTTGGTCTGTTGCTCAGTGTCCACCGAGGAACACCAGCTGCTGCGCTGATCACAGTATGCTGGACCACCATGCTAGGTCAGGTTGCACAGCCATCAATCACACAACTTCTGTCAACTTCGATCTTCTAAATGTCCGTTCTCTCAAGGGGTATCTTGTGCAGGACATCCTCCTTGACCATAAGTTAGATTTAACCGAGACATTGCAGCAGCCGAGGGATTTTACTCCACTTAATGTTGCAACTCACTCAGGGTTTGTACAATATGAATTGCGCAACCTTGCTATTCCAGTGGAGGGGGAGGTCTTGCAATAACCTACTGCAACAAGTGGAAGATAACGCCTGTCAATGTTCCTGCCTGTCACACATTTAAGGCTGTATGTCAGTTCTCTGGTCCTGTTCCCACTATTGTTGACACCCTGTATCGCCTTCCCCCCAACAAGAGTTTTATTACTGACTTGTCAAATTTCCTGATACAGCTATCTGCACTCTCACCAAACATAATACCTTTGGGAGATTTACCAATCATATGGACAATTCCAACAATGTTATCACCAAAGAGTTTAATTCATGTTTGGACAGCTTTGGACTGCAGCAATATATCAACCTTCCCACTCAAGTTAAAGCACTTATTTTAGACATGATTTGTTGTGCATGTGTTACACCTGCTGACTGCAAAGCAGATTCTCCCTTCTTTCAGATCATATGCTTTTATCATTCAGTGTCAATCTCTCATTTTCCAAATGTAACCCTCCATACAATATAACTTTCCGCAAAATTAAGGACATTCACTTGGACACTTTATGTTTTTTCATCAACAATCTTCCCAGTGCTGACACATGAATTACTCTCACACTACAACTGCTTTCATAACCTTTTAAACAACCTTGCTCCACTCAAACTCAGATCTTTTTCTTTTACTCATACTTCACCTTGGTTTACTCCCACTCTTAGACAATTTAAAGCAAAAGGATGTCAACCTGAAAGACTTTACAAAAAAACTGGTCTCACTTTGCACAAAGACAGGTATTCAACTCTTCTTTACTACAAAAACAGCATCTCTAAAGGCAAATCCACATATTATTCCATCTTATTCAGCTCGCATAAAGGTAACTGAAAGGCTCTTTTCTCCGTCCTTACAAACATTACAAACCAACCGGATTCACTTCCTCCCCATCTGTACTCCTGACTTCTGTAACATATTGGTATGTTTTTTTTTTTGTTCCAAGATTGGAGAAATCCGCCGACAGCTATTACCCACCCCAGTTTTCTCAACTGATTTACTTTCAGTATTTACCCTAACCTCAGTTAATGAAGTCTCCAAATTAATTAAAAAATCCAAATCTTCATCTTACCAATTAGACCCTCTTCCTACTGTCCTTGTTAAAGCCGTCCTCTCCCCTCTTATAAAGCCTTTCCCCTCTCATTACAAACTGTATTCACTCTTCCCTTAACACTGCTGTTCTTCCCTCAGCTCTTAAAACAGTTGCTGTAACCTAAATTCTCAAAAAATTTGGATCAGACCCCAATAACCTTATTCAGTTTGATCCAATCTCAAATCTTCCATTTATTTCCAAACTTCTTGAAAAAATTGTTGCTGCTCCAGGCCCATCTATCCCTCAATATTTTATATGAACAATTCCAGTCTGGTTTCCGTCCTCTCCACAGCACTGAAACAACACTTCTCAAAGTCACTAATGACCTACCCCTTTGCTGCTGACTCTGATTTTCTATCCAGTCTCCTTCTGCTTAATCTGACAGCAGCCTTTGACACAATCTCCCACACCATCCTTCTCGACAGACTTTACTCTCTTGGTATCATAAGTATGCCCCTTACCTTGTTTCATTCATGCCCTTCAGGTCACACTCAGTTAATTCAGTTAAAATCATTCACTTCCCGTCAAGTCCCTGTCACCTCCGGTGTTCCCAGGGTTCTTTCCTGGGGCCCTTGTTGTCCCTTCTTTACATTCTCCCCTTGGTCATATTTTTCAAAAATATAATATATTCACTTTCACTGCTATGCGGATGATACCCAGCTCTACATCTCAATCAAACCCAACTCCACACTCCTACCTTCAGGCTTCACTGCCTGCCTCCTTAATATAAAATCCCAGTTCACCTTAAATTAAATTCCAACAAAACAGAACTTCATTTATCCATCCATCCCTTCATCCATCCCTCCATCCATCCATCCATCCATCCATCCATCCATCCATCCATCCATCCATCCATCCATCCATCCATCCACCGGGGTCGGGTCGCGGGGGTAGCAGCTTCAGTAGGGAGGCCCAGACGTCCCTCTCCCCGGCCACTTGGGCCAGCTCCTCCGGAGGAATCCCAAGGCGTTCCCAGGCCAGCCGAGAGACATAGTCCCTCCAGCGTGTCCTGGGTCTTCCCCTGGGCCTCCTCCCGGTGGGACGTGCCCGGAACACCTCACCAGGGAGGCGTCCAGGAGGCATCCTGACCAGATGCCCGAGCCACCTCAACTGGCTCCTCTGGACGTGGAGGAGCAGCGGCTCTACTCTGAGTCCTCCCCGGATGACTGAGCTCCTCACCCTATCTCTAAGGGAGAGCCCAGACACACTACGGAGAAAACTCATTTCAGCCGCTTGTATCCGGGATCTCGTTCTTTCGGTCACGACCCAAAGCTCGAGACCATAGATGAGGGTAGGAACGTAGATCGACCGGTAAATCGAGAGCTTGGCCTTTTGGCTCAGCTCTCTCTTCACCACAACGGATCGGTACAGCGCCCGCTTCACAGCAGACGCTGCACCAATCCGCCTGTCGATCTCCCGCTCCATCTTCCCCTCATTCATAAACAAGACCCCAAAATAGTTGAACTCCTCCACTAGGGGCAGCACATCCTCCCCAATCTGGTGGAGGCACTCTACCCTTTTCCGGTTCAAGACCATGGTCTCAGATTTGGAGGCACTGATTTTCATCCCGGCCGCTTCGCACTCGGCTGCAGACGCGCTCCAGTGAGAGCTGTAGATCACGCCCTGATGAAGCCAATAGGACCACGTCATCTGCAAATAGCAGAGACGCAATCCTAAGGCCACCAAAACGGATCCTCTCAACACCTTGCTGCGCCTAGAAATTCTGTCCATAAAAGTTATCAACAGAATCAGTGACAAAGGGCAACCTTGGCGGAGTCCAACTCTCACCGGAAACGAGTCCGACTTACTGCCAGCAATGCGGACCAGACTCTGACACTGGTCGTACAGAGACCTAACAGCCCTTCTTAGAAGGCTTGGTAGAAGGGTGACACAGAGACAGATAGGACAAACAACCATTCACACACACCTAAGGCCAACTTAGAGAGACCAATTAATCTAGCAGTCATGTTTTTGGACTGTGGGAGGCAGTCAGAGTACCCGGAGAGAACCCACGCATGCACAGGGAGAACATGCAAACTCCATGCAGAAAGACCCAGAGGTGGACTCAAACCCAGAACCTTCTTGCTGCAAGGCAACAGCGCTACCCACTGCTCTACTGTCAAGCCCTTAAACAAACTCTATAACTTTTCTATTCCTATAGATAACTCCTCTATCTTTCCCTCTCCACAGGTCAAAAGTCTGGGTATCATCCTCAATAGCAACCTTTCCTTTACCTCCCATGTCAATAATATCACTCAGTCTGCTTATTTCCATCTTTGTAACATGAATCATCTCCGTCGTTCTGTTACTCCTCACTCCACTGATGTTCTCGTTCACAGTCTGGTCAATTATCTTATAGATTACTGTAACTCTCTTCTTCCACATAAAACACTTCATAAATTACAACTGGTCCAAAACTCAGACATAGCCCTTCAATCCATTACATCACTTCAACTCTGCAGCAGCTTCATTGTCTTCCAATCACACATCGTATCAACTACAAAGTACTCCTCCTTACCTTCAAAGCTATCCACAACTTCGCACCTCCATATTTTTCTGATCTTTACATGGCTTAACCTTTCTGTACCCTCAGATCCTCTTCCTCCATTCATCTTACTATCCCACCTGCCAATCTTGTTAACATGGGCAACAGAGCATTCAGTCGCTCTGCTCCCCAACTCACTCCCATCTGACCTCCGTAACACAGACTCATTACCACATTTCAAATCCAAACTCAAAACTCATCTGTTTAAACTGGCATACTCCATCTGATCTTAACGATATTGTCTAATTTAAACTGTATTTTGAATTGCATTTCTAAAAACACATCAGTTTTTTTGTGACCTTGAGTGTCAAGAAAGTCGCCTATAAATAAAATGTATTATTAATCAGAACCAGCTAGATAAACCAGGGAACAGTTAGAATTAGGAAACATCTTGTGGATTTATTGTTAGCATCGGCTTTTATGAAATTATTTTTGATTACATCGTTCTAAAACAGACTGTAATATTTCCCAAAATCCAAGCTCTCCAAACATTTTCCACCTTTATCAGGCACTCTGCAGCATAACAATGATGACTTTAAAAACACAAGACAGTTTAATTGTGCAAACAAAAATAGGCCAAAGTTTCAACATCTGCCTGACTGACCTCATTAGAGTCTAATTATAATGTGTCATTCTTACTCATTGGTTTAACATAAAGGAAACCCAATATCATTGCATCATTATCATGTTGATGGTTATAAACAAATAAACAAATAGAAATATTCGTCTTTTTATGTGACAAAGAGTAAAATGTGGCACTGAGGATACTTCCTTATTATATAAATACCTTTCAGCTCCACCACAGCTGCTACATCTAGGTTATTTCACTCAATAAAGAACTCTAAAAGTACTGTTAGGTTGAAGACACGAAGAGGAGCTGAAACACAAATCTGAATAATTTCATGGCTCACATCCAGGCAAACATCATGCTGCTCATCCAGGCCAGTTTATTATTCTGTAAATGTCATTGCTCATGCATTAATGTTGAATTAATCAGATAAAACCCAACCATGAAACAAAGTCGGAGGTTCTGGTTGTATTCTTGTGAAACATAAGACTGAAGTTGGGAAATGTGGAAAGCTTTTCAAGGTGCAACAAAAATTCCAATTTTGCAACAGAGGACAAAAACCATGTTTAATTGATTTATGTGGAACACCGGGAAACAATCAGCAGACTTGTAAGACTTTAGTTTGGTTCCGATTTAATTCCAGATTGACACTTGAATTAAAAAGGTTCCTGAGTGTAAATGTGGCTTGAAGACCCTCTTTCAGTCGGAGTCTTGCGAGCTGAGATTAAGTGAGATCAGTGAGTCATTCTGTTGTTGGGTATTGCCTCAGGGTGTCCTCATGTGGCCACATGTGACATGCAGAGACCTGAAGAGCTCCACTCTGAATGTCAGAGAATCACATCCTCTGAAGTTCCTGAGGAACTTCATCAAAGTTCTCTGAACGTTTTCATCTGTGCAGATAAAAGGTTAAACTTATTTAAAAAATCACTCTATAACATTCTTAACTACAGAAGAACCTTTTGTTTTTATTTTCACTGCCCAGCAGCACTGTTTATGTTCATTGATCCTTCCATGCCGGTGATGTTCTGAGTCAATCAGATGGGTTTTTCCTTTCTGTGGACAACTGCCGGTTTTGTGGGTCTGTCCACATTCAGGTGCTGCATCCTTCATAGGCCGTATTTGAAGGCCGGTTACATCACAGTGACGTGCTAAAGGCTGTTAAAATTCAACGCCTCCTTCAAATCAGGCTCACAAATGCAGCCTTCTTTTCCCCAAATTTGAAGGATGGGTTCGACGTATCATTTGTGGCTAATTCTATCCCATGATCCATTGCGGTTTGAGGAGGATTGTTTGACCAGAAACAACAATGGTGGACAGGAGTGAAACGCTGAGAATAAAGTTGGATATATTATGCTTTCTGTGACATAAAATTAACTTTTAACATTAACATTAATTAACATTTTTAGGTGAGAAATTAGGTGTGGTAACCTGAAACATCAGCTCAGTGTATTGGCATATTGCTTAACCTTAAAAGTGCTCGGGCGCTTTCTGACATCCCTGCTCGGCCTAACTCTGTGACTTGGTGAGCTATGCTAGTAGCTACAGCTGCCCTGGGGCAAGCTGACAGAAGCAGGGCTGCCATTCACCGGCGCCACCGGGCCCTCTGACCACCGCCAGCAGGCAATGCGGGTGAAGTGTCTTGCCCAAGGACACAACGACAGAGACAGTCAAAGAAAAACACCAAGAGTAGAATGCAAGGGTAAATAACAAAGTTATTTGATAGTGGGAAAATAACTCCAGCCTATAGACCTAACACAGAATAATAGGGTATGCAAAATTTCCTTTCGAACAATTTCCATAACGTACCATGCTTATACAATATGCAGTTTGTATCATAGTCCAGCAACATCACAGGTAAGGTTTGTACACGTTACCGTAGCATCCTGGTACAGTGTAAACAATTAATGGCTGAGTCAGAACCTGTACAACAATTTGTATTATTTAAACAGATATAATGTCTCTCAGGAGCAGCTAAGATTATAAAGCTCCTTAGAGCATCTGGGACACAGCAGTCTGTCACTAAAAGAGCTCTCCAGCTCTGCACCAGCCCCTTGCATGGGGAGGAAGACATTGTCCATCAGTGATGGGATTTTCTTACAGTCCTTCTGTCTCCCACCCATAGCTTACCTGGGCTGAAGCTGAAGCCCAGGGGCCTACAGAGTTAAGGGGCCTACCGTTTTGAGATCACATGATGAGCTGAAAAAATAATCCAATTGTTTCGTAACCATTGATGTTATATACATCAATGGTATGGTTACGATGTTTGTAACTTGTTAGGCTCTCTGTCTGTCAATCACTTTAGACATGTCTATGACTTTAGATGCAGGTCTACGGCCGCTGATTTCCCCAAGTTAAAAAAGACCTATGATGGGTTGACCAATCAGAACATGAAGAGCTAGCTTTTGGCTGAGTACTTCCGCTGTGAATCAGTGACGATTGTTAACACTTTGGGAAATAGATTTGAGAGCAGTGCACGGAAAAGAAAAAAGAAAAAAACTAATTTGTTAGGAGTTTCAGCTGCGACAGATGGGCGATCTGTCCAGGTGAACCCCGCCTCTCGCCCATTGACAGCTGGAGATAGGCACCAGAAATCCTAGTGACCCCATTAGAGATGAAGCGTGTAAGAAAATGGATGGATTGATAGGAGTTTCAAGAATTACTGGAAACTACACCAAAGAAGGTAATCTGGTTGAAGGATCCTCTCAGACCACATGAGGGAGACCAGCTGGGCTGGTCAGAGGGCGAGGGAGCGGACAGACACAGTGGGAGGGTCAGGCAAAAGCAGGCGTTAAGTTTGAGCTTTATAATAATGACCCAGTGTTGTGCAAAATTCAGTTCCTCTGAAATAATCTGCCATGCAGCACTATGGCTTTATTAAAAAAATAACATCATACAGCCTGAGGCGAATTCTTCATTCCGCAGAATTCAAGTTTATTTTCTAGTTGAACCTGCAGTTCACAATAAAATAAATAAAATTAATTGTGTTCTTGTTTATGACACAGTTTTGTGTTTGGAGACTTTTTTTGTGTCCTGACTGGCAATGTGGCATTAAGAATTGTTGTCTTAATACCAAAAAGAGCCCAACAGATTTTACTTTCACGAGCGGAGCCTGACTGCTTTCACTGTAGTGTTCCGCTCGATTTATTTATGCAGGAAGCTTTATTATAATCTATGCAGGGAATATTTCAGGTTAAATGAACACCGAAACAAGAAGGTAGAGGAGGAAAAATGGAGAAAAGGTGAAAGAGAAAGAGAAAGAGGAGAGAAAAGGTTTTTAGTAAAAAACAATAGTTTAACCCGACATGTAGTCATTCTTGTAAACACTTCTTTATCATGCATACAAACCGCTGAAAGCTCAGTCACTGGACGACAATTACAGCTTTCTGAAAAGATCAGAGTTCTCTACCTTATATTTTAAAACCAACGTTCTAATGTAATCTATAACACATCACTGGATAAATAGAAGAAAATTATAGTATAGTTTTCAAATTTATGGGAATAGTCAAAATGGGTGGGAGGGAAAAAAATGAAAACATTGAGTTAAAACATGATGTGATTAGTCTCTGTCTGTTGTGTCTGAGGAGTAGAAGACATTCTGTTACTGCATTCATAAATCTGCTGTAGAATCAGCCTCTCCAGCTTTTCAGCTGTGGTCTCCTGACTGCAGGAGAACAGATTATTTCAGGGGAACTGAATTTCACACAAAACTATCATTATGTCAAAAGAAAGGCACAGATTGACCGTGATCAGGCATGCATCAAGAAAGAGTTGGACCCTCCAACTGATGTCAGCTGAACACGCATCATTTGTGGTTTAGATTTAAAGTATAAAGTCATGGCTTTCTCTGCAAATAAGACTTGGAGAAAAGCACTTCTAAAAAGGTAAGAGTTCTATATATTTATTGATATCCCACACCCTGCTCAGGTTTTTAAAACTGTTAATTGTGCAGTGGTTTAAAATAATATGCATTTGTCTGTTTCTTTACCTGGAATGTACTGCAATATTGTAAAAAATAAATAATGTGATGTGCTGGTGACACAGGGGTAGCACGCTCAGCACACACATGTAAATAGATCTCAGGGTATGTGGAGAAAAATGTTCTACTTTAAACTATTTATGATTTTCTTTGCAGCTTCTGTTTTTATAGGTTGGTTTATTAAATAATTTGAATTATGACACTGATAGGTTGCTGCCATCATCACAGTTAATGATGTGGTAAATGGGGAAGATTTTTTTGATAGGACCTCTTAGCCCCGAGGCCTCCCAGCAGGTTAAGTAGGCCCTGCTCCCACCACCTGCTCTGGGTCCAGAAGGCATCCTGGGTCAGAATCGGTCCTCCTGATCAGTTTATCCAGCAACTTCCTCTCAGCTGCAGATCAGCTGCTGCTCTATCAGACCAGAGAAGATGGCTGATGCCTCCACAGAGTTAGTGAAGGTCTGCAGGAGCCCCGGCAGTCCAGAAGACCTCAGCCTGCTCAGCAGATAGATTCTGCTGTGACCCGTCGTGTAAAGAGCATCAGTACTATGAGTCCAGTCCAGTTTGTGGTTCTGGTGAACAGCCAGGTACTGATCAGAGTCCACTATCTCCACATCAGTTTAAGAAAATAAGCAGTATTTGTGTTTAATATTATTTGGCGGTATATTTTCATATCTGTGAAGATGTAAATTACTTTGAACTATAAATAGTCGATTGATGAGTGAGAGTAAAATGAAATAGGAAAATAAGAACATTTAAGACAAAACATCAGGAATATGTAAAGGGGGAAATAAAATCGGTACTTAGAGGAGACAGCGAGCTTCACAACTCTGCTTAATGCTGTTTTGGTTGCTAGGCAGCAGACTTTACGCTCAGGTAAGGGCGGGGACAGCAGGTGAAGGCTGGATCAATCTTTTCCGGTCTTTATGGGTTTTTTTTCGCGGCCGAAGTAGTAAACGGGATCCTTAGAAGGATACAACCCCTGAATTTGGACATACCCATTGCTTAACAAGTTTTAATGACTGACACTCGCCGCAGCCAATCAGGACGCGATGTGAATAATCTCAGCGCGTTCTGCTCACCTGGACCAATCAGAGCACGAGCTGAGAGAACGCTACCTTTTATGGAGAACGCCCGCAGTCCGCGGGTCCGAATAAAGCCGGTGCGGCGGGTGTTGTGATGTTGCAGTAAGTGGACACAGCTGGGACAGAGCAACACCGGCAGGACTTCACCTACAGACACAGCCGCTACGTACCTGGACAGGTAAGCGGCAGCCAGAATCTTCCAGAGGATTTAGTTACAGCTCGGTTCGTTTGATCTCAGATACGAAATGTTTATTTTTTGGCTTTTTTTTTTTAAATAGCGCACCTAATTCTAAACTCTTTTTAAATGTACATCTGGTAGCATCACATATTTAACACTTTTTAGCATGTTTTTTAAAAGTCAAGTTATAGTGACTCCAACTTGTGTTGGAGTCACTTGAAAGTTTGAAATGTGTTTATGTAGATTTCAATGCAAAACCTTTAACTATTCTTGGGAGGGTGGCATAGTGGGGGGGGGGGGGGGGGGGGGGTGTTTAATGCATTGAGAATGACTTCAGGAGTTAAATTGCTCTTTGCTTCATACATTTTGATTTGGGGACTCCATCTCTTCCTAGGCTTCTAGTGAGAACTTTTTCAATTGAATTATTGGGTTGCTCAGCTGGTCTCACCCAGGCGCTCTGGTTTGGAGGCTGACAGGAATTTGGGTGTGGCACATTTTCTACTGCTTCAGCTTCTGACTTTAAGCTAAAACAGAGTTTTTGGAAAGGAACTAAAGCAAGTTGATGTTTTCATCTAGAAATGGAGGACGAGATCGCTGCGCTTGTTGTTGACAATGGCTCCGGTATGTGCAAGGCCGGGTTTGCTGGGGATGACGCTCCTCGTGCAGTTTTCCCCTCCATTGTTGGACGTCCCAGACACCAGGTAGGAACCTGACTGCTTGCAGTGGGTCTCAGGAGTGGAGGTGTAATGGATTAACTGATGGTGAGTTTGTGTGCAGGGTGTGATGGTGGGAATGGGACAGAAGGATAGCTATGTGGGAGACGAGGCTCAGAGCAAGAGGGGTATTTTAACCCTGAAGTACCCCATTGAGCATGGCATCGTAACCAACTGGGATGACATGGAGAAGGTAAGTCAATGTTATGATTGCCTTTTATTAATGCAGGCCTGA
Source organism: Fundulus heteroclitus (assembly GCF_011125445.2). Classification (NCBI taxonomy): domain Eukaryota; kingdom Metazoa; phylum Chordata; class Actinopteri; order Cyprinodontiformes; family Fundulidae; genus Fundulus; species Fundulus heteroclitus. The sequence goes on from NC_046372.1 coordinate 21,900,698, forward strand.
AGCTGGTTGGACATTAAGACGTCTCTTTTTATAAATCTTTCTAAGGTACAAGCAAACTCTTAGCTTTATAAGCGATGGACTCTCTTGTAAATGAGAATTTATCTCAATGAGACTCTTTGTATAGGAGGTTTAAGAAAGCAAACTTGGCCAGGTTGTAGCTTAGAGGCTGCTCTCTGGTAGTGTGTATGGAAACAATATGCCAGGATTACTTTCCCAGTGGTGGTGTAAAGCTTAAACAATTTCTTCAAAGCTGGACCACTTGTATCTGATCATGATGCCTTCATAACTTGTGGTCAACCTGAACTTCTCTTATTTTAAGATCTGGCATCACACCTTCTACAACGAGCTCCGTGTTGCTCCTGAGGAACATCCAGTCCTGCTGACAGAGGCGCCACTCAACCCCAAAGCCAACAGGGAGAAGATGACTCAGGTGAGTTCTGACTTGCTGAACCCTACTGGGGAAAACTACACATTTAGCATTTCAACACTTGCTGTAAATGGGATGAATTGAGGAAGAGTCCCTCCTTTGTTGCAGATCATGTTTGAGACCTTCAACTGTCCTGCCATGTATGTGGCCATCCAGGCTGTCCTGTCACTGTACGCTTCTGGTCGTACCACAGGTTGGGAAACATCCCCTTTAAAAATAGCATTGGCCTCTGAAATGACCCTTTGTTCACTGAGTTGTACCATGATTTGTCTCACAGGTATCGTGATGGACTCTGGTGATGGTGTAAGCCATACTGTCCCAATCTACGAAGGCTACGCTCTGCCTCACGCTATCCTCCGTCTGGATCTGGCTGGTAGAGATCTGACGGATTACCTGATGAAGATCCTCACAGAGAGGGGCTACAGCTTCACTACCACTGGTACAGAAGTTGAATGGACCTAAATGTTAAAGGGAAGACGGGATTCTCTTCTCTGGTACTAAACTCCTTTCAACCTTTAATTCCAGCTGAGCGTGAAATTGTGCGAGACATCAAGGAGAAGCTCTGCTATGTGGCTCTGGACTTTGAGCAGGAAATGCTGACAGCAGCTTCATCTTCATCCCTGGAGAAGAGCTACGAGCTTCCTGATGGCCAGGTCATCACCATCGGCAACGAGCGGTTCCGCTGTCCTGAGGCACTGTTCCAGCCTTCTTTCCTTGGTCAGTAATGGAAGATTAAAATGGGTTTTAAGATGTGGATCAAATTTGATATTTTGAAGTCAACAAGACTGAGGGAATTTTTGCTCAGTTATGAGCTTTTGCACTTCAACCAGAGTTTTATTTAACCATGTAACTCTCATCCTCAGGAATGGAGTCTGCTGGTGTTCATGAAACCACTTACAACAGCATCATGAAGTGTGACGTGGACATCCGTAAGGACCTGTACGCCAACACTGTCCTGTCTGGTGGTACCACCATGTACCCTGGAATTGCTGACCGCATGCAGAAGGAGATTACAGCCCTGGCCCCACCCACCATGAAAATCAAGGTATGAAACTTGGTGCCCTGTATCCTGCATGGGTTTCCTGATTCAGTCCACCTGGCTCAAGGTGTTAAAGGGCTTCTGGTGATGTGGTGCAGTGACTTGAGTTGGGTGTCTTGAAACTAGTAAGTGTGACTTGACCTCTGAAAAGCTCACCAACTAATGGAAAAGCTGTTAAACTTGGTGCCTCAAACTCTGAGGGCAAATCTCAAAATGGAGACCTCAAAGCTAATGGGCTTCATTGAGCTTGACAGAATTTCTTTTTTCCTTCCCCTCTATTTGACCTGCCATTGCTTAAGATGGGGTGTTTTGAGTGAGCTGCATAAATGTGTCTTATTTTTTTATATTAACTCTAGATTATTGCTCCACCTGAGAGGAAGTACTCCGTCTGGATCGGTGGCTCCATCCTGGCTTCCCTGTCCACCTTCCAGCAGATGTGGATCAGCAAGCAGGAGTACGATGAATCTGGTCCAGCTATTGTCCATCGCAAGTGCTTCTAAAGCACCCACTTCCTGTCCCAGTGGTCAACCTACTTTTCAACTGCTGCATCCAACTGAGGTTGTCCAGTCCATGTGTAAACAGACTGAAACATGCCTCATTCAAGATTTACCAGCATTGGTTACAGTTCAGACCAGCGTTGCTGAACGTCGGAACACTGAATTTTCAATCTTAAACGAAATGTGACAAACCTGGATGGCTGAGCCTCACAATGTCAAGTCAACTAGGACAATCCGACTCTCTGTAGTGACAAGTTAACGTTTTAAGCCTGTTCCTGCAACCTTTCAAAGCATTAAATCACTGTAAATCCATAATCTCTAAAATAAATGTTTACACAACATTCTTTTGTCACTTGCTGCTTGGCTTTAATTTTTTTTTTTTTTTTTTTTTTGTTACAAATAACACTACAGGTTCTGGCTCAAACATCTTGTAATCTATACGATTTGTTGCACCCACCACTGATGCAGAACCAAACCCAACACCAGGGTTCTAGCAAACACTCAGCCCCCTTATGGGCTTGTTGGAACTGGACTGTAATTCTCTCATGTGCTTCACATCTGCTAGACCAGGGACCATGATTAAAAATTAAATGACACCTGCATTAAGAGTTTCTTGCATTAAGCATGTTTATTACAGATTTCGGTTGCATAAAATGTACCAACTTGCCTGAGTTAAATATTTAACACTACTAAACTCTGAAGGAGGGCAAGAGTGGGACTTGTATGCATCCTTGGCGTTTCATTCCTCAGACTGATTCAACCGGTCACTATTGGTTGGGTATGGAAAGCGGTTAAATATAAATGCTTGTTCAGTTATAGCATCTCACCTCCATACTAAGAATCATCTACTGGCTTAGTCTGTGAGACTAAATCATATTTTTGAAAACTGTCTCAAATCACCCTTTTACAAAGTGACCTGATAAATATGGGTCAGTTTCATGAATATGGATTTAACTAAACCAACATCCCATGGCACTATTCATGCAGAAAAGCACCATATTGTATTTCTAATATTCACTTGATGTGTAATCCTGCCAGCTCATGGCTGATACTTGGTGCTGTATCTTGCTTGTGAATGAGTGGCTATAAGACAAATTCCCAGTTATGTGGTGTTGCATTATACTATCATTTTAATTACAATGAAGGCTATTCTTTTCAAGAAGCAAAGCTGTGCATCTAATTTTTCAAAAGCATTTGATAGTATCAATCATGAAACTTGGATAGATGTCAACACTGTTTTTGTCTGAACAAGTTGCTTTAATTTCTTAGAAATAGGACTGTTTTAAATTTATACGACTGCCTCACTTTTAAACCCCATATGGAAAATCTGAAGTTTTTTTTTTTTTTTTTTTCTTTTTCGCACATACTGCTAAAACGTGGCTTCACTGTAACTTGTCTGGACTATGGAGATCTTTATATCATTGCTTTGTCACAATGTCTTAGGATGCTTGACTTTATCTCTCAGGTTCATCAGAAAAGGATAAATGTCAACACACCATTGTGATTTATATTCTTGGTTGGGATGGCCAGGTTTGGCTGCTCAAAGGAATAACCATTGGTTGACCTTTATAAGACATTACTTGGACTTCTGTCAGCCTATATCTGTACTGGAATTGGACTGAGAAGTCGAGTTTTGCTCACAAAATTTGCTGCTTTGTTCCTTTAACAATAACTGGGTTGGGCAAGAAGGCTTTTGTTCGCTAAGCACCCTCTTGGAACCTGCTTCAGAAAACAAGGTTAACTGAATTTATCTTATTGCATGCTTCTGCTTCCAAACTAACAGTTCTTCAGGCTGATTCAATAACAAATACCTGTTTTTCATAGTTTCTTGTTTTAACGATGTAACTTTTTGTGTCTTGTTCCCTCATGGCCACAACTCATGTGAAAAAGAAGTTTGTAATCTTAATTATATGCCACAACATTACAACATTCAATGACATAAGTAACCTGTATGGGCGGTATGCAGGCAAAGTACAACATGGTTCGTTCATCACATTTTGCCTCACGGACCAAAACTGGGAGTTGGTTCCACAGGAGAGGAATCTGATAACTAAAGGATCTGCCTCCCATTCTACTTTTAGAGACTAGGAACCACCAGCAGACCTGCAGTCTGAGAGCGAAATGCTCTGTTAGGAACATACGGGGTAATCAGAGCTCTGATATATGATGAAGCTTGATTATTAAGAGCTTTATATGTTAGAAGAAGAATTTTTAACTCTATTCTTGATTTAACAGGAAGCCAATGAAGGGAAGCTAAAATAGGATAAATATGATCCCTCTTGTTGATTTTTATCAGAACTCCTGCCGCAGCATTTTGGATCATTTGAAGACTTTGAACTGCATTTTGTGGACTTCCTGATAGTAAAGAATTACAATAGTCCAGACTTAAAGCAAAAAGCAGGGAATTTAAAGTCATCCAGCTTTTGATGTCATGTCATGTATGTATATATATATATATATATATATATATATATATATATATCTATATATATGTGTGTATATATATATCTATATATATATCTCTATCTATCTATGTCTGTCTCTCTCTCATATCTCATGTCTGTCTCTCTCTCTCTCTCTCTCTCATCTCTCTCTCTCTCTCTCTGTCTGTCTGTCTCTCTCTCTCTCTCTCTCTGTCTCTGTCTCTCTGTCTCTGTCTCTCTGTCTCTCTCTCTCTCTCTCTCTGTTCTGTCTCTGTCTGTCTGTCTCTGTCTTGTCTCTGTCTCTATGTGTCTCTCTCTGTCTTTCTGTCTTTCTCTCTCTGTCTCTCTCTCTGTCTCTCTCTCGTCTTCTGTCTCTTCTCTCTCTGTCTTCTCTCTCTCTATCTCTCTCTCTCTCTATATGTGCTCTCTCTCTCTCTCTATCTGTATCTCTCTCTCTGTGTATATCTCTCTCTCTCTCTCTCTCTCTCTCTGTCTCTCTCTCGATCTCCTCTCTCTCTCTCTCTCTCTATCTCTCTGTGTCTCTCTCTCTCTCTCTCTGTGTCTCTCTCTCTGTGATCTCTCTCTCTCTCTCTATCTCTCTATCTCTCTCTCCCCCCTCTCTCTCTCTCCTCCCCTCTCTCTCTCTCCCCTCTCTGTCTCTCTTGTCTCTCCTCTCTCTCGTCTCTCTCTCTCTCTCTCTATGTCTCTCTCTATCTATCTGTCTCTATCTCTATAGGATCTCTATCTATCTATCTCTCTATCTTATATTTTTCTCTTTTCTTCTCTTATCTTCTATATATCTGTGTCTATATTTTTATCTGTTATCGTATCTGTGTATTCTCTTCTGTATACTATATATGTATCTATCTCCTGTGTATTATATTATATATATATATATTATATACTTATATGTATGTATATATGTATGTATGTATGTATGTATGTATGTATATATATCAAACCAACAAACAGAGGTTTTATTGCTTTGCGATTTGGATGAGGGAAACTGAGGGTTAAATGTTCTAAAGAACTGTAGTTATTAATTGGCCAAGGACTAATTAATAAATCAGACTGAAAGATGGTTGCCACTCCTCCTCCGCTTCCACAGATCTGGGAATGTGGAAATTTGAATAATTGGAGGAAGTTGACTCATTTAGACTAACGTAGTCCTATTGTTGCCAGGCTACTGTGAGAAAAATAAATCGATCTGATTATCAGAAATCAATAAATTAACTAACAAAGTCTTTGGAGGGAGAGACCTTATATCTAATAGACCACATTTAATTGTTTTATTTTTTGGTTCAAGGTGAGCTGTATTGATTTTTATTAGATTTTTATGATTTGGTCCTTTTAGATAAGTTTTTGATCTGTTAAGTTTTTGCCGTGGGAAAAACACCGTGTCAATAGGGTAATGGGGGGGGGGGGTGTAACAGTACAGAAGCTGCTGAGAGGTGTGTTAAACTACAGCTCTGCTTCCTGGTCTGGACCCTGGATTGTCAGCATTTAGGAGAACTAATAAACACGGCCAGATTCCTAGAAAGAAGAGCTGCACCATCCAAAGTGGGATGGATGCCGTCTCTCCGGATCAGACTAGGTTTTTCCCAGAAAGTTTGCCAATTATCAGTGTAGCCCATGTCGTTTTCAGAACAGTTCTTTCTATCTTAAATAATAAAAATCCTTTTACCGTTTCTTTATGTTTTTTAATTTAGAACATAAAGGACAATTCACAACATGTCATCTCAAGGCTCTTTCCAAAGTCAGATTCCATCAGATCCTCCAGGTTGGTGAGAAAGTTTCCTCTCTAAGGAAACCCAGCAGGTTGCATCAAGTCTCTCCAAGCAGCATTCACTCCTCCTGAAAGAGCGTAGAGCCACAGTGGACAGTCGTCTGCATTGTTGATGGCTTTGCAGCAATCCCTCATACTGAGCATGCATGAAGTGACAGTGGAGAGGAAAACTCCCCTTTAATAGGGAGGAAAACCTCCAGCAGAACCAGAACCAGGCTCAGTGTGAACGCTCATCTGCCTCGACCCACTGGGGCTTAGAGAAGACAGAGCAGAGACACAGAAAGCACAGAAGCTCACATTGACCCAGGAGTACTTTCTATGTTAGATGGTAATAGTGGATGATCTGCCTCCCCTGGATGATGTCACAGCTAACAGAACGCCAGACCAGGTGTACCTTCTATAAAGAGAAAAAGGGCAGAGTATGGTAAGAGAGCTAAAGCCTGACTGTCATACTTGTATTGCACATGCAATGAATTTGATGGTGAAGAAGTAACTTGACAAGCACCCTGTGCTCTCTGGCATCTGGGCCAAAGCAAAGAAGCTGCTTGCCAGCTTTAGAAGCTGCACCAAGGTAAGCTCTTTCCCATTATTTCAATTTCAAATTTCTGCCCCCTGCTTAGAGATTGTGGTCCATGATGTTACAATCACTCCAATATCACAGCTGTGGTTTCTCAGCAGGGGGTATAGCCCCTGCTGAGAATTGTCAATCAAAATGTCCATCATATGTTATAATCCCTGTACTGTTATTACCTATTTGCACACAACTTTCAGGAATATCAAATTGCAGATTCCTGTATATGAAGCCTCAAAAGCACTGCACGAAAACACCTTATCACCTCATTACTGTGATACATGCAGGACGACTAATCTATGTAACTGGGCTCATATCACTCGTTAAAGGACTGATATCAGACCCCTTGGACTCTGACACAAACTTTTTTATCTTTTGCATGCTCTAAAGTGAAAAGAAAAACTGTACCCATTGTTTGCCATGTTGTTGTCATTACTCACCGTTTATTACCTGTTGCTTATTGCATTTACCTTAAGCCAGAGTCCTGAAAGGAATTTCACCACGGTAACACGTGGAGACAAATAAAGCTTCTTGAATCTTCAATAGCTTTTTATGCTCCTACTGCAGTGATTCAATAGTTTATTCATCTGTGTTTTTAAAAAGCGAACACATGTAGAGCTTTACCTGGGACTATGACAGCTTAAACTGATGGAGAAGAGATGGAGACCAGCTGGAACAGTGGATATTTAATGTTGCAATGCTTGTTAGAATTAAGGGAGCCAGTTGGAGCAGCATTAGATGGCCTACAAACTGGCATCCCTTTATCAACATTAGATTCATTCAACATTGTTAGATGATGACTTTATTTGCTGTCTCTATTCTGTGACACCACTGTAGGGCTGTCTGCAGAGGAAAATGTTTCTGCCTCCAAAGCCTTCAGGAGGAGATGACGAAGCCAGAACCAGCAGCTGCATTAGAAATTGGAGAACACCCCATAAGGCAACTAAGGGAAAGATTACTGATTTAGCATTGCATAAGCATCCTGTCCCTATTATGCATTCTAGACAGAGCTCAGAGGAAAGCAGATGTCCACCTCTCATGATATCACTGGAGGTAATTATTAGTTTCCATTTTGAGATCAGCTATTTCTATCATAACACTTTGTAAGTTGATCAGCTGTTTTCTCTTAGGTAGCAAACTGTGGCATCGTTTGGACATGAGTGTGATGGAATCAAGAAAAATACAAAATTATGCCACGGTTGAAGTTCAGCCCTACCTTTGAGAGCCCAATATCAGCAGAATGGAAAATAAGCTGGAGTACTGTGAGAGGTAAAAACTACTGTACCCAAATTTCCACCTGTACTTGCATCTTCAGTGTCCTGTGAAAAGCTTTTTTTTAAAGGCCAGAGAAGTGTAAAAAAAGAATTGATTAAAACCAAAAAGTGTTGAAAAACTCTTGTTATTTAATAAAATATGCCATTTTGTACATAACTTTCCAAGCTGCACAAACATATCCAATGCCCTCCTTCAAGTTCCACAAGCGCTTTTACTGAAATGGGCTTAAGCAGACGGTCTGTTTGCTCAAGCACATATCGTTTCACAAGTGACAGAAAAAAATACACAGCTTGCCATATAAGATTGTAATTGTCTTAGAAAAATTACATTACAAACTTCTATCCCTTGTGGGATCATGAGGAGTGCAGGTGCCTACCTCCAGCTGTCAATGGCCGAGAGGCAAGGCAAGGCAAATTAATTAGTATAACACATTTCAGTACAGAGACAATGCAAAGTGCTTTACATGATTAAAATATAGGACAATAAAACAGAATAAAAGCAAGTAGGAATAACATTTAAAAACAAAATAGAACATGGGAAAATAGAAGCAAACATTAAAAAACTGTTGGACTACAAAGTTGAACTAATGATGTTTCACTAAAACAGTTTAACTAGAACAGTCTAAGGCAATCCTAAACAAATTTGTTTTTAATCTTGATTTAACAGAACTCAGGCTTTCAGCACTTTTACAGTTTTCTGGGAGTTTGTTCCAGATCAGTGGAGCATAGGAACTAAATGCTGCTTCTCCATGTCTGGTTCTAGTTTAGGTTCTGGTTCTGCAGAGCAGGCTGGAGCCAGAAGACCTGAGTGGTCTGGAGGGTTGATGCACTGATAACCAGAGGTAGGGTACACTCTGGAGAGGTCGCCAGTCTATCGCAGGTACAACCTGAACATGTTCAAAAATATTTTATTATATACAACTGATCAATCATAAGAGAAATTAATAATTAATACTTATTAATGATTATTCCCAAAGGCTCTAAAGGGTAAATATAAGAATTACAGATTATATTGCTCACTGTGATTATGTCACTCAGTCATGAGGTGGTTTCATGTGCAAATGAAACTTTGAGAAATGAACCCTTTGCTGAAGCAATTGGCTGAAGTGGTTCAATGCCCCATGAGGCCTCATCTCACCATCACTAGAAAACAGATTCAAAGATTTTTTTGCTGTCACCGCGTGTTAATGTGGGGAAATTTTTTTTGGACACTCCAGCTAGGAGTACACACAACATACAACAGGCAATGAACGAAGGTTACAGTTTTGTTTTCACATTATAGCGTACAAAGGTTAAAAAAAGATAAAAAGATCAAACGACTGTATCAGAGTCTGAGGGTTTTGGTATTAGTCCCTGTGGGAATAAAAAAAAGTCGCAGACAACAGAAAACAACTAATAAAGCTAAAAGGTACTTTTGTGCAATGATTTCAGGCTACATTTACAAAAATGTGCATTTTGATATTCCTAAGAGAAGAGTTTGCAAAATAGGGAACAACAGCAAGGCAAGGTAAGTTTATTTATAAAGCACTTTTCAGTATTAAGACAATTCAAAGTGCTGTACGTAAACAAATAAAATAAAATAAAATAAACAGAGGAAAGAAAGCAGAGACAGGTAAAGTATTGCAGTGGCAGGTTCATTGCATTGGAATATTAGCAGTAGGTCTGATACATCAGACGAGTTGGGCTCCAAACTTCAACATTAACACTAAAGGTAATGTTAAAAATAGGTTCTAATCTTGATTTAAAGGAACTCAGGCTTTCAGCACTTTTACAGTTTTCTGGAAGTTTGTTCCAGATCAGTGGAGCATAGGAACTAAATGCTGCTTCTCCATGTCTGGTTCTGGTTCTGGTTCTGCAGAGCAGGCTGGAGCCAGAAGACCTGAGTGGTCTGGAGGGTTGATGCCCTGATAACAAGTCTGTGATGTATTTAGGTGCTAATTCAGGGATTTATAGACTAACAGAAGGATTCTAGGACAAAGCTTCAAGTGACAATGGCTTCTTGTTGGGAGGCAAGAGTGCTAACCACTCCACCACTGTACCAGCCACAAATGTACCTCAAAGAATAGCATGGCATCACCCAAATTTAAGCTAAATATGTATTGAAATTTGGAAATGATGGCTGTCGGAAAGGACAGCATCACTCCAACTGCCGCCTCACTTGAAATTAAAAATACATAATTGTTCATGAAAAAGATGTTACCCTGAGCTATCTCTGTACTTATGTCTCATGGTGTTGGAGGACATCAGGGTCTATTTCTCTCACTCTGCTGAGTAATTTAACTGTGGAAACAGAAGAAGAGGAAACATTTTTTAGAGCCAAAGAGTTTTATATTTAAAGCTATATTTGTCATTTCATTGTATTCCAGGCTCTGAAAACCAAAGCTGAAAAATGAACAGTAAATGTTTTCATGAAATTTAACCTGTTTAGAAAAGTGAACCACTCATTCAAAACCTGTTTACTTATTCACAATCAGTTGACTGAACAAAACGAATCAGAAAACATGGAAAAAGCTGCACCTCTTATTTGTTCAACTTCCTGTTACCTTTCCACTCACCGAACGGTGAACGGAACATTCAGCAACTAGGTGCAACCCGGCTCCACTCCCAAAATGAACCAATCACAGATCAGTTTGAGCTATCAGTGAGTTAATGTTTCAGCTCTGTAGAAGCCAGAACTGGGTGCTCTGCTCTCTAAGCACTGCGTGGTTACTTTCAACCTGGGTTTAAAGTCTGCATGTATGCTACAGAGTTCAGAAATCAGCACACCTTGACTTTACAGCTGAAAATAAAGATAAAATGCTCAAATGGATAGTCGTCGTTATAAATCACACTGCAACCCTCACAAAACATAAGGGCATATCAGTAAGTTAACAATTCAGTTTGTTTCACCTTGAGCAAAGATGAGATGATAAGTTAATGGTTCAGCTCAGCAGCATATGTTTGCAGTATTCATTTAAGCATGTATGCTTATTATGATTGCAGCAACAACAAATGTGACAATTATCAAAAATATTCTACAAAAAAATGTAGAAAGGTAATTTCACTAAAAAAAGATGACCAAAAGTATTGTTATGCATATACAGTCATGTCCAAAAGTATTGAGAATGACACAAATATATTTTCACATGATCTGCTGCCCTCTGGTTTTCATGTGTGTATGTCAGATGTTGTCATGACATACGTACAGAAATACAATTGTATATTATGAGTAACAAAAGCTTTTAATGACAGAATGAGTTAATGCAGCAAGTCAATATTTGCAGTGTTGACCCTTCTTCTTCAGAACCTCTGCAATGCTCCCTGGCATGCTCTCAATCAACTTTTGGATCAAATCCTGACTGATAGCAGTTAATTCTTGCACAATCAATGCTTGCATTCTATCAGAATTCCTAGGTTTTCATTTTTCCACCTGTCTCTTGATGATTGACCACACGTTTTCAATGGGATTAAGATCAGGGGAGTTTCCAGGCCATGGACCCAAAATCTCTGTTTTGTTCCCTGAGCCAGTTAGATATCACCTTTGCTTTATGGCAAGGTGCTCCATCATGCTGGAAAAGGCATTGTTCATCACCAAACTGCTCTTGGACGGTTGGGAGGAGTTGCTCTCGGAGGACATTCTGGTACCGTTCTTTATTCATGGCTGTGTTTTTAGGTGAGACTGTGAGAGAGCCGACTCCCTTGGCTGAGAAGAGACCCCACACATGAATGGTTTCAGGATGCTTTACAGTTGGCATGAGACAAAACTGGTGGTAGCGCTCACCTTGTCTTCTCCCAACAAGCTGTTTTCCAGATGTCCCAAACAATCGGAAAGGGGATTCATCAGAGAAAAAGACTTCAGTCCTCAGCAGTCCACTCCCTGTACCTTTTGCAGAATATCAGTCTGTCCCTGATGTTTTTCCTGAAGAGAAGTGGCTTCTTTGCTGCCCTCCTGGAGACCAGACCTTGCTCCAAGAGTCTCCACCTCCCAGCGCATGCAGATGCACTCACACCTGCCTGCTGCCATTCCTGAGCAAGCTCTGCACTGCTGGTAGCCCGATCCCGCAGCTGTAACACTTTTAAGAGACGGTCCTGGCGCTTGCTGATCATTCTTTCTTGACAATTGAACCTCTCTCCTTGAAGTTCTTGATGATGCGATAGATTGTTGACTGAGGTGCAATCTTTCTAGCTGCGATTCTCTTTCCTGTTAGGCCATTTTTGTGCAGTGCAATGATGACTGCACGTGTTTCTTTAGAGATAACCATGGTTCACAGAAGAGAAACAATGATACCAAGCACCAGAGTCTTTTTAAAGTGTCCAGTGGTGTCATTCTTACTTAATCATGATAGATTGATCTCCAGCCCTGAATCACTGAAACCATGCTAGCTGGTCCTTTTAAGGCAGGGCTGCAATGACGTTCAAATGTGTTTTGGGGGATAAAGTTCATTTTCTAGGCAAATATTGACTTTATAACAATCTGGAGTATATGCAAATTGCTGTTATAAAAACTGAATCAGTAGACTTTGTAAATATTAACATTTGAATCATTCTCAATACTTTTGGCCATGACTGTACTTCCGCCCAAGATTAGTGTTTTTTACTTATCATGGAGGACAAGACAGCAGATTTTAAATGGGATTAAATGAGGAAACATACAAAGAACAATAAAGTTAATGCAACTGTGGGAAGTGTAATGGAGATCCTTCCTGCCTGCAGCCATCAGCATCTACAACACATATAACATAAGCTATACCAACAATCATTTCCCTTTTGAATTATAAAGTATTTTTGACTTGAATTGAGAAGTAAGACTCATATTATGAAATGCTGTTGGGCTTATTTTTTGTGCTGCTAAAGATAGCACCGCATCTTAACTTAGTGAAATTTATTTTAAGACAGACACCGTCTCAAGATGTACAAACATGTACAATCCTTTGTTTTATTTCTGTTGAAGTTTAAAAGTTACACTGAATGTCTGTGGGTTATACTTATGAGCGCTTGAAACGAATAATTAGTTTCAAGTGCTTACAGGTATAAAATCTTTGAATTATGGTTTTCTCCTCACTACTAAGCCCTAATTTCTAAATTTTTGCAGCATGTGAACAATAGTTTTAGACAAATTGCTGTGGCTTCTCTAACTAATGACCTACTTGGCCTGTTAATTTAATCCATTTAATTGAGTCTCCGCTCCAAAGTTATTTTGGAGTGAAGACTAAACAAACAACATGTTATGTGTACATTCAACCAGCAGAGGGTAATATAACCATTCTGATAATAACATTATTAATGTTCAGGCTGTCAGTCAGACCAGAGGCTACAGACAGGTTGAAACAAACCAAAATGATTTCATCAACATATCTTATGATTAGGATGCGTCACAAACCCAAATACATACAGTAGTCCTAGTAGAGATTTTTCAGTTTTTTAGTTCAACAGGATGGAAGAAATTACAATGGGCCCTGTTAAAATATTGCTTCTGCTGATGTTCATTTGGTAAAAATTCAGATTAAAACATCTTTGCCTGTATTCACAAAAAATCTTAAATTTAAAAGTAGCTCTTAGTGACGTCTTTTTAGGAAAAATCTTAGTTTTTCTCGAATTCTAAGAATTTTCTTAGAATCTAAGATAAAAGTTATTCACAAAGCCTCTCAGGCCTTTAGAGAGCTCCTAAAGCGGAAAAAAAGTGTTAGGAGTAGTGAGGAAGACTTTTAGCGAGCCTCAGAGTGTCTGAAGCAGAAAGATGGAGGAATCCGAGAAAGCTGATTGGCTGATCAACCACCTGAACAGAGAGAGCTGATTGGCTGATCCACCACCTGAACAGAGAGAGTCGATTGGCTGAGCCACCACATAAACTTCTTTAACAACTAAATAATTATTAATATGTAGATAAGATACATTTTTCATCCCTAAAAAGGGAAATTAATTAGTTTCAGCAGGAGGAGAGGTTAAAGGCTCTAGTAACATAATTTTATTGAGGTTAAATAATAAGAAATATACTGTATAATTATGAACGAAAAGCAGAAAAATTTATAAAGACTGTATATAAAAAGTGAGGAAGTATTTTTGTACTGTAAAATGTCAGCAGCCTAAATGGTCATCTAGAAGTTTGCTTGTGCAATGCCATCTCCTCACTTTTGATCCTGTACGGAGCACTTATTATTTTCCAGCCTTTGGTATAAAGCAGAGTAAAAGATACGTTGATCTGTGGCAATAAGCTTCAAAGTCTGTTTATTTACGCCGTGATCCAGGGACCAATTTACCTATCATCACTCCTCTATTCTCCTCAGAGCTGTGAGATCTGCACTGGCAGCACTGCTGTTCAGTTCAGTTTTTTCCACCTTTTTTTCTCCATTTTATGTCGATCAATTTACCAAATATGAACGCTTTATAGAAGCAGGTGATCCCAGTAAAATGCTGACAGGTGGAAGTGCATTAATATCAAACATATAACATAGTAAAAATGACTGAAGAGTAAAAATAATAAGCAAATCAAAATAATGATGAGAATGTAAATAAGGTGCGTTCAAACATTTTGATGTTTGACAATTAATTACTTTAACTATGTTTTTATCATATTTCTCTTCTTTGATCACTAGGAGCACATTTTGGTTGATTTTTTATTTTATTTTACTATCAACCAGTCACAGCTCCTAAAGGACAGTGTCACACCAAGCAACAAGGTCAACTACACCTCCTCGTTAACATAAAAATTCCTGTCATTTCCTTCCTCGTTGTTGCTCTCAGCTCAGTCGCTCTCAAGATAAGATTCCTAGGTAGGATTTTTTAGGCTAAGATAGGAGCTTTGGCAGATCTACCCTGAGAAGAAAGCAGATACTCTGAGTAGTTCTACCTCACTCTGTCATACTCAGCATTTTCGGTTTCAGAACAGGTGATAATAATCAGGTAACTAAACCCAAGCCTGAGTGAAGCGCGACCACGAGTTTGAAAGAAGCCCTCATCAATGGAACGCAGACAAGGCGACTCACTGTGGCAATGGCAGGAAATCATCAATAAAGGTAGAAAGATATTCACAGATTTGGCCCTCTGGATCAATAACTCATCAGTGGAACATTGATTCTACAAAACCAACACCTCTCTGCAACCACAGGAGGACAGACAGTGAGAAACAATATTATCGTTGTGCAATCAAGCCATGAGGAATAAAATCAGAATAAAGTTTAAAGCTATTAAAATTTGGGACTTTTACAGGCCCTAAGGGGACTGTTCTCACAGCAGGGGGGCCGCAGTATAAAATTCCCTGGTTACGGACAAATGCTCTCTTTTGCCCACTGCTTGGGCGGCATTGGGTAGAATACTCTCAGCTCTCCTTGCCTATTCAGTTCAATTCAGTTTTATTTATATAGCGCCAATTCATGAAACATGTCATCTCAAGACACTTTACAAAGTCAAATTCAATCATATTATACAGACTGGTTCAGATTATACAGACTGGTCAAACAATTCCTATGTAAGGGAACCAGTTGATTGTATCAAAGTCCCGACAAGCAGCATTAATTCCTGAAAGAGCGTAGAGCTACAGGGAGAGTCATCTGCATTGTCCATGGCTTTGCAGCAATCCCTCATACTGAGCATGCATGAAGCGACAGTGGGAAGAAAAACTCCCCATTAATGGGAAGGAAAACCTCCAGCAGAACCAGAACCAGTATGAACGGTCATCTGCCTCGACCCACTGGGGCTTACAGAAGACAGAGCAGAGACACAGAAAGCACACAAGCTCACATTGATCTAGGAGTATTTTCAATGTTGGAGAAGACAGGGCAGAGACACAACAAAAGGGACAAAAAAGCACAGAAGCTCACGTTGACCCAGTAATCTGTTCTACATTAGATGGTAATAGCGGGTGATCTGTCTTACCTGGATGATGTCACAGCTAACAGAATGTCAGACCAGGTGTAGCTTCTATGAAGAGAAAAATGAGAGAGAACAAAAAGTTAAAAGCTGAAATGACGACAAGCAATACAAAATTGAAGAACAGTAGAAATCAGCAGAGTGA
The DNA here is from genome assembly GCF_011125445.2 of Fundulus heteroclitus. Taxonomy (NCBI): domain Eukaryota; kingdom Metazoa; phylum Chordata; class Actinopteri; order Cyprinodontiformes; family Fundulidae; genus Fundulus; species Fundulus heteroclitus. The sequence goes on from NC_046372.1 coordinate 21,916,705, forward strand.
GAGAAATAGGCCCTGGTGTCCTCCATCAGCCTAAGCCTATAGCAGCATTACTATAGAGATAGCTCAGGGTAACATGAGCCACTCTGACTAGAAGCTTTGTCAAAAAGGAAAGTTTTAAGATTTAGTCTTAAAAGTAGACGGGGTGTCTGCCTCACGGACCAAAACTGGGAGTTGGTTCCACTGGAGAGGAGCCTGATAGCTAAAGGATCTGCCTCCCATTCTACTTTTAGAGACTCTAGGAACCACCAGCAGAATTTAAATGCAGGAAATTTAAAGTCATCCAGCTTTTGATGTCATCAAGACATGACTGCAGTCGAAGTAACTGATTGGATTCATCAGGATTTATGGATAAATATAGCTGGTTGTCATCAGCATAACAGTGGAAATTAATCCCATGCTGTCTGATAATTTTGCCAATCCGAAGCATATATATAGTAAATAGAATTGGTCCAAGGACTGAACCCTGTGGTACTCCACAGGTGACCCTAGAGTTTGAGGAAGATTTATTATTAACATGAACAGGGCAGACCTACCAACCTGTGTTAAAGGCATACAATGCAACATTTTTCAGTTAATTAATCAGTTCCATACCGTTTTGGATGATTAAATGAGTCATTTCAGGTCGAACAAAGGTTTTCTTGGCCGCCCTGGTGGTCTGTGGGGGAAATACCGTACTTGCAATTGCAAGAGCCCTCGGCCCGCACCCACAGGCTCAGAAGTCTCGTGCAAGACCGCGAGAGTCGGTCTTGCTTTACGGCGAGAACTCCATGTGTTTTTGCCCTGCCATTCACTATATTCACTTTGTGTCGCGAAAGCAACAACAAAGAACCGCGTGTTAACGTCAAATAAACATGCAAGCATATCGAGTTTTATTATTATTTTTATTTATTTTTTTATGTTGGTGAGACGCTACCGCGACGGCGGTGGCGGCGGCGGCGGCTGCGGCGGCTGTGGCTTGGCGAGGCGGCGGCCGCGGCTTGCCAAGATAGCGCTGCGGGAAGCTTGATGTTCATACCTTCACTGTGTTAGTCATTGTTTGTACTGCCGTTTTTTTCACTTTTCGTTGCGTTCGCCTGTCTGCTAAGCTCAAAACAACCGCGCCTGACTTGACAGAGAAACCAGAACAGCTGAGCATCTTTACGACAGTGCACTTTTACTTTCACCCTCTGGGGGGAGCCTCGCTGGAAAATCAACCCCGGTTGCATAGTATACCTTTAAAGCTTCTGCTCGTCTTCTCAGTCATGTAAACAAGAGAAAAATGCTTTGAGGAACAGCAGGTTGGGCAGACTGGGAGATGCTTTCTGACTCTTCTCTCAGGCATTTTAGACATAAAGTGATGCACATCTGTGTGTTTTCAGCAATTATTTCCTGACCAACTGGTTTAACAACTTTATTAACGCGCATCTACCAGGGTTTGATTTACCAGCTGCTTACTTATGTGGCAGCTACAGTAACCAGAATAAACTAGAACCTTCTGGACCAGTGCGAGGTTGGATTGCAGGAGCAGAAATGAGTGAGAAGTGTATAAATGACCACAAGTTTAACTGATGCCTTGTCATTTGTTGGAAAAATTTACTTAAGTTAATACAACAGATAACGTTCATTTGAAATAAACTGCAATGCAAAAGAAACAGTTTCCCCGTTTCCTTTTAATGTTTTGTCATCAATATCCTTTCATTTTAAACCTTTGTTTAGGCATTAAAATAATTTTTATCTATTTATTTAAGTTCTAGTTTTATTCTGGTTTCTATCTCTGTTTGGTTTAAGCCACTACTCGTTGAGTTTCTGTTTTAGCTATGTTTTACATCTTTAAATTCTAATTTTGAGTTTATATTTGAAATCTTCAATTACCCACAATTTCGACAGCACATTAACAGTATTGAATGTGGTGACAAAATAAAACAATCAAAATATAGAACAAAAAATAATTTAGTAAAAGGCTGAATAAATTCTTGTCAAATTTAATATATATACCTCTTAATAAAACCTGAATGATTAGTGCCATGTCTCTTAATCCACTGCTATTTTGGCAGCAAAACTTTTAGAAACAGTTTAGAAGATAATGCAACATCCAGCAATGACGTGTAGCTCCTGAGAGAGAACAATTCAAGGCTCTCCTTTTGTGAAGTTTAAAAGCTCCCTGGGTTGCAGGTCAGTCAGAGTCTAATTTCTCCAACTTTGCTTGTGAAATCAAACTTGGAAGGCAGTTCAGGATTTTTTGATTCAGGTGTCAGGAGTACCAAACGCTGGCGTAGTCCTTAAACAGAGAGACATATGAATACAACTAATAATACACCATTTTGTGCAATGTAACCTATTTGATTATGAATATCATTAATAAATATAATTGGATATTATAACTGATAATATGTTATTCTAATCAAGGAATAGCAACAAAGAAAAAATACCTGCTTACAGGCAACAGCAAACGGGCTTAAATAAGACGCAACTGGCCTTTCGCTCAGTTCTTTCTGACACCATTTTCACAGCAGGTGGTTTGCACTTGTGTTAGACTTGACAAAGAATCATATGTAATTAACCCAACAATTTAAATTATTTACTCTGTAGGTTTGAGCTAAAATTAATTTAACATTTTAAACTTGTCAATGAGCTGGAAAGAATCGGTCCCTTCATGCTCTTAGTCTAAGTCTGTCCAGAAACTAAAGTTCTTCTGTTGCGGAAACCCAATATGGTGGAGATTATGCTGGATGGCCTAAGAAGGGTCTCACTCGGCTACAAAACATATTATCATAATATAACGTTTCGGTACTTGAGGAAAACATTAAAAGAAAAGAATGCATTTTGTACTTCAGAAATGCATATTTATCACATAGTTGATCAGTTTCAGTTGAAAGATCTGTTCTGATGTGTGGAAACAAAAATCCAGGCCAGTTCGATTATCATGAAGTGTGCAGTTGACGCTGCATCTAACACAAAATCTCTTTGTACTTTTTTCTCAAAACTGAAAGAAAAACAAAGTGCAAAAAGAAACAAAAACTGCATAAACCAGTTCTGTGTTGTGAAGATAAAACCGGTTCCTCCACTGAGTATATGTGAAATGAATTCAGATTTAAGGAGCTAAACATAAAACAATCCTTCAAACACTCCCATAACAATGCTATGAAACCACCATGTTCCTTTTACCTGGCATTATTTATTGTACTTAAAAAAGTGCCGGCATGTACCGACAGAACTTAGAGACATTCCATAATCATGAACACAGCAGCTGCTTGAATTAAAATCAACCAGATTAAAAAAACCATCACAAAAACATGATCTCATATCCATAGGTATAAAAATGCAATTACAAATAAAATAGATTTATTACTCTGAACTGGGCGTTTTCTTCCTGGACTGTTTTTGGTTTGTCAGATCCTGAGAGCAAATGTGAGTAATACAGCTATAATCTAGACTTTTTAAAGTGTAAAGTAATTAATAGGTTTCTTCTAGATTCTTAAATAATATGTGTCATAGTCAGATTAATATCGTAGGAAGGTATTAATATTTGAATCCATGATTTGTTGATACCAACGCATCTTTTCTCATGTAGTTGACAGGTTTATAAAATGGTCCTTAGGATGTTATAGGTGGACCAGTATTGACTTCTTTGTGTTTTTTTTTGTTCTTTGCATTTTAGACAACAAGACTCCCAGTTCAACTTTATGCCACTCCATCATACCAATACCAAACAATCAATATGCCTTTTATCTCATTCCTCTCTGGTGTGTCACAGCAAAAGTGACAGATGTCTCTTTTCATTGGCCGTGGGTCATACTCCTCATCCAATGAGAGGACAATTTTCAGATTTGGGCAGTGTGAGGTTTGGCTTCCTATGATGTAAATAGACATTACATCCACTCTGCATCGAGTTTTTCATTGGTTCAGTTGAAACGATTATTCACCTGCAACAGGTAAGAACCAGACTGTGGCTCTTTGTGTTTTATATATATATATATATATATATATATATATATATATATATATATATATATATATATATATATATATATATATATAGTGCAATGAGGAAGTCACATCGTTAACAAAGGCGTTTATTTGTGAATGGGAAGAAACAGCATTGCTGCTATCTGCAGGGCATTTCTGCAATACTGAGGATATTAAAAGGGAGACAGACTCTTTAAAGTTTGATACAACATTATCTGATAATGATCTACTATAATTAAACCTTCTTTTGGAGGTGGAGAACTCAGTTAAATTGAACCCAAAGGTTATTAAAAAATGGTCAGATAGGACACGGTTGTGAGGAAAGGCTGTTAATTCTTGACAGTCAATGCCATATGTCAGCACAAGGTCTAAAGTATGGGGCCAAGAGTGCGTCGGTTTATGCACATTACCAACTGAATCTAGGATAGTTTTAAAGGCCACATTAGAGTAATCCAGTTAGAGTAAGGGCCTGGTGGATGATACAAAACAACAAACAGAAGAGGTTTTATTGCTTTGCAGTTTGGATGAGGGAAACTGAGGGTTAAATATTCAAAATAATTGTATTTAATAATTGGCCTGGGACTAATGAATAAATCAGACTGAAAGATGGTTGCTACTCTTCCTGTAGTTCCATAAGATCTTTCTTTATTATTTTCAATCCATCTGATTGAAATATACCATTCATTTATAGCTTTTTTTGCTGTGACTTAAAATTTGCGTACTCGAACTGGTGATTTCTCCAAAGTGGACAGACTGGCACTCCTCCCCAGAGGGACTGTTTGCCCCTTCTGGCCTCAGAACACCATGGGATCCTACAAAACCTTTGAGTGATGTGAGAGAGTTTAAGTTTTAAATCCTACATTTTTGGTTGTTCTTAAAGAAAAATAAGTGATGAGGAGGAAAACAAGATGCAGCCTTTCTTTAAATATTTTGTTTAAGAAATGGAGAAAGAAGTTGCTTCTGTGGTCATAGACAATGACTCCAGGTTTTTTTTCCTCCCAGTGTCCTGTCAACAGATTTTGCTTTCACAAGTGGAGCAATCAGCTTTCGCATAATGCTCCGCTTGATTTATGCATGAAATATTTTTATTGTGATTCCTGCAGGGATAATTTCAAATTATGTGGGCACTACAATGGGAAAGTAGGAGAGTAAAGGAAGAACAAGAAGAGAAAAAAAAGAAAGAGAAGAGGTGAAAGAAAGAAGAGATAAAAGGGAAAGAATGATAAAACATCTTCTGTCTGCTCCATCACCTGGAAAGAGAGATGTAAAAAGAACAGCACAACCAACAGACATAGTGTAACAGATACAATAGAGTAACACCTTGATACCATTGCTAAATCATATGTATTATTATTTAAACTGACATGTATAATGTGATACCTGAGAAAAGAAAGTAAAAAATTAAGTAAATAAATAAATTATGGCCTTTCTGTATATAGGTTAACACTTATTACCTGGAACCCAGCACCTGTGGGTGTTTGTGAGAGTGCACTTGTGTATGTGAAATTTATCCAGAAGAAAAATGACTCCAGTTTTACTAAGGTTAGCTTTGCTGGTGATGATGATACCTGGACTCCCTTCCCATAAATAGTTGGCTGCTCCAGGCACCATGTCTGAACGAGACATTTAAATTTGACCCAGGATGGAATGAGTTGCTGCAGGTTAATGGGGGTTATGAAAGTTTCAATGCAAAACCTTAAATATGCTGTTTTATCCTTCAATCCTTTTCAACTTTTCCTTTTATCTTTTGCATGTTCTAATGTGAAATAAGCTGTACACATGTTAATTGTCTGTTGTCCTGAAAGGAATTTCACCACAGCAATACATGGTGACAATAAATAATCTTAAATCTTAAGATTTAAGATTATTTTAAGAGGTAGAGTTAAATTCCTGTTTGCTTCATTACAACTTGATTTGGAGAATCCATCTCTTCCTAGGCTCCTAGTGAGAATTTTAATTTAATGAATTGTTGGCTTGCCTAGTGCGTCTCATTCGGAAGCTCTGTTTTGAAGACTGACAGGTCTCCAAACCTGTGTGGCAAAAGATTATCCTAAGGAACTTACACCTTTAGACTTTAAGCTAAAACAGAGTTTCTGGAAAGAAACTAAAGCAAGTCTCCTGTTTTCATTTAGAAATGGAGGACGAAATTGCTGCGCTTGTTGTTGACAATGGCTCCGGTATGTGCAAGGCCGGGTTTGCTGGGGATGACGCTCCTCGTGCAGTTTTCCCCTCCATTGTTGGACGTCCCAGACACCAGGTAGGAACCTGACTGCTTGCAGCGGGTCTCAGGAGTGGAGGTGTAACGGGTTAACTGATGGGGAGTTTGTGTGCAGGGTGTGATGGTGGGAATGGGACAGAAGGATAGCTATGTGGGAGACGAGGCTCAGACCAAGAGGGGTATTTTAACCCTGAAGTACCCCATTGAGCAGGGCATCGTAACCAACTGGGATGACATGGAGAAGGTAAGTCAATGTTATGATTGCCTTTGATTAATGCAGGCCTGAAGCAGGATGGACAGTAAGACCTTTTATAGTATATCAGTATTTTCTAAAGTACAAGCAATTTACTCTCTTGTAAATGAGAACTTATCTCAATGAGACTATTTGTATAAGAGGTTTAACAAAGCAAACTTGGTTAGGTTGTAACTTGGAGGGTGCTCTCTGTTAGTGTGTATGGAAACAATATGCCAGGATTACTTTCCCAGTGGTGCTGTATAGCTTACACAATTTCTTCAGTCAAAGTATATCTGATCATGTATCTGATCATGATGCCTTGTGGTCTACCTGAACTATTATCTTAAGATCTGGCATCACACCTTCTACAACGAGCTCCGTGTTGCTCCTGAGGAACATCCAGTCCTGCTGACAGAGGCGCCACTCAACCCCAAAGCTAACAGGGAGATGATGACTCAGGTGAGTTCTGACTTGGTGAACCCTACGTGGAAAACTACACATTTAGCTGATTTCAAGACTTGCTGTAAATGGGATGAATTGAGGAAGAGTCCTTCCTTTGTTGCAGATCATGTTTGAGACCTTCAACTGTCCTGCCATGTATGTGGCCATCCAGGCTGTCCTGTCACTGTACACCTCTTGTCGTACCACAGGTTGGGAAACATGCCTTAAAAAATGGCATTGGCCTCTGAGATGACCCTTTGTGCACTGAGTTGTACCATAATCTCTCTCAGGTATCGTGATGGACTCTGGTGATGGTGTAAGCCATACTGTCCCAATCTACGAAGGCTATGCTCTGCCTCACGCTATCCTCCGTCTGGATCTGGCTGGTAGAGATCTGACCGATTACCTGATGAAGATCCTCACAGAGAGAGGCTACAGCTTCAATACCACTGGTACAGAAGTTGAATGGAACTGAACCTTTAAGGCGAGACAGGATTCTCTTCTCTGGTACCAAATTGCTTTCAACCTTTAATTCCAGCTGAGTGTGAAATTGTGCGAGACATCAAGGAGAAGCTCTGCTATGTGGCTCTGGACTTTGAGCAGGAAATGCAGACAGCAGCTTCATCTTCATCCTTGGAGAAGAGCTACGAGCTTCCTGATGGCCAGGTCATCACCATCGGCAACGAGCGGTTCCGCTGTCCTGAGGCCCTGTTCCAGCCTTGTTTCCTTGGTCTGTAATGAGTGAAGGATCAAAACAGTTTAAGATGTGGATGAAACTTTACATTTTGAAGTCAACAACACTGTGCAAAAATTCCCTCAATTATGAGCTATTGCTCTTTTTCAACCTGGTTGTGTCAGTTACAACTTGGATTTATAAATTTTATTTAACTATGTAACTCTCATCCTTAGAAATGAAGTCTGCTGGTGTTCATGAAACCACTTACAACAGCATCATGAAGAGTGACGTGGACATCCGTAAGGACCTGTATGCCAATACTGTCCTGTCTGGTGGTACCACCATGTACCCTGGAATTGCTGACCGCATGCAGAAGGAGATTACAGCCCTGGCCCCACCCACCATGAAAATCAAGGTATGAAACTTAGTATATATATATATATATATATATATATATATATATATATATATATATATATATATATATATATATATATAAAGACTTCTTCATATCCAACTGTTGTGCTATTACCCACTATTACCCACTAACTTTCTGTTAAACAACTTATATTAGGACAATAGTTGAAAGGAATGATTTGAGAACTGGCATTCTTTTAACAGCAAACTCTGCACACACATAGAATAAAGGAGTGACAACTTCTCTTTAAGTTCAAGAATTTACTAACAGAAATAAAATGAACATCCATACAACATCACTATAGAATGCTGTTTATCTGAATTAACACCAAATTTCAATCAAAAAATCCTCTACTAGGCTAGTAAAGCTTAACTAAACGTACAAAGCAAAATTAAGATAAGCCAACAAACTATTTACACACAAAAGAAACAAAAGAACACCATCCTCAGAATGATTCAGTGAATCCTGGTTCACTGAGTTAAGAAAACATTATTTGACAAAATAACATTTTTAAGAATGATTTGCTCGGTAAAATCCGTAACTATTGGACGCCTGATTTTATTAATGCGATTTTTCCTCTGAGATGCTAGGAGTCGCTGTAGTGATCGGTTGCTAAATAGGTTAATCCTAAAATTGTACAAAACACCATTAAATCAACATTAATGTTCCAAATTTTTTTCCCAGTGTCCTGTCTAGCAATGTGGCAATAAGAATTGTTGTCTTAATGCCAAGTAGAGCTCGACAGATTTTGCTTTCACAAGTGAAGCTAACAGCTTTCGCCATAGTGCTCCGCTTAATTTATGCATGTACATAGCTTTATTGTGATTCCTGCAGGCAGAATTTCAAATTATATGGACACTTCAATGGGAAAGTAGGAGAGTAAAGGAAGAACAAGAAGAGAAAGAAAAAGAAAGAAGAGGTGAAAGAAAGAAGAGATAAAAGGGAGATAATGATAAAACGTCCTCCGTCTGCTCCATGACCTGGAAAGAGACACAAAAAGAACAGCACAACCAACAGACATAAAGCAACAGATACAATCGAGTAACACTTTGATACCATCGCTAAATCGTATGTATTATTATTTAAGCTGACATGTGTAAAGTGATACTTGAAAGAAGAAAGAAAATAAATAAATAAATACATTTCAGGCTTTCTGTGTATAAGTGAACTCTTAATAACTGGAACCCTTAATAACTGGAACCCTGCACCTGTGGGATTTTGTGAGAGTGCGCTAGATTAGGTGAAAATTATCCAGAAGGAAATAGCTCGATAGTGATTGTGGAGAACCAAAGGCCCACCTTCCCCGAGCGCAGAGGCAGGGGTCAGGGGATCCATAACCCTGGACTCTCAAAGGGGCCCCCAAGACAAGGCGCCCAAGAGGGGCCAACACAGGAAATCTGCAACCCCCCAAGGGAAAACGAGCGACGACCCCGAGGAGATCCCCCAGCCACCGCAATACTGACGCCCTGAAGAGCCGCGGGGACGAGCCCGTAGGCTCCGCCGGCAGCCAGCCGCGCTGAGCTGGTCCCGGCCATGAGCCCTGAGGGCCAGAGGCCCCAGGGGCGCCCAGCCCCCGCGGCAGGGGCCCCGGCCGACCCCCGGGGGGCCAGGCCCCGCGAGGCTGCCACCGAGAATGGGCCGGCACCCGCCTGGGAACCCGCCCCAAACCCGAGGGCCCCCAACGCGCCAGAGGGCCAAGGCGCCCGCCAGCGCAGCGGATGGGGACAGGACGTGGGGGGACTTACCACAAAAAAAAAAAAAAAAAAAAACGCTGTACACACATTCCCACATACCACTCACATCCAACAATCCCAGGTGGGGGGGTCACCATAATTCAACTATACGACTGCCTGTGCCCCGCCCACAGACCAGACGCCCCCTGGCCCAGGCCCCCCAGACAGGGGGGGGGGGGGCTGACACGTCCCGCACGGGCCACCCAGCCAGAATCCCCCTCACCCCCTAAATACCTAATAAATCCCCTCCCTCCTCCACCTTATCCTAGCCACCCCTGCCCCCCACCCCTTGTATGGTGGCATGATGGAGCAGGCAGAGGGAGGAGTCCGGGGATGGGGAGCAAAGGACTGGGGAGCCATCCCAGGGAGCCAGCTCCCCTACTGACTCCAATAAGCACCCCCGCTCCCCGACAGCCCCACCTGGAGAAGGGGGCACCGCCAGCGGCACCACCATAGCCCGGGGGCCAGTGAGAGGCCGCAGGGCCCGCCAGCCAACCACCCACCAGGACCAACACCTCCACCCCCCCTTGCCCACCCACCAAGCTTACTGGCTTTAACCCCCCCCCCCCCAAAAAAAAAATTACATAAATAAAAATAAATAAATAAACACATAAATAACTAAGAGAGGGGACCCTGGCCAGTCAACCCCCAAATGAGCCACCCCAACCCCCACCACCCAGGAGAAACCCGCACTGGGAGACTGCACGGACCAGGACAGGGGGCCGGACACAAGCCCACCAGAATGTCTAATTACTTGTGAAAGAGAAGTATTCGAATCCTGGAGATAAAGTAATACATCATCCGCGTAAAGACTAATCTTATGCTCTGTTTTCATGCATTTTATACCTTTTACAGCTTTTGTTTGTCTGATTTTTGCAGCCAGAGGTTCTATAAAGATGGCAAAAAGTGATGGAGAAAGAGGGCATCCTTGCCTGGTGCCCCTGTGTAGACAAAAACTGGATAATATTTGATTATTTGTCCTGACACAGGCTGTTGGAGAACTGTATAAGATTTTTAACCAATTTATGAAAAAATTGCCAAAACCGACTTTATGTAGAGTAGCGAATAAAAATGTCCAGTTTACTCTATCAAATGCTTTTTCTGCGTCTAAAGACAATATATTGTTTTTAATGTTTTTACTGTAGGAATAATCAATTAAATTAAGTAATCTGCGTGTATTTGTGGATGACTGCCTTCCTCTGATGAACCCAGTTTGATCTGGATGGATTATGAGAGGAGTTACTTTGTCTAATCTTTTTGCAAAAGCTTTACAGATTATCTTAATATCCACATTAATTAAGGATATGGGACGATAACTAGTGGGCAACATAAGATCTTTGTCTGGCTTAAGCAGTAGGCTGATGGTGGCAGAATTCATATTAGCCGGAAATCTACCTTTCTCCTGTATTTCCTGCAACATTCTGTGAAACGTTGGGGCTAGAATATTCCAGAACTCTTTGTAAAACTCAGTAGGGAATCCATCTGGACCTGGAGCCTTTTTATTAGGCATGCTTTTAAGAGCTTCCTGGATTTCAAATGTTGTCAGCAGAGAGTCCAGTGTCATTCTTTAGCTGTCTGATAATTTAGGAAGTGTAATTGTATCTAGAAATTGCTTGATATCCTTCTCTGATGGATTTATCTGCGAAGTGTATAAGGATTTATAGAAATCGCGGAAGGTGTTATTTATACACTTCGGTTCACTTACTGTATTACCAGTTGAGTCTGTAACTGCAAATATCGTTGTTTTTCCTTATTTATTTTAAGCTGATTAGCTAGGAAGCTTCCTGACTTATTGCCATGTTCAAAAGTTTCTATTCAAAGTCTTTGTGTTCGAAATCTGTTTTGCTTTTCAATATAGTGGTTTAATTCTAATTTTACTTCACTGATTTTACCTAACTTTCCCTCTTCTTGAGAGGATTCTAGTAACTTAAGTTTTCTTCTAATTCCTGAATCTTTTTGTTTTCTTTTTTCTTTTTATGAGATGAGAAAGAAATTATTTTACCTCTCATCACTGCTTTTCCAGCTTCCCACAATATCGATGCCGATGTACCTGGCTGATCATTGTATTCCAAGTAAGAAGCCCACTCTTCTTTGATGAATTTTATAAATTCTTCATCGTTAAGCAATGATGTATTAAATCTCCAGCTTTTGTTTTGTGGGGTTAATTTTTTATTAATTAAGGTGAGAGTAACGGGAGCGTGATCGCTGATGGCAATAGGATGAATTACCGTCTCTGAAACTTCCGACAGCAGTGAGCTGCTTATTAGAAAGTAGTCCAAACGAGAGTACAAATTGTGAACATTTGAGAAAAAAGTATATTCCTTACCATTAGGATGAAGAGATCGCCATGCATCGCAAAGACCAAAATTGCTCATGTATTGTTTGACTACATTTACTGACTGCCAACTGCGCTGACTCCCTGTTGTATTCAACCTGTCTATATCGTTATTTAAACCAAAGTTGAAGTCACCTCCTATAATTAGTGAACAATCCCCGTGTTTTGAAAGTGCATGGAAGAATTGGTGGAAAAAAGAGAGGTCATCAACATTTGGACCGTATACTGACAATACATAGCTTCTGGTTATGAATAGCTATTTTAATTATTATGTATCTACCTTCAGGATCTATAGTTTTGTCTAATATTTTAAAACTAACGTTTTTGTGGATTAAGATTGCTACACCTCTCTGTCTAGAGTTGTAGCAGGCCGCAAACACATCAGGGAACTCAGGTGAAGTAAGATCACTTGCATTTGTAGCTGATTTGTGAGTTTCTTGCAATAAGACAACATCTGCCTGTAATCTAGTAAGCTGGTTAATGAACTTCAATTTTTCTCTCTGGTGCCATTCCCATGCACATTCCTTGTCAGAAACTTTACATTTGCCATAGGTGTGAGTGAGAAGTTAGAAGGTGCATGCCCTCGAGAAAATAGTCATACATAGACCCTGGTAGCATCATATGATGTGCTTGTGATTGTCTGATGAACAGGAGAGAAGCAGACAAATAAGATAGAAAAACACAAGGAAATACAAAAGTGCAAAGAGTAAGAAAATGTGAAAAAGGATAAACCATAGCCCATGCCTCGTGTACCCAACCGTGAACAACCATACCAACGTGCTCTTAAGCTGTGCGTATATTTCATTTATCACCGTGTACCGATCTGTGCACCTTATTTGTTTATTTATTTATTATTATTATTTTATTTATTTATTTATTGATTGATTGATTGATTTTATTATTATTATTATTAGTAGTATTTTATTTTTTTTATAAATCAGTGAAACGTGCCTTAAATCCACCTGTGGTGTAACTAATAAAGCCAAGGGGTGATCTTCTGATCCCTGAACAACTGTCCATTAATGTAAAGTCTGTCTACCGATATGGTGGCTTTAACGCCGTCCATCATGTATTTTTTCCTGATTGGGAACAGTACTCTCCTGCAATCTAGGATTTCCTTAGGAAACTGATCATTAACACTAAAGTCTGTCCCTCTCAGTTCCCTGCCGCAACTTCTAACAAATTATTTTTGTTTATAATGCTCAAATTTAGCAACAATCGGACGAGGGCGGGTTTTGTCGGGTTTCTTACCTCCGAGGCGGTGGACCCGATGAAAAGTGATGTTTTTTACCTGATCCGCCGGAATTTTCAGCTTCTGCTGGATGAACTCACGTATTGTCACTTCGGCTACCTCCCCATGCTGCTCTGGGATACCTGCAAAGACGAGAATATCTCTCATACTTCGCGACTGTATGTCCAGAATGGACTCCTTCATCTTTTTGTTTTCGCCAGACAGCTGGGTCATTCCCTCAGTGAGCTCCGTAACTTTCTCCCTTAGAGCATCATTCTCCGCGGCCATGGCTGTTAGCTGGGCATGGCTAAACTCCACCGACTCCCTCAGAGACTGAAACTCCTTATGAAGAACTTCTACCAAGGCGAGACGCCCGTCAAGGATGGTAAGCTTCTTGTCGATGGATTCCAAGATGTCACTGAAGTTCCTGTCGAGAGACAGAGTAGAAGATGACGCGCTGGTAGAATTAGAGCGGGTGCGCTTAAGTGACGGTGTGTTAGCAGCCGTAGGCTTCTGGGTCTTCCCCATCACGATGCTATCAAAACACTCGTCCACGTAGCACTCCAGGCTCGTCAAGGTCTCTTCTTCCAGTTTGTTCCCTCGTAAAAAAAAAAAGAGACAGTTGTAAATATTTGGGCTTTTACTTTATATTATTTTCAGTTATTGGTTCGTTCTTACCTTAGCGCGTTTAATTTTGAATTACATGAACGCCTCCATTTTACTTACGCACAGCTCTCACGAGATCTCAGCCGCTCATCTCGTCCCTAATGTTCCATATTAATGGGCTAATAATGTTCATAGCATTATCGAACGATGGCAGAGTGAAAGAAGCATTAAGCTTAAACGAACAATAGTTATGCTGTATGTTATCTGGGAAGCTGATAGCATTATACTAGCGACATTCGGCACTAATTTAAAAGGCCTTTTACTGTATTTTGGTCGCTCTGACCACAAACAAAACGCGCTCAGAGAACTTCAGCTTGTGTAATTACGCACCAGCTCGCCCTGCGCTCCATAGAGAAGATTTGTCTGGTCAGCGTGGAGACTGAGACGAGAAACCTGCCGCTGTGAATGATGATGATGATGGTTCTAAACTGTAACAGGCTAGAAGTGCATGGAGCTGAAAAGAGGGAAAACATCTGCAGCTGGATCAGCGTAAAGACGCAGCGTAAACCTCTGTGTGCTTCAAGTGTTGCAGCTGAGGAGAAAATGTTGGACCATATAGGCTTGATGAAACTCAGCCTGATTCACCAATGAGGTTATAGATCTACACTGATAAACAAACACAGATTAATGTGTAACAATGTCATAATACAGTCAATAACTTAAAACTATTATTTTATTCAGTATTATTTAAAGAGTTGTGTGTTCTTTTCTGTTTTAACCCAACAAATGAACAATGACGTGTTAACACTTCTCTTGCACTTTTTAACAAAAGTAATACATGTCTACTTCCATGTCTAGTCGGATAAAAATGAGACTGAGTTGACTGGACCGGCTTTTCCAGGGTCCAGTCAGCTCCGCCCCGAGCCCCGACCTCCGAAAATTAACAAAATCTCACTCTTAACTTTTGAGAAAAGTTTGGAGGTCTTGTTATAACCATAAAAACACATTCAATCTACATCAGCAACGCTAGGTTTCAAAATGCTAATGGGAGTTATGACTGTTAGTTCAGTCAGGCTTTAAAAACACTGTGATCACCAATTAATTAAACCATTAAAACCTTTCCCTGCTTATTTCTCTGCCAAACGTCTCCCGTTGTTTCTGGTTGTGGCGATGGGCATCCAATTGCCAGTGATTTACTCCAAGGGAAAGCTGGTTATCTCAGCAGTGGACAGACGGCTATGTGACTGTTAGAAAGCAACACCGGGTCCTAGACTGTAGGAAACTCAGCGCTGTTGGGCTGCAGCATGTGGAATCGGGGACCACAGCATGGGATCTCTGCACTCCTGTTGGATAGAGGCTCAGCTCACAAGTCAGACCACCTCTGATCTGATTATGATGTTAGTTTCACAGAAAGCAGACTTTACTCAGCTTGGTCGACCCTGCAGATGCTTGTGAGTCTTTGAGCCCCATGTGGCTCGCGTCGTGGCTGATCTCCCTAGCATGGACTCCTCTCTCCTCGAGGGTCCACAGACAAAAAGCAAGATCAGTCTGGTGTAGCTTGTCTTCATAGCGACAGCACCCTGCTGAAGGGGCTATTCCTTGGTGCCTGTAAAAGTATCAGATTTCTTTGCTTGCAACTTAGTCTGATTTTTCCTCTTGGCTTGATTGCACAATATGACCGACAAATGTAACCTTCTTTTCCCATGATTTATTGCGGGTTAAAAAGAATAGTTCGAACGCAAACAGCAATGTGGGGAGGAGTGGAAAACTGTGAATAAAATTGGATCATTTTCTGTGAAACAAAAATAACTTTTAAAACATTTTTGGGCAAGAAGTTAGCTATGTAAACCCAAACTATCTGCTGTATTGACATACAGTATTGCTTAATTTCAAACTGCTCAGACATGCTCATCCATATCCGCTGCCACTGCACTAAAAGCCAGCTCACCCTGCTGGCTTTCAACTGATCGGGCGGTAGAGGCTCGCTACGGTGAGAGAGAATGGATCTCTCCCAACACATTGTTTTCCAACTCCCACCGCTTTATTGGAGTTAAAGCTAGGGTCGGCAGTTTTTCTAGAAATCTCCCCAAGTCCTTTTATGAATAACTGCATATGTGCAAGAGCATCTTACCTTGCTCTTATGCTGCTTATGTGGATCATGTGGAAAAAATCTAACAAATCCACTTTGGTTTTATTTATTTATACGTAGGTATTCCTCTTTTTCTCATATACATGTACACAGTTTGCTTCTTGTGACACTCAGCCATGTTTAATGTATATGGTGAGAGAAGCGGAGCTACAAAGAACGACTAAGGCAAGGCAACGAAATATATTTATACAGCAGATTTCAGTGCATGGACAACTCAAAGAGCTTCACAAGATCAAAACGGGAAAATAAAAAAACAGAATAAAAGTAAGTAAAAATGTAGAACAATTGAAACAAAATAAAACAAGTGGAAACTAAAAGCAAATGTTAATGATTTTAATACATTTTGTTTGTATAGCACACTTTGAATTACCGATGCCATGCGGCACTGCAGAAAATTCCTCAAAAAGGAAGTATGGCCAGACCCGCCCGGATCACTGTTCTGAATTTCACGAGCCAAACAGGAAAAATCTAACCACTAGACAGAAGAAAGTTCCTGCGAATAACAGAATAAAATTGACCAAATTATGCTATCTTGACGAGCGTAAACAAAAGGGCAAAGCAGAAACACAAGGAAACAGAGCGCTATTTGAGAATGAAACAGGGTGTATATGCGCACCAATTACGAGTTTGCCCTGATAAACAAAAATCATCACTGTTTTTATTCATTTATGAGGGATATCAACAGAAAGGACCCCGCAAATTTCTGTTCTCACAATAATACTTTACAGCTCCCACAGAGATTGATTTTTTAACCTCCCTTTTTTGAATACATAACGTACTGATTACTTTCAGGAAGAAAGGATGATTTTACCCAGTACAATAAAACGTGTTTCTGGACTGGATTACCAACTATAGCTTTAAAAGAAGAAATAATTCAGTCAGATATCTAATGTAAATGTTTGTTTAAATCAATATTATTATTCTCTTTAAATAAACTGATTTAAACTTTGCTCAGAAAGTTACAGGGTTAGTATTTAAGTTGTTAAAAGTTTTATTGATAAATTATGAAAATAGTATTTCTCATCAAATCATTTTATTACTTTTATATTTCTATATCAACATAAAATTACTTTAAACATTTGGCTGATTAATGAATGAAAATTAAAAGATTATACAACATTTTGAATGAAAGATTGTGAGAATTGTTGTGACAGCTGCTGCAGAGTAAATATAACCTCGTTATTCTAAAGGCCTTAGAAATAATATTTGTTATGATTCATTATGTTCTTTTCTTTTAGAAATAAATCAGTTGTATAAAAAATCAAATGATCTATCAGAGTTGTTAGTATTAATGCATCTAATGTTTAAAAGTATGAAATGGTTTTCATGTGTCTGAAAAATGCCTAAAATTTGAAAACCGTAAAAGACGGGCTAAGCAGCCTGGTTCCCTGTACTCTGTAAACAACTGATAAGACAAAGCCTTCATAACAGGGACTGGACTGAGAACTCTATGATAAAATTGTGCTTTACACAGAAAAAAATTACTTTGTTTTCAGAACTGGAAGCTACTTGCTGTCTTTTATATGAAGTAAAATCTCTGACACAAATGGAAGGCAGGAGAGAGCCTTTTGCAGGGCAGAGAGCAGAATGTGTCATGATTTCTTGTGTTTTTGACAACTCAATAATAAGCAGTAATCTTGTATATGAAAACTACTTCAGGGTTGTCCAAGATTGTAATGTTTTAAGAAGAAATCCACAGTGCGAATGGAGAAAACTGAGTGGAGTTCACTAGTGAACTTTAATCCAGAAATGTTCGCTGCAGAGTCAGAGGGCAGAGTCCAGCTGAGCTGTCAATAACTCCTAAAGGTGGAGCGACTGAAATTGTTTTATTACTATCAATATGTAACAGAAAAATAAAAATCCTGTTATTTACAGTGGCTTCACAGCTGCTTCACACTGTCTCTTTTGCTAGGCAACAGGTGTAAACTAAGGTAAGATTGTTTATTGCCAGTGGAGGCTAGACGGTCCAAATTCACGGGCTAATCTCTTCTACTCTTCTAATTTTCTATAGGCTATAGGCTTAGGCTGCTGGAGGACATCAGGGTCTATTTCTCTTGCTCTGCTGAGTTCTCCTACTGCTCTCCAATTTGCATTGTTTGTTGTTATTTCAGCTTTTAACTTTTTGTTCTGTCATTTTTCTCTTCATAGAAGGTACACCTGGTCTGGCGTTCTGTTAGCTGTGACATCATCCAGGGAAGACACCCACTATTACCATCTAACATAGAAAGTACTCCTGGGTCAATGTGAGCTTCTGTGCTTTCTGTGTCTCTGCTCTGTCTTCTCTAAGCCCCAGTGGGTCGAGGCAGATGAGCGTTCACACTGAGCCTGGTTCTGGTTCTGCTGGAGGTTCTCCTCCCTGTTAAAGGGGACTTTTCCTCTCCACTGTCGCTTCATGCATGCTCAGTATGAGGGATTGCTGCAAAGCCATCAACAATGCAGACGACTGTCCACTGTGGCTCTACGCTCTTTCAGGAGGAGTGAATGCTGTATGAAGACGGTATAAAGGATGCCGCCCCTGAATTGGGCCAGGCCCATTAACTCATGTAAAAGTCATTGAGCTTGCTGCCTGTTGAAGGTGTCAACCTTGATGTCAAATCTCAGAGGTATTGGGATTCAATGAGCTTGACAGAACTGATCTTCTAATTGACATTTTTATCCTTGAACATTTCACATTGATTAAACTTGAATGTTTTCAATGATCTACCTTAAAGTGTTAACCTTTGTCACTTAAACTTGTGGTTTCTTTAACCCTAGGTTATTGCTCCACCTGAGAGGAAGTACTCTGTCTGGATCGGTGGCTCCATCCTGGCCTCCCTGTCCTTCTTCCAGCAGATGTGGATCAGCAAGCAGGAGTACAATGAATGTGGTTCATCTATTGTCAATCGAAAGTGCTTCTAGGACACATTTTTTCCTGCCCTCATTGGTCACCATGCTGCTTCATCCAAATGAGGTTGTCTGCAGTGGCGGAGCTAGACTTTTTTATTTGGGGGAGCCAGAGTGGGTCAAAGCTATTCCAGGAGTGTCCACAATCTTTAAACAATTGTAGCACCCTTACCACCACTCGATAAGGGTGTGCATCAGAATGGAGAGGTGCCTGGGTTTGATAAATGACAAAGGGTATCCAACCGAATCCAAAAATAAACAACCAACTTAAAACAACACCAAAATTAAAAAGTACCTCTTTAAAATGAAGTACTACACCAGGCAAAATGATTTATCGACTGTACCCAAAAGTGGAAATTCTCACCAGCCACTAACCTAATGCCTGTAAATGTGTGCAGTGGTGGGTAAGATTGCCAAATGCACTAGCCAAAGTAGCAGGTTTGCAATTCAAACAGAAAACACAGCATCAAATCTGTTTATCTGACCTGTTGGGGGCAGCAGTGTGCCTGAGTTGCTGCTAGGCTCTTCTAAATGCATTTAGTAACAGAAGAAAAGCTAAACGTGGACACTTGAAATGTGGGGTCATGCTCCTGTTAAGACAGGAGACGACAAAAACATTTCTCAGGAGTATAAGTGGAGGAGATAGGAAAGTCTGTCCAGCCTGTCACTACCCGATCCGTACCGGTAGCACGATCTGTACCATCAGCTCATTTGCGCACGCGCGAACAGAATAACTTCCTGGTCGCCAAAAAATAATGTAATTACGGTACTGAAAATACTTATTTATATACTTAAATCATTAAAGAATGCTAAACTATATTGTATAGAAAATATTTGAGATTTTTCAGGAAGAAATTGATGTGTTTTACATTCTCCATTGTATTGCTTGACGTCATCATCGGATATGCTCAGACGTCCGGGAATATATCATTGCATAACGTTTTGTCTGAATGCACTCTATTAGTTTTATTATTTGTTAAAACAG
Organism: Fundulus heteroclitus; assembly: GCF_011125445.2. NCBI lineage: Eukaryota > Metazoa > Chordata > Actinopteri > Cyprinodontiformes > Fundulidae > Fundulus > Fundulus heteroclitus. The sequence goes on from NC_046372.1 coordinate 21,936,560, forward strand.
GACTGGGAAAAAATATTTTCATCCTTAATTATAAGGTGAATTTTGTTATACAAATAATCTTGAACTAAAATTAGTTTTATTAGAAAGTTAAAACTATCGATTAAGAGTTTAGCGCCCTCTGGTGTACAAATCATGAACAAGAGAAGACCCCGTCATAAAATTGCCCGTATTGTTTATTTATTTTTTTTACAAAATACGAACAGGGAATAGAACAAAGAACACATAACAAAGCCAAGGCATATTTTTTAAAATGCATTTATTAAGTACAAAATACACAAGTACATATGCAAATCGAAAAAATGATTAAACAAAACTGAAGAATATTTGAAGTAAAATACGTTTCTATACTCCTAAACGCGTTCATAGCTGGGGGTTTATGTACTTTAAGAAATGGTTTATATATTTTTATTTCCCTAACCACAACTAGGAAACATTTTTGCTATTCAAAAAAAACAATGTATTTTTTATGTATTTCTGTTGTTTATTTTTTAGAATATGCATTATTGCCGCAAATACCAAGATATACAAAAATAAACCCCTGCCTCGAAAAAACTAAAAAATAATAAAAAAGTAAGAAAAACAATATATTTCCCACCGGAAGTTATTCTATTCGCGCATGCGCAAATGAGCTGATGGTACGGATCGTGCTACTGGTACGGATCGGGTAGTGACACAGCCAGTGCAGTTGGACCGCCTAGTGGCAGAGGACGGGACAGAATTGTGGAACACCATTTTTTAATGTTTAATAAAAGACGAAACAAATAATGCTTAGTTCCTGTCGTTTTATTGAAACAATTCTTTATAAAGAAAAACCAGCAAGTCATATTTTGCCTGCAATAAGATATAGTTATGTAAAGTCAGCAATACTACTGTCAAATGGTGTATTAGAACTTACTCTGAACGTCCTTTTGAAGCAACTCAATCTCTAGTGCAATTTTTCTCTTTTCAAAGTTGTGGAGTTCAATTTCTCCTCTTAATTTGTGTTTTTTCAGGTCAAAATACTATTTTTGTTGTTGTTGAAGAAGCCGTTTTTATAGGGACCGGATGTCACCCTGTGTCATTTTGTGAAAGAAAAAGGGTGAAACATGCTTCATTCAACAAAAGTAAAAAACAACTTGTTTTTTTTTTTCAGCCTTTTTCTTGGTGGCTGTTATAAACAGACAAACACATCATTTAACAGTGTTTTTTAAAAAAGAGGAAGAATTTGCTTTTTAAAATACGGTATAATACTTAAAGGCTACCATTTTGTAGAATATTCTTGTGTTTCACTTTTACTTGTTCCCATGTTCTAGTGGGTCCTGTGGAGGCTCTGCAATAAACAAAGTAAATATGAAATTATTAAAACGAAAAATACATACTGTAGAAAGTGATAGAAACATCTAACATGGACACTATTTATGCATTTATTTGTCTGCTACTTTTTGCAGCCCTCTCACCTGGCATTAGCAGACTTTGAGGTGTTCCCTGTCGTTTTAATTAATGACTCAAATTCGGCATAACCTTCCATTAAAAGCTTTTCTTCTGCTTGGGAGAAAAACTGTGGGCGTTCTTTGGCCATGCTGAACAGCCAATAGCAGCGCTGCTGATCATTGTTTCTACTATCGATACATTTCCCCTTTTAAACAAACGCATGAACGCGCAGTTATCTCAGATAACTCAATCCAGCCATACTAATCATAAACAACAGGTGTGTTCGAAGAACCCAATTAGCCGGATCAGGATTAACCAGATGAAATCATCTTGGATGTCTCATTTGATCTCGGATGTTTTAAGCAACGTACGAAGAACGGACCCCAGATGTCAATAAATCTCACAATTCATATTATTCGATTGTACTGAGGGTGTTTGTAACTGTCATGATTTGTCTTCGATTAACCCAGAATACACACCACACACGGAGCTCGTTATTGAGAGTTTATTGAGTAAAGGATGAGTAGTGACTGATAAACCAGAGAAGCAGAACAGGGCTGGAACAGGGATGTAGCTGTGAGCAGGAGCTGACGGCCCGGAGAAAAAGTCCTTGATCGTTAAGCCACTGTAATACAGAGGAGGCAGGAGACCAGCGGCTAGCAGCACAGCAGAGGCAGGTGAATCCAACAATTTAGCAGAGGCTAGGAACAGAGAGGTGGCATTATAAGTCCAGGAGGTGAAGCACAGATGCGGCAGGTAAATCCAAAAGGCAGCAGAGGCATCTAGAAACTGAGAGGTGACAGGAAAAATCCAGCAACAGGCAGAGACTTAACTGAGAATCAGAGGTGGCAGAATAATCCATTAGCAGATAAGAGCAAACCAGGTTGACAGGCAAGGAGAGAATGGAGTCTGATGAATGACCAGCAGGGAAGTGAGGCCAGAGGGAGGCTTATATAGGGAATGACCAACAGGTGTGACTGATTGCAGAGGGAGTGGAGGAGGAGGAGCTGAAAACTAACATAAAAAAGCCTGATCAAAACTAAACCCTGTCAGTAACCGAGACAAATGTCATAGAAAAAAATAAAAAATAGTGGCTGATAAAATGGTAGAGTTGCTGGTACAATATCTTTTCCACCTGCCACAGTGGCTGGAGGAAAACAAAATGGAATACATTCATAAATTAATCTCCTATGGAATATGTACCGATCTGTCCTTTTAGCAAGAGGACAAAAATACATAAAAATGTTCCTTTGCCTGGACCATTAAGTCACATTTGCTGCACAATAAAGAGGAAAACTTAACACGCTGCAGGTCTCTGCTTAAACTGTGGTGAGCCAACATTCACACGATTCCACTCAGTCAAGTTGTTCTCATAAGATCTCAAAGAGGGGAACACATAACGGGGCTGCTTAGAAAATAAACAGGTTTTTACATCTTGAGTCAAAACTTCAACCATTATATATTTCAGTATTTGCCTGTAATAATCTGCATTTTCATTCCTTCTTTAATAAATGTTATGCATCCCTTCATTCCATCCTTTAAGCTAACATAACCTTTAATAACTAAATCGAGCCTGGGTTTCAGCCAAGTTCCTGAGATAATGTCTGATTTCTCTTTAAGGTGTTTAATAAAGCCTTTAAATTCCCATCCCTCTGTTAGACTTTTTGAATGTTTTGCATCCAACTGGTCCTCTCACTTGGTTCACCCAGCTCTCCATGTGGCTCAGGGTTTTAATTAATATGTTCCCATGAAAGAAGAAGAGTTTCTCTGCTCCTACAATTATTTTCATTTATTTTTAAGTGCTAATTTCAGCTAGCTGCTTGTGTTTGGAGTCTGACCAAACAATTCCTTTACTGGTTTTGCACTTGACTTATTTGTCATTTCATGAGCCAAATAGTTACTAATCGAAAGACTTAAGCTATTGAGCTATTTTTGATGCTTTATTTTTGAAACCATTCCTGTTATGGGCTAAAACAATGGCTTGTTTTTGTTAATGTAGTTACATGATTGTTGTGCAACATTTTTCAACGTTTAGTTTATGCATGCGTATTTGGATAAGTGTTTTAATATGTTAAGTACTGGCTTAAACTCAAGTGCACTTAATGTTTTATTTTTGGTATAGATATAATTGAGGTTATTGAGCTATTTAAATGAAATTGATTGGATTAATTATTCAATTATCTTCTTGGTTGTATGTTGCATTGACAATTATGCATTCATTTGAATTGCTTTAATTTGTTTTTCAACATGAATGTTTAGTTGGTAAACACTAATATTTTTTGTTAAAGGATAGAGGCTAAATAAAATACAAAATTTGTGCCCCCCCCCCTATAAAGGAAAAAACGTCAAGAAAAATGCAACGAAATCAAACTCCTCTTCAGAAGTATATATTTAATTTGCTGTCAAAAAACAAAAAAAATATTATTATTAATATATTAATTAAAACTTCAACAAGATATTGCAATTTTTCCCCAGAATTCGGAAATGTATAAATCTACAACACTTTGAAATTATAGATTGAAGTTAGAACAGTAGGTCTATGAATAAAATGTTTTAACCAAACATTCATTAGTTCATCTACTGCATGTTTTCTGTCTGTGAAAAACTTAAATACAGTTTCTATTAACTGCACTAAAACATTTCCACCTAACAACAAAAAAACTCACCTTCTCTAAACAACAGAACCAGATGTACTTCTTCTAGTGACACTGGATCCGACAAACTCCTGTTAGATCATGTTTATGTCCAGCTTCACTTTATGGACATTACATAATTCTACATTGTAGAGTCTATACTGGGCCATCGTAGCGTACATCCAAGTCTTTAACCAGGAACTGAAACTCCTCTCAGCTTCGCATGAAGACAAGCAGCGCCACCGAGTCCTCATGAGAACCAGGACCTGATCGAAGGAGTCCTTCACCTCCACTGGAGTCCCACATGTCTGTGCCTCCACACAGACATGTTTGCTGTGAAGGAGAGGAAACTTCACAGAGAGAGAGAAGGTCTGTTCAGCTCAGCGTCCTGATCCAGGGAAGGAGGATTCTCTCTCTGCCTTTTGCAGAATCTTTAGATGTTCCTGGTCAACGTTCACCAAACTGGACCTCCATGTAGAACTTAGAAGAACTCTAACTTGTAGAGATTCACTGCTTTCCTCACAAATTTTTCCCCAAACGGCGACAATGTTGTGTATCAAGTTTTTTCATTTTTCTTTACCAATCAAAATGAAACAATCATTACAAGATATTAGACATGTGTCAAACTAAACATCTGAGACACTAGTAGCTAGTTTTACCAAACAAAACATAATCAAAGCTTTGACTTCACACTTAAATTAAAAAACTTGATCTCTAAGAACAAACCTAAAAAAATGAAATGAGATTTCTGACCCTGTACATTAGGATATTTGTTTAACTATCAAGCTGATAAAAAAGAGGCAGGTTTTGCATAAAGTGGGAGAAATGTCCCTTTATGTGTTATAATCTTTATGCTCATTGAACAAGTGATTTGATAAATGACTTTTACACTTTTCTCATGTGTCTCTGAAACATGGAACAGCAAAGACCCTTGGAGACGACATGTGGACCAAACCACTTTGTGGAATAGGGGTGTCAGAATCTTTTATTAGTAAACTCATTTTAAAGGGGAAGTCCGGTCAACAAAGAAAAAACAGGGGATCATTAGCTATACCTAAAACTAATATGTTTGTGGTTATGTAATGAATTTAGCGTTAATCAATAAGAAAAAGAAAAAAACATAAATTGTTGTCTGGATCACTATGTATGGGGGTGGCCATTACTGCCCAAATATGGGCAGTAATGGCCACCTGACGGCAGTTCTCCGCGCATTACAAGCTCATTCAATAGGAGCTGTTGTACACAGCTGCGATCAGAAACAATTATTTCGGATTTCCAGAGGACTTCACCATTGAAATTCGCGAGAGCTATTGTTGAAGCAACAAAGCTCATGTGCATGGCAGTTGGATGTTCCAATACATCGGGTAAAAGGTGAAAAAACATTTGTTTTTTCACCTTTGCGATTCATCATCCACCATGGGCTGTTTTGCTTGATTACCAACTTGAAGAGGGAGGATTTGCCTTCGTGCTTCTGGCCAAAGAGAAAACACGTCGTCTGTAGCCAACATTTGGAAGAAGAATGTCTTCAAGATGACATGAGAGCGAGACTTTTTGGTATGTTTTTCTTTTTTATAATGTAGAATTTGCCGGAACATTTGTTTACCCGACCAGAGCGGCAGAGGGATACGACACTCTTAGAAAGAGTGCTCACTGTTGTGAAGCCCACTTATTTTATGCAGCTTTGGTCTTATTTTTTTCTAAAGTCGCTTGTATATTTCATGAGTTGCGGGTTGCAGTTTTTTGGGCTTGTTTCTGAAAGTGAAGTCGATTTTTTTTCGGGTCTACTAAGTGACGATGAAATATCCCTCATAACGCGCTTCAGCTCATCCTGACAGGAGCAGAGTAAACTCAGAATGAGCTGATCTGGCCGTATTTTCTGCAGTTTACTGTTGCAATAACTGATGACTATAAACAATAAATGCTTAATACCACATCTATCTTTGTTTAGGGGTTAAATTGGGGCTTGATCTACAGCCAATCCCACGACCTGACGTCACAAACTGGGAGGTGGCAGTACTGTTCTTCACCAAGATGGCTGCCCCTATAAAAGGACCTTCAAATGAAATTACTCTTAGTTAAAATCTTATCATTTATTGAACAGTATGTAATAATTTTATATTTAAAGTACTTTCAGCAGTTTGAATTCTGATTTTGACCGGACTTCTCCTTTAATGTACAGCAGTGTTTTTTTTAAAGATATTTGTGTCTACAATGATTTTGTGGAGGCGGGACAGACATATTTTTGAAAGGGGGGTTTGGATGGATACTCTGCATCTCTTTCTCCTCCCACCCCCACAAGAGTCCTATAAAGGATTTCCACCTATATAGAACTGTAATGTACTGAGGAACCAAATTGTGACAATACTACGTTTCACCCTGTGGACCAATGTAGGTATTACACCGTCCAACCTGCTCAGCTCAGGATGCAGACCCCACATCACCTGGAAATGCTTAGACTCACTGACAAAATCACATTGATACATTTTCAAGTCTCATTCACTATTTACACACCTTAACACTTATAAATGGGATCTAATGTTAACACTTTAACTCATGCATTATTAGTACAGGCAGTTCTGCCCGTATCACTTCTGCACGGTGTTAAAAACTATCGAGTGTTAACTGATCCAAGGATAACGAAAAATAATAACAACAAAAAAGTAACAAACACATAATTCCATTTCCTTCTTTTCCGGGAGAACTCCTCTTGGAGCATTTTGTACCTCGTCTTCTCGTCCTCCAGCTCCTTCTTCTTTTCCTGCAGGTTCTGTTTCAGTTCCTGATGTGTTTGTTTCCAGATTTTGTCCTTTTCTTTATCCCAAGCATTTCGCTCCCTGATCCTCTCTCCTGTACACTGATCCAGCCTCTTCTCAGCCGCCTCTCTTTGCTCTCGTTCAAAATTTGCTAGTTTTTCCAAAGCATCAAACTTTTGCTTCCACTGTGACTCATTTAGTTTTTTCCATTTTCTTTTGTCTTCCTCATGTTCTTTCTCTCTCTTCTCACGCTCCTTCTCCAGGGAATCATCTTTTTCCTTCAGCAGCTGAACTTTCTGTTTTTTCTCCTGTTCAAGTTGAGCTTGCAGGGCTTTAATTTCTTCTCTTTGTTTTTTCTGCTGCTCTTCTTTCTTGTCCTTTACTTCTATCTCTTTCCTGAGTGGTTCTCTTGACTGACGATCTTCTTCTATCTTATGTTTCACATCTTGGAGTTCAGTTTTAGGTTTTACACTTCTCCCAATCAGGACCCTGATAAACATGTCCTTTGAGAAGAATATAGACCTTTGTCCACTTATCGTTTCCACCATCTCCAAGAGTTCTGGGACCTGCTGCTGGTCTTTGACGTTGACGACAACATATCTTCTCCCGCAGCTATTAATGAGCTCCTGGATGTCTCTGTCTTTTTCCACAATTTTAACCACATCTGGAGCTTTAGGATCTGACTCCACAGTGAACAAAATCATGGTGAAGTCATTGACCACAGAGCTGAACGTGTCCTGGATGGTCTGTAACTCTCCCTTGTCTTCATCAGTGAGGGGACCCACAGGTAGGACCAGGATGAAGGCGTGGACCCCCTCAGGATCACAGAGGGAGACGCACCTGAATGATTCCTCCATCACTTCCTGCTCTGATCTTCCATACAAGGCAGGCAGCTCCACCACAGAAACCCAACGTCCGCTGACCTCTCCCTGGTTTTTAACGCTCTCTGATATCTTGGAGGCTGAATGAAGCTCAGTCTGACCTAAGATGGCCTTGGCTGCTGAGGTCTTCCCTGCTCCCTTTCTTCCAAACAGAAGCAGGTTTAAAGGGGCTTTAGCTTTTACAGTCATGGTTAGACTTCCATCCTCATCTCCATTGTTCTGCTCCGACACTAGAATTAAAAATGGGAAAAGTGTGTGTAAAAAACTGTTGCTGGTGTCCAGTTTTACCCAAAAGTAAAAAAACTCAAGATAAGTCAGTAAATCCAAACGCCTCCAGAAGTCAGAATCTTTTCGTCAATGCAGATCTCAAATCCAAATATAATTAGTAAGTTTATTAAACTAAGGTACAATCAAGACTAATTAAAACTAATCCTTCCATTGCCACCACATGCACGCTCAGTATGAGGGATTGCTGCAAACTTAACAACTTAATACAATTTACTGTCCACTGTTGCTACATGCTTGTCAACAAGGAGGTTCTGCTGTAAAGTCATCATCCATTGTCCATTGCATTGAGTCATTGACTTGCAGCAATCCCTCTTGCTCATCAATCAGTTGAAACAAATATTTACATACATGTATCAAAAGACATTTTCCCCAGTGACTCACTTCCAATCAGGACTTCTCCAGTTTTAGGTCAGTTAGGAGTACCGCACCAATTTATGTTTGCTGAATACCAAAATAATGTATATACATTTTTATCACTTCTTTTCAAGTTGGAAGTTTAGATCAACTAAGACTGGTGTAGGTTTAAACAGTTTTGGAAACACGAGATGATAATCTTGTGGTTTTCTAAGCATCTGATAGGTTAATTTTAGGGCTGGGCAACGATTAAAATATTTAATCGCAATTAATCGCCCTAATTAATCGCGATTAATCGCGATTAATCGCATTGTATTTACAAACTCCAAGAATGAATTCAAAAGTAGTGTAAAGAGCACTTTTATTTTAATGTTCTGCTGCCATATGAACAAAAGTGTTGTAACATTTGTAGCACTTATTTTATACTGGATATTTTCAACCCATCTATTGAATTTAGTGCACTAGTTGATCTTTTCTTTATAAGAGAACAGCAAGCACTGCAGCCAAAATATGGCCTTTTTTGACCTGCTGTATATTAGCCAGTCCCTAAGCTTGATGTATCATGAAACTGTTGACATTTTGGGTTTTGTGGTTTTTATTTTATTATTACAATTTAATAATAATAATAATAATAATAATAATAATAATAATGTTCAGTGTTTTTTCGCTAATCCACCTCTTATATGTTTCAATCCTTATGTAATTTTGTCTGTGTTGTGTGCACCTGCCTGTTGCTTTAATCCTATAAATTTCCCCGTCGTGGGATAAAAAAAGGATTAGCTAATGTTATCTTATCTTAAATAACACATTTTAATATATGTACTGGGTTCTTTCAAGGTCTTAATGACATGTTATGTGTGGGCTCCAGTAACATCCATCCATCCATCCATCCATCCATCCATCCATCCATCCATCCATCCATCCATCCATCCATCCATCCATCCATCCATCCATCCATCCATCCATCCATCCATCCACTGATCTACCTGGATGTTCCATGGAGGACTGAAACGCCTCAGTCAGAGACGTCTGTGGGTCTGTCGGGGCAGTGAGAGAAGTTTCGTCTCCTCTCTCCGTTTCTGTGGCTCGACGTTTTCATGTTTTTTCACGTGCTTAGATAAATTTGTTGTGTTTCCACTGAAATGAACCGGCTTTTTACAAAACATACAGCTTGATTTAATTTACGGTATTAAAATAAAGCCAAACGGTGCTACTTCCTCTGTTCATGTTTTTTCGCTGCTGCGGTCTCTCTCAGCTGTTTGTGTATTAAGTTTGTGTGAGAGCTGAGTGGGCGGGCCAGGCTGAGCCTGCGTGCTGATTGGCTGGCGCCGCTGAGCCATGTACGAGAGGGGAGGGGGAGCACCAGAGTGCTGCCGTGACAGCGGGCTGCAGTCAGCGCGCCTGCTGACTGACACTGACTGAAAGCATGTGAGCAACATGCGTTAATGCGCGATAAAATAAATATCGCCGTTAATAGTCTAATGAATTAACGCGAAATTAACGCGTTAACTTGCCCAGCCCTAGTTAATTTACATCATTCCATTAAAAAGGAAGCACAGCTATGGATGCTACTCCCCAAACACGCTGCTTTCTCCTGTGATGCCTAGAATAAAAAAAAAAAAAGCCAACATATCAGGAGGAGAGCTGTCGTCCTCCAGGAGTCCGGTTCATCATTCGGTACTAAGAGGTATAATTATCTCCATCATTATTCTGAGATTTATCATAAATAAATTATGATGGTGATCCTAACTGATGCAAAACAGCAAATGTTTACAGACGAATCACACTCCTAAGCCTCCCTGGTAAGGTCTATTCAGGGGTTCTGGAAAGGAGGGTCCGTCGGATAGTCGAATCTCGGTTTCAGGAAGAGCAGTGTGGTTTTCGTCCTGGCCGTGGAACACTGGATCAGCTCTGCACCCTCAGCAGGATCCTGGAGGGGTTATGGGAGTTTGCCCAACCAGTCTACATGTGCTTTGTGGATCTGGAGAAGGCATTCAACCGTGTCCCCCGAGGGATCCTGTGGGGGGTACTCCGGGAGTATGGAGTACCGGACCCTTTAATAAGGGCTGTCAGGTCTCTGTACGACCGGTGTCAGAGTCTGGTCCGCATTGCCGACAGTAAGTCGGACTCGTTTCCGGTGAGAGTTGGACTCCGCCAAGGTTGCCCTTTGTCACCAATTCTGTTCATAACTTTTATAGACAGAATTTCTAGGCGCAGCCAAGGTGTTGAGGGGATCCGTTTTGGTGGCCTTAGGATTGCGTCTCTGCTATTTGCGGATGACGTGGTCCTATTGGCTTCATCAGGGCGTGATCTACATCTACTCTCACTGGAGCGGTTTGCAGCCGAGTGTGAAGTGGCCGGGATGAAAATCAGTGCCTCCAAATCCGAGACCATGGTCTTGAACCGGAAAAGGGTAGAGTGCCTTCTCCGGGTTGAGGAGGATGTGCTGCCCCTAGTGGAGAAGTTCAAGTATCTTGGGGTCTTGTTCACGAATGAGGGGAAGATGGAGCACAGGCGGATTGGTGCGGCGTCTGCTGTGAAGCGGGCGCTTTAACCCATCCCTCAGTGAGGGATGGGTTAAAGGCGCCAAGAGAGCATTCTGGGACTAAAGGAGGAAAAACACCGGACGCGTTGTGGTGCGTAAGTGCAGCAAACGCAGGTCCACGCTTAGGTTAGCTTTTTAATCAGTCAATAAATGTATAATACGCACGCACAAGCATATTTACGCCACGTGGAGCCTAAATTAGATTGAAGTTCTAATTTCAGATGCATATACGCTCCTGTTCGGCATGGAATAAACGGGAAAACAACATCCTGTGTCAAAGTTCTTTTGCGGAAGTATCCCAAAATAAGAGTTGTTAAAAATAAAGCACTATGGATGATGTAGTTGTGACAAGCAAACAAACTAAAATATGTGATTTCTAATCAGTTATGGTCAAGATAGGGACTTTTTGGTGATCAAAACATAGGATATATTACTAATAATTTGTCCACAACAAAATATCTTCTCTCCGCAGAATCATACAGCTGTGAAGCATACATTGCAGCGTCTGGTGTATATTTATGTTTTTAAAAACACACCCGTAAACCGCAACGTTTATGTTACGTGCCCGGTGTTTTTCCTCCTAAAAGTGTTGCTCCGGGACCCAGAGTTGCAGTCTGTGAGAGTCAGATCAGCAACTTTGAAGCCACTGCAAGACGCGAGCGCTCTGTTCTCTGACCACTAGGCCACCACTCCATAATTACCACTAATCCAATATTTGCTGATTCATTTGGTTTTGGGGGATAGTTTAGACTCCTTCCCTAAGAATTCTACATTACTGCAGGTTGGGTCCTGAACACACACACAGACACACACACACACACACAGATACACACACACACACACACACACACACACACACACACACACACACACACACACACTAAAGCCAACATTTAGTCTCAGTTCAGTTGTACTTACTGTCTGGACGAATAATTTCGTTGCTCCCGCAGCGCTTCATTGAGCTGCCATCATTTGTCCCTGCAGAAGTAAAAACCACTGAGTTAAAGTGACCACACTTGAATAACATTATTGTTACTGTAAATAACAAAACTGATCAAATGAAGCAGAACATGCAGGACTGACACTTCGTATTAAGTATTAAAATAAAAAGATAAATCAACTTGGTATACTAAATACAGTCAGATACTTTTAATACTTTGAGAGCCATGAAAAGGGTAGAGTGCCTTCTGCGGGTCGGGGAGGAGTTTAAGTATCTTTGGTCTTGTTCACGAATGAGGGAAAGATGGAACAGGCGCTGTACCGATCCGTTGTGGTGAAGAGAGAGCTGAGCCAAAAGGCGAAGCTCTCGATTTACCAGTCGATCTACGTTCCTACCCTCATCTATGGTCATGAGATTTGGGTCCTGATCGAAAGAACGAGATCCCGGATACAAGCGGCTGAAATGAGTTTTCTTCGTGGAGTGTCTGGGCTCTCATCTGGAGGGGACTCAGAGTAAAGCCGCTGCTCCTCCACGTCGAGGGGAGCCAGTTGAGGTGGCTCGGGCATCTGGTCAGGATGCCTCCTGGACGCCTCCCTGGTGAGGTGTTCCGGGCACGTCCCACCGCGAGGAGGCCCAGGGGGAGACCCAGGACACGCTGGAGGGACTATGTCTCTCTGCTGGCCTGGGAACGCCTTGGGATTCCTCCTGAGGAGCTGGCCCAAGTGGCTGGGGAGAGGAAGGTCTGGGCCTCCCTACTGAAGCTGCTACCCCCGCGACCCGACCCCGGATAAAAGGAAGAAGATGGATGGATGGACTTTAATACTTAAAGCCACCTGTAACAGAACAGTCATCAAGAAAATCTCAACATTCAAGAAGGTATTTTATGAGGACCAACATAAGGACATAATTTAGTACATTTGTTTGGTCCAAATTTATTCTATACAAGCAGTGTCGGTCCGTCTGTTTGGTCGCTCGATTATTGAACTGTAACACCATCAACATAAAGTTCTGCTCAAATGCAGCAGATTAAACCAGAAGAGCACGACAGTATATAATTCTGGGTCTATTAAACCGGTTCCTCTGAATCTGGCCAGGTTGTGACCTGAAGTAAGAGAAATGCATGTTTGTTTTTGTTTGTTTTTCTGCAATAAAAATGTATGCATTATTTTGGACTTTAACATAATGTCCAATGAAATTTGAGTTCAGAAATGTTCATCTCTAATTTGGTGAGGATAAATTTCCCAGAACTCCCCGACCCGATGCAGAAACACTGGGAAGGATTTATTGGCACTATGCATATGATTCTGTCTAAATCGGAATTAAATCAGTATTTCTTTATAATACAAGTGTAGTTAAAGACTGTCTGTGTGGTCCACCACCAACAACCTCCTTTAGAAAACCTCAATGTCAAAGGAACTGATCGTCAACTTTAGATATTGAGTCTGTTATTATAAACAGGGTGGAGACTGTGCCACGTTTAAGGTTCCCAGGCACCTACATCTTTGAGGACCTGACCTGGAAAGTCAACTCCACTTCAGTCCTGAAGAAGGCACAGCAGAGACTTCCTGAGGATCCTCAGGAAGAACAACCTGAGAACTGAGCTCTTGGTGTCCTTCTATCTCTGCTTTGTGTTATTGATGCTGGGCTATGGCATCCAGCTGGGGTTATCCAGCTGCTCCAGAGGGTCATAAACACTGACCAGAGACTCACTGGCTGCTCTCTTCCATCTCTGAGGGAGATATGCAGGACCCACTGCCTCGGGAGAGCCCACAGCATCATCAGAGACCCGTTCCACTCCGGCCATCACCTCTTTCAGGGCAATAAAGCAGGAACTAACAGACTAAAAAACAGTTTCTACCCAAGAACTGAAAAGCACAATTTCATCCAAACCCTGATCATCATGTATTCATTTAACCAAGTTGTTTCTGTGTTTCTAGTACATTTTAGATATACTTATTTATTATTATTTATTGCACTGCCATTTTTTTCTTTAAATTTTGTTGTCCTTTCTAGCACAATGACAATAAAAAGAATCCTGATTCTGTTTTATTTAATGGTGTTTCCACATTCCACAATACCAAGTACCAGTGGAGAAAGAGGCTTTACTCACCACGCTCTGCAGCTGCCATGCTGTCTCCTGGCTTTGGTCACCACTGGCTAACTTTGAGCTTGGAAAAATGTAAAAAAAAAAATAATTTTACCTCCAGGACAAATCTCAGTGATCATATATTTCAGTGCTGGTATTGAAAAAATGACTTCGAAGCAGCAGAAAACAAGTGTTTATTTCTGATTGGTTCTGGTTCTGTCAGTTAGCTCTCATCACCGACCTGCACAGGAGATCCTCACCTAGTTTCCTGTTTATTCAGCTGATGCTGCAGAAGAAAAGTCCTAATTTGTTCATTATTTCCTTGCTGTCTGCTGTCATTCCCAGTTTGCCTGCAGCTCCCAGCAGAAGGTCCCTGTTTTCAGCAGCTAGAGGTCAGCAGCTCCTGAGGAGAGAATGAGCACAGAAAAAGTCCAGAAGCAGGAGATCGGTCTCTCATTTCCATCCAGTTGTGTTTCATTGAGGACTTTTCCTCCAAAAAGGTTCTGGTTCTTAACCAGGACTGGTGCTAGAGCCAGTTCTAACCTGGTTCTATCAAAGAACCAGTCCACTTTTCCATGGAGCCACCTAATTACTGCATCGAGAACATCTTTGCACGTTAATCACGTTTAATTGTAATTATGTGTTTTGTGAGGATCATAGTGCACGGAGACAATTCAGCCTCATCAATGAGAACATTTTACCCTGCAAGCAGCTGCTCTACCGTCCCTGTTGGAGCCTATTAAGAATGAGACAAATTTGTTTTTTTGCTGATGTGTTGATGTTACAGATATAAGGTTGTGTGAATGGTAGAGCTACTGTTTATTTGTTTATGTATTGGTTTTGCTTAGACCCTCCTCCTTGTCAGCCAGCCTCCTGCTGTGATTAGTGAGTCGAAAAAAACTCCTAAAGACTACTCTGGCAATTTTTGATTTTTAGGAAGTTATTTTTGATGCAAGAGTAGCTGTAACAGTCCCTGTCTTAGTTTATTACCACTGTTTTAAAATAGTAATAAACACACCATGATCATCTGATCTCTGATCCACACCAGCAGCTGGAAAACAGAACCCAGCTTTTATCCTGTTAGTTTAGCGGTTAGCTTCAGTGTTAGCCTGGACTGGGCCTGGGATAGTCTCCAACCCGGTCTCGGTGGAAGACTGGATTGGTTATCACTGCATAGCTGCCGTGCAGTCTGTGGATGGGTAGGGTTTTCTCAGCTATTTTAGACCACAGGTCAAAGTTCTGTAAGGCAGGAAACTGAAGGCCATAAAGTTTATTGATTGCTATCGCAGAGCAGAGCTTGAATGTGACTTATAATGAAAATGTGCTCTGAGAAGTCTACGAGTATTTACAGTAAACTCTAGAGATCAGAGATCATTTCCCCTGATCTGCAGGAAACTTTACATCCACATTTTACCCTAAACAGGTCTGGGAGAATTTCTCCACTCTGCTGGAGTTTCTTCCAGTTCACTGGTGACTCATGTGATGCTTCAAAAAGGATATTTTCTGATATCTTTAGTTTTTCTATTGTTTTTGTATAGCACGAGTGCCGCTAATTCTCCTCATACCTGTTCTGGTCTGAATACAGCCAAGGTGGTGTATGTGTGTAACAGGTCAAAGTTCTGTAAGGCAGGAAACTGAAGCCCATAAAGTTTACTGATTGCTGTCGCAGAGCAGAGCTTGAATGTGACTTATAATGAAAATGTGCTCTGAGAAGTCTACAAGTATTTACAGTAAACTCTAGAGATCAGATGCTTCTCTTACCAAGAACACCATTAGAGATCCTTTGAGAAGGGTTTTAAAGCTGAACTAAACCTGGTTCATATAAGCAGAGGTGAAAACTGGGCAGACTGCATTGAATTTAGCTGAAGAACACAGTAAATTGTCTGAATCTAATCTGGTTGTATGATAAAAACACATAATAATAATATTACTTGATAATAATGTCTTCTCTAACTGATGTATTTAGCATAAACAACATGTGACCAAAACCCTAAAAGAGATTTCTAATTTTCGGTTTTAAGCCTTTTAGGGTAACTGTGAAAAAACAGAAATAAAATGAGTAAAATTACTATTATTAGTAATATGTATAATGGATTACATTGAAGTTTTATGTTATTGTTGTTTAATATTATTTCTATGGGTGTTTCTCGATAAAAATTAGGGAAATATTACGCAAATAAAAAAGTGAAGTAGAAGAAGTAAATGAACAACATAAAGTAAAGTCCTGCACAAAGCATTAAAAGTGTCAGTCTGTAATGTAAAACTAAGATCGTTTCAGTTGTGTTTTTTAGATTCATACAGATTTGACATGAGGGACACAACATAAATAAAAAATACATTGACGAAAACAGAGAGAGAGAGACAGGTATAACTCCTGCATTAACTCACATATTAACAAGTTATACTTTAGACTGCCCTAAAACAAGATAAGGAAACTGTCTCCTCCTCCTCCTCTTCAAATGAAAAACAGTGTAGCCTGAGAGAAATCAACCAATCAGGAGAGGGGGTGGTTGTAAAAGAAAGTCCATGTAATAAGCAGGAAAACGAGAACGTTAAATAATAACGTTCTGCAGTTTTGGGTCTAAATGTTCAGATTTTTTTTTCTGTTGTTTATTTAAACTTATTGCCCCAAAACAGCAGAAACCAGAAAACCATAGTACGAGTTGCATGAGAATAAAAACATCTGCTGCCCTCCTTGTTCCTCGTTAATGTTAAACTCCTGTTAAGTTCAATTTCAGAATCCAGACCCAAATACATTCTAATCATTATCATTGAATCTTTGAGAAATAATTTCTCTGTTAAGTTCACCAGACGTGTTTTTTTTTTTTTTTTTTTTTCACATTCACGCCTCGACTGCGGAGTTTTATTGCTTTATGTTTCCACGCAGTTCACGTTTAACACGTCCGTTAATTTAATGGATGTGCTTTAAAAATCACCT
Organism: Fundulus heteroclitus; assembly: GCF_011125445.2. NCBI lineage: Eukaryota > Metazoa > Chordata > Actinopteri > Cyprinodontiformes > Fundulidae > Fundulus > Fundulus heteroclitus. The sequence goes on from NC_046372.1 coordinate 21,953,388, forward strand.
GCAGAATCACAACAATCTGATTCAGTTTTCTACAAATCCTCTCTGACAAAATCCGGAGACTTTGACCATCTTTCTGTATTAAACTAGAGAAACATCGACATGAACCAAACTCACCTTCAGCTGCTTGACGTTCGACTGATTAATACCGAAAGTAATTCCATCTTTATTCACCAAGCCCGCTAGGGGGCGCCTGTAAGCAAATTGTACAAGTTACGTAATTAAGACACTGAGAAGGATGGCTTTTCTTCTGTTGATTTGATTACTGGAGAACAGCAGGCTCAGTTTGTGCCAGTGGCAGCTGCATTACTAAGGGATTCATCAGACATTTTCTATCGTTTATTTTTTTTTATGAATCTGAAAGTCACAAATTTCCTCCAGACTGTTTTTGATTGATGGTTTTTCACCCTCAGGTGCTTTCACGGGCTTCTGATTAAGACATGAAATTAAATAAAAACTTTGTTTTAATGAAATGTGTGAAAATCTCTTTACATTTAGATCTACACATTAACACATTCCTTTTCTAAAGAAAATGTAGTGTACATGCATATATATGTTACTAATTTGTTCCTCATTATCAAAAGTCTGATGGACATTTCTATGACTGACTCCGTAATTAGAACATTAAAAAGATTGTGACTGAGAAGGATACATTAGGTTACACATTAATTCTAATTTTGGGTTAGATATGGAGACCAATGATTTAGAATCCATGATGGTTGACGTTATTTAGTGCAGGGCGTTTAAATGGCGGCAGACCAAACCACGTTTCATCAGTTACTAGAAAAGCTCTGTTTGGATTTAATACTAACTTAAACTATTATACTGGTTGATCTGAACCCTGGCATGAATAAGCATGGCACTTCTCTATAAGAGGCTTTTAACATGTTCTGTAAATTCTGCTTTTAGAGATTCAGTTAACAGAATAGAATGGAGTTGAAAAAATTTAAAATCATACAAAGATCAGAATTTGAAACTGATGAATGCAGATATATTCAGTACCATGAAAAAAGAAATACCACTTTTGAGATATGTGAAAGATAAGTAAAGAGCTCTCCAGACTCCAGTGTTTCAAAAAAATTAAGAAACCAAGTGTTATGGCCAGTGGCCTTTAGCTGTCTTGGTTTTCCTTTTTCAAATGTTTGCAGGTGCAGTTCCAGTTTTCTGCAAGCTGGTGCCACTGTGGGAGTTTTCAGACCTCCTGAAGTTCTTCCTGTTTTGCCTCCAGTCACTTCCTGCTGCCATCATCCTCGTTGTGGATTGGACATTTTAGCTGTAACACTGTTGATCCGTTAATTGCTGGTTGTGTCACTAGTTTGATGTTATTTTGCCTTTGCCCTTTTGGTTTGTTTCAGTGTTGATGCTGTTTCCAACATCAACACGTCAGTTATTATGGCCTTAAGTCATTTCAGGGTAATTAGATCACGTCCTGTCCTTTGAAAGTGTACTTATTGTTTCCATCACTCCTGTTCTAAAGCCAACTGAGCAATAAATCCTTACATTTCTACATAACCTTTCCGTGTTGGCTCTAAATGTTAGTTCCACCTAGACAAGTTGGGTTGTAACACCAAGTAAAACAAATAAGGAGAAAAGACTGTGACTTTAAAGAGGATTGAGTCAGATATCAACTACAACAGAAATAAACTCTTGGCTGTCTTGTTTTTATTCCTCGCTGATGATATTTAACTTTTGTCATGATGAGCTAACGCTGCTCTCATTGCGCTGCTGTCACCGGATCAGTACAATTCAATTAAGTTCAACAGAATAAATGTTTGATTAAACGTTTTATGGGTTTTACAGTAATTTTCAATAAATCCGAATTTGCAATCTAATGAGGCCCATTCGTCAGGTTAAAACTATCTTTAATCAATAATCTTTAAGAAGGTATTACATTTTTGAGGAAGCCCACATTTCTGTCTTACATTTTTTTTTCTCATTTGTATGACAGAATATTCTAATCTTAAATGTTGTGTTTTCATTTAACAGAAGTAAGAGCTTGAAAACATCCGTCTACTAATGTTTCACTTAGTGATGGAGTTACTTTCAATAATTAATTTTATTGAATAGATATGTATATATATATTGTATGCTTAGAATTATCAAAATTATTGATCATGTATGCATTTCTGCCAGCTGTAAACAGAGACACAGATATAAATCCTGCACTGACTCACACATTAACAAGTATTACTTGTCTGTCCTAAAACAAGAAGATGTCTCCTCCTCCTCTTGTCTTCAACTCAAACCCAGTGTAGCCTGACAGAAATCAACCAATCAGAAGAGGGGATGATTGTAAAAGGAAACAAAGTCCATGTAATAAGCATAAGGAGGACAAACGGGTTAAACAATAATGTTCTGCAGTTCTGGGTCTAAATGTTCAAAATGGTTTTTCTTTTGCTTATTTAAACTTATTGCCCTAAAACAGTGAAAGTAGAAAACGATAGTAGAAGTTGCATGCGAATTGAACCAGAAAAAGATCAACATGAACCAAATTCACCGTCAGCTGCTTGGTGTCCTACTGGTTGAAACCAAAGAATTTAAAGTTTTATTCAACGAGCCCGCTAGGGGGCGCCTTTATGCCAATTATACAAGTTACGTAATTAAGGCACTGAGGAAGGTGGCTTTTCCTTCTGTTGGAGAGATCCATTAGACATTGTTTCATTAGTTAAATCTGAAGGTCACAATGATATCTTGGTTTTTCACCCTCGGGTGTTTTCATTCGTTGTGAGAAGAAAAGGCTTGAAAACATCCATCTACTTTTAATCTACACATGTTTCACTTAGTGATGGAGTTACTGAAATAAATTCATTATTCAATAATGATCAAATTTATATATATATATATATATATATATATATATATATATATATATATATATATATATATATATATATAAACAAATTATTGACCTTGTATGCATGTCTGCCAACTGCAAATGTTTAAATTGATATTACATTGTTGTTCTCACTGAAATCAATAATCATACTTCTGAACGAATGCAGTGGAATGTGCGGTTCACACACTGGGGGGCCCCGGGGATCAGTCTGGAGCTAAGGGTCTTGCTCAGGGACCCAGAGTGGCACTCTGTAGGCTTCAAACCGAGGAACTTGCAGGCTACCAAGGACACAAGGGCCTGCTGTCTAAGCGCTAGGCCCCTGAAGGCTTCCTGGTGCCGCCCAGAGGTATGGGTTGAATACTGAAGACACATTTCATTGCATATATTTTGCAACAACAAATAAAAATGTATATTTTTACCACTCTCAGCCGATAAGCTATCAGTTGGTTGTTGTTCCTCGCTGGATTTTACCATGCCCGTCCTCACTGGTTCTCTGTCCTGTTGGCCTTGTGTCTGGTTTTACATTTCTTCATGTGTTATCAGTAAATCCTTCTAATGGTCAGGCTGCTCATGACTTCCTGTCTGTGTTTTGGTCCAACACTTAACCCACAAATCATGACCATCACAAAGACCTGGCAGTTCACCAGGGCTAGGTACATTCTTTATATCCTCTGTAGAAGGGATGCACAATATATATCGGACCGATAAAATATCGTCCGGTTTGGGGGAATTTTATATCGGCCCGATAAGTAAATTCTTCCGATAAAAATAGCCGATAAATTAATTAAATGTGGTGGAATTTTATTCAGGCAGATGATAGAATAATTTTTATAATTTTCTACATGTTTTATTGTATTTACTATGTTGGCTGCAATAATCATATATTTAGTCTTTACTACTAAGAGGTTTTAAGGTTTTAGTTATTCAGATATTAAAGTGTATTTCAAGTGTATTTCATGTGTCTGATATCTCTGATTACTGTGTTTGTTTTATTGTTTTAATCATATATTTACCGGAATATATAGACCAGTGGTTACCATTTATTTTACTATGTGTGTATGATTTTCTCTTTCTCTCCTATCGTTGCAGAAGACCTACAGAAAGCAAAGAAATATATTGTGACGATAATAACTGTTTTTATAAATATGTTTGAAACTGTTATGAACTCTATTCAGCCATCTGGAGTGCTTACGCACTACTGTACTGTGTAGACTGCTTAGTATTATCTCGAAGGTCACAGAGTTGTTTTGCTTATCCCTACCCCTCAGCTTGACAATGGAACCAGGGTTTCCTTTTCAAGAAGTTGCACTTTTTTCTTTGACCTTTGCTGTGGTTATTTTTGACGGTGCACTTTATTTTTTTACTTCACAAATGCCTTTGCCGTTAAGCCATAGATCTGTTCAGTAATTTTTAAGGGATGCTCTTTGTATTCTAAATTAATTTGTGTCTTTTTTTATTAAAAGCAAATTACAACTTTTTTGTGTGATTGTATGAATAAATAAACATTTGAAGAGCCAAAACCTTTTGTTTGCTGTTATAGATAAGCCAGAGCAGCTAAATAATTTATCATAGCACAAGCTGCAGATTATGCTAAAACTATATTGAATATGAACTTATCGGCCATGAAAAGCAGAAAATTATCGGTTATCGAAATCGGTTGAAATTTTTAATATTGTGCATCACTACACTGTTGCCATCTCTGAATATTTTCATGGGCATTATTTTCAGAATAAGTCCACAGGATGAGTGAGTGATGATTAAGACCAGGTAATTGCAAGGGCTGATCTATGGTTTAATAGCAGGGAGGAGGCATTTTAGGCCGGTTTGTCGGCCCGACTGTGTCTCCTCTGCCAGCTTTAAAAAGAAAAAGGTTAATCACACCCAACTCCTGGAGAGAGTAATTCATGAAGTGCAGGATTGGGAACACTGTGTGGCTCAGAGGTAGAACATTCTGGCAGAGATGCTGTCAATCCTCAGCACTGCTGTCCTTGACTTGACTCTAGGCCCCAGGTCATTTATGATTTGTCTTCTCATTTCTCTGTCACTGTTTTCAGTCGTATAAAATCAACTAAAGGCCACTAACGGCAAAAAGTCCGACATAATAAATACAAAGAGAACGTGTCAGTCATTACAATCAAACAAGAAGATGACTGAAAATGTTTCATATTTAATGTACTTGTTTTCAAATATAACAGTTGTGTTTGATCAAGTCAAATGTCAGTTTGTTAAAATAAATAACTAAAAAAAATTGTCTAAATCATTTAAAATCTATTCTTTCACTATCAGTTACTCAATTACTCCCTTGTCTTCCAAACAATCAAAGCCAGGATCACGACTCCCAGAGCTAATGAAGCTCCGGTCACACCAAGTCCGATCTTCAGAGCGTCTTCTACCTGGAAAGGAGGAGAAACAGATCAATCCAGGTTTTATACTTGCAGTGTAAATGTTTTACACCCTGCTGTTTCACATTTAAACGCATTATGATGACAAACTTTCCTTTATTCTAGTGTTGTTAGCCCAATACAGAGTAACTCAGGGTTGTGAAGTGGAAGGAAAAGATTATTAAGATATTTAAGAAATAAGAAATCTGGAAAGTGAGGTGGACCTCTGTGTTCAGCCTCCTTTACTCTAGTAACCCTAAATAAAGCATAATAAAACTAATAACTTTCAGAAGTCATTAATTAGCAGAGTCCAGTTTAATTTGACCTCAGTCTAACTGCAGCTGTTCTATGAAGGTCTAGGAGGTTTGTTGGAGAGCATTAGAGAGTTTTCAGCCTAACTCTTCTCTCCTTGTTCTAGGAAGCTAGTTCTGCTGCTACCACACCCGCATATATGTCAATACACACGCGTATAAGCCACAGTGAATGTAAAGAAGACATCCTCTGCCTTATTTCTTTTTGTATTTTTTCTTTCTTTTTGCTTTTTCTTACCTACTCCTTTTGATCCATTGTATAACGAGGACATACTGTGTATATATTTGATGCACCTCGTCCTACTTGACTTGTCTTTCCTATGACTACTGATTACTCAGCCGATGTGACATGTGAATTTCTCCAATGTGAGATCAATAAAGCCTATCTTAGCCTATCTTATCTCAGTTGCTGAAAAAAAAGCCCCGATCTTTAACACATGAACCTGTCTTCCACAGGTCTCCTGTTCTGGTCTCCAACGTGTTTGACCTGCCTGCTGGGACTCAGCGTTGCCGTAGCGCAGTTCAGTCGCAAAGTGTTCACAGTTGTATTCGACGACGTTGTAGGATCGACTCGAACCGACGAGCTTGTCGGCCTCCCTCACGATGACCTCAGCCGGCCGAGGTTGCATTTCCTCGTCATGGAGGTTGTTGATCACCCACTCGTCAGAGCTCACCACCTCCAGCAGCTTCTGCTTCAGGACGTTGTTCTTCCCAATGGGGAGGTTGATGGTGCTGGAGGACGACAGACTTCCTTCAAGGAAGAATGTGGCCTTTAAACAAACTGGTTTCTGTTCTGTGCCGTAACGTCGGTTTGTAGTGGACTCACCATCTGGTCCCAGAAGATGAACAACGTAGCCGTCGCCAACGTACACAGCCCAGTGCTCATAGACGTTACGGAAGACCTCAATTAAATCTCCAGGCTTGGGTTCGTCTCCGTTCTAAGATTTAAACAAACAAAAGTACGAAGTTAAAAGAATCATCCGTCTTATTCTAACATTATCGTTTCCTCTTTTATCTTTAAGTTTTCTGGTGGTTTTGCTCCTCCACAGTTTCATGCTTTTACAGTTTTCATTCTTTCTTCCTTCAGACTAGAAGGAAATTAATAACAAATGAATGATGTAAGTTTTGACATTTGTCTAAATTCAAAGAATAAAAGTTTCCATGACAGTGAAAATCTTATGCTTTTTCTTGCAGCAATAAGAGGTGAATAAAATTTAATTATTGGAAGACCAACAAAGAACCAGGAATGTTTTAGAATGTCGATGTCAGGCAGAAACCTTCCAGCTCCCCTTTAAGTCACATTAATGTTCTGGTTAAAATCGACTCTCATACCCGATAATCCTTCAGATCTGTCTCTGCTCCTACTGACAAAGCCTGAAAACCATCAGAACAGCAGGTGATTCTGACCAAGAAGTATGAGTTTCTGTCGGACTCATCCTGGGATCGAGTCCATTTAAAGTCAGATCCTTCATTAAACATTTAAACACGTCTACATGTTGTTAAGACTGAAGGTCGTCTTTTAAAGTGGCAGATTTATACTATTACTATTTACCTTAACCGGAAGCTGCAGGTTTACAGAGTAGAAATACATGATAAACTGAGAAAACAAAAACAGAATAACTCTTCTCACCATGTCGGTGATCGGTTCCTTTTCAGATGCTCCTGTAGAACAATCAGAATATTTTTATATAAAATGTTAATATTCAGTATGCATTGTGGTAAACCCAGTAAAACTAACAACATTAAGCTGTTCTATGTTCTTATAAAGGATCTTCTGGATAAACTCACTGCTCCTGTTTTTAATGCTTTGGAAACCTAAGAAAACTGAGTTGAAACTGGTTTAAATCATTTTGTTAGTTTTAGTTCTTCATAGCTGCTCAAAGGAGGCGAAGATAGCAGAAAAATCCAACACGTAAACATTTAGAAAAAAATCAAATTTAAAATATATTTGGGGAAATGTGAGACAGACCTGTGTTGAGTTAATTAACTGATTGCAAAGGAAAATTGCAGGTGTTTGTATGAAGAAGCTGTGGATTGTGGCAAAGTACCTGAACTAATTAAAAAACTGAGTCAGCTTTAAAAGATTCTCAGACAGAGTTATCTGAGATGTAAACTCATCATGAGAGAGAACAAAAATACTACGTGCACCTTGTCAGTACTGGGTTCCAGCCCATTTTTACCTTCAGAACTGATTTATCTGCATGGCACAGACTCATCGAGGTGTCAGAGACGTTTTGGTTCTTATTGACATGATTTCATCACACTTCCTGCAGATTTGGTAGCTGGTACCTCCTATTCTAACTGATCCAACGCTGCTCTGTTGGACAAAGATCTAGTGACCGTGGACTTAACGAGAGTCCAGAGAACTAGAGAAACTAGTTCCAGCTTTGTCCTGCTGGAGGTATCCATCAGAAGATGGGTCCACCGTGGTCATAAAGTGTTGCTTGGTTAGCAGTAAGAGGCCTAAAGTTTAAAGATATTAGCCCCACTTCATGACACCAACAACAGCTGAAGTCTGTATTGTTGAAACAATTCATGTTGTTTCCACCAAATTCTGACTCGACTGTCTAAATGCTGTAGCTGACAGTGAGACTCAGTGGACCAGAAAATGTTCTGCTGTTGTTTTTATCCTGTGGTCTTCTGGTGCTTTAAGGCGCAACATGTTGAATGATCAGACATGATGTTCTGCAGAACTTGGTTGGTTCCGTTCTATAAACTGGAACCTGTCAGCCCATTCTGCACCAAATCAACAAATTTAGCAAATTGTCTTTTAAGTTAACTGAACTGCTGTCGTGTGATTGGCTGAGTCATGAGTCATGTTAATAGGCGAATGAAGGAGTGTACCAAATAATTAAACGGACAGTGGAGGTGCACTGTGTTCTTTATGTACCGAACTGAGGAATGTTGAGAAGCAGCAGTTTGGAACAGGAAGACACAGCCTTTTGTGTTCAAAAATACCAAGATGCGGTTGTTTAAACATCACTGTGCTGGTTTCTGTTTAAGAACAAAAAACGTTTCTTAGGTATAAGAAAAAGAAAAGAAACCCAGAAGTCTGAATAAAACTCACCAGGTTCTGTAGAGTCCATGATCCGTGGCGTCAAACTCAGAAGAAAAGTCTAATTTTAATAACATAAGAAAAGTATTTTTTAAAGAATCTCACAGAGAGCTTTGTAAATACTGACAACTTCACCTCATATAAGGTATTAAACAGAAATAATGGTGGCAACTTTGAGTTTGTTTCAAATCAGTCAGATTTTCACTGAAGCTAAAAAAAACCCTAACTTTTCTAAATCCACCAGCTTTAAATTAAATCTGTTTGATGAGAAATAAGGTCTGCTCACCTGCTGGTTTAAACGCGCTCTGAGGTGATGAGACTGAAGAGGTGTGATTTAAAGATAGCAAATAAAGAAAGTAACTCAACCTGTTTTGTGCGTGTGTTGAAAAATCTGTTACTTTCTATTTATAGTCTTTTTAAGATTTTATTTTCAAGCCTTATTTGGATATTCTGAGGCACTTCATGAATAAATGAGTGAAATGAATAGAATAATTTTTGCTTAATGTATATTTTTTCAGATCTCTTATATTCAGGCCAGAAAAGAACTCCATTTCTCAGAAGCTAATGTTGTGGTTTTGCTCTTTGCGTTCTATGAAAGAGGTGGACGGGCGTGACATGGAAAACAAGCGTTAGCTGGCATGTTTTCATTGTTTTTGATTCTGGCAAAGATTACTGTCACACCCATCGGTTTAACAGAAATACCAAAAGCATTATACAGTCAGGTTGGTTACTGTTTCCATCACATTTGCAGTAGTAAACAAAAGGTTTTACTCCTGCCAGAAATGGTTGTTTTAAGGATTTTTCGTTTTTTTCAGTTTTGAGAACAGTGCATGCATTTTTTTCCTTTCTGATATACCATATAGATCTACTGTTTTTAAGCATCTATTGTTTAGTCATATGCATATATTATTATATAATATACATATGTTTTTTTATTTATTGTGTGTATTGGGCAGTTTTAAAGGGGCCATATCATGCAAAATCTACTTTTTTAGCCCTAAAAATCTCTTCCAAATGTAACGTTTCTGGCACTGGAGCTGATCTAATTACCATTCAGCACACTTGTTCAGTTTTCACCCTGCCTGCAATTAACTTCCAGTGTTTTCACCTGTTCTCACCTCCATTTAAACTCCGTTCTGATCAGTCTCCAGTGCCAGAACGTCACCTCTGATCTCTGCCCGTATGTTCATGGTAAGATCACTCAACCTCAGTATTTCTGTTATTTTACCTGTCTGTTGCCCGACCTGATCTGTCCTGTTTTTTGAGTCTGCCCCAGCTTTTTGTTTTTCCCTGGATGTCTGTCCTGTACCTCTGTGGATCGTTTTTTGCCTGCCCAGATAACCCATCATCTTTTTAATAAAACCATCAAGCATCAGCTCCGTGTCTGGCTTACATTGGATTCAACCTCAGCAAATCATCACACCAAATGGCAGACCACTACAAAAGGAGCTCCTCGCCTGGTTTAGGGAGACCAGGTCGCCCTTTTGGTGCCAGACCTGGGGAGACAGTTAAAAGCTGAAATAACAACAAGCAATGCAGATTGGAGAGCAGTAGGAGAACTCAGCAGAGTGAGAGAAATAGGCCCTGATGTCCTCCAGTAGTCTAAGCCTATAGCAGCATAACTATAGAGGTAGCTCAGAGTAACATGAGCCACTCTAACTAGAAGCTTTGTCACAAAGGAAAGTTTTAAGCCAAGTCTTAAAAGTAGACGGGGTGTCTGCCTCACGGACCAAAACTGGGAGTTGGTTCCACAGGAGAGGAGCCTGATATCTAAAGGATCTGCCTCCCATTCTACTTTTAGAGACTCTAGGAACCACCATTAGTGCCAGGGCGCCACGATAAACATGCCTCTTCAATGGAGAACTGGGAAACACAACTGGGTGTCAGGCAGGGGTGGTGGTCCCAATTTTTAAGATAGGGGACTGGAGGGTGTGTTCCAATTATGGAGGGATCACACTTCTTAGCCACCCTGGGAAAATTTACACTGTAGTGTTGCACAGGAGGCTCCGACTGATCCTCAAATCCAGGAGGATTTGAGGATCACATCTTAACCCTCACAGAATTACAGACAGGATCATAGGAGTATGTATGGAGATAATTTCCTGCCAAAACGTTGTAAGCAAAAAAATGTGTTGCACACAAATAAAACCTGTTTTGCACACAAAAAGATATGTTTCACACACAAAAAATTGTTTTGCAAACTGTTCGCCAACCTTGCACTCAAAATATCATTTATAAGTTTTCCTCGAGTACAAAACGGTCTGTGCTTGCACAAAACAGCCTCTGCTCGAGTACGAAACAATCCCACCACCGCTGCGGTAAATTTGTGCCAAAAGTCACGTGATGCATTGAGTTGTTGTTCAGACTTCCCGACAGCAGGGGGCGCACCCAAAAAAACTGAAACGCACCGGTTTGGCTGAGGAAGAGAGACGTGATAACACAGCTAACAGCATCAGCACCCCACAGGTAACTTTCAAAACTTTCCCGGTGAAAAAGTAACAGCTCACTGATAGATCATGTAAGATTTTAGTTAAAGGCCCTGTTTAGTTTTATCTCTGATCTAAAAATGCTGTGTAACGGACTTTTGAAAAATAATGTATTTAGACTATGATTTGATCTTTACTCTCCTTTCAGAATTAAACGTCTTTGGAGACGTGTGGTGCGCAGGAACTAACATACACAACAATGTGCTGCACTCAGGAGAGGACAACAATTCGCTTGACCTGTCAAACATGTTAGATAACTTCTGTTGTCACCATTTATTTGTCCCAAGACTACAACTAAGTTTTCACACCATCAGCAGTGGCTGAGATGACCATTCACTCAGAACTGAGGGGAATCTAACACTCAGTCAGTTATGGAAGATGGGAAGCATCCAGCATGGTGTAGTAGAACCAGAAATCACAGAGGTAAGAAGGATTTTTTTGTGCTGGCTATTATACAGTTTCTCACATTAATGCGTATATTTCAAACCAGAAATGAATTTATCTGATCATTTATCTGATCACTCCAATACAACAAAACATTGAGTACATCAGAGAGGTGGCACTGAAACTGGTTTCTTTGAAATCTGTTTATTATGATCCTTCAAAATAATTAATGGATTTTGGAGTCATTTGCTTTTCCATCCTTAGCTTCATAAATTTAATTATATTCAGTAAGTTGTAGCAACAGAATCACGGCCTCTTTTTTTATTCTCTATATATCTTTCTTGCAGGGACTCTGCCTGCCTCATATTGACTGGGACAACAGTGGACTGCTGGATGACCCACACTGTGGGGTCACTATTTCTGAAACTGGCAATGTGTTGAGCCCTGAACAACTTGGTAGCACTGAGGGCAGCCATGGATGCACTGGGACATTCTGAATCTGAATCGCACGGCTCAGAATATATATATATATATATATATATATATATATATATATATATATATATATGTTGCTACTCTCCAGTATGACCAACACTTTACGGGTTTAATCTTATTGTGGTTACCATTGTTGCAAAAGGTTTTTAAGTAGTAAAATCTAGCCAGGGAAATGTAACTAAGTTAGTGCATTCACTGAATAAAAGTGTAGAACTGCTGGGATTATGATGGTAAATGTGTATGGTACTGTATAAAAATTTTGAAAATGCTGAGGTTATTGGAAAAAAGGACACATGGAGCTGTTAATAAACCTGAGGATGCAAACAGTGTGGGAAAATTAAACAGTCCTTTATTTTCCACATTGCATAATAAACATACCCTTTCATAAAGTCTTCATTTCCAATTCTTACCAATATCAATCAAAGTGAATACACCTTTCCACAAGGATTGCTTTTATTGTTGAAATCAAGACTGAAAGAACTCCATTAATTCTCCAGGTTTTTCCCAGTAAACAATCCATGTATTACCATAAAGCGGGCTGTATAAAACAAACTGGCTGATGAAATGGATGAAGCCAAAAACAGGACTATGAAAAACAATTTCTGCATGTAAGACTGTCAGGAAATTTAGAACCTCAAACCTGGCCTTTTTTTTCCAGCCTAAACGGCTCCACTAAGAGCTATGAAGGACATGCTGCAACAGTTAGTGATCAAAGTAGTTAATACTGGGAACTAAAACGGTTACATATTAAGTTATTTTTAAACAAGCTCAAATCATCTGCCGTATGTTTAAAGATTACATAAAATTTTGAATTGTTCAAGTCTTGGTAGTCTTGTGATGGAAGTCGGCGTGTCTCAAAGCAGGTTGATGATCTGGTAGCCTTCCATCCAGCCCAGAACTTTGATGACCTTCACCTCATCAGTGGATGCTGGAAAACAGATATGTGTTATGGATATGTAAAGGATAATACTCCTCTTAAAGAAAAAAAAAAAAATTACCAAGAGGAAAACAAACGTTTTAAGAAAATATCTGCCCATGTGGCCAATTCCAGCTGTGGTTTTTGCCATGGCCAAACCAATTTTATTAAGTGCACAACACATATTTGCAATTGGGCACAGATGACCTCATTTTTACTTTGAAGAAATTAAGGAGTTAGAAAGGTAGTGAGATATAATCTAGATCTGCTGCTATATGCTTTACTTGTAACATTCATATTTAAGTTAGAAAACGCAATTTTTAATTAATTTCCTTACCAATTTTCAAATAATCAATATCCACTCGTTGCAATTATTTTAAATTGCTTAAGAATCCGTTTTGCACATAAGCATACATGCATTGGTTTAACAGTTTTAGGATAAATTATCATATCCAAACACCAATTTAGGTTTACACCAATAAGAACAATAGACAGTCAGTTGAAAACAACATAAAAACACATAATCTGTTAACAATGCATTTATCTGGGTATCCACTCAGGTACTATTTATTTGACAACAAAGTAAAGGGAGAAGCCAACCAGTGGGGTTACATTACAAAGCAAAAGTTGTTTTAGCATGGCGTTCAACCTAAGGCTAGCTTTCATGTAATTTGCTCTAAAACGTAACATGGTCCCTTACTGTAACACAGCAGTACCTTTAACTGAAATCTTACATGTTCTATCTGCAAAGTGAGCTGATACTTTTTCACCGGGAAAGCTTTGAAAGTTACCTGTGGGGTGCTAATGCTGTTAGCTGCACTGAGCTATGATGTCACGTCTCTCTTCCTCAGCCAAACCGGCGCGTTTCAGTTTCTTTCGGGTGCGCCCCCTGCTGTCGGGAAGTCTGAACAACAACAACAACAACTCTTAATGCATCACGTGACTTTTGGCACAAATTTACCGCAGCGGTGGTGGGATTGTTTCGTACTCGAGCAGAGGCTGCTTTGTGCGAGCAGAGCCAGTTTTGTACGAGCACAGACCGTTTTGTACCCGAGGAAAACTTATAAATGATATTTTGAGTGCAAGGTTGGCGAACAGTTTGCAAAACAATTTTTTGTGTGTGAAACATATCTTTTTGTGTGCAAAACAAGTTTTATTTGTGTGCAACACATTTTTTTTGCTTACAACGTTTTGTCAAGAAATTATCTCCATAAGTATGCTTCTCCATTCTACATGTCTTTTGTGGATCTGAAGAAAGCTTACAACTGTGTACTTTGTGGGAGTGCGGGTGCGGGAGTATGAAGTAACTGGACAGCTTTTGAGAACTGTGCAGTCCTTGTATGCCCAAAGCATAGCCATGTCCACACTCATTCACAGTGTGCATTGGGGCCTTGGAGGCTTTGGTCCTGGGGAATACGTCACTGGGGTTTTGGGCCGGAGCATGCTCGGAGGAGTTTTTTGCATTATACCATCTATAAATTGTTCAGTATATAAGTTATAAATTGTTCAGAAAACTAGATTCTACTGTCGACATTACATGTGCAAAGAATTATGCAGCTGAGGTAAGACCAACGTTATGGAGGTTTTAGTGAATCAATAAATATGTAGGTGATTTCACTTTTGGCACAAATTGGTATATTTATTTTGGCACCATTTACAAGATTTGAGATTTTTTTGTGTTTATCTTTAATTGCTGTGCACTAAAAACAATCTTAGCAACGGACACGCACAATTGCAACGCATTACCTGCACAGTGCACTGCTGCACAGTGATAACTCATGATCAATCCTCTTCATCAGGCACACCTGTAAATTGAGTTTGGATTGGTTGAATTTTACATATGACTCCTCCTTTTAAGCTAGTAGAATCAAGCTAGATTGAACCTCACAATAGGGGTGAAAAAGGGCCTTTGGGGCAACAATAACGAAGGATTCAGACCAAAGCATTACAGTTCTGACAGCTGACTGATTTCAATATTAAAAGGAAGAATTTGAAAAGCATTATTTGTTCCCTTTAAAAGTAGATAGGTTGACAGGGTGACTTTTTTCAATTTACAATTAAATTAACTTATTGTTTTAAGTTATAGCCCAGACACCATGCATGGGTTGTATCAGTATGTGGTAAATTAATAAACCTCTGTGGATCACTTACTATAGCAGTTGAATACTTTTTAATCAATATTCAACAGAAATCACTCTCATTAATACCATTTTCCATTTATCAGTAACCAAATGTATCAAAATTATATCTTTCTTAAAGTCAAGCAGATTAAATTGCAACTCATGAAATGAAAATCATATCCGGTAAAATCTATTTATTGTCAGAATCACATCACCACTTCTGTTAGAAGCTGAATTATTATCTCCGAACTATTCTCTACTCACCCCTTTAACTGTGGCGCATTCATAACTAACAATTAGAATTAAACTGTGAACAATCAGAAAAAGCTTAAATTAGGGTGAAAGACACAGTCAAACTTTAAACAAGTGGACCAGACTCCATGGGGTCTGATTATTGGTTCTGTTTCCGCTGGTTGACCGAAACATCTCTGCTGTTCACTGACGCGGCGATCACACAGGTTTCATCACTGCGATGTCATCAAGGATAAATTACAGATAAACAGGACCTCTTTTTTCATGGTCTTAAAGAAAAGGAATTAAAAAGAAAGTTACCTTTATGGTTGAGAAGTTTCTGGAAAAAGAAGACACACCTCAAAGACTTTAACTGAGGAGCATGTTTAATTTGATATATAGTCACACGTATTCGCATTTTTTACAGTTTAAAAAATGAAAGGATAAGAGCTTCATAGTAACGTGCGTTTAAGGTCAATTTATGTGCTTTTTTAACACAACAATATAAAACTTTATCTACAAGAAGTTTCATTTGGATTCACCTTGAAGAAACTGAATTTCATACATTTTAAACATTTTGAAATTAGTTACATACAATAATGAAAAACTAAACCATCATTCAGTTTACTTAGTCAGTTTTTCTTGATTTAAAAAAGGTTTAGTGCCACCGGGTTTACTGCGCTGCTTCTAGACGTATTTAGTCATCAGGTGGACGACCTGCAGGGAATAGCCTGGGGTCAGACGTTGAACCTTGGACTGCTGGTGGATTGCCTCCATGGTGGACCTGCTCTGTCACTGAACTACCAGATCATACTTTACAAAGATTTCTGTCACAGATGTTTACTGGAAAATAATGAATTATTCTGTGTAATAGAAAGATACATGATGCTAAACTTTCAGAGTTACGAGATTGTATGACTGTTTCTTTACTGTTTTAATTATGTGATGTTAACATATTTGGTAACATAGCTGGGGATTATTACGTGATTTTGCATGTTTTTTCCAAGTGTTTAATAACTGGTAGGAAAGGACTGAAGGCCTTGAAGATTCCGCTCATCTCCGCTTGTTTTCTGGCTTCTTCAAAGAATTTTCTTCTCATGTCTTCCATTTTTTTCTGGTATTTTTCCTCCATTTCTCTGAGCTCCTTTTCATGCAATTCTCTTAGAATTCTTTCCTCAATCTTTTTTGAGTTTTCGTATTTTTCTCTCTCCTTTTCATATTCTTCTTTAAGGTTATTTATCCTCATGTCCTCCTGCAGCCGTCTCTGTTTTTCTTCCCGGCGTCTGTTTTCCCACCACCCTCGTTGTTCCTTCTCCATCAGCCTCTGTTTCTCCTCCAGTTCTCGTCTCTTTATCTCCAAGGATTGCTCAGCAACTCTATCTGTTAATCCTGATTTCATCATTTTCTCCAAAGCTACCAGCTCGTCCATCAACTGCAGCTTTTCCATTTCTTCTTCCTTTTCCCTCTGTCTCTCTTCTTCCTCCCTATATTCCTGCTCTTTCTTTCTCTGCTCAGTTTCTCTCCTGATTTTATCTTCCATTTCCTGCAGTGATTTACTCTGTAATTGTATTTCTGCTCTTTCTTTTTGAAGTTCTTTTCTCATGCCCTCTTTTTCTGCTGCATGTTGCCTTTCAAGTTCTTCCACCTTCTTCTTCATTTCTCCTTCCTTGTCTTTTAGAATATTCTCCATTTTCTTCTTTATTGCAGTTTCTGCCTCCTGCAGCATCTCATTGGTGAAGCATTTGCCTCCATTTTCTTTCACCATGGTGTCGATCTTTCTGATCAGCTCTCTCACCTGAGCACGGTTTTCTATGTTATTATTTTTAAACACATGGTACCTTCCTCCACAGTCAGCGATTAGCTTCTTGAAAGAATCTTCACTTTCATTTTCAAGGTACTCATCAATGGTGAGGCCATCATTCTCCAACATATCTCCTCCAGTTAAAAGAACGATGGTGAACTTTTCTGAATTCTTCCCAAAGATGTTCTTGATATTTTCTAAGGTCTCCCTCTCCTCTAATGTGAATCTGCCGATCCGTATCACCAGCAGGAAGACATGTGGTCCTGGAGCCACATAGTTAATACACCCCGCCAACTCGTCCTGAATCTCTGCAGGACTCAGACTGTTGTCAAAGAGACCAGGTGTATCAACCACGAACACAGAACGACCGTCTACTTCAGTCTTCTCCTTTAAGCATCGCTTAGTGATAGATTTTTGGCTTAATTTGGCTTCAAACGTTTTTCTTCCCAGGATGGTGTTTCCTGATGAGCTCTTCCCACTGCCAGTCTTCCCGATCAGAACAATCCTGATATCGTTTGGATTCTCCTGGTAACCTGTGGGGTAAGATGCAGGACATTAGAAAAATTTGGAGAAACAGAAACGACAAACCAAAATAAAACTTACACTCTATCTGCAAAGTTATTTTCTATTTGCCTAAGCTCAACCAGTCGAATCCACAACAGGTTCTCCCCAGGTTCTCCAGTTGCTATCAGTTTCTGTTTCTTCATTTTCTTTGGTTGATTGTGGAGTTATGCAGAGCTTTGCGAAAGTATTCACACCCCTGGTTTTTTACCTATTTATTTATTTTATGTGACTGAGCTGCACAAAACTCCTAGACCAGGCCAAGAAGGCATTAATCAGAGAGACAGCACAGAGGTCAAAGGTCACCCTGAAGGAGCTGCAGAGGTCCACAGCAGAGACTGGAGGATCTGTCCTTAGGACCACAATTAGCTGTGCGCTCCATAGAGAAAAAAAACATTACTCAGTGACAAAAACAAGAGGGCATGTTTTGAGTTTACATAAAAAGGCACATGGGCAACACTCCAGATGTATGGAGGGAGGTGCTCTGGTCAGATGAGACTAAAACTGACCATTTTGATTACCAAAGAAAATGCTTTCTAGTCCATACCCAATACATCCCATCATTCCAAGAACACCATCCCCACAGCGGAACATCTTGCTGTGGGGATGTTCTTCAGCAGCTGCGACTGGAAAATCTAATATTTCAGCTGTCTGAATTATACTGTTCCTCTCTCAAAACATTCTGCTTATTCTGTATTCCTCTCATCATAATGCCAGAGAATTTCTACACATTTGCTGTAAATTTCTGAGACATGTGTGCCTACCTGAAAGGCCATATATTGCAAAATGTAGACTTCACAACCTTAAGTAATATTTTATTTGACTTATATAAAAACAAACGTTCAACAACAAAGTCCACAAAACCATCACCAATCTTTATTTTTTAATTTGCCTAACTGATGTCAAGCTCAAGTTATAAGTAATTAAATGCTACCTGTGTCTGTTAAACATATTTCACCGAGTGGAGTGGACGACCACTCCAAGATGGCGGCTGCACAGCATGACAGCACCAATAGCCAATAGTGGTTCATGAAGCATCTACTCTTTATATATGTCTGTTGAAGTCCAAGATGGACTCTCTTATGTTTGTAAATGCACAAAGGTTGTGAGAATTAAGCTTTTAGGTAAGGTTACCAGGCTAAACCACTCATGCTCTCTGGAAGTCAGCCGTCAAAATACACGCATCACTTACCTGCTTGCTGTCGGTGCTGATCTCTGTCTGTCTTCTACTTTACAGTCAGGGACTAAAGCTCTTCCTGTCCTCCTTGCTTACTTTCTTCCACACTCTCAATAAAGCCTTTAAACTATCTATCTGCCTCTGTGTTTGCTGTTCCAGTCATTCATAATAAAAAAAACAGTATCACAGTTCCCTGAGTTCTCCAGGAGTTCCCTCAGTTAAAATCTGAGCAGTGATGTTAGCATGACCTTTACTCTACGGAGCCACCTAGAGGACATGGGAATTTATATTTTATTTTGTGCTTCTTCGCAAAAGTATTGCGTTACTTTGTAATAACCTAGTAGACGATTCATGCAGCATATTGAATACTTAAAGTCTTTTTACTACAATATAAGGTTGTATAAGGTTTTTTCATGTGTGTTAATATATAGTTAGTGAAATATCTGAAGTTTTATTTCATTCCTTTAGGATACAAATGTACCACAAGCTTATGTGCAAAATGCAAAAGTAAAATGGGTTAAACATGGACTTTCCATCTGTTTCCATTCCTTCCAAGACAAACAAAAACTTTCTGGAAGAAGTAAAGAAAGAAAAAAACCTGTTCAAACTATTTGGACTATTTTTGAGTTATTTTAGCTAATAAATAAAGTCATCTGACAGTTTTGATTGTGTCCTTTTTGTGTTGGTAGTCTGGCTAATAAAGGGCCGTTTTTATGTGCAGTCCCATCTCAGCCTGACACAAACAAACATGAACATGCAGTTAATGGATCGATTTTCAATCTGTTTTCTGCACCAAAGAGTTAAGAATATATAAACGTGTTTTCACTGATGCTCTTTAAAGATATTTGCAATTTTATTTTTAACCTTATATTGTAGCAGAAAAACTTTTACTTTCAATAAGCTGCATGAACTGTCTACTTATTGCGAGTTAATGCAAAATAAAATAAAAAAAATCCCATGTCCTCTAGGGGCTCCATAATACATCACACTAATTTAGATAAATCTTTTTTTTTTTTTTTTAAATAAAGCTTAATTTTTATTATACTCGTTCTCAGCTGTTTACCATCAAATATGATGTACAAATGTTTTAGGTCATAAGTAATACGAGGGAGTAAAAGGTGAAGGAAGCTGGGTGAATCCTGTTGTTAGATATCAGAACTGTAGCTTCCACAGCGACACATCTGTCGGGACTTTGGACCAAACTAATATCTTTAGAAAGCTTTATCTCCCTCTATCATCCTGTTATCTCCAGACACTCTTCAACAAAAATCCAAAAATCTAACCTTCCCACATTGACATCAAGGGTTTCCGGCTGCTGATTGGTTCTGGTTTCCTGTTCTGCTGGAAGGAACCCTGGACTGGTGGCTGCTGCTGCTGCTGCTGCTGATGGGCTGCAAGAACACAGAAAGGCTTTAGGTGGCGCTACTGTTTTAGTCACATTTTTAGGCAAGGCAAGGCAAATTTAGTTGTATAGCACAATTCAGAACAGAGACAATGCAAAGTGCTTTATATGATTAAAATACAGGAGATAACCCCAGTAAAAAAAAAAAAAAACACGTTGGTCAACATCTAAATATATTTTTTAATCTAATCATGGTCACCAATTAACACTCCAGTTTTCTACCAACACAGTTCCTACCTGTAAGCAAATAATTTTGTACCAATGGTATAAAATAGTCCTATGTTTTATTTTATTTTAATTTATACAGGTATATTCATTGAGATCCAAGATCTTATTTTCAAGAGATATCTTTGTTAAAGCAAAACAAACAAAAAACAGTAAAGTTTTAAATAGTAGAAATGAAGCAATTAAAACATTCAACTTAATTGAATAATCTCATGAAATATGATTTAAAAACAATAACCTGCATAAGAAGACTTTTGTTTTGGTCTTAAAATAAATGTAAGTTGTCCCAGAGAGAAAAACAGAGCCGATAGTTTCAGATCCTGCTGTGGAGAGGTCCATGTTGATGGAGAAGAGTAGGAAAAATACTTTTTCCCCCCAAGTTCTGATGGTACTGATGGACCGCTGAAGGAGAAGAAGCTCTGAAATCAAAGCTGGACTGTTTAAGTGACAGGTGTGAGGGCAGTAAGGCAGTTACAGTCCAAGGAAGGCTTTATAGAAGAAAAGGTACCTATGCATGAGTCTACGGATCGATAATGATGGACAGGTCGCGCAAGAACATAAATTACAGTGCTGAGAGGTCTATACCCAGTTATGAACCATAATACTCCATGATAGAGCAACACATGCAAAGAGGTCAACTGATCCATTCACACAACATCACAGTGATCTACCAGAGGCAGGACGGTCATTAAACATGAACTGTAAGAAAAGCCAGATCTGAAGAAAAACCCTAGTTTGATCTTCAGCTTCTTTATAACAACTTATTATGTTTTTTTATTGTGTTTAGTATTTTAGCATATTCTCTGATTATGGTTTTCCCCAGTGTGGTCCTGTAATGTTTAATAACCAGTCTTCTTAACCCCAGCAGAGGGATTTACTCACACGTTGCAGATGAAAAGCAGAACGATGACATCAAGCCTCGTAGGGGACTGTTGTGTCAATTAATAACTTGTTTTAACTATGCATTCATATCACCAGAGGCAGGCAGTGGGTTCCTGATACTTCAATCTCAAAATAAGAAACAGCAAAACGATGAACTGACCAGCACCATAAAGTGGATGGGTCAACATGTATCATGTCTCGTATGTTTGTAAATGCACAAAAGTTGTGAGAATTAAGCTTTTAGGTAAGGTTACCAGGCTAAACCACTCATGCTCTCTGGAAGTCAGCCGTCAAAATACTTGCATCACTTACCTGCTTGCTGTTGGTGCTCATCTCTGTCTGTCATCTATTTTACAGTCAGGGACTAAAGCTCTTCCTGTCCTCCTTGCTTACTTTCTTCCACACTCTCAATAAAGCCTTTAAACTGTCTATCTGCCTCTGTGTTTGCTGTTTCAGTCATTCATAATAAAAAAACTGACAGTATCACAGTTCCCTGAGTTCTCCAGGAGTTCCCTCAGTTAAAATCTGAGCAGTGATGTTAGCATGACCTTTACTCTACGGAGCCACCTAGAGGACATGGGAATTTATATTTTATTTTGTGCTTCCTTGCAAAAGTATTGCGTTCCTTTGTAATAACCTAGTAGACGGTTCATGCAGCGTATTGAATACTGAAAGTCTTTTTACTACAATATAAGGTTGTATAAGGTTTGTCCATGTATGTTAATATATAGTTAGTGAAATATCTGAAGTTTTATTTAATTTCTTTAGTATACAAATGTACCACAAGCTTATGTGCAAAATGCAAAAGTAAAATGGGTTAAACATGGACTTTCCATCTGTTTCCATTCCTTCTAAGACAAACATAAACTTTCTAGAAGAAGTAAAGAAAGAAAAAAAACTGTTCAAACTATTTGGACTAGATTTTTGAGTTATTTTAGCTAATAAATAAAGTCATCTGACAGTTTTGATTGTGTCTTTTTTGTGTTGGTATTCTGGCTAATAAAGGGCCATTTTCATTGGCAGTTGTGTAGCAGAAAAACTTTTACTTTCAATAAGCTGCATGAGCTGTCTTGTTATTGCGAGGGAATGCAAAATGAAATTTAAAAATCCTATGTCATCTAGGGGTTCTGTGATATCTCAGACTAATTTAGATAAATCTTTGTTTTTTAGAAAATAAAGCTTAATTTTCATTATATTCGTTCTCAGCTGTTTACCATCAAATATGATGTACAAATGTTTTAGAGGTAATATGAGGGAGTAAAAGGTAAAGGAAGCTGGGTGAATCCTGCTGTTAGATTTCAGAACTGTAGCTTCCACAGCGACACATCTGTCGGGACTTTGGACCAAACTGATATCTTTAGAAAGATTTATCTCCCTCTATCATCCTGTTATCCCCATACACTCTTCAACAAAAAAATCCAAAAATCTTACCGTCCCACATTGACAATATAGGCTTCCTGCTGCTGATTGGTTCTGGTGTCTTGTTCTGCTGGAAGGAACCCTGGACTGGTGGCTGCTGCTGCTGCTGCTGGTGCTGCTGCTGCTGCTGGGCTGCAAGAACACAGAAGGGCTTTAGGTGGCGCTACTGTTTTAGTCACATTTTTACCAAAATAAAAGGCTACATTGCTTCCAGTCAGAAAAAAAAACATGTTGGTCAACATCTAAATATATTTTTTTAATCTTATCCTGGTCATCAATTCACACTCCAGTTTTCTACCAACACAGTTCCAAGAAGAACTAAAGAAAGAAATAACCTCTTCAAACTATTTGGGCTATTTTTTTTTTTGTTATTTTAACTAATAGATAAAGTTATTTAACAGTTTTAATGGATCAGTTTTCTGCATCAAACAGTTAAGAATATATAAATGTGTTTTCACTGATGCTCTTTAAAGGTATTTGCACTTTTAAATCAAACCTTATATTGTAACAGAAAGACTTTGATAGTCGTAGTTATTGTGAGAGAGCACAAATCCCATGTCCTCTAGATCAGGGGTGTCCAAAACTTTTTATACATGGGCCAAAATTCTCAAGTCAAAGGAACTCCAGGGCCAAAAAATTAACACATTTGTTTTTAAACCAAACCAATCATTAACTTTTTTACCTGCTCTACAAAATATGCTAATTTTAAATAAATACATTAGTCAGTTTTCTGTAGGAAATGAATGTGGAAATGATTGTACATACAAAACTAAAAAAGGGTTTAGCTCATTTGTTGCATTCATCCAGGCTGGAAATTCAATCAATCAATCAAATTTTATTGTCAGTTACAATTTGCATTGCAATCGAAAAGTCAGTTCCAGTACAACCGTCCATCACATAAACAAACATTTTGGGGGGAACGATTGACTGAAGCCTTGCGTTGCCAAGGAACGCAGCCAGTCAGCCGCTGCTAAATAGCGCAGCCGTCAAGGCCGCATTCCTCCAAACAGCCCGAACCCCGCCTACACGGAGTTCACGAGGCGCTGCCCTTGAACTGTCGAAGGAAGTGCAACAACATGGGGGAAAGAGGGGGGGGAGAAAAATAGAGACAGATGTTTGCCTATTTATGCTCTCACCAATAAAGACACAAACAACCGACACAAAAAAACCCTCATAGCACGAAAAGCACAAATAACACAAGACAACATGTATGCAGAAGGTAAACATTTGAGACCTGTCGCGTGTGTGTAATTCATCAGTTTTATGAGTATCAGTTATGCGTGTGTGTATGGGCGAAAGTGTTTTATCTCCGTGAACACTCTCCAGAGGCCATTGTCCTTGATGTTATCAGCCGGCCCACAGTTCAGAGAAGCATCCTCAGGTGTCAGCGGGGGAGGGGGGTAGCCGGGGGCTTTTCTGAGCACTCTCCGCCATAACAATCCAGGAGTAGATAGGGAGGGAATCCAAATATGTTATTTGTTATAAGACAAGCTGCACTGCCTTTTCTGTCAGCTTTTAAGTCTTTTGCTGGCTCCACATAAATCCAATTTTCCAAATTATTGGGCTTTTTCGCGCTTCACATCCAGATTTTATCCCATCTCCCCTTGAGTTCAACCACCAAAGTCAGTCTGTGTTCCAACACAGGCAGCTTTTCGGCTTTGCTCCATTTACGTGGCAGGTTTGTCCGTTCACAGCCATAGTGATGCAGCCGGCAGCCTGATCAAGGCCAAATCTCTCCGACATCCGCTGTATTTGCCGATACTTCAAAAATCCACAAAAAACAATAAGTAGAGATCCCAGTATCCTTAATCCAATGTGAAAATTTCAAACGTCCAGGAATGACAAGGTCGAAAGACACACCGTTTTCCTCCAGGAATTTAGGGTGTATCTCACAAAACAAGTCAAATCAGGACCGGACGGGTCCCCCTTCCGTTGCCTACCCGTCGAAAAAAATGTATCAATAGTATTGAGAGACCAGCTTACCAGATCCATGTTTTTCAGAGTTCGGTTGATAGGAAGAAAGTGCTCAGAAGACAAGACATAGCAAAGCAGGAGAGGGGGAGGCGAGGGGGGTAAAAGCTGCAGAGAGAGAAAAGACACGACCGACCTCGGAGAGAGACAAATTATTTTGAATAATTTAATTTGACTAGTTAACAATAATAAACTGAACTCTTTTTGGTCTAGTAATATAAGAATAGTGTTTGGGTCGGTTGCTCTTTGAAAACATTTTCTGTGACTAGCCAATTTTAATAATTAAATTCAAAGCACAGTTTAATGCAACAAAGAGTAAATTTCAGTAATTAAATATTATTGGACATACAGTATGTTACTATGAAATTAAAGAGAATGTAAAATGTTTGTTTATTAATAGATGAATACTTTGTGTTATACTTAACATTTTCAATTGTAGGATTTTAATGTTTCTGCAATAATTTTGCCAAATCTTTCTTGAAATACAGTTGAGGGGGGCACCCAGAATCGGAATGGCCCCCGGGCCGCACTTTGGACATGCCTGCTCAGGGGGCTTTGTAGTACATCACACTAATTTAAATAAATGATTTTTTTTAAAATAAAGGTTAATTTTCATTATGGGGGAATTCAAGTATCTTGGGGTCTTTTATTACGAATGAGGGGAAGATGGAGCGGGAGATCGACAGGTGGATTGGTGCAGCGTCTGCTGCCGATCCGTTGTGGTGAACAGAGAGCTGAGCCAAAAGGCGAAGCTCTCGATTTACCGTTCGATCTACGTTCCTACCCTCATCTATGGTCACGAGCTTTGGGTCGTGACCGAAAGAACAAGATCCCGGATACAAGCGGCTGAAATGAGTTTTCTCCGTAGTGTGTCTGGGCTCTCCCTTAGAGATAGGGTGAGGAGCTCAGTCATCTGGGGAGGACTCAGAGTAGAGCCGCTGCTCCTCCACGTCGAGAGGAGCCAGTTGAGGTGGCTCGGGCATCTGGTTAGGATGCCTCCTGGACGCCTCCCTGGTGAGGTGTTCCGGGCACGTCCCACCGGGAGGAGGCCCAGAGGGAGACCCAGGACACGCTGGAGGGACTATGTCTCTCTGCTGGCCTGGTAACGCCTTGGGATTCCCCTGGAGGAGCTGGGCCAAGTGGCTGAGGAGAGGGACGTCTGGGCCTCCCTACTGAAGCTGCTACCCCCGCGACCCGACCCCGGATAAACGGAAGAAGATGGATGGATGGATGGATGGATAATTTTCATTATACTCACTCTCAGCTGTTTACCATACAACATTATTTAAAAAAAATTAGACATAATATCAGGGAGTAGAAGGTAAATGAAGTTTGGTGAATCCTGTTGATAGATGTCAGAACTGTAGCTTCCACAACGACACATCTGGTTCTGACGGCACAACTAGTCGGGACTTTGGACCAAACTGATATCTTTAAAATCTTTATCTCCCACCCCTCTATCATCTTGTTACCCCCAGAGACTCTTCCAAAAAAACAAAAA
Source organism: Fundulus heteroclitus (assembly GCF_011125445.2). Taxonomy (NCBI): domain Eukaryota; kingdom Metazoa; phylum Chordata; class Actinopteri; order Cyprinodontiformes; family Fundulidae; genus Fundulus; species Fundulus heteroclitus. Next base: position 21,979,539 of record NC_046372.1, read on the forward strand.
CAAAAAAAAAACATCTTACCTTCCCACATTGACATGAAGGGTTTCTGGCTGCTGATTGGTTTTCGTTTAATTTTAAACTGGTAATAAACCTTGACTTGTGGCTGCTGCTGCTGCTGCTGCTGCTGCTGACGGGCTGCAAAAACACAGAAGGGCTTTAGGTGGCGCTACTGTAGGTGGATAATTCACCCAAGAATATAAACTACAGTGGTAAGACGTCTATACTCTATGAACCATAATGCTTCATTAAAGACAACATCAAACACATTGAAAGAGGTCAACTGAATCATTCACACAACACCACAGTGATCTTCCAGAGGCAGGACGGTCATTAGGAAAAGATGCTTCCTGCACTGAAAGAAAAGCCAGAAATGAATAAAAAACCTGGTTTGATCTTCAGCTTCTTTATAACAATTTATCATGTTTTTTTATTGTAATTTAGTATTTTAGCATATTCTCTCATTACAGTTTTCCCCAGTGTGCTCCAGGTGATCCTGTAATATTTAATAACCAGTCTTCTTAACCACAGCAGGGGGATTTATTCATATCCTCAGAGGCAGGCAGTGGGTTCCTGATATTTCAAGTACCAGAATAAGAAATAGCAAAACAATGAACTAACTGACCAGCACCATAAAGTGGATGGGTCAACATGTATAATTTAGGTATTAGATCTGTAAAATGGCCTGTTGGATATTTAACTTAATTTTATTACGATCCTGATGTATTTGGGTTTTGATTTTTTTAGTTTGTGTTTAGGTCTGGTTTTCTTTTATTTTGTTTTCCTTGTTAATTTTAGCATGATTACTGTTCATCTCAGTTTTTGATTGATATTCCTCAAGAACATCTAAGCAATTACTTCTAACCCAAATAAATTAAAGTATACAAAATAATGATAATAATGAGGAAAAAAAATAAACTTACAATCAAAAATACAGTACTTAATTTAACAAAACACTCAGTACTTCTGATGACATCACGTCATCATGTGACTTCCTCCCAGCGCACCACAGTCCAGAAACAAGCCTGCTTGAAAACAGAACCGGGAGAATGTTTGAAACTGAAAAAAGGTTAGAATGAATGCTAACTGAAGCAGGAACACCGTGTGTGCACCCACAATGAACCACATCAGTTTAGCTGCAACAAAAAGTAAGTTAGAGATGGTGTATGTGTGTGCAGGCGTGCTTGCATGCTGATGCGGACTTATAACCATGTCCTGGCTCGTGACGGCTCCTCCATCACAATGATGGAGAACCCTCCTCCATGGTTTTTATCTATTTTCCACAGATGATGGAGTAAAACGCGTCAATTTCTAGAAATCAGATGAGCCAGACGGAGAGTCAGACAGGAAGGATAAAGTCGATCTGGTGCATTTCAAAATAAAGGGAGGGGGGTGGAGCTGTCTGGATGCAGGAACAGATCCAACCCACGTCCATTGTGGTTGTCAGTTTGAATCCAGCTACAGACTCCCTGCTTACCCTTCCTTCTCAGCTGCTCCACATATCCCACTGAATCTCAAATGTTTTCTGAGGCCCTTTGAAGAAAGAAAGAAATTCAGCCCCCCCATCCCAAAAATGTAAATTATAGCTGTCATTCTGAAGATTACCCAGAACCTTTTTTTTAAATGCATAACATATATATGGGTTCATTTACAACATATAGCAACTAGTAGGTTTCAATATCACCACATTTTTTTTAAACATAGAATATTAACAACTATATGATATATAATATTAACAACTATTAATAAACTTTCTGTTGTCACATTTAGAATGATTAAGAAGGCCTGCATTTTCTGGACACCCCCCCCCCCACACACACACACACACACTCTTCCCACAGCACTTCTTAAGTTCTTTGCTGGTTTCTGCTTTGGACTTTATTTCCTCCGTTGCCACATTTTGCTGCCTGGTCTGTGGGCCAACATTGTTAATTCTGTTCATATTTCTTAATAAAACCTGATCATTGCACTGCTCTGCAATTTCACCATAAAATAATAATATACTTTATTTCTCTGGTAAAGAAAACTGAGTACCCAAAATTCAACCAGACAATGGAGAAGGGTTTCAACGCAAGAATCCTGGCAGCAGATGATGGGAAAATAAGAAAAGCTTGTTGATTTGGGCAGAGATCAGAAGCCTGATAGTCCATGACTCGATGCAATCTACTGGGTTTCCTTAGATTGAAAACCTTTTGACCAATCGTCTGGATGATTTGACGGAATTGACTGTTTAAAGTGCCTTGAGATGACATGTGTTGTGAATTGGTGCTTTATAACTAAAGTAGCACAGGAAGCATGTGCATGCCATAAAACTGATTGCAGTGGAGCAGATGGGTGTGGCAGAAGGCAGACAGGCACAATTCATGACATAATCACAATATTCACCTCATCCAGAAATCTTACCTTGCATCCTTGACACAATGGCTTTAACTCCTCCACTTGGCTCTGGATCCTTAGTTTCCGTAAAAGCAGGTAGGGCTGGTGGCTGCGTCTGCTGAGGGACTACAGGACCACAAACTGTCTTTAGATGGAGTCAGAATATTCATGTCATACAGATTAGACTACATCCAATCACAGGGCAGTTTAATAAAGGAATCTGCCCTGTTTGTTTGAAAAGCATTGAGGATACACTAAAGATTTATACACACTACTTAAAAAATAAAGGGATCACTTAAACAACACAATGTAACTTCAAGTCAATCACATCTCTGTGAAATAAAACTGACAACTTAAGGAGCAACACTGATTGACAATCAATTTCAAATGGAATACACAACAGGTGGAAGGTAGAGGGAGTTAGAATACCCCCCCCCCCCCCCAATAAAGAAGTGGTTCTGCAGGTGGTGAAGATTCTCAGTCATCCAGGTCATGGTCATACCAAAAAAGTTTAAATGTTGTTAAAAAGTTAAAAAGTCCAGTTGTTTTGTTTTTTTTAACTTTTTTGGAGTGGTTCTGCAGGTGGTGACCACAGACAACTTATCAGTTCCTCTGCTTTCTGGCTGATGTTTTAGTCACTTTTGAATGTTGGTGGTGTTTTCTCTCTACTGTTAGCATGAGACAGAGTCTACAACTCACACAGTTGGCTCAGGTAGTGCAGCTCATCCAGGATGGAGCATCAATGGCAGCTGTGGCAAGAAGGTTTGCCAGAGCATGGAGGCACTACCAGGAGACAGGCCAGTACATCAGGAGACGTGGAGGAGGCCGTAGGAGGGCAACAACCCTGCAGCAGGACCGCTACCTCTGCCTTTGAGCAAGCGGGAACAAGAGGAGCGCTACCAGAACCCTGCAGAATGACCTCCAGCAGTCACAAATGTGCATGTGTCTGCTCAGACGATCAGAAACAGACTCCATGACGGTGGTATGAGAGCTGATGTCCACAGGTGGGGTTTATGCTTACAGTCCAACACCTTGCAGGACGTTTGGCATTTGCCAGAGAACTCCAACAATGGCAGATTCTCCACTGGCACCCTGAGCTCTTCACAGATGAAAGCAGGTTCTCACTGAGCACATGTGAGACATGACAGAGTCTGGAAATGCCATGGAGAACGTCCTGCTGTCTGCAGCATCCTCCAACATGATTGGTTGGGATGTGGGTTAGTAATGGTGTGGAGGGGCATTTCTTTGGGGGTCACACAGCCCCCATGTGCTCACCAAAGGTAGTCTGACTGCCATTAGGTGCAGAGATGGGTTCCTCCTATTGCAAGACATGGTAGACCTCATGTGGCTGGAGTGTGTCAGCAGTTCCTGCCAGACGAAGGCATTGATGCTATGAACCAGCCCCCCATTACCCAGACCTGAATCCCACTGAGCACATCTGGGATGTCATGTCTCTCTCCATTCATGTCTCTCTGGCATCTTGTGTGCTTAAAGTGCTGTAAAACCAACAGTATTTGTGAAAAAAAGATTTGGGGACCTGTTTAATAAACATCAAAGCGTCCTCCTTAGAGAGATTTGGGAGAAAAGACGTGGCTGTTTCTGACCCACTTTCAAAGATGGCTAGAAAAAAGCCCACCTGTCTGCTCTGTCTGATTTATATATTCAAGTAAAAGTAAGTACAGTACACGCTCCAAAATTTAGCATCTGGGAGCTCCCAGTAAAGAGTGACCAGTAGAGTTAGTATCATCTTAACCACGGCTATAAAAATCCTGAGCAATCAGACAACAATTGTCAGATACCCAGTGAAAAACGTTCTATCAAGACAAATCGTCAGACCAAATGTCTCTCTTCTCGTTAAGTATTTAAAAGCCTTTATTTAGGAGTGATGCTGTCACTTTTCATCAGTTCAACTTAGTTTTGATTTCTGAAAGATTTCTGAGCAGACGGTACAGAAAAGACTGGATGGTACAAAAAAGTAGAGAGAGCTATTCTTAACACATGATTTGGTTTATTAGATTATTAATTAACTTTGATTTAAATGTTTTCTAATCAAAAAAAAAATTATTTAATTTTTTTCATGAAAAGCAATTTCTATTGATCAAACGAAAATCTAAACAGATTTTTTTCAGTCTCTGAATCTTCTGAAGTACCTCCTTAAGCATGGATGAAATTAATTTGTTATTTTCTGTGTATTTACCGATAAGGAAACCCGGATATTCAGAATGTCAAATATGATGAGACTGAAATGGAAATAAGCAAAAATAATCAACTGTTCAACTCACAATGTGGAGGAAGGAAGTCAAGGCTACTGTGCTGCTCGGTTCTGACATCATCTTCCACAACAAAAACACAGCAAAGTTCTGTTAGTTGTGACCCGCCTCTAGTTCAGTTAAAGTAATACAGTTTTAAATACACTAAATCCACCAAGCTGAATATACATCATCATTTGTGTAAAATGTACACGTAGGTTTTGTATTTCATTGATGGATAAACTACCAGATTCATCACCTGCAGATGCCTGATACCAGTTCAGATTTCATTCCACGTTATTACATTTGTCAACGTTGTGTACAACTTCTTAGTCAAAAAAAAAAAAAAAACATTAGCTTAATATTGGAAACAGGCTTTGATCTTTGGCAACTAGACTTTCACTCACTAGTTTTCTGAAAAAGTTTCAACATTTCTCCAGGAGTCTTTGGACATTGAGCAACCTGCGGCTGGAGAGCTGCTGTCTCTAAGCACATGGAGATCCATCCTTCTGGGTCCAGTCCAAGTCAGAATCAAATCAATGACCCAACTGTCACTGTTCTGGATTAGGTGGGTCGTTTGCTGTCGTGTGCCTCTAATTTATTTGGAGCTTTTAACCAAACAGAGGATGAAGTTACTGTGGTTAGGGTTCTACAGTCTGGACGGGCTGCTGAGGTCCATCTGGGATCTTCTGTACAGCCTACAAGACTTTCCAGAGCTCAGCTCTTTCCTGCTCAGATGTTTAAACACTCAAGTTTCAGTCAACACATCTTTGCTGTATGTAAGTTTTCTGCTTGGCTGATTTTCATCCACATTTCTGTATGACATTAACCATTAAAATGGAAAAGTAAAAAATAAAAAAATGAATAGTTGTAATAAATGATAGATCCATTATTTCAGATAACTATCACAAACTATTGCAAATTTGGGGTCTTGTCTTTGTTTTTAGGATTATCAATAAAACTATTGTTCGTACATACCAGGTCCTTGAGATGAATCCAAAGGTAAAGAATCTCTTTTAATGGGTTTGAGGCTTGGACCGCCACAGACAACATGGTCCCCACAGTTATTTCTTAACATGTGACTCAGGTTCCACAGCAGCTCGTTAGGGTCTTGTTGCAGCCTGATTGAGTTGTCTCCACACATCCTGATCAGGTCCTGCAGAGGCCGCTGGTGAAACGGGTAATTTGAACCTGATGTTTCCCATCCAGGTGTCGAGATCAGAACCAGCGAATGCTTAAAAGAGTCATTACTGAAGAGATCAAGAATCCTATAAAGCCTCTTCTTTTGTTGGTCACTGATATTCTGCTCGACCACCAACAGGAACACGTGAGGTCCTGGAGCTGAGAGACCCACACAATGTTCTACGTGTTCTCTGAGTCTGGGTTCAGAGATGCTTTGGCGAAGCAGGTCCGGGGTGTTTATCACAACTGCTTTTGTTGTCTTAATCATTCCAGACACTTTGATGGAGGTGTTTGATTCTTCATTTTTGTTGAAAGCATTTTTCTCTAGTAAGAAGTTTGCGACTGAACTCTTGTCAGACCAGCTGCTGCCGAGCAGAATGAGCCTCAACTCAGACACTGAAATGAAAAAAGCTAAAGTTTAGATCAACATTACATATGTGCAGGTACAGAGGCACTAAATGCAGTTTAGCATCTAACCACAATGAGCAGTAAATGCATGCAGCATAAACAGTGTGGTTTATTAGAGGTATGTTTTATAGGATATTCACAGTATTTACAGATGATAATGTATGTAAATATGGTCTCAACAATGTGAGACCTGTTTCAATCTTTTTGTCCTCAAACTCTCAATATTTGTAACTTTTATCCTGCAAAAAAAGCCAAAATTTGTTGCCAATCTTACTTCCAGGTGGACGAAAGACAACGCTGCTACTTCGACACAGCGAAGATGTTGAGGCTGTGGAGATAAAATAAATAATTGACAGGGCAAATAAAAGACAAAGATTAGATGTCAAGGTGGACAAGTGAGCAATAACTTATTAGACTAAAGAAATGGTTAAAAAGTTTGTATTTTTGGTGTTGAGTTCAGAGAAGGGAGTTTATGAGTCCAACTAAAGCTATTTTAGTTATTCACCCTAATAACTGACTATGAATATGTGTATATACACATGTTTATATATATATTTACACAAATTATACCAACCCGGAATAAGGTATATATAAATATCTACCACATTGGTCTTCCTTCAAACATTGTTCAGATTTATATTTTCCTTTATCTTAATACAATTTGTATTTGTTTATTCCATACAAAATATTTATATATGCAATATGGATATGTACCACAGACTTGTAGACTTGAAGTAGCTGTTATAACACCTTTACTTAAAGGCATACTATGCAACATTTTTCAGTTAATTAATGTGTTCCATACCGTTTTGGATGATTAAATTAGTCATTTCAGGTCGAACAAAGGTTTTCTCGGCCGCCCTGGTGGTCTGTGGGGGAAATACCGTACTTGCAATTGCAAGAGCTCTCGGCCCGCACACACAGGCTCAGAAGTCTGGTGCAAGACCGCGAGAGTCGGTCTTGCTTTACGGCGAGAACTCCATGTGTTTTTGCCCTGCCATTCACTATATGCACGTGCGAAAGCAACAACAAAGAACCGCGTGTTAACGTCAAATAAACATGCAAACATATCGAGTTTTTTATTATTATTATTATTATTATTATTATTATTATTATTATTTTTTTTTTTTTTTATGTTGGTAAAGCGGTAGCGTGAGTTACGCGGCGGCCGCCTCGCCAAGATAGCGCTGCGGGAAACCCTGATGTTCATACCTTCACTGTGTTAGTCATTGTTTGTACTGCCGTTTTTTCGACTTTTCGTTGCGTTCGCCTGTCTGCTAAGCTCAAAACAACCGCGCCTGGCTTGACGGAGAAACCAGAACAGCTGAGCATCTTTATGACAGTGCACTTTTACTTTCGCCCTCTGGGGGGAGCCGCGCTGGAAAATCAACCCCGGTTGCATAGTATACCTTTAAGAAACATCTCTTTATCAAGTTGAGTTAGTAAATTACAGACCTATATCTAATATTCTTTTCCTACCGAAAATTCTTGAGAAAGTAGTTGCTAATCAACTATGTGAACATTTACAAAGTAATGACCTACTTGAAGAGTTTCAGTCAAGCTTCAGAGCTCATCATAGCACTGAAACAGCTCTGGTGAAGGTCACTAATGATATTCTCATGGCCTCAGATAATGGACTTGTGTCTGTACTTGTCCTGTTAGATCTCAGTGCTGCATTTGACACAGTTGATCACAATATTCTCCTACAAAGACTTGAGCATACTCTAGGGATTAAGGGAAAAGCATTAGGCTGGTTTAAATCTTATCTGTTGGACAGATTCCAGTTCGTTCATGTTAATAATAAATCTTCCTCAAACTCTTGGGTCACTTGTGGAATACCACAAGGTTCAGTCCTTGGACTAATTCTCTGTACTATATATATGTTCTTCTGATTGGCAAAATTATCAGACAGCATGGGATTAATTTTCACTGTTATGCTGATGACACTCAGTTATATAAATCATGATTAATCTTACCCGTTAGATACACTACATCCATGTTTTCAAAACATGTAAACATGGATGAATCTAAATGTTCTGCTTTTAAATTCAGAAAAGACAGAAGTTATCATCATTGGACCAAAATCTTGAAAAATGTAAACTGCTTAGTCAGACAGTTTATCTGTGCTTCTGTGCTCCTAATATGTCTCTGAGCGTTCACACTGAGCCTGGTACTGGTTCTGCTGGAGGTTCTCCTCCCTGTTAAAGGGGAGTTTTCCTCTCCACTGTCGCTTCATGCATGCTCAGTATGAGGGATTGCTGCAAAGCCATCAACAATGCAGACGACTGTCCACTGTGGCTCTACGCTCTTTCAGGAGGAAATGCTGCTTGGAGAGACTTGATGCAACCTGCTGAGTTTCCTTAGAGAGGAAACTTTCTGACCAACCTGGAGGATCTGATGGAAGCTGACTTTATAAAGTCTTGAGATGACATGTGTAGGCTCTATATGAATAAACAGGTTTTATTTTGATATTTTTACGTATGTCAATTGTATGGTTGTCTGTGTTCTACCATGTCTCCAAAGTAAGATCCTCATAGCTGTAAAATACTGTTTGGCAAGAAAACCACCTCACATATAAAAGTTGTAGTACCTCAAAAGACACGCAGACTCCGTTTAGCCTGCAAAAACACATTCTAACTCTATACCATAATGTCTTCACATTTTATAAAGACACGTTGGTCCAAAACACATCTTCATTCCAATTTCCCTGGTTTTATTGTATTACAGCCTGTAGTTTAGATATATTGGTTTTATATTAAACCTGCAGGGCAAAGTTTGGTTTTAGAAATGATTTACCATAAAACAAATAAACTGATTATCTTTTATCACCAGCCAGGGTCACGTTAAAACCAGTGTGTTGTCATCCATCTAAAATTGTATAATGTAGTAAAGGGTACAGGTACAGGCAAAGGTATGAGCACACATTAAAAAACATGTTGTGGGTCACAATTCCTTGTTGTATCAAAATCAACAGAAACTGACTGTAAAGGTAGCTTCGAGATTTGGTGTCATTTAAATTGTTCAGACAGCAAAAATCTAGGAGACTGTGAATAAGAGACAGAATTGTTGAAAACTACTCATAGAAGAATAATTAGAATAATACTTGTTTTAATAAAATCTAAAAGCTTTAAGTTGACTCACAATATGATGAAGAAGCCATGGTGATACAGTGTTAGAAACCAAGATCAGAAGCCGTCCCCCTAAAAAGACAAACATATGAAGGCGTTTCAGAAAATGTTAGAAATCTACTGACAGAAAGTGTTGTTCTACATAACACTATTGATTGTTCTCATTCACAGACATAAATAATAATAGTGAATCAGTGGAAGTGATGCTGACAATCTGGTCTGGGGGTAAGGACAAGATATCGGGCCCCACCCATAACATTCTGTTACTAATAGAAAATAATATTTACCATTTCAAGACATGATTGATACATCATTCTTTCTCCTTCTTTCTCCTTCCATTGCTCCCTTCTCTTCCCTCCTATCTGCTTCATACTTTAACTCTTTAGTTTCCCTCCTTTGAACAGGTTATGAAAAATGTTTTATGAATAGCATTTATGCTATAGAATGCTAACAATGACACAAACCATAACAAAATTCATTCCTAAATATATTTGTCTATGTGATCATTTCAATAAAATTGGAAATGTGCATTGAGATGATGAATAAAAATTGTATATATTTTAAATGTTACATTTTATTATTCAACAAAGTTACATTTGGAATTAAAACATATGATGGCATCACCATTACCATCCTCGTATTTTTCGGACCATAAGGCGCATCTGTTTATAAGACGTCTTGCAAGTTCTTCCCAAGTGTGTAATATCACACTTGGGAACTCCGCCCCAGATGTTACCAGATGTCCCCTATTTCTGGGAACAGAACCCGTTTAGGATGGCCTGTCTCCGGCAAAAGCTGTCCCCGGAAATGTCCCCGATTTGAGTGAATCATGATGGAGTAAAACGTTTAGTGCAACAAGAGGTATTTACCCGGTCTTGCTGCTGCCCTGATGTAGAAGAGCTTTGCTGAAGAAACGAACAGACAAAACAAGCCAATGCCCATCCAGAGATTCAGATTTATTAGATATTCAACCCTAGATCATATCATGAGTTTACATATGCAAGCACATAAAAAAATATTCTAAATGGAGAATTTGATGAGCAGACAATTGATGTACTCATCTATAGACTTTGTTCTGACCAGAACAGCTAGAATACAAAAAATGTCTGAGGCACAAATTCACTGTAATGATTCCTGTCTGATCCTGCCTGAAAATCCCTTGTCTACGTCACTACCTGCTCCCTGTGCTGTACAAGTAATCAGATCTGAGTAGTTACACCTACAGCAGCTCACAGGAGTCGCTGCACCTGGGAGGAGCACTATAAATTCCTGGTTCTCCCAGTGTGTAACTGCCAGATTCTTGAAAGCCTTCGTGTGAGTAAACCATCCAACGTTCCTGTCTGACTCCCTGATCTCGACCTGTCTCATTCCTGTCTTCTCCTGCCTACCTTGCCCTTATCGGATTCTCCAGTTGGATTCTGCATTCTGGACATCAACCTCCTGCCTTGCTTTTTAACCCAGCCTGCCTGTCTCTGCCCCTGCCTAGATTCTCCTGTCTCTCATGTACCACCCATGCCTGAATGTCCGATTTGACCCATGTCTGCACCTGCTTGAAAACCTCTGCTCAGTGTGTGCCCCTCGTTACAGATTCTGTTGCTATGATCCCAGACTCGCCCTTTGCCGAGTCATTCTGGACACCTCTGTCTCGTAGACTGTCTCACTGATCATGGCCTCTGAACTGACTACAACTTCCCCATCAGCCCATGCCCTGCGTGAGTCCTGAGTAGTCATCTTGCAACTGGAAGTTTGTGGGATCGATTCCAGCTTCCCCTTGTCACATGTCGATGTGCCCTTGGGCAAGGCACTTAACCCCAAGTTGCCTACCGAGCTGCGTATCGGTGTATAAATGTGTGCGTGTTAATGATTGCGATTGGGTGAATGTGGCTATAGTGTACAGCGCTTTGAGTGGTCAGTGTGACTGGAAAGGCACTATATAAGTTCCGTCCATTTACCATTTATTTACCAGGAGTAGCCGTTCAGAACCAGTGCTACCTCCCGGACATCTTAGAAAGTTAGGGGCTTTTGTTCAGTACATAATGCGGTTTTCTCTTTTTACATTCTTGTAGTTTCTATGCTGTTTTTTAATACGTAAGCAGACATATACCTCTTATGCTGTAATATTGTCCTACTCTTCAGTCTCTTATTTCTATTTTTGTTGATAATTTTATTCACCTCGTGTTTATCTGCATGCTTCGGTTTGCCTTTCACTGTGCTTATGGTTCACCTGAACTACACACCTGAATAAAATCATCTAGAAGACATTATTGACATTAATCCCTGTCAATTTACTACTCAAATAATAGTGGAGGATCTTACCTTTCCTACAAAGCTTTAATATTACACAAATAATACAAAAATTATTTTTTTTTTATTTAATTTGAGATAAATAATTAAATATATTCCTTTATTTCCTGTCAAATTTAAATGTTAAATTTAAATACATTCAGAGCAAAATGATACCAAAGTTAAATTCCTTGTTTGTGTTCACAAACTTGGTGAATAAAGCTGCTTATCATATTTGGCAACATTAATAAAACCTTACTTTGTGTTTCGGGAGAAGGCTTGAAGTTTTCTGTGTTATCTCTCTGCTGAAAGTTTATGCTGAAAGGTCCAGAATCTAAAAATCAAACCCAGTTAAGTTTAGAAAATGTATTAAAGGTAAGACTGTATTTATAAATTAAAATCTCAGGTTAAAGATTTTTTAAACAAATTCTCCTGCTGCTGAAATGTGAGAGTAAATCTAACTCTACGTTCTGCACGAACATGTGTTTATCTAATGAGGAAACAGCAGTAAAGCAGCAGGTCTAAAGTCTGCTTTACTGGCACCTGTAGGTTGGATCTTTTTATAGGAGCTGCTGAGTTGTTTCTGGTACTTTAAAAACTGGGTCTGTTATATATATATATATATATATATATATATATATATATATATATATATATAGATAGATAGATAGATAGATAGATAGATAGATAGATAGATAGATAGATAGATAGATAGATAGATAGATAGATAGATAGATAGATAGATAGATAGATAGATATTGATCCTCTGTGTTGAGTTTCTCATTTCTATTATCTGTTATTTCTATTATCTGTTCAATCAAAACAGTTTAAATGTTATATTTTTTATGTAACATTTTTAATCTCTTTTATGTTTATCTCAGTTCCCTCTGTGTTGATTAGTTTCCTCCCCCCAGTTTCTCAGCTCCAGACTCTAGCTCAACCCCCCTGCATAGCTCTGATTACACTCAGCTGGCTCCACCATCACTCTTCCTCAGGATTTAAACTTTTTGGTTTCTGTTTTTGTTGCTGGTTTCTATCATTGAATTAAGGGTCAAATTCAACATGCAGAAGTAACGCTTGGAGAACTTTGAGCATAGAAATCAAACAAGCAAACTTCCAATTCTACTGAAAGAGCTTTAAAAAAGGATCCACTGGCAGCTGAATTATTTTAAAACACAATATAAATAGAAATAAAACAGCAGTCAATAAGCCAATGATCTATTGCTCTTTTGAGGAAGTATAACAGCGAACGTTCAAGATTACCAAGTTAATGTGTCATCAGGAACCATATTCTACAAATCTTTAAAGACTATATTATATCGGTTAGCTGGAGCATTGAGGCTCCTAACTGGCAATAAACTCTATCATCTAAACCACAGAGAATTAAACAATACCTGAATATAAAAAAAATCTCTACTTCTTTTCTCCTCAGTTTAAATGATCTAAGTTCAGGATGTGTTTAAAATATTTAAAGATAAATTATAATCAGAAATTAAGCCACTAAAAGTTCAACACAAAGTTATCTTTCATCTTTACAATATTTTTTATTGATCTGACTGTTGCTGCAATCATCCAAACTTTCAACCTTAGAGTTCAGAGACTGAAAGAAAGATTTATTTTTTTAAAGCTTTCATTTCATCAGTTAAAGTAAATTAAGAGCAACAGTAATTTATTCAAACATTAAAAGAGCCAAAATTAAAATGCAAAAACAACCGTTTTTAAATTAGAGCAAACTGCCGATAAATGTAGGAACACAATTTAACACAAAAATGTTAATACAACTAGACGTTAGGATTTTTCATTGTATTTTCTTAATATTTTACAAAATTATAGTTAAGTTTCCCTACCTTACATGTGAGTTAGTTGGTGTGTTTTTTTCTGCCTGTTAGTGAATGAGTCTCTCCTCAGTGCAATTAAATCGTCCTCCATCTGTCAACAGGGCGGGAAGGACAATGAGTCGAGTCAATGTTTAACTGAAAGGACGCCTCCAAGACAATTTTTTTTCAATATTTGTTGTATTTTCTGGAGAAAACATCCAGTGTTCTGTTTTATCCCACTGCTGAAAGATTATCAATAAAAAGCAGAAAAAAGTGCAACCACAATTTAACACAGAAGGAGCAAAGGAGCTGCTCATCCTAATACTAAATTAAGGTTGCATCAGTACACTTCCAGAAGCTGGCAGGATGTCAGTTTTTTAAAAGGTTTGTTTGTCTTCCTCAAACCTGATGATCAGAGGATTGATCATTCAGCACAATATGAAAATTGTGCTGAATTGTGCAATTTTAACATCATAAGTTTAGAAATTCAATTTTATTTATATAGCGCCAAATCATGAAACATGTCATCTCAAGGCACTTTACAAAGTCAAGTTCAATCATATTATACAGATTGGGTCAGATTATACAGATTGGTCAAAAATGTCCTATATAAGGAAACCAGTTGATTGCATCAAAGTCCCGACAAGCAGCAGTCACTCCTGGGGAACCGTAGAGCCACAGGGAGAGTCGTCTGCATTGTACATGGCTTTGCTGCAATCCCTCATACTGAGCAAGCATGAAGCGACAGTGGGAAGAAAAACCACCCATTAACGGGAAGGAAAAACCTCCGGCAGAACCGGGCTCAGTATGAACGGTCATCTGCCTCGACCGACTGGGGTTACAGAAGACAGAACAGAGACACAACAAGACAGACAAACAAGCACAGAAGCACACATTGATCTAGTAATCTGTTCTACATTAGATGGTAATAGCGGGTGAGCCGTCTTCTCTGGATGATGTCACAGTTAACAGAACGCCAGACCAGGTGTACCTACTATGAAGAAAAAGAGAGAGAGCAAAAAGTTAAAAGCTGAAATGACGACAGTCATTTCAATGTAATACAATGCAAAACTGGAGAACAGTAGACTGAAGAACAGTAGAAATCAGTAGAGTGAGAAAATTAGACCCTGATGTCCTCCAGCAGCCTAGGCCTATCACAGCACAACTATAGAGATAGCTCAGGGTATGAGCCACTCTAACTATAAGCTTTGTCAAAAAGGAAAGTTTTAACATTAGTCTTAAAAATAGATAGGGTGTCTGCCTCACGGACCAAAACTGGGAGTTGGTTCCACAGGAGAGGAGCCTGATAGCTAAAGGATCTGCCTCCCATTCTACTTTTAGAGACTCTAGGAACCAGCAGCAGACCTGCAGTCTGAGAGTGAAGTGCTCTGTTAGGAACATACGGGGTAATCAGAGCTCTGATATATGATGGAGTTTGATTATTAAGGGCTTTATACGTTAGAAGGAGAATTTTAAATTCTATTCTTGATTTAACAGGAAGCCAATGAAGGGAAGCTAAAATTGGAGAAATATGATCCCTCTTGTTGATTTTCATCAGAACTCTTGCCGCAGCATTTTGAGTCAGCTAAAGACTTCGAACTGCATTTTGTGGACTTCCTGATAGTAAAGAATTACAATAGTCCAGCCTTGAAGTAACAAAATTGCATCAGAAATTGCATCAAAGGTAAGATATGCAAGTTCTATAAGGTAATGTCACTGGTTAAACAAATTGGGTTACTTGTTGAGTACGACAGGGTTCAGTGCTTAGGCCAATATTCTTTACTAAATATGTGCCTCAAATTGATCAAATTATCAGACAGCATGGGCTACATTTCCACTGTTATGTGTAATGCACTAGAAAAAGGAATGAACATTTCAAAAGGTTTATTAAATTAACTGGTGTTGCTAAAATGAGAAGCATGTGTCTACAGACCTAGAGATTGCAGTTTGAGACCAAAAGTTCTAGACACCTTCTCTTCTGCGACAGCTCCATCTATTTCCTGACTAGTCAACATGGATGGTGATAGGAAAGTGAGTATTAAATGTGAATCAAAATGTTTATTTAATTGTCCAACTACGGTTGTCTTTAATTTGAGTATTAAGTATAGGTTTGCTTTAATGAGTTTACACGTTTTTAACACTGTTTAGTTACAACAATACTCACCATACCGTTTTTCAATTGAAGAAAATAGTTTATTTAAAGTAAGTTTAGCTAATTTTAGATAAGCTAATGGTTTGAAACTTTTATTTTTTGTCAGGAAATGCCGGACTAAGGTGCACATACTTACTGGAAGCTGCTGTGTTGAAAGAGAGCGGGTGCAGAGACTTAAACCGTGTGTTTGAGGGTTGGATCACATTGTGTAGTGGCTTGACCAGTGCGAAAACTTTTGGCAGTAGGGTCTGCCTGCCTGCTATTTTGCCTGTCAGTGAGAAACTAAGCGCAGGCACACTAGGCTATTTTTGGGCTGTAGTGACCAGTTCCAGGAAAACACACCTACTGTCACACTGAACAATACACACGCACTGTGAGTGCGAGTAAACACGCACACAGCACAGTTTCCCCCCTCCCTTTGCTCTGGCTGAGTGTGTGAGCGAGTTCTGCTCTGCTCTCCCCCGCCCAAAGGAAAGCACACGGACATCTAGTTTAACTAAACTAGCGCAGAGCAAAATGGCAAACATTCCTATCGTTATTATTGGATTAAAATATCCTGAATATGTTTCAAAAATTCCAAAAATCTAAAAAAAATTGGAACAAGAGGACAGAGAGTCTTAATTCACCCTGGCCTGAAGCAGGCCAGGGGGATTTTCAGTACAAAAATAATGATAGTCCAATCATAGATACAATAAATCAAGGAGATAAAGAGGCTGAAAGCGAAAACGGTTCCACAGAACATAAGGAGTTCCAGTCAAGGGCGTCGCATATCAGTGTTACGAACGCCGGAGGGTTGCCTCACCAAAATGTAACACAACAAAATAATGCTGTCCCAGCAAACATATATTCGTCTGTGCAGAATTCAGGATCTCCAGCTGCAACACAACAAAACAATGCTGCCCCAGTAAGCTCAGATTCCCCTGTAAACACGCACAGTTTGACGCCTCAGCATTGCAGCGCTACAAAGAAAACATCTGTGCACCCGAGAGAGAGGCTCTCTAACTATGAGAAGTATGGGAAATACAAATATAATAGATTGGTACGCGGAACACACTACAAGGCCAAAGAGCGACAGCTTCTGGACACATTTAAATAAACAAGAAGGATTAGACTTACAAAGAGAAATTAATCAAACTGTGATTGAAGGCGTGGAACATGAAATAGAGGAGCACTCTTAAAACACTCTTAAATTCAATACCATCTGAAGCGCGTTTTTTCATCGTGATTGATCTCTGTTCTGCATTTTTCATCATTCCGTTAGCAGAAGAGTCGCAACATTTATTCGCATTTACCTATAGAGGTAAAAAGCTCAGTTATACCCGACTGCCTCAAAGTTTTAAACTTATCCCACACAGGTGCTAATAAATAATTTGGAAGGACACGATCTAACCGGAACTGTGTAACAGTTTGTGGATGATTTGTTAATCTGTGGAAACACATTAGATGACTGTCATCGAGACTTAATCAGAGTACTACAAAATTACCAGAAGGGGGACACAAGTACGGTGGCCGACAGATGCAAACGCCCTGCAACTTCAGAAAACACGTTCAAATAGGCAAAAGACGAGCAAGTTAAGAAACCAACTTCATCAATTTGACAACACGTGTGCGGCATTCAGCAAACGCGCTGCATAATCACACAACACAACCAAATACATAAACGCGATGCAAACATAAAAGCAAATGCAACTACAAAACACGCTGCATAAATAATCCACAACGGAAGTGCTCCAGGCCTTTAGGGGGAGCACTAAGTGTTAAAATGAATACTAACCTTGGCCGTTTCGCAATTCACGAGAATGCGAGTACGGACTCGCGTTCTCGTCAAGCCCGATCTTGGCAAGAACACAGGAAGATCAGACTTGAGGAGAACGTGAGCACGCAGCACGTATTGTGTATTGGTACAGAAGTATACTCGTGACGTCATCACACCCACAGTTCTTTAGCATTTCTTTAACATTTAAAACTATTTATACACTACACCATCATATCTTATTGAAAACGTATTTTTTTTAAATTAATTTCTAAGAAGTCTAAAAAATATCTGAAATTGCAGAACTGTGGGTATAAAACCAGCAATAGCGGGAATTTATTTGTTGGAAGTTGTAATTGTTGTAGTTGTAGAGGCGATCGAATTTTTTTTTTTTTTTAAATCAGCACTTTGTAGAAACAAAATTAGCAATACGAGCAATATTGCTGTTGCTTCGGTCGTTGGTCAGCTTTACCAGCAGGCTGAAGAGGAGGTGCCGCAATTAAGGAGGCAAATCCGAGCAAGGAGAAGATTGATGCAGCAGAGGAGGCTCAGAAGGCAGGCTTTGCTCAACCATCAATTGCCAACTGGTAGGCATATTAAGATTGACAGCCTATTTCCTACTTTTATCCTTAAAAAACATTGAGCATGGTATTAAAAACGTGATCAGGTTGAAATTGTGACTGTTTTTCTATAAATAATTAAAATGAAGACCCAATTTTAACCTTAGTAACAGTATGACAGTAATGTTAAGCTACTTTATTGCACCTACTGACCTTCACAGCATTGATCATTAAGAAAGGGAAAAAAACATATTTTTATGTCTGCCCACCTTTACAGTGATTAATCTATAAATTATGTGCAGTTAGTTCAGCTAATTTTTTCAGTGAAATGGTAAAAATACCAGAGAAGGGAAGCCATTTGCTACATTTACTATACATTTTATCTTTTCTTTCTTGATAACTATAATAATCTGCATGTTAAGCAGGTATAGTTTTATGCTGTGAAAAGGTGACAATTGAAAAAAAAAACAATTATGGTAACATTTGGCATTTTTTATTTACAGGAAGAAACAGAAACAAAATATGTGAGGATAAACACCTCTGTGCCAACCCTCCAAATATTTTTTAATGAAGGGGACCTGAAACCAGCCTTCAGGCTAAACAGGGCAACCATCGTCCTCCTCTTTCAGCTGCTGCCCATCCATCAGAAGGTCCATGGATGGCCACAGGAGATAGAGGTGCTGGTGACCCTCTACTGGCTGGCCTGTGGTGCATCCTATAGGAAACCAGTAAGATCTCTTACGTTCTTGTCCTTAAATAGAGCCAACAATGACACACACTTGATACATAGATTATATTAATTGGATAGTAGATTAAGACATATAAGCATATTACCTAAATTACAAGTTAATTTTATATTTGGTACAGGTCAAGTGGAGGCACGCTCCAACAGACACCACGCTAAGGTGAGAAACATCGTTGAGCGCGCTTTTGGTGGTCTGAAGACATGGTGGCGTTCCATCTTCTTAAGGGCGCTGGAGGTCCGCCTGACGTTTGCCCCAAAAGTAATCGCCGCCTGCTGCATCCTCCACAATATTAGTATAGCAGCAGGTGACCAGCTTGACTTGTAGGATGAGGAGGTTGACCCAGAGGAGGACGGCCGTCCGGCAGCTGAAGACATGGAGCGGCTCCAGCTGGCTGCATGTTTAAGTTGACATGACTACATAACGTAGATCAGTTGGAGTCATGTACACATGCTGCTTCATTTCATTTTTTTCACCACCTGGAAAATACATTAAATAATCAGTAAATTAATTTCCATTCCCACTATTTTTAATTGTAAGTTTATAGGCGTCGTCTATTTGTATAAGATCTTAATGAGTTATTTCTTTGTTTTAAACCATGTTAGTAACTGTTAATTTGTTGAATATATTACACCTTCATTCTGTTCCAAAGATAAAACATTTGTATAAAATAAATGTCTGTTATTTTCATATACTATTATTACTATTGTTTTCTTTCCCTCTTTCTCCTCTCAATTATTCGTGTCCTGACTCAGAAGAAACTCAGATAGATTTTATTTATTTATTAATTTTATATGCTGCTGTCGTCCTTGGGAGACATTTACAATTTATTCCAACAAGTATTGAGTTAATAAAGCAACACACGTCAGTCAGATAAACAAAAAACAAATAAATCATAACTAGCGGTACTACGCACACTACTTGGCCGACAGAAGTGTACTAAAAACGGACTAACATCAGCCCAGGCTGCGGTTTACTTCGGAGGTCTGCGGGTCACTCTGCTCCACTCAACGTCGGACTTTTTATTAAAATTACGCACTAACTCTGTAAAAGGGCCACATAGGGAAGCTTAAAAGTATAATGTTCTCGCCTTAAACAATCTTAAAACGTACTTTTGAACAACAACAGCAACAGAAAACGGAATTTTTAACTTATCGCTGTGAGCTCTGTTTGCGCTGTCTCGAATCAAGCTGCACCTGCGGTGCATTCTGGGCAAGCAGTCAGTCTGAAGAACGCACAAGTTTCGTGGGGTCTAAAATCAGCTATTCCACTTAGTGCTCCCCCTAGAGGCCTGGAGCACTTCCGTTGTGGATTATTTATGCAGCGCGTTTTGTAGTTGCATTTGCTTCTCTGTTTGCATCGCGTTTATGTATTTGGTTGTGTTGTGTGATTATGCAGCGCGTTTGATGAATGTCGCACAGGTGTTGTCAAATTGATGAAGTTGGTTTTCTTTTTGCATCGCGTTTATGTATATGCAACCCGTTTGCTGAATGCCGCACAGGTGTTGTCAAATTGATGAAGTTGGTTTCTTAATTTGCTCGTCTTTTGCCTATTTGCACGTGTTTTCTGAAGTTGCAGGGCGTTTGCACCTGTCGGCCACCGTACACAAGGTCTCCAAACAAAAACTACAGTATTGTCAACCACAGGTAGATTACCTAGGGAGACAAATATCACAAGGAACCATTGGCATTTCACCTTCTCAACTGGAAGGTGTCAGCAAAGCTCCAAGTCCACGGACAGTCGGCGATATTATGACATTTTTGGGAATGATGGGTTTCAATGCAGACTGGATTGAAAACTATGCAGAAAAAACAGCACCACTTAGAGAACTCATAAAGGAAACAGGAAACCAGTTGTTGAAAGCAGTGTTAAAATGGACGACTGAAGCTAAAATAGCTTTTGAAACACTGAAAAAGGAAATGCAAGTGGCACCAACTTTAGCATTGCCAAACTACAACAAGCAGTTTTACCTTTATGTAGCCAACAGGAAAAACATGTACGCGTCAGCTGTACAAATGCAAGAAACCTGTGTAGGACGATGAAAGCAAGCCATTGCTTATTACAGCACTAAACTAGACAATGTGGCCCAAGGCTGGTCACCATGTTATCAACGCCTAGCTGCAGTCTACTACGCTTATGAAAAAGCATCAACCATAACAATGGGTCACCCGGTAACAATACGGACGCACCACAAAATGGCCGAACTGATAAATCAAGGAAAGTATGTCATGACTCAGGCAAGATGTGTACAGTACATGCCACTTTTAACATATCCAGACGTAACTGTGCAAAGGTTACATCTAGATACATCTAGTTGTGTCTTTTTGTTTGGAGACCTTGTGTCCCCCTTCTGCTAATCTTTGTAGTACTTTGAACAAACAACCCGGCTAATGGTACCTTTTGACTGTGAGGGAGAACCACACGAGTGTCTAGCAGAAACAATGAAATACACAAGACTAAGACCCGATTTAGAGTCAACTCCGATAATGAACGCGAAAGTCACTTATTTTGTTGACGGGTCATGTTTCAGAGATCACTTTGGCAACCACGCAAGGTATGCCGTGGTTAAACAAGTAGGAGACAATTTTGTAACAGCCAAAGCAGGAAAATGTGAGCAACCATGCTCCGCCCAAAAGGCCGAGCTAAAAGCATAGACAGAAGCGTGCAAACTAGCAAAAGGAAAAGTAGCAAACATATTCACAGATTCGGCTTTTGCCCATGGGGTGTGTTATCTGTTTGCTACTGTTTGGAAACAAAGAGGCTTCGAAAGGGCAGACGGCAGTGCAGTACTATATCAAGAACAGCTAAAAGAACTGATTGCGGCAATGATGCTTCCATCAAGGTTGGCAGTGGTAAAGTGCTACGCACATCGTAAAGGTAATGACTTAATCACTATGGGGAACAACGCTGCAGATGAGGCAGCAAAACTAGCATCTAAGTGCCAGATGCTATCTTGGCACCAGTGGTCACCTTGGAACCGATGGTGACACCAGAAGACATAATTCTGATGCTGCAGGAGGCAGGTGCGACTGAGCACACTCTCTGGGTGCAGGGAGGTGCGACAATGAGGGAAAGTGGTTTGTGGAGATCACACAGTGGACATCTAGTTGTACCAGTGTCATTGCTGACTATGTTGATCTCAGAAGTCCATGGCTTCGATCACTGCGGCAGAGGTAAGTAATGGAGAAGTTGAAAGGCAAGGTTATTGGTCCCCTTACATGCAAGCAATGGTGGATGAAATCTTGAGCCAATGTTAAATATGTGCAGAAAACAATGTTCGTAAAGGCATAATATCACCGTCCCTGAGGGACCTGTTATGGATATTAATAATTATCAATTAAGTGAGCACACCACTCATGAAAACAAATGATGCATCGTTTGTTTTTAAGTTATTTTAATTCAAAGGCATGAGCGTTTGAATGTCTCTGTCCCCCAACGCAGTCAGGAAAACAGAGCAATGAGAAAAAGAACACACTAACTTTTATACATTCTGGGTTAACAAAGAAAGTGGGAGTTATCGTCAGAGGAGTGCAGCCACTGGTACGATCCAGTTCCTATCTAACTCAACTCCTCTCTGTGTCCTTGGATGTGGAAACACAATAGTGAATCTGTGAGCATTAGAGCTTCTTTCAAGACAAGATATGATCAGAGTTACATACATCAATAAAATTTTCACAACAATCCTCTCTTCTGATGCTGAAATCATCACATAATAAAGAAAATTTTCAAACACTCTGAGCCTGTAATAGTAAAAAAAAGGAAATTGTGTAAAAAAAAAAAACATAAGCAAAGTGAAAGATAAAGAAAATAAAATAATAAAAAAATAGTTAGAAAGAAAATGTTAAAACATACATCTTATTGAATTTTAAAATACTAGAATGCTGAACATCTGGCTTAGAGTTATTACATCATTATAGCATTTTAAGTAATGTAAAATCCATCTTCATCAGTACTGTCATCATCTTTTAATTTAGAAACATCATACTTCTCCAGATTATGGTCAGTATAAACAGAAAGCATGTCTGCATCATTACTGATCTTCAGCATAGTGGCATAAGTCATTTTCATTACCGTTCTCTTAACAATTGGAATAATACGACATGAAAGAAAATTCAAAATCAAAAAGAAAATAGATAGAATTCCTCCAATATTTATTAACCAGGAGGTCCAAACACCAGAAACGATCCAAGACACATGACCCCAGGATGAACCAGTATTTTCTTCCTGCTGGATTGTCAGCAACTGTTGTAATATATCATGGATATTGGTCATGTTGTTAGACACATCAGGAATAAAAGTGCAGCATTGTTCCCCAATTATGTGACAAACACCTCCTTTCTCAGCTAGTAGGTAATCTAGAGCCAGTCTGTTTTGCAAGGTCATTGTTCTGATAGCCTGTTGTTCCTTTGTCAGAGAGTAGAAAACTTTTTCAGTTAGAGCAGTGAGGTTTTTTTAATTCAACAGACAAGTCATTGGTTCTATGTGCTGCATTAGTAACACCATAATGAGAAAATAAAATACCCAAGATCCCTTTTGCTGTTTAAGCCTTGCCTTCTGTTCCAGTAACAGGTAAATTGAATCATACGTAGTAATGGCAGGTAGTAAATGAGCTAAAAAGTACACTCCAGACAAATCAGCAGGCAGATACAAATATGATCTAATTCCACACATCCAAACCATGTTCTTAAGACATGAAAATACATCTCTGCTGGGAAAATTTTAAGTTACCTGTACCATGCAGTTTACTTCCATCTGGCAAAGCTGTCAGATTAAGGGTTAAAACATAGCGTGCTGGAAATGAAGATCCTGGAATTGTATAAGGGTCAGACCGAACCACACATGACTTGGAGGAGTGATTTCTATTGGTCATTGCACATGAAGCAGGTATGATTACTTTACAATCTACTGTCCTTCCCTGAAAAACAGGTGCGGATTCTTACTGCACTAAACAGATGTCTACTACCTCGAAACCTGCAAAGAGTTTCTGTTATGGCACAAGTTAAATTAGTCACATCAGAAAACTTACGTATCCTTTCGGTCTTATGGTGTAATTTTCTACCTACTAAAAATGGTCTCCACCAACCTGTTAGATTGATGACTAGGGAAAAAAGGTTGCTAGAATATAGGCAGTGTCAACAGAAACAGGTAACAACAATGGTTGGTTGTCAAGAGCATGTAGAATCAAAGATAAGCATAACAACTGTCATTTCTCGTTTTCCGTGCAGTCTGATGTATAAGTTGTCAGTAGATGTTATGAGCATGATCATGAAAGTCACTGAAGTGATGGGTCTGTCTTTGAGTCAGCCGATGGGTATGATTGGTGTGATTACTCAGTTTAGTCACAAATTGTTTGTGCTGTACCTTTTCGTCAGTGAGCACAGGAGTGATAAAAATGAGTGTGATGCTAGTCACCAGTTTTAAAAACTTCAGTCTTCCATACCGCTGCATGTTGATCTTGGCTGCAGAGTCGATTGTCCTTTCTTCTGGTACTCAGTACTTTTTTTTTTTTTTTTTTTTTTTTATAAACGGAATTGAAAAAACTAAATAAAAATCCTGCTGCCTCTCCAGAGTGGCTCTGCGCTTCACGCTGCCCTGTTACCGGCCTGGCACAGGTGGGCGGTCGTTGGAACCCTTAGTAGGCAGAGGGTTCGGATCCGGATGCTGCTCAGGTGGTGTTCCTTGGAACACTTTGCACTGTGTGGCATGGATCCAGGTGTTCCTTCCTTGGACCTTCATGGCATTGTGGGTCACCAGCAGGATCTGGAATGGACCAGTCCAACGCTTGTCTCTCCAGTGGCTCCTTCTGGTGTCTCGGATCAGCACCCACTGTCCTGGCCTGGAATTGGTGCAGGATTTTATCAGCCACTGGGATTAATGCAGCTCTCACGGCCTGATGGGAAAGAGAAAAAAAAAACGTGACAGAACCTTACAATATTCTAACATTGAATATTTAAAATGAGCAGTTATTATTGTGGATAAATTAGTATTGGGTCCTCCTCCCCTGTGCTCGCAAAAAGAATTTCAAAGGACTTAGATTAGCTCTGGATCTATTTCTCATCTGCATGTACAAGAGAACCAGAGGTTGCTTTTTTTTTTTTTTTTTTTTTTGGAAACTTTTCCTTTTCTACAGCTACTCCTGATTTGGATGATAAGCACAATATGTTTTTAATTAAGGTGGTGTGGTGGCCTAGTGGTTAGGGCAGTGCGCCTGCACCCAGAGAAGGATGCAAGTACCCGGTTCGATCCCCAGCGCCTGCACTCTAGGTCCCTGAACAAGGCCCTTAACCCCTGATTGTTCCCCAAGCACCGCACAGTGGCAGCCCACAGCTCCCCAAGGGGATGGGTTAAGATGCAGAAGTAAATTTATCCACTGTGAGATCAATAATGTTCAATTATTATTATTATTATCATTATTATTAATTAGAAACTCAGAAGTTTGCTGATTTCCTGCAGAGATTTGTTTACTAAATATGTCCCATTATCACTGGAAATTAACTCCTGGACCCCCCAGCATGGAAAAGATCTCCATTAATAAGGCTTTAGCAACGGCACTGCTGTCTGCGTGTTTCATTGCAAAAGCTTCAACATACATGGAAAACATGTCCACGACCAGTAGACAATATTTATTTCATTCAACAGATGTCAGCTTAATCAAATCCATTATCAGATGTGGGAATGGAAATTGTAGAGGCGTATGTGCAGTTTGTGGCTGTGCAGGAACCCTAGACGGGTTGTAAGAAGCACAGATCAAATACTTTTTGCAGTAATTTTTCAGCTACCACTGAAAACCCATTTGTGTACCAATATTTTTTAACCACATCCGGCATCGCCCCTGTGGACGCGTGATCCAATTCATGTGTCCATACCACAGTTTTTCCTTCCACCAACTTACAAGCCTCAGTTAAAGCGATGAGTTGGGCTGTTTGAGCAGAATAGGAGTGCTGTAAAGGACCTGAGCGTAAAACACCTGAGTCAGAACACATAGCAAACCCATCTCAGTTCAAACCTGGAGCAGAACGGGAGGAGGAGCCGTCAACATACAATACGAGGTCGGTGTTAGACAAAGGGATGTCTTGTAAGTCAGGACGAGGGGTACAAACGACATTTAAGACAGCTGCGCAGTCATGACTTTACTCATCCTCCTCTGTAGGCAGAAGTGTGGCTGTGTTTAAAATACTGCATTGTTATACAGTGATGTTAGGCATGTCCAATAAAATTTAGGAAAGTTTAAGCCACCTTGCTGCTGATAAATAAGAAGTCTTTTGTTCCAGGAGGATGAGAGAAACAGAATGTGGAACAAAAACTGTCAGAGAGTTGTAGCCAACAATGTCACGTGACGCTAACACTGTTTTCTCAGCTGCAGCAATAGCACGCAAACAACCAGGTAAACCAGCTGCAACAGCGTGAAGTTTACTGGAATAATAGGCCACAGCTCGCAATTTGTCACCATGAGATTGCAACAAAACAGATGACATGAAACCAGATTTTTTATCCATCATTTAAATAAATGGTTTGTCAGAGTTTGGCAAAGCCAGCACCGGTGCAGAGGACAAGATTGCTTTCAGAGCAGAGAAAGCCAGTTCTGCCTCAGACGTCCATATGATTTTACCAGCAGCTGCTAGTCCCTGTCCGTGAATTAAAGCAGCCAACAGAGATTCAAGCTTGGAGTAGTTTGAAATGTGAGCTCTGCAGTAACCTGTCATACCCAGAAATTAACTAATTTGTTTCTTTGTGATTTGTTTTAGGATTTTTAGAGCCACTTTGATCCGCTGAGGTGACTACTTTTTGCTTTTATGTGAAAGAACATGGCCAAAAGATGTGACTTCCTCCTGCACAAACTGCATTTAGATTTTGAGATGTTATGGCCTTTTTTAAAGAGATGTTAAAGCTATTTCAACATGTCTGTCCTGCATTGATTAGCTGATTCGGTACAGATTAACAAATCATCAATGTATTAAATGAGAAAGTTTCCACAAGTCAAAGTCAAGTCCGTCAGACACAAAGGAAGTACAATGTAAGTCATCTGAATCATTATGTCACTGTCAGGTGTCACAGCATTTACTGCTGAGACAAAATGTTAAGGCACAGGAGCAGCTGGAAGCTTCCATTCATATGCATACAAAGATTTATCTAGGGCCCAAAGTACTGCAGTAAAGTCAGAGTCAGGTTCCTGAGTGTGAACCGTCAGTCCGTCAGAGGTTGAAATGATAATGTACAAACTACACATCAAAGCTCTATCCATAAGATTTAAAAGGACACAGACGAGACACCAAAAAAAAAAAAAAAAAAAAATTGCTTCAGCTTCACTCCCTGCGGAGTGAAACACTTTAAAAGAAACAGAAAAACTTTTCCTAACTGAAGCTGAGACAGAATAAACATAACAGCCACTGAGCTTTGGCTGTTACTTGATACATTTAGCAGATAAGAGTGAGTTGCACCCGAGTCAACAACAAAATAAATTTCTTCACCTATTAGTAGCGTAGAAAACAAGGCATTTTTATTTTAAAAGGCAGGGGTTTTTGTGTGGAGATGCGTGCCTGTTGTAGCAGCTGTGGCACATTCTAAGTGTGTGATGGCCTCTGTGAGCAAACTATGTGGATCAGTTGAAGCAGGTACCATTTCAGCATTCAAACACAGGTGTAGCGGTGTGTGTGTGTGTGTGAAGCCTCACGCCCCTTGGCAGGTCCCTTCTCAACGAGGTTGGCCTCCGGATCCAGGGTCCGATCCCCCACCTGTCAGTTACCGGCACCAGGCTGCTGCGGTCCCTGCGGGCAGTCGTTCTTCCAATGTCCCAATTGTCCACAGTTGCGACATGCATCAGAACGAGACCACTGTCCACAACTACAGCCTCTGCCCTTGTGTGCATGGCCACATCCACGATGGTTAGATCTTCCTCGTTGAGATCCATCAGAAAACAGGATTAGGGCAACCTTGTGCAGATCAGTGTCTCTTCTTTTTTCTTTTTCCACTGATGACATTACAGCAGAGCACGTTTCTTTGAATCAGCCAGATGCAGAACTTGACTCCAGTCTCCAGACAAAGTTTACTTTCTGCAGCCACCTTTGTCATTCCTCTCTGGGATTAGGGAGGAGGGCAGCGCTGGCCTGGATGTTAGCTGCAGTCCTTGGTCTAAACATGGGGTTCATTCGCTCCCGTCACCTCCAGCATGGGGAATTGATGAATCTGTCCTTGGTTTACTCGCTGTTTCCCATTTCTCTGGCATGTGAAAAACAGAGAGGTGCGAATAAAGTCCAGTTCTGGCTTTGAGATGACTCTTGTGTCTGCTCTGCCTTGGGAGAGAATGGGTCTGATGAGGGAGGGATTCTCCCGTAGTTTTCAACCCGCTGCTCCGTTAGAGCCGCCCTGCTTGCTGAGCTCGCCTCGCTCCCCAGCCTTGCCTCGGTCCGCATACTGTTGAACAGGTTGATGTCTTCTCGGAGGGGGACAGGAGTCCAGATCCGGGTCAGCCACCTGGAGGGCCTGCAGCTCCACCTGCAATGGAGCATATGGAAAGGAGGGTGAAGCACCACATGTCTATATGTAATTTTAAACAAGGGGTCATTAGCAGCACAACCAGTATTGTCTGTTACCATGTCACCAGAAAAATATTTTCCCCTGCCCTCTGTTTCAGTTCAGAATTTAGTTTTAGCATTCATTGCAGCACTTTATTCATTTTTCTCCGCAGATCTAAATCCCTGTTTTTTTTTTTTTTATATATATATATATAGATATATATTATTTTTACTTTTTACCTAGTCTCTCTCCATCAACTGTTTAACCTTATTTGACTGATTTATAACTTATAAACTTATAAACTGACTTATAAACCTATTATACTTATAAACTTATAATAACTTATTATAACTTATCTTACCAAATGAAAGCACATTCAACACAATCATCTCCACTTTTCCCCCCATAATTTTATGTATTGGAGAGTCTGGAGGAGGGGGAGACACCCCCGAGGCCTTTGAGGTTCCGGAACCCATTTTTTACCACAGGCGGCACGTCTGCCCGTCCTGGCTTTCTCCTTTATGAGGTGTAGAAATGCTAAGACCACACGCAAAACCCTTTGTCTTGCTTGGTCCTATTGTTACCAATAGACCGGGTCCTATTGTTGCCAATAGACCAGCCCTGTTCTCCAGACAGGGTCAGGCCCTCGCGCTGATGTTCCCACTCCACCAACTCTGCAAAATTAAATTAAACAAGTATTAGGAGATGATGGTTAATGTACAATAAAATGGTTTAGAGTAGTGTCTCACTCAGAAATCATAACAGAATTTTCTTTGATTCGGATCCGATCAGCCAGGAGCTGCTGGCAGGTTCCAGGACTCCCCTTTTTTTCAATGTAGGTGGACTGAAGATAGGTCTTCAGGCTGGCCAAGCATCCTTATCCCTCACCATGCAGTCCTCCTGGCATGTCGGATCCTGCCGACAACGCCAAATTGTTATGGATATTAATAATTATCAATTAAGTGAGCACACCACTCATGAAAACAAATGATGCATCGTTTGTTTTTAAGTTATTTTAATTCAAAGGCATGAGCGTTTGAATGTCTCTGTCCCCCAACGCAGTCAGGAAAACAGAGCAATGAGAAAAAGAACACACTAACTTTTATACATTCTGGGTTAACAAAGAAAGTGGGAGTTATCGTCAGAGGAGTGCAGCCACTGGTACGATCCAGTTCCTATCTAACTCAACTCCTCTCTGTGTCCTTGGATGTGGAAACACAATAGTGAATCTGTGAGCATTAGAGCTTCTTTCAAGACAAGATATGATCAGAGTTACATACATCAATAAAATTTTCACAACAGACCCTTCAAACATCTTGTGACAGATTATGTTGACAAGATAAAGCCAGTACAAGGGAAAAGATACATTTTGGTGGTGATCGATCGGTTAAGCTGATGGGTTGAAGCCGTCCCATCAAAGAGATTGGGAGCTGACACTGTGATTAAATTTCGGACCAGAGAAGTGATTCAGAGATTTGGAATTCCGTCCAAAATCAGTTCAGATAACAGTTCAGCATTTATCCAAAAAGTGTTGAAAGGTGTTTTGTCACAGCTAAGAATTAAACAACGTTTTGGTGCAGTCTACATCCACAAAGTCAAGGGATGGTGGAAAAGATTAATGGGACTTTGAAAGTTAAGCTGAATAAAATCTGTGCTTCTACTAAGCTAAACTGGGTTGATGCTTTTTCCAAATCTAAGACCATGGTTTTTAAACATTGTTGCTATGGAGCGTACAACAGGGACTCGAGGTACGCTGATCGGCTGCATATGAAGGATGTTTTCTTCAAGACTGCCAAGGAGAAATGTGTGCGTTGGGTTCACCGGTGCGGTCGCCCTACACAACAGTTCAACCCGGAAAAAGTTACCAAATTCACGTACATATGTAGCAAGCATTTTGTTGGAGGAAAGGGCCCAACCGAAGAACATCCTGACCCAATTCCAGCGACATCAAGTAGTGAACAGGTAAGAGTATTTTGGTGGCCGACATGTTAATAATGAAGCGCCTGCTACCATGATAGCATATAGGCTATCATGGTAGCAGGCGCTAACATGATACCCTGCTACCAGGATAGCTTACTCAAAAACATTTCAAACAAGACACACATTAAACATATACCGATTCCTGGACGGTGATTACAAACAAAAAAACGGCCGACGACGCCACGACCGCCGCGCAGGGAAAAAAAACAAAGCTTACCGTTCGATCAACTCGCCCCGTTTTCCGGTCTTTTTAAGCCCTCGACACTCAAGCCATCGTTTGAGCTGAACGTTGGTGTGTTCTTCGACAGTTCAACCAGTAATCCGTGCGCCTCGGACATCGTCTTGGGAAAGTTTAATGGCTGCAAAGTCGGTCATATCGCTGTTTCTGTTGCGCGTGTAATAGCTGGTTGCTACGGGCGTTCTCTACCTGTATGCCCTACCTAAGCGGCAAAAGGGGCGTTGCTCTTGAGGCGGTGACGTCACGTGCGCGGTACGCTATTGCATGCAGTTGCATGGAAGCACACATTTAACCCCGCATGAAATGCTAACAGGTAGAACAATGCCAGTGCCTGAATGGAGGCTTCTTTTCAAAGGCCCGCCGCTTGAACAGCTAGAGACAGAGTTGAAAGCATTTATGGATCAACTAACTGCTATCCATAGAGCTATCTATCTGCAGAAAAAAAGGCAGAGGTTCCTGTCCTGAGTCAGTGGTGAAAAGACCAGTGGAACCGGGAGACTTGGTGTATGTGAAGGTGTTCAGACGAAAATGGAACGGGTCGAGATGGGATGAACCATTTGAGGTCAAACGAGCGACCGCAACCGCCGTTCAGTTAGAGGGAAGTGACATCATTTGACTCACTAAAGTTCACACCAGAGACACTGTGAAGCCAGACATTGGAAAAGAGTGTGAACAGACAGCTTGCAGCAATGAGACTGGTATTAATGACATTTCACCTGTGGATGTTGGCAGAAGTGGTGGACCTAACAACAGCGAGGCCGGAGATGAACTCTCACAGCCTGCAGCCGGCACCACAGCTCCAGCCAACATCAGTCCAACCATGAGTGGAGAGAGCCAAGAGTAGTGTGGGTCAAGACGATCGACATCCAGCCGTGAACTGTGGGACTATAAAAGGGAAATCCACCTTTGTAGAACAAGATAAGAACAACACATGTTAATGGGTTTAAACAAGTACACACCAGTGTTTCTGCCAGCTGAACTAAAGTTAATGACTTATCCGGGTCTTGAAGAACAATTAAGAGTAAAAACAAAAAGGGTGCGGAAGAAAAGAAAAGCCAATTATTTATTATTTATTTATTACAATATCCGGGAATTATGCAGGAAAAGTGTCAAATAGTATCAAAGTGTCAAACAGGAATATATAGTGTATGGGGCAGACCAGTGATCAGTTCTTTTACACATTAAGGACGACGGTTTTGATGTAGAAACAGAAATAGATGTAATGAATTTGGATGGACCCAAGGAATACCTGAAAACAAGTGAGTAAAACTTAAACAGTTTTATTTAGTGGATGGCGGCGCGGACCCCTGGTCTGTGCGGCTCGTACTCTGCGACTGCCAGCTCCTGAAGGCAGAGCGGTGGGTTAGTGACCAGCAGAGACAGACAGAAAGGTGAGACTGAAGCAAGGTCACTAACCTGGCCGCACCGTGGGTAGATTGGGCAGAAGTCTGGCTCCAGGTGTCGACTGGGTCAGAGAGGGGATAATCCAGGGCTCTTTATCCAGGTACAGTCCGGGTCTTGTCGAGGGGGAAATCCGTTTGGTCCGGCAGCGGTGTCCAAGGGGGAATCCAATAGAGTTTCCAGGTCCAGGTCCAGAATCCAAAAGGCACAGACAGTTGAAGGGGTAGGCAATCTCGGTAACTTACGGGCAGGCTGGGGTCAGAAGCACGGGAAGGCAGTCCAGATCAGTGAGGCTGACGAGCAGAACTCAGGCGGGCAGACAAATCCAGGAAGGGGTTAGACTGACTCAAAAAACAGGGCAAAAACAGGTCAACAGGCAGACAGGAATTCAGAAAACAAGGCTGGAAGCGCTCACCGTTTGGCTAGAGACTTTTAAGCAGGTAGGGCGGAGATGGAACAGGTGTGCTGATGCAATCAGCGGCCCCAGTGCCAGAAACGTTACAATAGAATCCCATTGAGATTCCGAGGACAATTACAAGTATGACTTAACAATGAAGAATCCAGGAAAGGCAGATACAGGTGATTTAGTACGGAAGGAAATAAGGAATTGTTAATGTTTCACCGTGTCCCGTCTACGGTGAAGCACCCTCGGTGGACCCAGTTCGTTTTACCCAGTCAGGTGACCCCCACTTACTTATTACCTTGAATGTAGGACGCATAAAACAGACAAGTATGCTTTTAGTTATATTTTATCTACGTAAAGACAGAGAAATAGTTACAGTCACACCAGCGCTGATGGGCCCCTGATCGGCAGGAGGCCTCGAGTGCTCATCACACAAACATTATAAAGGGATCTCGGGACACACCCATACAGGGGCGGTACACATCCAAACTGTGACATCAGCAGGGAAACTGTGTCACCTCCGGGGTGGTATCTGATAGATATGTGCCAATCTTTTGGGTCAGTGCCATCTAAGTGTGCCATGCAGTTCTGGGATAAACAGCTCGTTCCACTTGACCTTGTTGATATCCTAACAGAATTAACCGCTACAGTTCAAATGTTTAATGACTGAATTAGAATACATGTCGAGCCAAGCAGCAATAAATATGACTTGATTGAAAGGAACGTGATTATCTCTAGATTACTGCAAAAAGGTGACAGATGAAGGATGTGTAATTCACATACCAATGTAAGCCATCAATTATCAAGTCAAAATCAAGAAAACCTTAATTGTAAAATGTTTGGAATGCAGATTGCATCAGATTATTGAAGCAGATGTAATAGCCTTCCGGATTGAAAAAACATACAAATTGAAATTTGAAGACATCACCTCTAGTGGGAAAGTGTTATGGGAAAAGTTGGTGAAATTCTAAACCATATTAACTGAGTTCCCATCTTTACTAGATGAGGAGGCGGCGGTTTTATAGTCCCAGCACTTTTATTGAGAAACAGAGCAGAGATCACATAGATGGAAAGTAATCACACCCCACGGTTCCGCTGCGGTCCACGTCTGCCCTGTCTCTGCCTGTCTTGCTTTTCGGCTCCCCCTAATACTGCACAGTGACCTTGGCTTGAGACATAACAAAGACATTTTATCCTAGACAATCACCATGCTGCACAGTATCTAGGCAGCATTCAGCCTTGCACTCAGCAACAGTGGATCTTATACAAAGACATCAGGTCTCCAGGCCTCCTCTGTCCGAGTGATGTGAGGCCATAGTGACTTCAGAATAATAATTCATATAACATTCCTCTCTCTTTTTTTTGATGATGGCGTCATCAGCATCAAGACAAAACAAGATGACCCATCATATGAAAATGTGAACAAAACACAGAGGACCCATTTCTGTAAACTCGTAAAGTGGGACCCAAAAGGTTCCCGTGTTGGAACCGGGCAGTGCAGGAACTTTTAGTACAGATGAACATGAATGCTTCATAGAGGGTTAACACACAAGATCAAAGGTTTAGCTTTCATCTACAATTTAGGGTTCTTCTAATTAAGTAAGGCCTGTTTTAGGTCCCTATGCGCACATTAGACTAGGTAAGCTAAACCTGTTCAGTAACCAAGGTCGAATACATCTACTCTTCCCCAACCCTGTCAAACCCCACTTGGTTCCCCATTCCCCATTCCCATGGACAATCATCCACTTTCACACTTTCATACCTTACAAATCCAGGAGTACCAGTGTGGGGTATCAGAGGGCAGACCGGGCCCCTTTACTCACCAGAAAACGTCATCCTCTCCAAAGGATGATAAAAACTGATGTGACCCCAGGTGAAATCCCGCTCTCGGCCAATCTGAGCAAGACGTACCTGTATTGAAACTAGGAGTTACCATTACCAGCTAATATTAAAGGATCTTTAGAGCCAATCCGATCCTGGTTCTTCCTATATCAAATCAAAAGGTGCATAAACCATTGGTCTTTGTGTGTCTGAAGCAAACAGTTTCCATCCTTTACCATAAAACCATATTGATCAACATGATGCAACATTACAGTTTAGATCTCATAACACAAAAAAAATCAAACATGCGAGTTAGTGGAACAGAGCAGTGAAACAAACAGCAACACAATATGAGAAGAGTCCAAAACGTCAAGAACGCAAAGTTAAGGAAGCCTTCAGGCCTTTCAGGGCACAAGGCAGAAATTAATCTAATCGCGCTTGTGGTCTCTTCAGGCAACTCCTCCAGTTGAAGAATAAGGAATCAGAGTTCTCTGGCTTCTGCATCCCCAGTCCTCTGTTGTGCCAGTTCAGACGTGACAAAAAACGGCATCAATTCGGGACGTAACGGACTGCGTTACCCATGATGCAATGTGGTCAAAATGGCCACCAACTCATGTGGTCAAAATGGCCACCAACTCCCATCACGCAACACGGCAAAATGGCCGCCGATCAAGATAAGGTTGCTATGGTGATGGCTATAAAACCCGATCACACACGACAATCTTCCTTCTTCCCTGGCTTTAGCCAACCCGAGAAGACACACACAGCTGTTTCCGTTGGGGCAATCCCAGGCCACGTGTTCAAGTTTCTCGCTGGACCGAGATTTTTCGACGCAACGGTTATTCCCTGCTTTGCATAACAGGAGGTCGACTAAAATAAGTACTTTTAAATTCCCTCTGATCAAAAGACTGAGAGACGCCGTATCTCCCAGTGATCGAAGAGGACCCCGCTTTGTCTGGCCAACAAAGCGACTGTGAACCCGGAGGAAGAAACGAAGGAGCTTCTCCCCCCGTCCCGCTGCAGCCTGCGGACAACTGCGCTCGTCAAGACGCGTCCAGAAAGCCACACTACTCGGAGCGCTCCGGACCAGCCCCGAGGCACCTCAAAGTAACGGGGTCTCCCCTTTTATTTCTGTCTCACCAACAGGGTGTTTAGAAGTGCCTGGGCAGGCGTTAGAACTTTGTAGGTGTTGGTTAATGCTTTTATTCCACGACGAAGTTGGAATTATTTTGCTGAACATTCTCTTTGTATGTGCATGCATTTTACAATTGATTTTTGCTGTGTTGATTTGTGATTCATCAATAACCCCGCCATGGGTCACTGTTTCAGTTTCTTTTCCATCTTCTTCCCTGCTTTCCCCCCTCTCTCTTTTCGCTTCTTCTTATCAGTTAATCTCTTTGTCCGAGCTCGATTCGCGGGTTTGTTTAAACTCCCAGTTAGCTGCGCCCTCTCGAAGCGAGGCATTATCCCATCAGCGTAAGCGTGGTTACGTCATTAGGACCTCCTCTCATACGTCATTGTAGCAGCCATCTTGGGAGGGTCAGGTGATGTGTATCTGAACTGTAGGGAGCTTAGCTGAACTAGCTTTTGGTAAGACATCAAAGCGTCCAGTGAGATTCCCGAAGCTGTTCTGTCTGTCAATGCTGATACGTCAAATGCCGGTGTTTTGAGGGCGGTGTTAAACAACTGTGAGTTGAGTTAAGATCTGCTAACCGCTCATTTTAATCCATTGTTTATTTTTTTTTTGTTTTGTTCTTTTATTTCCACATATATATTTTGTATGTTAGTTTAGTAGTGAGTAAGAATTCCAAAGTTGTTGAATCAGAGAATTACTGTAACAGGGAATTGCTTTTGGTTCAATAAAACCAACGACTGCGGAATAGACATAGTTTTGTGTTCAGTCCAATTCACAGTTGCCTGGGTATTCAGAATTCAGAGCTAACCTCCTTTGGAGTTAACATCTGATATTAACACAGAGACAATATCATTGGATGGTGATAAGGAATAAGGATTTAAACTCTAATTGCAGTTACATTGGGGTTCTCACAGCCTGCTGGATAGACCTCGTCGGTTAACAGTCCGACCTGATCATTTATTCCAGCATAAATGAGTTCATAACAGCAAATTAACTAATGCATTAGTGGTATAAATACTTATAAGCTTATAGCTAACATCACCACCATTTGAACTATATTTGTTATAGCGGAATTTTGAGTTGAATGATTTATTATTTAAATTATAATACCAAATTATAATTAATAATAATAATAAGCATATTCAACCAGCTTATGGCATAACACCTCTTCTTGGTTCCTCTCTCGCAGGCTGGACGATTGAGCTAGATGGTAATAGGCATTCAGTTCTTAATTGGGCCATTAGCATTTTAATTTTGCATTTCTCCCTAATAAAACACTTTGCGAAGATGGTCTGCAGACACGAGCCCTTGTTTCTATTGGGGAACAGAAACAAGGTGTAATTAGTATTCTTATCAAAAACCGCATTCATGAGTCATTTATTAAAAACATCCTCCAAGTACTTTCACATTCAAGATATTTCGATGCACAATTATTTAGCTCCCAGAGCTCTGCAATTTGATTATTAGTTAAAAGAGTAATCTTTAAATTCAAATGTTTCTGCAGTAAATTCGTAGTAATTCTTAACAGAATGCTTTCAATGTCAAAGCCTTTCCATGTGAAAGCCTTTTCCCTCTTTCTCTCTCTTTTTTTTTAAAGAAAGAAAGGAGGTGCTGTTCTGCACAGAGAAGACAAAATATTTTTACCATTCTGTTACTGTTCAAGGATGCCAAGGTTCCACGTAACAAAGCAGTGAACAGGAGAGCTTTTTGAAAACTTTCCACCGTTGTTGAACAACTAAAACTACTTAAGCAAATCAGAATTAGTTCCCACTTTAATC
This sequence comes from Fundulus heteroclitus, assembly GCF_011125445.2. Classification (NCBI taxonomy): domain Eukaryota; kingdom Metazoa; phylum Chordata; class Actinopteri; order Cyprinodontiformes; family Fundulidae; genus Fundulus; species Fundulus heteroclitus. Next base: position 22,016,454 of record NC_046372.1, read on the forward strand.
CTAAAATAAAGTAAACCATACATGTCATTATCTGCCAATTTTTAACTGAGGATTGAGGACTTTAATTAAGAAGTTCTTGGATGAATGCGTCTCTGCGTTCCTATTTATCTAGGCCTCGGTAATCTGATCTGTATGTCTTGAGTGCCTGGTCAGGAAGGGTTAAAGGTTCTCTGAAGCTTTTTGTTTTCAGCAACCCTGAAAACCCAAATCCCATTACAGTCAGTGCTAGGTGTCAGGTAACCTGTGGGACCACGTCTTTGTCTCTCTGGTTCCACCTTGGTTCCACCAGCTGTCTCAAGGTTACAACAGCTCCAACCCACAGCAGCTCGTCCCTGGGTGCTGTGCCCCAGGGGTCTCCACACCCCCCCTGTGTGGAACGTCTCTCATTGTAAGGATCTCACCTTATGTCCCGTTCAAGATGTTCTTTACACAACAGGAGTTCCAATGTGGGGTGTCATTGCTGCTTTAATGTTCCTCAGAGAAAACCTTCATTCATTGATATCACCTTCAACCTGTTACCCTTTTATCATCACAGCCCACCAGCAATCCTGACCAGATCCAAAATGTCCCCATAATTTAATCTAATTAAATTAATCTTACTTATTTTCTGTATGTAAGAGGATAATGATTAATTTATCCTGATCTAAAAGCCCTCTAGGTTAAAGGTTTGCTAAACTCAGTGTTATGTGTTTTTTCCCTTGTGATGTTTAACTGGTCAAAAAGACTATTGAGTTATTTGTTCTAGTCGAGAGATATTAAATCTCCATAAATATTGTAACCATTGTACACTGATGCTTTAATCCTAAATTTACCCATGTTAGTTAGTAGGATGTGTCATTATGCTAATTTTATTGCAACCTTATCCATTTTAGCCAGTAATCTTTTCTTTGTGTTATATTGATGCCTGCAGGAGTGGCAGAAATCATCTTACTCTAAGATGTTCATTAAATGAAATGCTATTTAAAAGTTCAGATTACTCTACTTATATAGTGAAAACTAATTAATTAATTTATTCATTCAACTGTTGATATAATACCCACGTAATTTATTAGGTTGCTCTATGATTTCATCAAGTTACTTCTTTAAAAGTTTTCACCTTTACATAATCCTAATGTATTTCATAATGTGTGTTTTGTTTTAATTGTGTACGAAAAAATCTGAAGTGAAATGCATGAAGTCGTGTCTGCCGAACTCATCTGTGTTTTTTTGTCGAGAGGTTGTCCGATGCCAAAGTCATACTCCTGCCATTGTCCATTTTCAGTCCAATGTCTGAGTTTAGCAGCACAACATTCTCCTTCCCTTCAAGCCCATCCTCCAGTCCTCACGCCTGAAAACAGAATGAATTCTGCCAGCATTTTTTGCCAAAGAAAACACTCCATAGGTTGAAAAGAAATTACAGCAAAGCAGACACAAACAACATTTTAACTACAGTGTTCCCTCTAAAATGACAAACATAAAAGAAATAAAAGGATATAAATAAATAAATAAAACTTTGTCTCTGACAAAATAAAACTCAAAACTTGATCAGGCTGAAGTCAATGATATCACCTTTTCTCCTTGTCCCAAGAATCAGCCCCCCCTCACTGTGGCACTGTTTTGGTATTGTCTCGCATCTGAGAATGTCTAAAATGAGACTAAATCTCTATGTTAGCACATTCCATATTGACCAGGTTTCTTTGCAAAAAAAAGAAGCAGAAAGATAGAACTGTTAATAGCAGAAAGCAACAAACAATCTTTAAGACACCACCTTTCCCCGCTGGAAGATCTCCTGGCATAACTTGGTTAAAACTAAGCATAATTTAGTGTCCAAATCTGATTATGACTCCTTACCGCACTGCTAGCACTGTCTTCTCAGAGTCTTCTGTTGGCAGAAAGGTGGCGTCCCCTTTAATCTGAAAGCAATAACTCAGAGAAAACAAGAGTGTTAATAGCATGCAGTTAAAACCCTGGTCCCCTTAGTGTCACTTTAATGTGATGTTTTTTTTTTTTTGATCCTGGGAAGGTATCTATTCTTCACCTTTCCATTGAAACTAAGTTCAAAACATCTCTAAAAAAAAGAGGAAAAAAAAAACAAAAAGACAAAAAAATTGTCTTTTCCAATATGTCATACATTATTAACTTATTACAACTTTTGATTTCTTTCTGGTCCTTTGACCATGTCTATTTGCTGTTAATAAAACTTTTTATTTATATATAACTTTTTAATCTCAATTGGTCAAGGGTGAAACTTTAAAGCAATGATATTCTCTTTTAGTTTTCTGAGCTTCTAAAGTTTCTCTGTAAATGATAAGTTTTCTCCGTAAGCACATTGAGAAAACTGCCCAAAACAAGATGAGATTAGAATTAGAATTTAACCCTTCAGAAGCTGGCTTTATTTTATTTATTCCCTCTGACATACTTTTCGTGCTCCCAGGCCAGAACAAACAGACCCCAGCCTCGCCATAAACATTTGGATGTTTACATCATGGTCAGATTTATGTTTATCATCATATCATCTTTTGTCTTGTTTCAGGTTAAACTGTCCCTCTGAGGTTCGCCTCAGCTCAGCATAACTAATAACATCAGATGATTTTGTAACTGATGACGCGTGTAACGTGGCCTTCTGATATTCTGACGCTTTTCGAAATTTCTTATTAGTTTCTACGGAAGTGTATTGCTGTCACTGGACAAAATATTTTTTTATTGCTTATCTTGTATAAACGTGATAATTATCTTGTATAAACGTGATAATTATGTTGTAAAAACGTGTTAATTATCTTGTATAAACATGATATTTATGTTGTATAAACTTGATAATTATCTTGTAAAAACGTGATAACTTATCCAGATGGTGGTGCTAGTATGCTTTTAGTCTGACTCATTTAAGACGAAGAAGAAGCATGTGTGTCATCTACTAGGGAACTAAAATGGCAAATTTACGGGAACGGATGAAGTTTTACTCTATGCTCGCTAGTATCCACCTTATTTTCAACGGAAATACGGAGACAGTGAGTGACGGTTTTCCGTGGGAGACTTCCAATGCGTCACTTCCTGTCACTGGCGAGTCAGTTGGACAGCGACTTATGCAACTACTTGTACCACATTACTCGTCGTTATGATTTCATGGAAGGCCGGGATCGTTTGTCTGGTTAGAGGCTGTCATGATAACGGGTGTAAAAGAAAGGTTTATGTGGAGTAGAAGTGTTTTAACCATCAAACGCATACAAGAGCTGTAGATACCAGGCGCCCTACTTTCTTCACCCCCAGCCGAATAATGTGATATCCCTCCTCCTGTGGCTAAAAGTTGGAAATTTGAAGAAACCATCGAAACAATTGTATGTTTGTTCTTTTAATTTCGTGGAGAAAAGAGCGATAGAAGACTACACAATGTCAGAAAAGTGGCCAGGCTACGAAGTTGCATTAAAATCTTCGTGGAGACATCAAGAGGACAGCAGACAGGTAAGCTCAGAGATGTTTACAAGGTTTATGTTTGTGTCGCTCTTGATAAAACATATGCTTTCACATTAAGACAGCTGTCTTTTAGCTTTGTTCTGTCTGTCAATTTTGTTCTGGTAGGTTTTCGGGGTTCCATTTGTAAAGTTATACAGTGAAAGATTTACAGCAAAATGTTTAGCCTGTCATATGACATAAAAGGTAGGGTTCATTATTCATATTTTTGTTATTCATAAGTCTATAAATAAGTCACAGTTCCAAGTTTAATATTTAAATAACAAGCTTAATATTTAGCTCCAAAGTAAACATCTAGTTTCTAAACTAAACATTTAATTTGGAGTTCAATATTTAATCTGAAAACTAAATGCTTGGTTTGCATCTTAAAATATAGTTTATAATCTAAACAGTTAGCTGTGTAATTAAATATTAATTTGGAACGGTGACATTTACAAATGTATAACATTGTGACTTTAAAAATGAAAACCCATTTTTTTCCTCTAATTGAACCCAAACTATTGCTGTTATATCTTGACTGTGTAACCTTACAAATGGTATCCCAGGTACTAGCACAGGCTATTTGTAAAAACTAGAAGGATTGTGTGATATGAATATTTGAAAGAGTATGAGTAATTATGCAGGTGCTGCTCTATTAGCTTGGTGTTAACGTAGTTTTAAGTAGTCTTGATATGTTTTATGACGTCTGCAAAACTGATTGTGGTCTTGTGCGGTCTTGTGTTTGACAGATGACCGCCGCTGTGATGCAGAGGCTGACCGGACCGCTCCATAATCAGAGTCACCTATGCAGAAAGATGCTGATACTACAGGCATCAATGGATCACACCGAGGAAAAGAGAAGAAGAAGAAGTTTTCCCATGTGGCTGGGAAAACATTGGCTTCCTGGAGTATCTTCGTTTTGGTGATGAAGTGATGGCAGACAGTGAGTATGATAAGCAACAATGTGACTTATTCTTTCCAGACAACCAGCACAAGGCAGTACCCCCTCCTGACAGAATGTCGCTGCAATAAATATGCAAGACATTGCACAGGTAACCAATCCTGTTACAACTAACACTCAAACCAACCCACCATAAACGTGGGAGATCTTGTACTGCTTAAAGACAGTCAGGCCCACAGGAATGACTGGCCCGTTGGGATTATTATGAGAACTTTACCAAGCAGTGACAAAATTGTACGCAAGGTTGAAGTGAAGACAACAAAAGGGGGTCATGCCAAGAGTTTCCTCAGACCTGTCTCAGAAATTATTGTTCTGTTTTCTGAAGTTCTCTGACACCTAGTGGACATTGTGTGCATATGTAATTCAGTCAGTTAAGCAGAACTCGCCCAGCTGTGCGGTCGGTGTCATCGTCAGTCCTTCAGTTACGTTTGTTCCTTGGACACTATTTGTCTGTAAGTTAATTTTATTAAGGGTCATTCCAGTTTTGTGTAATATTTTGGAGAAAAGTTTCCCAACCAATATTTAAAGCTACAACACTAGCTAAATAGAGTGAATTGGGGGTCATTTGTTTGCTGTCGTCTACTTGTCTTCTGTATCTGTAGCTGATATGCACTTTGTGTTTTGTTACAGTTTTACAAAAAAGAAAAGATAACAAAAGAGTTGCAAAATAAAACAAGAAAACCACCAAGGACTGGATTATTTTCAACTCAAGTGTAAGCTACATGTCTAGCTTTGTAAGAGCAACATATCGTGAGGGCAGCATAATGTGTGCTTCTGTGCTTGTTGTGTCTCTGCTCTGTCTTCTGTAACCCCCAGTGGGTCGAGGCAGATCATACTGAGCCCGGTTCTGCCGGAGGTTTTCCTTCCTGTTAATGGGGAGTTTTTCTTCCCACTGTCACATCATGCTTGCTCAGTATGAGGGATTGCTGCAAAGCCATGGACAATGCAGACAACTCTTCCTGTGGCTCTACGCTTCTCCAGGAGTGAATGCTGCTTGTTGGGACTTTGATGCAATCAACTGGTTCCCTTATATAGGAATTTTTTTTGACCAATCTGTATAATCTGACCCAATCTGTATAATATGATTGAACTTGACTTTGTAAAGTGCCTTGAGAGGACATGTTTCATGAAATGGCGCTATATAAATAAAATTTAATTGAATTAACTAAGTTAGAGTATTCACTTAATAAAAATGTAGAACTGCTGAGATTGTGACAGTAAATGTGTATGGTACTGTACAAAACTTTTGAAAATGCTGAGGTTATTGAAAAAAAAGGGGCACATGGGGTTGTTACTAAACTGAAGATGCAAACATTGTGGGACAATTAAACAGTCCTTTATTTTCCACATTGCATAATAAACATACTCTTTGATAAAGTCTTTATTTCCAATTCTTACCAATATTAATCAAAGTCAATACACCTTTTCCACAAGGATTGCTTTTTTTTGTTGAAATTAAGACTGAAAGAACTACATTAATTCTCCAGGTTTTCTCACTAAACAATCCATGTATTACCATAAAATAGGCTGTATTAAAAAAACTGGCCAATGAAATGGATGAAGCCAAAAACAGGACTATGAAAAACAATTTCTGCATGTAAGACTGTCAGGGAATTTAGAACAATGTCAAATCTGGCCTTTTTTTAACCTTTGTGTTCTGCCTAAACGGCTCCACTAAGAGCTATGAAGGACATGCTGCAACAGTTAATGATCAAAGTAGTTAATACTGGGAACTAAAACGGTTACATATTAAGATCATTTTTAAACAAGCCCAAATCCTCTGCCGTGTGTTTAAAGATTACATCAAATCCTGAATTGTTCAAGTCTTGGTAGTCTTGTGATGGAAGTCGGTCTCAAAGCAGGTTGATGACCTGGTGGACCACCATGGCTACTTTCCATGGTGAGAGTTCATGTAGGAGCCTCCCATCCAACCCAGCACTTTGATGGCCTTCACCTCATCAGTGGATGCTGGAAAACAGATATATGTTATGGTTATGTAAAGAATAATACTCCTCTTTGTCAGGATGCAGCTTGTGGGCTGCATGCTGAGCCTCCCTTCCTCTCTCTCTTCCCTGCGCAGCCTGATTGGTTTCACCTGTCAGGCTGCAATCATCACTGATCTGTCTCCACCATATATACTCACTTCATTCTGTTCTCGTTGCTGGTCCGTAGTGTTCACTCCTGCTTAGTTTCTGCCAGAACCTTGTGTCAGCTTGTTTTTTTTTTTTTGTTCCAGTCAGCCAGAAGACTTTCTTCAGCTTTGTTTTTGTCCCAGTCAGCCAGAAGACTTACTTCAGCTTTGTTTTTGTTCCAGTCAGCCAGAAGACTTTACTTCAGCTTTGTTTCAGCCCAGCCTTATCCAAGACACTGTTCCGTCCTGCTCACAAGTTCTCAACTCCTGCTGTTCCGTCCTGGTCTCAAGTTCTCGGCTCTGATGTTCTGGTCTCAAGTTCTTGGCTCTGATGTTCTGGTCTCAAGTTCTCGGCTCTGATGTTGTGGTCTTAAGTCCTCGGCTCTGATGTTCTGGTCTCAAGTCTTCGGCTCCAGAGTTCCTCCCGGTCAGTCTCTCAGCACTCCTCCTGCCGGCCAGCTTCTGCACCCTACACTTCCGTCTGTTGTAAGACTCTGGGTTCATCATCATCCATCTTCCACACTGTTCAATAAACTCACCTTTAAGAACTAGCTCTGTGTGTGCGTGCTGTGTCCGGGTTCATCCCAGAAAAATATCATGACACTCTTAAGGAAAAAAATAAATCACAAAGATGAAAACAAACTTTTCAAGAAATTATCTGCCCATGTGGCCAATTCCAGCTGTGGTTTTTGCCATGGCCAAACCATTTTGGCCATGGCCAAGCCAAATATGTGTTGTGTACAACACATATTTGCAATTGGGCACACATGACCTCATTTTTACTTTGAAGAAATTAAGGAGTTACAAATGTAGTGAAATATAATCTAGATCTGCTGCTATATGCTTTACTTGTAACATTCATATTTGTGTTAGAAAACACAATTTCTAATTAATTTCCCTACCAATTTTCATATTATCAATATCCACTCGTTGCAATTATTTTAAATTGCTTAAGAATCCTTTTTGCACATGAGCATACATACATTGGTTTGACAGTTTTAGGTTTACACCAATAAGAACAATAGACAGTCATTTGAAAACAACATAAAAACCACATTATACTATGTTAACAATGCATTTATCTGGGTATCCACTCAGGTACTATTTATTTTACATAGCACGGTAAAGGGAGAAGCCAACCACAGGGGTTACATTATAAAGCAAAAGTTGTTTTAGCATGGTGTTCAACCTAAGGCCAGCTTTCATGTTTTTTGCTCTAAAACGTAACATGGTCCCTTACTGTATCATAGCAGTACCTTTAACTGAAATCTTACATGTTCTATCTGCATATTAAGACATAGTTAGCTATTACTTTTTCACCAGGAAAGTTTTGAAACTTACCTGTGGGGTGCTGATGCTGTTAGCTGTGATATCACATCTTTCTTCCTCAGCCAAACCGGCCAGTGTTGCCAACTCCTCAGTAAGGAAAGTAGCTATTGGCTGTGCTAAAAGTCGCTAGAAGTCGCTGAATGACGGCATCGCCTAATTTGCATAATGTGTCACATGATGTGATGTGCATGTTATTGACGCTGTGGGAGAAAAATGTTGTTAGAGAGAGACAAAATATTCGTAAAAACACTCAGAATATATATAGAGCTACTTTTTTCTGTCCATTAATGTTTATTTATTATTATTATTTTTTTATTTATTTTTTTATTTATTTTATTTTTTATTAATGTTTATTTTATTACAATACTAACCCTCCTCCTTTACCCGGGTTTGAGACCGGCAAAATGAACCATAAAGAGACACTATGGCGGAGTTAACGTTTTGATTTTTCCCTTGTGGTCCACCAAGGAGCCTACAAATCACGGTAAAACACGAACATGTGGTTGTGTGAATCAAATGCCGTTATTTATTTAGGATAAAATATTTCAAATTTAGATATTTATGATCAACCTGCGCCGTCATTCCCGGCGCATGCGCGCTACATTTGCAGTCTGGACGCTGAGGGTAAACATGCTGTGGCTCTGACTGCAGCACTGAGAAGGACTCCTGCGGTAGCGGGAGAACGGGGCTGGGAGGGTCGAGGTGCCCCACGGCAGCAATTGCCGCTGGAGGACAAGAGTATGGAGCGATACGTGCTTTCACGTAAGAGTCTCCAAAAGTCGCTAGATTTGTCGCTAGTTGCTTTTTGGAAAAAGAGTCGCTGGAGGGGTCTGAAAAGTCGCTAAATATAGCGACAAAGTCGCTGAGTTGGCAACACTGAAACCGGCGCCTTTCATTTTTTTCTTTTTTCTTTTCAGTTTTTTCAGGTGCGCCCCCTGCTGTTGGAAAGTCTGAACAACAACAACAACTCTTAATGCATCACGTGACTTTTGGCAGAAATTTACCGCAGAGGGTGTGGGATTGTTTCGTTCTCGAGCAGAGGCTGGTTTGTGTGCGAGCAGAGACTGTTTTGTGCGAGCAGAGACCGTTTTGTACTCAGGGAAAACTTATAAATCATATTTTGAGTGCAACGTTTGGGGACAGTTTGCAAAACAGTTTTTTTGGGTGAAACATATCTTTTTGTGTGCAAAACAAGTTATATTTGTGTGCAACACATTTTTTTGTGTACAACATTTTGGCAGGAAACTATCTCCACAGTCGAGTCTTTACCCCTTCGTTCTGAGAGGAGAAAACTCCTGAATAATAGAGAACAAGCTCTAAAACGTCTCTCCTCACTGAAAAAGGCAATAATAAAGAAACCAGAGATTAAGGCTAACTATGTCCAGTTCATGCAAAAAATGTTGGACAATGGCCAAGCTGAACTTGCTCCACCTGCCACAGTAGATAAAGAACTATGGTATCTGCACATATTTGGCGTATACCACCCTCAGAAGCCAGAACAAATCCGGGTTGTGTTTGACTCAAGTGCAGAGTGTGACAGGGTTTCCCTTAACCAAGTGCTTCTTAGTGGACCCAATTTAAACAACTCCCTGTTAGGAGTGCTGCTACGGTTTCGTAAAGAGCCAATAGTCCTGACAGCCGACGTGGAGCAAATGTTTTACTGCTTTGTTGTTCGAGAAGACCACAGAGATTATTTGCGCTATTTGTGGTTTGAGGACTATGACATTACAAAAAACATAGTAGAGTTCAGAATGAAAGTTCACGTACTTGGAAACAGCCCGTCTCCTGCTGTTGCAATTTACTGCATGAGATGAGCAGCACAACAGGGTGACCAAAAACATGGCTCTGATGCACGCCAGTTTGTTAGTCGTCAGTTTTATGTCGATGACGGTCTCACATCGGTTGCCACGCCTCGAGACGCAATTGACCTGCTTAAGAGAACTCAAAACATGTTGGCGGAGTCAAACCTACGCCTTCACAAGATACCGTTAAACTGCAGTCAAGTCATGGAAGCCTTCCCTTCTGAGGATTGTGCAAAGGACTTGAAACATTTAGATCTAGGAGTAGATCCCCTCCCAGTTCAGAGAACCTTAGGACTCTGCTGGAACTTGCAAGCTGACAGCTTTACTTACCATGTATCAGCTGAGACCAAACCATTCACACGTGGGGGACTACTCTCAGAGGTAAATAGCCTCTATGACTCCTTAGGCCTGGTTGCCCCTGTCATAATGCAGGGCAAAGCATTGCTGAGGGAGCTGTCATCTGAAGTTGGGGACTGGGATGAACCGCTAAACCCCAAAAAACATGAAATGTGGAATGCGTTGAAAAACTCATTGCAAGCCCTTGAAAATCTCCAAATACCAAGGTGCTACAGCTCAGGTACTTTAAGCACAGCTAAGGTAAAAGAGCTTTGCGTTTTCTTTGTTGCCTCTACGGTGGCTATAGGAGCAGTAGCATATCTGCAAACAGTTAGTGATGAAGGAAAGTGCCATGTCGGCTTTGTAATGGGAAAGTCTAAACTTGCACCCAGTCCCGCACACACAGTACCATGCCTAGAACTTTGTGCTGCTGTGCTTGCAGTGGAAATGTTTGAGCTCATTAGGGAAGAGACATCAAAGTAGACTGTGTGAAGTTTTACACAGACAGCATATAGTGTTGGGATATATACACAATACTTCCAAACGATTCTACATGTACGTTGCCAACAGGGTTACACGTATTTGAGCATCCACACAACCAAACCAATGGCATTACGTACCAACCGAGTTAAATCCAGCTGACCAAGCCACTAGGTTTATCCCAGCAGCTGACCTGCAGAACACTTCCTGGTTCTCAGGTCCACCCTTTATGTATCATGATACAAACACAGAATCACCCAACATCGGTCCTTTCACCCTCATTGAACCTGAGAAAGACAAAGAAACACGTGCAGAAGTGAAAGCGCTAAGAACTACAATTTTAGAGTCAGATCTAGGCTCTCAGCGTTTTGAGAGGTTCTGCAGCTGGACTACACTGTACAGAGTATTAGCCAGACTCATTCATACAGTCTCATCTTTTAAACAAAAGACAAGTGGAGGGAACACTTTCAGGGAGACTCCAAGCATCCAAGAACTCACACAAGCCAAAGTCGTTATCATACGAGCTGTCCAGCAAGATGCCTATGAGGAGACAATTAGAAACCTTACAGCAGTTAAACAGACAAATGTGAAACTTGACACACTCCAAAAGCTCAACCCTTTAGTTGACAAAGACAACCTTTTAGTTGGGGGACGTCTCTCTGCAGCTGATCTCACTGAGACAAAAGGCACCCTCTCATTATCCCGTCCTCCAGTCATATCGCCACACTACTAGTAAGACACTTTCAGGAACGAATGTCTCATCAGGGGAGACACATGACTGTGGGAGCTATCCGAGGTGCTGGGTTTTGGATTGTTGGAGGGAACCGCCTTGTATCCTCTGTCATCAATAAGTGTGTTACATGTCGAAAGTTGCGAGGCATAATGCAGGTTCAGAAAATGGCAGATTTTCCCGCTGACCGACTAGTTCCTGAACCACTTTTTACCTCTGTCAGTCTAGATGTGTTTGGATCATGGACAGTTGTGACTTGTCGGACAAGAGGTGGTTGCTCTCAAAGTAAACGTTGGGCTGTGTTGTTCATCTGCATGTCAACCAGAGCCGTGCACATTGAACTGATAGAGACTATGTCTACCGATAGTTTTATAAATGCACCGAGAAGGTTCTTCGCCATTCGTGGCCCAGCCAAGATGCTACGCTCGGACAGAGGCAAAAACTTTACAGGAGCTTGTAAAAAGCCTAACCTTGAGAAGGAAAACTCACCTGTACGGAAGTACCTGCAAGAAAGAGGTTGCAGTTGGATTTTCAACTCACCCCATGCGTCGCATATGGGAGGTTCATGGGAGCGTCTCATAGGAATTGCCATGCACATTCTGGATGCAATGCTGTCACAAACTGAATCAACATGTCTTACTCATGAAGTCTTAAGCACCTTCATGGCTGAGGTTATGGCAATTATTAAAGGAAAGGCCACTGGTTCCCATATCTACAGACCCTGGTTGACCTGTAGTACTCACCCCAGCAATGCTAATTACACAGAAGGTGAGTGCTGTTTCTGCTCCATCTTGGAACTTATCCACAGGACAGTTATTTGGGAAACAGTGGAAACATGTTCAGCAACTTGCTGATACTTTTTGGAAACAGTGGAAAGGAGAATATTTGCCCACCTTGCAAAGTCGCTCAAAGCGGACTGAAAACAGACCCAATGTTAGAGAAGGAGATGTAGTCCTGCTGAAAGATTCTCAGGCCAGCAGGAACTAATGGCCTATGGTACTAATAATAAAAACCTTTCCCAGCGGGGATACAAAGGTCCGGAAAGTGGAAGTGAAGGGTGTACAAAATGGGACTGTGAAGGTGTTCTTAAGACCAGTTTCTGAAGTTATCGTCTAATAAAATATTATTTGTTGCTAAACAGCTGAGTGTTGTTGTTTTTTTTACTATGTTATGATGTTTGTTGTGATATAATGTGATTATATCAAGTGGGGAGTGTTCTGCCTTTTGTCAAAAGACAGTAGAAATTCATGGCATGAATAAATTACATAAATAAGATTTAAAACAAGTTCATAGTTTAAAATTTGTTTGAAGAAATCCATGGTAAAAATGGTTATAACGGTTTGGGGGTTTATATTTAATCCAAGTGAGACATCTCTTCGTTAGATCTGTTTGTGATTTATGTGAGATAGTGAGTGCTCTCACTTCCAAAATATCTTTGACGTATTTTGTCTCTGCGAAAATGTACTCATGAAACTGCTCATGTTGGATTGTAGATTTGTTCTTCGCTTCTGCTTTGGCAAACATTCGTCTTTGTAAGTATTGCTTTGCTCTGTAAGCACTTAAACATGGCTTGAAAGTATTTTGGAAAAGGTGTCTCATTGTGCTAAAACTAAGCTACATGGATATTGATCAGTGATTTTCTTTTCTCCTCTGTATATTTCAGTTACAAATAAAAAAGGAATCCAGATTTGTAAATACAAGTTATTCTGAGAACACAAGAAAAGAAAGCCTTGTGCGGGGAACTTTTTTCTTTCATTTTGTTCACTGGCTGTCTATTAGCACATGGTCACGTGGTGTGAGGACAGCACAATAGTGGCGGGAAACAAAACAAACCTTATGTTTGAAACAAACCGTAGTCATGTATCCGGGAAGAGAGGATCTAATCCGGAAGCTAATAGCATTAGGCTAGCAGACATTCGCCGCTAATTTTAGAAAAGCTTGGGCTTTATCATAGCTCTCAACTCTCACGCATTGACCGTGTGACACACGCATTTCATCAATTGCACACGCTCACACGCATTACTTTGAAAATCTCAATCTTACAATCAAAATCTCACTCTTGAAACGCACGCGTACGGACGCTTCGCGTCATGGCGGAACCAATTTGCGGTAGGCTACAATGGTTTCCGCACGTCCAGTAGTAGAGGGAACACAGCTGCAAGGACCGCCGCCGCGCAAACAAGTTTCCCTCATCCAAAGTGAAACACTTCTACGGTCCGTGTTGCGTGCGAATTAAATGGTAAGTCGTCATGTTTTATTACAAACTGTAACATGAAAGCAAACTTTCGCCATTAGTTTCCTTCTTTATCGAATGATGTGAAGTAAGACAGTAAGATAGACCGTTTAAAATAGTAACCGTCTTGAATCGACCAACAAGCAGGAGACAGAGAATTTTAAGTCAACCCTGGGACAAATGCTCAGTGATGTCCTTGTGGTCCTTTAACATCATGAAGCTGTTCTTCCGTGCAATCATGCAAACCTTAAGGTTCAAAGTCTGCAGAAGTTGATGCTGCTTGAAAGAAAGAAGCTGACTGGCTCAGAGTTTGATAAGGACAAAGACAACAGATTTTATTGCAAAGAGGACAAAGTGTTGAATGTACTTTTGATATAAGTAGAACCTAGAGTCACCGGACCGTCAGATTTCAGGATCATAGTAAAACTAAAAGCTAAACATCAACACAACCATGCATTTTCCACACTCATTTTAGTATCATCTGGTCAATACCCTGTGAAGGAGAAGGTGAATGCTGAAGTGTAAAATGTGGCTGATGTTATCCTTACATCTGCTATGTGGACATCCATCAACATGGCTGTAAAAGGCATTTTATGAATGAGAAAACTGGGCTCAATTATTTCTATCAGAACATTTGCTAACAAGTGTTCTTAGGTAACGAACTGTAGCATCATTTGGACACGAGTGTGATGGAGTCAAGAAAAATTCAAATGTAACTGCTGATGCCACGGTTGAAGTCCAGCCCTACGTTTCAGCATAATGGAAAATCCACTGGAGTACTGGGAGAGGAAAAAAGTGCTGTACCCTAATTTACACTAACCTGCACTTGTGTTTTTATGCACATCAGCATCTTCAGTGTCTTGGGGACCGGTGTATTCAAAGGCCAGAATAGTGTCAAAAAAGTAATCGATTAAAAGCAAAAACTGTCAAAAAAAAGTTTATTTCTGAATACAAATTAATATAATCACCCATTTTATACATCATTATCCAAGGTGCACAAATATATCCAATGCCCTCTTCCAAGTTTCTCAAGCACTTTAACTGTCTGTATGCTGAAGCCCATGACATTTTACCGAAATGACAGAAAAACAAACACAGCCTACCATTTAACATTGCGCTTAAAAAATACACACAGAACATGTTCAAAAATATACATACTATGCACATGTGATGATCATAAGAGAAATTCATATTTATTACCTTTTAATGATAATTTCCAAGGGCCCTAAAGAATACAAACACAGGGAAACATCACAGATTATTGCTGACTGCTATTATGCACTCGACCAGTTGGTGGTTTCATGTAGAAATGATGAAGCCTCGTGAAAAGAACTCTTTGCTGAAGCAATTGGCGTAAATGGTTCAATCCTCTTGAGGCCTCATCTCACCATAACTAATGAATACTGAAAATGGTTTTAAGAAACAACCGAGGCTTACGATGACGGCAGAGATAAACGAACCAGCAACACAGCAAAGGTGACCAGAACAGGGTGGGTAGACGGAGGACCTGACAACTGGTTACTGCTGAGCTGACTGAATATGCAGGGAAAGCGACGGAAGGAGGTGGAGTTGGTTACACAGTTTAGATGAGTAAAAGTTAAGCAGAGGCAGAGGAGGGCAGTATGTGTGCCAGCACATGTAGAAATTGATGGAAATGAGAGCGTTGACAGACTGGCAAAAGTGTCTCTAAACAAAAACACAGTGGAAATGAAGGTTAAAATAAGTAAATCTGAGGTAAAGGGCATGATTTGGAGGCAATAAATCAGGAGTGGGATAACAAAAAAAAGCCACATGTACAACATTCACAATAGGGTTGCAGACACTGGAGTACGTGGAGCATATACGAGAGAAGAAACAGTTATTTCAAGAATTAGGTTAGAACATTGTACACTTAACTGTAGTTTTCACAGATAAGGGACATTGTGAGGTTCCTAGGCTAAATTAAACATGAGAGGAAGTATGTAGGCTCCTTTTCCTACCTCATTCCTTACTGATTGCCCTATTCAGACAGCACTGATCATTGTGATTGCTGACACACTTTCACTTTGGCTAGAGTCCTTAATCAATAAGGGTATTCAGATGGAACCTGAAGCTGACAAGGAAACATGAGAAGTGAAAACATAATAAGCTGCAGGATCCCAGGGAGCTATAATAAGTAATCAAACCCCTGGGGATGCTGAATTAATCAAGAACCCAGAGTCTTTATTGTCATTATGTAACCATAAAGATGTTTGGTGAGACACCGACTCAGAATTCACACATAACACACAGACACAATCAGCTTGTCAGAATCCAGTTTATTGGTTGGAGATCCTTCCTCTCTCATGCACGGCTGATAGACCATTGACCTCTGACCCTACTCATCCTCTCCACAGCATACTCTTCAAATTTCTCTTAATTGCTGGGTCTCAACATTAAGATTTTATTTAATGAAGCTGGCAGCAGTTGCCTCTTAAATTTTCACATATAGGATTCACAATAAATCATATAAAAAGGGAAAAAGCAGCTAAAGTGGAACTAAAACAGAACATAAAAGGCTTAGAAACAACTCATGCTACGTCCCAGGAGGAAAATCTGTTAAAACAAGAAGGAAAACCAGACATTAATAAAATACCAGAGGCAAGAATACAATTCCAACTATAGCCATCTACTGTATATAGCATGCTATAATTAACTGCCAGGAAGTAAAAGCAAACCACCTGTCACTATTTTTAAGTTTTCTATTATTACAAAATCAGGTTTTGGCACTTGAAAATTTAAGGAGAACATTGTGTCAGGACTCAGCGAGCAGAGCCGTGCAGTTTTCTGCCAGCCCTGCTCTCTCTCTCTCTCTCTCTCTCTCTCTCTCTCCGCTCTTTCCTCAGGTGATGGCAGCTGACTGGTGGGCGGGGCGCGCACACCTGCAGCGTGTTTAGCAGCACTAAGCTGCACTATAGACCAGTTCACGCGTGACATCACGAGCAACATCTGCGTTACGCTGGTAGGCAAAAACAGAACTGTTCTCGTCTACTACCATGACAAAACGGGTGAATTAGAGCGTGCTTTTAGTTTGTTTATTTTTGGAATCTAAACAATGCCAATGACTTGTTGTGCTCCCGGTTGCACAGAGAGGCATTCCAAATCGTTTCTTTCGTTTACCGAAGGACGAAGACAGAAATGAATAATTTCAATAAAATGGATGCAGGCAGACAATCCCAATCGACTGTGGGAGCCACATAGGATATATACTTAAGACGTAAACATCCGTTCCGTAATAATATACGTACATGTACAATGTATGCAAACCCTCTGGCATGAGTCTGTGAAAAGGATTAATAAGACAAAAACACCAAAATAATCCTTAGTGAACAATGTTTGTTTTTTTTAACCTAGCGGTGGCGGGTCTTCCTCTCTGCTGAGGCGCTGTCTGTGTCCGACTCTGATTTCGTATGTTACACAAACATGTCTAAACATCCATCCATCCATTTTCTGACACACTTAATCCCTCATGGGGTCGCGGGGGTTGCTGGAGCCTATGTCCCGATATAAAATAATTGTAGCCGTCCAGTGGTTTCATGGCTTTCGTGCTCTCTCGCGTGTACTGGCCTGCGAGTTTATAAGGCAGCTGTATATGTTGCCGTACGGAACACTTGGCCAGCATTTCACAGACTCGCTCCGTCCCTTCAGGCTTTTGCTGTGTGGATCTAGCAATCTGATACCATCAACCATCAACTTACTCTTAAAACGTCTCGCCTGTTTGGACTGAAGAAGAACCCCTTCGAATCAGTCTGGTTCCTCCTGCTGTCTGTGGACCCGCCAGCGCTGCTCGGACCCTGCCCTAAGCCTACGCCCACCGGTCATCTGTTCGCACCACTCCATCTGGAGCTGAGTCCACCCCGCTTCCCCCTCGGTCCGTTTCCGAGCCTTTGTGGTAAGCTGGCCCCTCTCGTTTTCCCCTTAGTCCCGTGTTTAGACTCATTTAATTATTCTCTCCCTTGTCTCCTAGATCGTTCGTGTTCCCACCCGAGTTATCACCTCTCGCGTCTCTCCTCCTGTGATCGTTCCATTGAGAACCTGTTTTCGTCCCGTGATTACTTCACTGAACAAATCTTCTGCAGTTTTATTAATAAATACCTTAAACTGCTTCCTGTGTGCCGGTGTCCTCTGCATGTGGGTCAAACATATCAAACCAATCATGACACGTGTTATATTGCCTGAGACAGCTTCAGGTGATGCACAGCAGCATCACACTTTCTGTAAGAATGGACAAAGCTCCTTGATGGTTCTGGAAGTGAGACTTCTGCCAGAGGCTTCTCTGTGTGCCAGGCTCAGCAGGGATAGGCCCCCAGTACTGAGGGTCCACACCACACAGCAGTACATCTAACACCACACCCACTGTGGTGGGAGGAACATACTCGCTAATGGACCTTTATATTCTTCTTACACTTTTTTTTTCCTGCTGTTGATGATGGACTGTAATACCTGCTTCATGGGTTCCATTTATAAAACATTTCAAGAACGCAAAAAAACAGAGACATAAAGTTCTAGCACCAACACTGATGAGACATTCATGAGAAGAACATTTGTCTAATGTTCATAACACAGATATGTAGGTGTTATCAGAAATGTACTGAGAACTAATTTTCAGCTTGCAGAGGCATGACAAATAATTCTCCTCATAAAATGGAACATGAGGATTTTGTCTCTGTTTCCCTAAGAAGTTTCTCCACCAGTTCACTTATTTCAGTTTCATGATTTTTCTGCATTTTTTCCTTTTCTGTCTCTGTATTGGTCTGCTTTAATTCTTTCTCGTGTTTTATTAGTAAATCTTTAACTGCTGTTATATTTTCAGTCTTCTTGGAGACACAGTTCACTAAATTACTAATTTCACGCTGATGTTGCTTCCTCTTTTCTGCTTCCTTGTATGCTGCCAGTGCCTTCAACAGGTCATACTTCTCATCCTTGTCCTTCATTTGCTCCTTAAGCGCCTCCTTTTGTGCTTCAAACTCCTTTTTATATTTCTCCTGGAATTCGTTTGACTTGACAGCTTCCTCTCTCGCTCTGTCTTTGTATTCCTTTTGAAGTCGTTCCAGCTTTTCCTCTAAAATCTTTCGTTCTTTTTCTTCTTGTTCTCTTCTGATTTGTTCTTCTTTCTTTCTTTCCTCTTCATATCTTTCACGTTCCTCCTTGTACTGCTCCTCAAGTTCTCTCAGTTTTCTTTGCTCTTCCTCTTTTCTCTTCTCTTCTTCCTCTTTTTGTTTCTCCCACCATTCTTTGCGTTCTTTTTCCCAAGCCTCTTTATCTTTCTCCTTCTCTTCTCTGATCCTTTCCAGCTCTCTGTTGACACTGTTCTTTTCCTCTTTTTCTAATTGAATTTGTTTGTCCAGATCGTCAAGCTGCTGTATAAAACTCTGTCGGTGAGTTTTGTCATCGGTTTCTCTTTTCCTCTTTTCTTTTTCTCTCTTTGCCTGCTCCCTCTCTCTTTGTTTATGCTCTTTATCAATATTCTCTTTCATTTCCTTCAGTTTCCAGTCTGCTTCCTGTTTTAGTTTTTCTTTTTCTTCTTCCATTTTTCTTTTCATTTCTTGCATATCTTCCTCATACTTTCTCTTAAGTTCCTCCCTCTCTCTCTTCATCTCTTCTTCCTTCTCCTTGAGAATCTTCTCTGTTTTTTTCTGGATGGCAGCTTCAGCCTCCTGCAGCATCTCATTGGTGTAGAAGCAGCCGTTATTTTCCTTCACCATCCTGTCGATCTTTTTAATCAGGTCACTGACCTGTGTTCGGTTCTGTCTGTCATAGTTGTTAAACACATGGTATCTTCCTCCACAGTCAGAAATGAGCTTCTCTAACAATTCATCTTCTCTTATGTAATCCTCGATTGTCTTCTCCTCATGTTCCAAATTATCCCCATTTGTAAAAAGAATGATGGTGAACTTTTCTGAACCTTTTCCAAAGCCTTCCTTTATTAATCTTAAAGTCTCCTTCTCCTCTGGAGTGAATCTTCCAATCCGTAACACCAGCAGGAAGACATGTGGACCTGGAGCCAGGAGACTCATACATTTCAAAGTCTCATCATTAACTTCTTCATGGCTCAAACTGTCATCAAATAAACCAGGAGTGTCGACGACAGCAACAGGACGACCGTCCACCACACACTCTTCTTTCTGACAACGTTTTGTGACTGATTTGGGGCTGGACTCGGCTTTAAAGGCTTTACGTCCCAGGATTGTGTTTCCAGAAGAGCTCTTTCCACAACCGGTCTTTCCAATTAGAACAATCCTCAGATTCGCAGAGCTTTGATCTGATTCAGTACCTGTAATAAAAAAAATGCAGAAAGATAAAAGACTGACAATTACCACAGCATTGCACCAGAAGTCTCATCTGAAATATGGTATAAAATAATATATAAAAAGAGCTTACAAAGATCAGACTGTGTCTTTTTGAGTTTCTTCATTTCAGCCTCTAGTCTGGTGATGTGTTCATCTTGTTTTATGGTCTTCTCCATTTGGGCCCTTGTAAAAGTCTCTGAAGCGTAAAAACGTGGTGAATTCTTGAGAATGATTGTTTTTTCCACCCCGCTTAGCAGTTCTGGAATCTGCTGCTTGTCCTTGATGTTGACAACAACATATCTTGCTCCACATCTCTGAATAAGCCTCTGGATGTCTCTGTCTCTGCTTATAAAGTTAACCACATCTGGAGCTTTAGGATCTGACTCCACAGTGAACAGAACCATGGTGAAGTCATTGACCACAGAGTTGAACATGTCCTGGATGGTCTGTAACTCTCCTTTGTCTTCATCAGTGAGGGGACCCACAGGTAGGACCAGCATGAAGGCGTGGACCCCCTCAGGATCACAGAGGGAGACGCACCTGAATGATTCCTTCATCCTTTCCCGCTCTGATCTTCCGTACAAGGCAGGCAGCTCCACCACAGAAACCCAACGTCTGCTGACCTCTCCCTGGTTTTTAATACTAACTGATGAGTTGGATTTTAGCTCAGTCTGACCTAAGATGGCCTTGGCTGCTGAGGTCTTCCCTGCTCCTCTCCTCCCACACAGAACCAGGTTTAGTGAAGGTTTGATCTGTTCCTGTTGGGGTCTGCTGGTCTCTTCTTTCAAGGAAAGATATGTTCCTTTGTTTTCATGCACTATGTTCTCGATCTCCTCCATCAACTGTGTGAAATCTTCTCTAAACATATTGTAGTGTCTTCCATTGCAATCGCTTAAAAGTTCATTAACAGAGGGTCTCATTTCATTATCATGTGTTATGATGACCATGGCATGCTTGAAGGCATCTTGATGAAACAAAGTCATAACAAAATTCAGTATTTTTCTGTCCTTCTCATTGAAATCTGAAGGCTTCACTAACAGCAGCAGAACGTTCGGTCCAGGAAGGCAAAGTGTCAAACAACTGTTAATTTCTTCTAATAAAGCTTTCATTGAAAGATTGAATATGTCAGGCAATTTTACAACCTTGACTGGTTTTCCTTTCCATTCTCCACAAGCCAACTCACTTTTCTTGAAAGGGTTAAGTTTGAAAAAGTCAAATTGCTTTTTCTTCATGATGAGGTTGCAGAGGGAGTTCTTCTTGTCCTCCCTTTTTCCAAAGATCACAATCCGGAGTCCTTCTGTTAAAAAATAAATTAATAATGAATTTGTTGTGAAATAATGACATAATAAAATAATGAACTCCGATAATGGCAATATAAATGTCAAACATTTAACTTTGTGTTCTTCTCAGATTTTCTAGTCTATAAATACCTTTTAATACAGTGTTACCGAAAACCTAATAGGTCACCATAAAGTAAGTAGTTTTCCTCTATATTTTAATGTCTGAAATAAACTGCTAAAAAAAATTAACACAATTTAATCTGAGTATATCAACTCCGGTAAAAATCTGAAATATTGATCTGAAAGCAATAAAACCTCTTCTGTTTGTTGTTTTGTATCATCCACCAGGCCCTTACTTTTCTGACTTCTTTTCTGATTTGGTGATAAACACTGACAAGGTTATTAAAGTGGGGGATTTCAACATTCATGTTGACACTGAATGTGATAACCTTAGTGTAGCCTTTAAAACTATCCTAGATTCAATTGGTTTTGCTCAAAATGTGCATAAACCGACACACTCTTGGCTCCATACTTCAGACCTTGTGCTGACATATGGCATTGATTCTGAAGAATTAACAGTATTTCCTCACAACCCTGTCCTATCTGATCATTTTTAATAACATAAAATAAAATAACATTTGAGTTTAATCTGAGTTCTCCACCCCCAAAAGAGGGTTCCATTATAGTAGATATTTATCAGACAATGCTGCATCAAACTTTAAAGAGTCTGTCCCCCTTTTAATATCATCAGTATTGCAGAAATACCCTGCAGATAGCAGCAATGTTGTTTCTTGCCATTCACAAATAGATGTATTTGTTAACGGTGTGGCTTCGTAATTGCGTTCTGCATTATACAATGTAGCTCCCTTGAAAAAGAAGGTGATTATTCACAGGAAGCTGGCTCCCTGGTTTAATTCAGAGCTGCGTTCCTTGAAGCACAATGTTAGGAAATTGGAGAGAAAATGGCGCTCTACACACCAAGAGGAATCCTACCTAATCTGAAGGGACAGTCTATTGTTGTATAACAAGACCATTTGCAGAGTTAGAGCAGCATATTTTTCATCATTAATTAAGGAGAATAAAAATAATCCTAGATTTCTCTTCAGTACAGTTGCCAAACTTACTCAGAGTCACAGCTCTGTTGATCCATCCATTCCCTTAGCTCTTAGCAGTAATGACTTTATGGGATTCTTCATAAATAAAATTGATTCCATTAAAAATAACATAATTGGAATCCTCCCAAACATGATTACATTGTCCTCAGTAAATGAGGCAGCGTTGACAGATCACCCGCTATTACCATCTAATGTAGAACAGATTACTGGATCAATGTGAGCGTCTTTGCTTTTATGTCTCTGCTCTGTCTTCTGTAACCCCCAGTCGGTGGAGGCAGATGACCGTTCATACTGAGCCAGGTTCTGCAAAGAGGTTTTCCTTCCCGTTAATGGGGAAATTTTTCTTTCCGCTGTCGCTTCATGCTTGCTCAGTATGAGGGATTGCTGCAAAGCTATGGACAATGCAGACGGCTCTCCCTGTGGCTCTACGCTTCTCCAGGAGTGAATGCTGCTTGTCGGGACTTTGGCTGGTTCCCTTATATAGGACATTTTTGACCAATCTGTATAATCTGACCCAATCTTTATAATATGATTGAATTTGACGTTGTAAAGAGCCTTGAGATGACATGTTTCATGAAGTGGCGCTATCCATCCATCCATTTTCCGAACCGCTTTATCCCTCATGGGGTCGCGGGGGGTGCTGGTGCCTGTCTCCAGCATTCACTGGGCGAGAGGCGGGGTACACCCTGGACAGGTCGCCAGTCTGTCGCAGGGCAACACAGAGACAAACAGGACAAACAACCATTCACGCACACACTCACACCTAAGGACAATTTGGAGAAGCCAATTAACCTAACAGTCATGTTTTTGGTCTGTGGGAGGAAGCCGGAGTACCCGGAGAGAACCCACGCATGCACAGGGAGAACATGCAAACTCCATGCAGAAAGACCCAGGGGTGTACTCGAACCCAGGACCTTCTTGCTGCAAGGCAACAGCGCTACCCCCTGCGCCACTGTGCCACTGTGCACCCGGCAAAGTAAAGCGCCCGACTGAAGTGAAATTAGTCGGGTGAATGTGTATAGAAAAGCTACCCATGATTTAAAAAGTCCCAGGCTTTTAGGTAGCAATGGAACATTTACCTGAATACCACTGCTCTGCGTTTGAACTCAATTCTGTCAAAGTAATTCTTTCAGGATCCTTAAAATTAGTTTATGTTAGTGTGTTCTGAAGGCCAATTATCAGGGTAAAATTAGCAAATAAACCTATGTGGTAATAAAAGCTTAAAGCTAAAGAAAAAGCTTATAGGAATAAAAAAAACATTTTTTATATACTTTGCTGTAAGTCAGGTTGTGCAAAAGACAAAATAGGCAAATGACACATTCTAACACAGTAAATTACTTGCTTTGATCTATTGTTTATTTTTTGGGGACAGGATTTAAAACATTTTCTAAAAATGCAACTTCATGACAAATTCTCAAATTACTAATCTTCATAACTTACCATTCTCTGTTGTGGGATCAACATTAAAACTGATCTCCTCTGGTTTAACGTATTCCTCAGTTAGTCTTTGCGATGCGTCCTTGAAAACATCACAGCTCACATATCCGTGGTTCTCTTTTACAATCTGACTTAAACGTGTCAGCAGCTCACGATGTTCCAGGTTCTTCAGACTTAAGTGTCTGTACTGACATTTAACAATCATCTCTTTTAAGAGTAGGTCCGATGAACCATCAGCTTCACTCCTCTCTCTGGGTGTGGAAATCAGAACCATGGAATGATCAAACGATTGATCACTGAAACGTGTCAGGAAGACACAGAGTCTCTCTTTTTGTTCCTCAGTGAAGTTCTCAGGCTGAAGAACCAGCAGGAACACATGAGGTCCTGGATCAGAGAGTGTGATGCAGGTTTCCACATATTCACTGAGTTTGTCTTCAGACAGGTTGGTTTGCAGGAGGTCTGGGGTGTTGATGATGGTTACTGTTCTCTGATTGAACTGTGTAATGTATATCTCACACTGTTCAGGTGCTTTTTCAGTGGTGATTTCTTCCTTTTTCAGTATGAAGTTCCCAACTGATCTCCTCTCTGACCAGCTGCTCCCCAGCAGAACAACCCGGATCTCTGAGACTGTCAAAACACAGAAAGAACGGATAAATAGATCCGAAATGGAATCAGTTTCATTAGCCATGTTTGTGAGCACAGAAGTAATTTAACTCTCTAAGCTTTAGTGTTTCTGTTGCCGCAGTTTTAGTAATAAATGATAAATGAATAAAACCAAACATGGATACAAAAAAATAAATATAAAACAGGGCTCTAAACTAACTTTTTGCTATGGGATGCAAGATTTAGGAAAATGTATCTGTCATGGTTTTTTAAGTGTTTGGCCCACATGCAGAACACAGTCGGAAGACAACAAGCAGTTAAGATGTTTATTTAGGCTGATAAACACGAATAAATGCTCACGGAGTGAGCCGCAGACAATGATCGGGGCGTAGGGATCAAGAGCACTGCGGGAAAGAAAGGGACAGATTAACGAGAGCAAGTGCGGGGATCTACGCTGTGTGAAGCTCTGCCTACCGCCAGGTATGGAGAACCTGTCCGGGGGAGGTGAAGTGGAAGAACAGTCTTGGCAGTTCTCTTACTCTTAGTGGAAAGAGGTGACTGAGCGACAGGTGAGCTGGCAGGTGGAACAAAGGTGGGGAGCCCGAGCAGCACCACAGCAGAGAGCAGGAAGGGGGATCAGCTGAAGGAATCGGGGTGAATCCAGGGACGGGAACGTTTGTATGGCTTGGTAGCACCAAGAGGGCTCGAGTGGAATGCCAGAGCAGGATCTGAGCGGCGGGCATTCAGGAGCCAGTCTTCAGCACTAGGAGAAGCGACCGGTGAGTAATCCAAAGCACAAAACGAACACAACGGTTTAACACTCCGGCGTCCTTCAGCTGACTGCAACCTGCTTTTAAACTCCAGCCGGAGCTGCCAAAACGAGCTGCAGGTGTGCACCACTCCCACCTGTCAACTACAGTCACCTGTGAGAGAAAAAGAGTAGAGAACAGACCGTGGCGGAGCAGTTAGCGCCCGTGGTGGAGAGGTTAGCGCGGGTCGGATCAACTCCGACCCGCAGCGCTTTGTTGCCTGTCTTCACCCCTCTTCCTGTCAGCTCACTGTCAATAAAACGCGTGCCACTAGAGCCGCGAACACATTTAAAAATAAAAAAAGTTTTGTTTTTTTCTGCGTTGCTCTCATCAGGGTCATGGGTTAGCTTCGGTGTGAGTGGTTGAAATAGCACGTCGATAAAGATGACAGACAAGTGGCTTATCCAATCATATGCAAGGATTTTTGATAAGGCCCAGCCTCCAAAAAAGGCCATTCCTATGGATCAGTCCCAGATGGATGAGTGGAGCTAGGCGGAGCGACATACATCTGGCTAGGGTCAGGTTACTGGGCAACAGGACTGCAGGGAAATCCACTCTACAGTGCAATTGTCTAATTGAGTTAGTGGCTACAGTCAGTCACACCAAGGGGCGAGGAGGCAGGAAGGTTTGGGAGGATTCTCAACCAGCCGGTCTGTTTCAGGTCAAACTGGTCGTGGTTAAACTCTTTTTTCCTACCCAATAATAAAACGCGGCTTCAAACCTGTGATGCGCAGGTGTGAAGCCCCCCTTACAACCGCAGGTCGCACAGCATCAGGCTGAGTCAATCTGATATTATGGGAGATGCAAACAGCCCCTCATTAAAAAAAAAAGAAACTGGAGTGACTTAAAGTAGCAAGTGGTGCCTTGAGTGGAATATTTTTCGAAAACCTGTATGTCTTAAAAATCATATTTCAGATCCAGAGTGATTGCTCCTAACCTCAATTTTTTTTATAATTCTTCTCAAATGTTTATTACTGAGAGGATTTTAAAGTCTGTAAATAATATAAAAATTCCTTTGTACAATATTGTTTGTACTACTTTTTATTCACGATTATTCAATATTTTTCCTGTTTAGCCTCATCACATTATGTTAGGCCTCCTAGAGCCACACCTTCATCCCACCTGGCCGTGGAAACTAATTTATTTTCCCTTAGTGAGGATGATAATGTTTATTTTATATACATATTAATTGTATGATTGTTTCTGTGCTCCTTTCCTCCACGGTTTAGGTGGTGGATGAGCCAATCAGCTCTCTCTGTTTCCATCATCTTCTGCTAAAGAAACTCTTGGGCTCGCTAAAGGTCCTCCTCATTACTTCTAACATTTTTCTCCTTTAGGAGCTATCTAAAGGCCTAAGATGCTTTGTGAATAAATTTTATCTTACAAGTTAAAATAATAGGAATACTCTTAAATTCTGGAAATTTAAGATTTTTCCTAAAATAACGTCACTAAGAGCTACTTTTAGTTTTAGGATTATTTGTGAATACAGGCTCTGATTATTTACAGATCACTTTAATCCTGGATACGGCCCCTTTGGGTTGTAAATTTAAGAAGACTTGTTTGCAAAACCTTAAGGTCGTTTATGATTCCTTGAGAATTCTGCTTAAGAAACTCAGGTCCAGTGTTGTAAGTGAGATGTTCTGTAATGGATGTGTCAGGACATTTCAGCCACTCCCAAGAAACTTAATGTATATATTTATGTGTCGTCTGGACAGTCTTAATGTAACACCACGTCCTTCAGCCAATGCCCAACACTACCAGTCATCTTTGCACTCACAATCTGGCCGACCAATATCCGGACTGTGCCTCCACTGCTGGATTCTGATGTCGTCTTCTACAATAAAAATACAGACAGGTTCTGTAAGTTGTCTCTCAACTCCAATTCCATTGAAACAATAGAGCTTTAAAAATACAGCAAAAACTGTAAAATAAATATATGTAAAATATAGCTTTTGGTTTGCACTGATGAATAATATCTTACCAGATTCATCCCCTGCAGATGCCATAGTGTACAGCTCTAATTGATCTGTAAAAAAATAATAGAAGAAATCAATGCATGGATGAGACAACATTTTTGTTTACTTGAATAAAAACAAAACAGAAGTGATAATCTTTGGACCAATAGAGGAGAGATCGAAAGTTAGCACACAGCTTCAGCTGCTTCAGCTAGAAACCACTGATCAGGCCTGAAATCTGGGAGTAGTGATGGACTCAGACCTGAACCTCCAAAAGCATCTAAAGACAATTACAAGGTCAGCTTTCTATCACCTGAAGAACATTTCCAGGATTAAAGGACTAATGACTCAGCAGGATCTGGAAAAACTAATCCATGTTTATCTTTAGTAGAACTGATCACTGCAACAGTGTTTTCACAGGTCTGCCTAAAAAGTGGATCAGACAGCTGCAGCTGATCCAGAACCTGCTGCCCGCGTCCTCACTAAGACTAAGAAAGTAGAGAACATGGACCCGGTTCTAAAGTCCTTCCACTGGCTCCCAGGATCTCAGAGAATAGATTTTAAAATCCTTCTGTTAGTCTATAAATCCCTGAATTAGCACCTAAATCCATCACAGAGTTGTTATCAGTGCATCAACCCTCCAGACCACTCAGGTCTTCTGGCTCCAGCCTGCTCTGCAGAACCAGAACCAGAACCAGAACCAGACATGGAGAAGCAGCATTTAGTTCCTATGCTCCACTGATCTGGAACAAACTCCCAGAAAACTGTAAAAGTGCTAAAAGCCTGAGTTCCTTTAAATCAAGATTAAAAACAGCTGTTCCCCAGCAGAACAACCCGTAGACTGTCAAAACATAGACTTTAAAATAGTTTAACACTAGTTAAATTGAAACATCATTAGTTCAACTTTGTAGTCCAACTGTTTTTAATGTTTGCTTATAGTTTCTATTTTTCCATGTTCTATTTTGTTTCTAAACTGTTTTTTCCTATGTTTTAATCATGTAAAGCACGTTGCACTGTCTCTGTACTGAAATGTGCTATACAAATAAATTTGCCTTGCCTTGCCTTACATAGACGCCTCATTGGGGGCTGGTTTACACATCGACCTCTCCACCATGTTGAATGTGGCAGAGAGCAACAAACGCCGATCTGAGAAGATGTCTTATTCTTGTGCTGCATGGAATTGTACCGACCGTTTTACCGAACAAACCAGATATGCTGGCATAACAAGAAAAAAACTCCCCTAGATGTTATGGCGAGAGGGCCCAAAACTGTCCCCCCTGCGGAAATCTGTGAATGCTCTGAACTGTGGGCCGGTGATAACATCAAATACAATGGCCTCTGGAGAGCGTTCATGGAAATATAACATCTTTCACCCACGCACACACATAACTGATGCACATAACAACATATGTACGTCATGCAACTAGTCTCCAAGGTTAACCCCATGCTTAAATGTTGTCTCGTCACGTGCTTTTTTGATATCTCAAACTGTATCCTGCAATTATGATAAAGTTTGAAATATGTATTTTTTTTTCTCTTACTCCCCAAATGTGGCTCTTATCTTTCCACAGAGTTAAAGGCAGCGCCCTAGGGTAACCGCGTCAGGCGGGGTCCTCAGCCGCAAGGCCTCAGTCAATCGTTCCCTCGAAATGTTTGTGATGTATGTGATAGATGGTTGTACTGTAACTGTAATTTCCCTCTGGGATTATTAAAGTATTTCTGATTCTGATTGTGATTGGTTTTAGTCTGTGGCTACCAGGACATCTGAGACCTCAAAGAAGGCAGAAGAGCCCCTGTCACTGGACTCTTCCCATCTTTTCCAAGAGGCTGAGTCCATCTCTGGACCCACTGTTGTGAGTATTAATGACTGATTTTACCTCACACACCTGTGAATGTTATGATGTTGCTGTAGCTAAGGGAATGTTCTGTAAAGTTTTGCATTGCTGCTGATAAACCATTTCCATGGGTAGACTTTAAAAATGTGTTTTTCCAGTTCCCTGTTTATTTTAACACATTATTTATTTAAATATAGAATGGTCCTTTATTTGGCCCTCAGTTAAGACATGTATTTCTGTCAACATCAACTTGACAGGCAAATAGAAGGGCACAGGGCTTATTAATTTTTGTGAATTATTAGCACAACTGAATCAAAGGTACACAATTTTTGGTTTGGCCCTAAATACGGAAGTTACAATATTTTCATAATGTAAATATATATATCATGGCTGGAGTATTTTTCTTAGCATCAATATCAGATTTGTAATTTTCCTTTTGTGACAACACTTATGCACTACATTTAAACATGTGAGTATTAAATAATAAAAGAAGAAAACGGGGGGCAATGAGAACACATTGTGCTAATACAAATGTGATGAACGTCACTCAAAATATTTTCATCTATTTTTGTAATAGGACCACTCCTATGTTATGCCTTCATCCAATGATGATCTGAGGGCCAAGGGAAGCCTTGGCCAGGGTGGAGAGTCTGGGAAGACAGAGAAGGAACGCCAAGGACAGAGAGAGAAGGGCAAAGAACACTATGAGTGGTCTTCTGGGGGGTCTCATCGAGAAGAAACTCAATAATCTGACCCAATCTGTATAATATGATTGAATTTCACTTTGTAAAGTGCCTTGAGATGACATCTTTCATGAATTGGCACTATATAAATAAAATTAAATTGAATTGAATTGAATAAATGAAGAGTTAAAAGAGCAGCTTGATACATATTCAGGTAGATATAAAAAACAAATGTGAAAAATAAATAATATGAACCTCCTTATCCACACACATTGCAAAGGTATTTTTTGTGTTATATGAAAATGTTATTCAATATTATCTGAATATTATTGTATTCTGTTTTGGGTGAGTAGTAAAAGGTTTGCACACCTACATCTGAGATTGTTAACATCAACCATTTCTACTTCCAGGAAATGGACATGTCCACTTTATTACAGTCATGTAATAATGTCTCAAAAAGTCAATTCAGTCCATTTATCCAGATTCCAAATCCCAGTACTTACATTCCTTCTGTACAAGGACAAACAAATCTTCTTGTTATCTCTGATTAAGGTGAATGAGGTCTTTGGATGTCAGGCCTGGCCTTAACATGGTGATGATAGAAATGCTAAGGAGAAGACAAGAATATCCAGATTAATATGGCCGTGTGTGTCTCATGTTGGGGAAATGGTAGGTGCAGATGTACCAGCACCTACTATTGCTGGTCTGATATTAAAAATGTGTTTTTCCAGTTCAAATCTCATATTATTTAAATAAAGTCAGAACATTACGAGAATAATCGTCTGCAGAACCATTTCAATATCTCACGGGGGAGTACTAGGGCCAGGCTGTAGATTCTTTTATTTTAAATTACGTGGATAAAGTAATAACATTAGAATAAAGCCACAAGGATATGACAATAAACCCGTAATATTGCAAAAATAAAGTTAATATTGCAAATATAAAGTATATTATGAGATTAAAGTCCCCATTGAAGAAGTGTGTATGAGTCTAACAGCAGATTCGCCACATGAGTCAGCCTTATGCTGACTCATTCGCAGCGTAAGGCCAGCCCCACTGATCTCTATTTATTCACTGGATTGCTGATTGGCCCGAAAAACTGAAGTCACTGGACGCCATCTTGCTACTCCCTACTCTCACAGAATCACAACGGAAACGTGCCGACGTGTGCAGCAAGCTGGTGACGTCTACTCCTCTGTTGCGAAAGACGAGTGTGTCCCAGCTGCATCGGCTTGAAATCCGGAGCCCGAAGGGGAACGAATGCTGCTGCAGGAACAGAAGAGGTGGGTCAAGGATGAACCGAAGTCGAAGCCCTACGCTATCGATGACGCTCCGTTAGACGCAGATCTATGCGGGTAGCCAGGTCCTCCAGCTTCTTCAGGGTCTGCGGGAAATCACGGGTCACCAGCTCATCCTTAATCCTCTCGTGCAGGCCCTTGATGAACACATCCATAAGTGCATGTTCATTCCAGGTGCTCTCAGAAGACAGAAGATGGAAGTCAATAACATACTCTGCCACCGATCTGTTACCCTGCCTGAGCGCAAAAAGTCCCCTTGTAGCATCTAGACAAGGGAGAACTGGGCTGAAGACATGAACCAGTTCCTGAGCAAAAGCTCTGTAAGATTGACAGAGGCATGAGTTGTTCTGCCACTCAGAGGTTCCCCAGAGCTTAGCTTTGCCTGCTAATAAAGAGATAAAATAAGCTACTTTAGACCGATCAGTGGGATAAGCAGAGGGTTTAAGTTCAAAATGAATTTCGCACTGGGTGAGAAAAGCCCTACATTGATCGGGATCACCTCTGAAAAATTCGGGCGGAGACAATCGGGGCTCCTGACAAGCTGACAAGTAACAGATGACGCAGCAGCAGCTGATGACGTAGGCGGAAGTGTCGGAGCGGGAGCAGACTGGCTGCGTAAGCCAGCCAGAACCTCCCCTACGGCTGACTCGAGTTGAGAAATGGAATTCTCTACACCTGAACGCCACCGTTTATCTGCCGATGGATCCATGTTAGGCCAGTTTATTCTGTTAGGCTCTGACATGGTGCCACTCACGCAGCCTCTGCAGGAGGAGACAACAGGTTGGTGACCACGCTTATCTGAAAGTGTTTGCAGAAAAATTACTGTTACTTGCAATATTATTAGTATTAGTATTATTATAATTCAGAAATGTGTGTGTGTGTGTATACACACGCTTATATGTAATGTATAGATATGCATGTACACTTGAGTGTGTATTTTGCAAATTTATATTTTTCTAGTGTAGAAACATAAGCTCTGTGGAGTGCTTAAATTGGTTCATTAGCTCTATTGTAAATCTATGTCAGATTTAAAGGCTAATGCACAGACACAGCATAAATGTATATGGCATTTGACATTTTAAAAGTCTTAAGCCCCCCTGAACATGAGAAAAATCATCGTCGTTCGATGCTGTAGCGCACGTATTCCCTAGTTACTGGAGGAAAATAGAGAGTACTAATATCGTGGCTGGTGGCTTCACAGCGACGTGTACTACCAACGACAGACATATATACGTAGCCGCAGCGTCGTCGGGTGAGAGGCGTGCCGACAGAGTCCCCATCTTGGGTCTGACCAAGCTGCGGTCAGAGAGAGTACACGTCAGTTCAGAAAAGTGGTACTTTATGTTTTCAGACACTGAATCCGGTGAATTCTCAACCGATTTCCAGATAAATTAGCTGACTGAAAACGTCACCCCTTTAGGGGCTACATGGGACCAATTGATTGAATTAAATGATTGCCTAACTTAACACATAATTTCGATTTTGTGTTGACAGTTTGCAAACTTCCAGAGGTACGTCCCAGGATGCCCAACTTTTGCTGCGTTTATGGGTGCGCAAATTAAAAGACACTACAAACCAGATCCCAGGGAATTACCTTCCATAAGTAAGATTTTATGATAGATAATCCTCATGCTTTACAGTCACAGTTTTTCTGACATCAACACAATATGTGCTAACGGGTAGCAGGGATGGAAGCAGAGAAATTAAACACCCTGATTTCTAAAAGATGTGACTGAGGGATATATATATATATATATATATATATATATATATATATATATATATATATATATATATATATATATATATATATATATATATATATATATATAAAGCAAAGAACATATTTCGTTGTAATGTATGTTTCAATGACAATAAAGATGATATTACTACTATTACTATTCCAATGATGTAGAAGCGAACATTAGTAGTATGTAGTAGCAGTAGTAGTTTGAAGGAATAATATGAGGGAGGTGGGGTGTTATTTCATGTAGTGACATTTTAATATCACTTTATCCGGCTGTTTATTTCACTCCAGGTTTTCCAAAGACAGTACACTAAGGAAAAAGTGGGAGCTGGCTGTGCGACGGGATCGTTTTGTTGCAATGAATCGATATATTCTATTTTGTGCTGTGACCATTTCAAGGAGGAAAACTTCGACGGGACAGGACAGATTGTGCAGCTTAGACTGAATGATGTCATACCATCTATACTCAACTTTCCAACTTCTCTTCAAAATGTAGATCAGTGCTGTTGTCATCACATACCCTTGAAAAGTGGCAAATGGTCACTGATGAGTGACCATTTGTACAGTTTAAAGTGCCATTTGTAAATGTATTCATACATGAAGTAGGAAGTTACCTGGTACTCCTCCCTCTGCCTGCTCCATCACGCCGCCACACATGTAGGTCCTTGGGGAGAGGGCGTTACTGGAGGTTGCCACCTTTTGGTGACGTCCCTCTCCCCAATTTTATCATGCATTTTAGACACTTTCACTCCAAACATTTTCACAACGCACATCCATGTAGGCCACGATATGGGGGGGGTGGGGGGAAGACGTCTGGGGGGGGGGGCTTATGTTGTGTGAGCCTCGCCCCGGGCGGCTCTCTTCACCCCCTCTCGCATTTAGACATTGAGGGTTCTTCTGGGTAGTTGCTTGGAGGGGGGGCGCTGGCACCAGCTCCCTTCCGGAGGGGGGGTGGGCTGTGCCGTGCACCCCCTTCGGTGCTCCCAGTTTTAAACACACCTGAGAACAACATGCAACAACACAACATCTGAGCGGGCGTAGGGAGGATCGGGGGTCTTTTGCACACCCCCGATCTCCGATCGCGGCACGGAGTCTGGGGCCTGGAGGAGGTGCGGGCCACTGGGTACGGGGTCTTGGCGGGGGGCTGTTGCGGCTGGCCGGCGGCTTACCGGATCTGGGGCTGACGCCTCTGCTCTCCCCAGGAAGGGATGGGGGGCAGGGGTGGCTAGGGTAAGGTCGGGGTGGGAGGGGGTTTATTAGGTATATAGTGGGTGATGGGGGGCTCTGGTCGGATGGCCCGTACGGGTCGTGTCGGCCCCCCCTCTTTGGGGGGCCTGGTCCGGGGGGCGCCTGGTCCGGGGGCGGGGCCGGGGGTCGGGCACAGGCAGTCGTATTGTTGAATTGTGGTGACCCCCCCCCCACTTGGGATTTTTGGATGTGAATGCTATGTGGGAATGTGTGTAAAGCGTCCTTTTTTTTTATTTTTTTATTTTATTTATTTATTTATTTTTTTTGGTGTCTGTGTGTGGCGAGTGGGGCACAAGGGAGGGATGGTGTGAATGAGTGTTTTTTTTTTTTCCAGGTTTGGGTTCGGTCCGCTCCCTCTCCCAAGATCATCTCAAGTCTCCGCAAGGTGCGGAGCCCATCCCCCCACGTCCTGCCCTCCTCCGCTGCGTTGGCGGGCGCCTTGACCCTCTGGCGCGTTGACGGTCCTCGGGTTTGGGGCGGGTTCCCGGGTGGGCGCCGGCCCATTCCCGGCGGTGGCTTCGCGGGGCCTGGCCCCCCGGGGGGCGGCCGGGGCCCCTGCCGCGGGGGCGGGGCGCCCCTGGGGCCTCTGGCCCCCAGGGCCCATGGCCAGGACCACTTCAGCGCGGCCGGCTGCCGGCGGAGCCCACGGGCTCGTCCCCGCGGCTCTTGAGGGCGTCGGCATTGCGGTGGCTGGGGGATTTCCTCGGGGTCGTCTCTCCTCTTTCCTCAGGGGGGGGTTGCAGATTTCCTGTGAAGGCCCCTCTCGGGCGCACTGCTTTGGGGGCCCCTTTGGGAGTCCGGGGTTATGGGTTCCCTGACTCCTGCCTCTGTGCTCGGGGAAGGTGGGTCTTCGGTTCTCCACAATCACTATCAAGCCATTTCCTTCTGGATAATTTTCACCTAAATTAGTGCACTCTCACAATCTCCCACAGGTGCTGGGTCCCAGGTATTAAATGTTCACTTATATATAGAAAGGCTATAATTTATTTACTTTCTTTTACTTTTTTTTTTAGGTATCAGATTACACATGTCAGCTTAAATAATAATACATATGATTTAGCAATGGTATCAAGGTGTTACACGATTGTATCTGTTGCTTTATGTCTGTTGGTTGTGCTGTTCTTTTTGTGTATCTTTCCAGGTGATGGAGCAGACAGAGGAAGTTTTATCAATCTCTTCCTTTTATCTCTTCTTTCTTTCACCTCTTCTTTCTCTTTTTTTTCTCTTCTTGTTTTTCTTTTACTCTCCTACTTTCCCATTGTAGTGTCCATATAATTTGAAATTCTCCCTGCAGGAATCACAATAAAGCTATTTACACGCACAAATCAAGCGGAGCAGTATGGCGAAAGCTGTTTGCTCCACTTGTGAAAGTAAAATCTGTCGAGCTCTATTTGGCATTAAGATATCAATTTTTATTGCCACATTGCTAGACAGGACACTGGGAAGAAAAAAAAAAAAAAAAGGAAGTTACCTGGTCGGATCTAATTTTTTGATAAAAGGGATGGTGATGAATTGTCTGTGAAAATATATAGTTATCAAATGTATACACACACACACACACACACACACACACACACACACACATATATATATATATATATATATATACACATATATTTTCAAAGAAATTTGTTTTTAAAAATTATCTATCTATCTATCTATATATATATCTATATATATATATAGATATATATATAAATAAAGAAAGAGAGAGGGGGATGAGTGTATAATTTGTGTGTTTATTATATTAATATGTAACTGCAAAATATATAACTGCGTGTAAATATCTCATCCGGTTTGACTTCAGTTTAAATTGTTTTGGTTCTGAATAAATATGTGTAATCTCTCTAAAAGGTCATGAGCATTGTGAACATATGATTAAATGAAATATGAGCTGCCTCCTATTCATTCTGAGAGCAGCTGTCTGATCTGTGGTCTGACCCAAGACGGCTGCCCTGTAGGCACGTCGGCCTAGCGGCT
The DNA here is from genome assembly GCF_011125445.2 of Fundulus heteroclitus. Taxonomy (NCBI): domain Eukaryota; kingdom Metazoa; phylum Chordata; class Actinopteri; order Cyprinodontiformes; family Fundulidae; genus Fundulus; species Fundulus heteroclitus. Next base: position 22,052,180 of record NC_046372.1, read on the forward strand.
GGCAGCGTCCAATGGGGCGTCTCTGTTTATAATATCTATACTACAAACGGCCAATCAGCAAACCAGTGCAAAAATAGAGATCAGTGGTCAGCCCATGACAAGGCGTCTACGTCTATGTCTGTGGCTGCCACAGCCCAGATCCCTGAACAACAGGCTGGGAGTTCACTGACTCTGAAGGAAAAGTCAGACTGTTAAAAACATACATGTGAAGGTTTAGTGTCAGTCTGTATGAACAGACACTAAACATGTAATGAGCTCTGCCCCTGCTGAAGGCTCAGGCCAAACCCTACGATCAAATAATCAGCTACAGACAGTTCCTCGGATAGACTTAAGAGGAAAGGAGATCAGGGTTTTTTCTGTTGTTGCTACTATTCTATGAAACAATCTACCTTCCCAAATTAGATCTGCCTACAGCCTAGATCATTTTAAATCACTTCTCAAAATAAATTTTTATTCTTTGGTATTTATTTGAAGTAGTGTTTTGATACTCTTGTACAGCACTTTGGTGCAGTTTCATACCTGTTTTTAAAGTGCTATATAAATAAATTTGACATTGACATTGACACCTTCACCAAACATTGAAAAAAAGAAAAAGACCACGACCGCTTTTCCCTTTTCTGTTTAATCATCTTAATGTTAAACGGTGGATTTGCTGCTATTTCAACCGTGAAATAAAATACAGCTTGTCAGAGAGTCACAGCAGCAGTTTTATAGCTTTATTCCTCAGTTACTTCCTATATTCCCGCAACTCTATCTGAAAAAAATCCTGTCATGCTGACATCATTTCCCAAATAAAACAACAACCTTTATTTTGTCTGCAGCTCGGCGGCTCCGATTAAAGGCTGAAATGTCAAGCCAAAATATGTCAGGCATTTTAAAAGATCTGGAGAGAAACTTACCTGTGATTAAGGATGATTTTAGTTCACTGATATCAATTCCGAGTATTCTAATAAATTCAGCAAAGCCTATTTACCAAACTCTAAACTTCTGTTTAGGAGGATTTAATTTGTCCAACAGGAGAGCTCTATTTCTTGGTGCGCCACAGAAGAGGGGCTCCTTTGGGGGAGGATCCCCCTCCCTCTACAGGAACGCCAAAGCAAATGGATTCCGATCATCTTGTCTTTCTTTCTCACAGTGAGCTGTGGACCCATTTTGTAATGGTCAGTAAGTGAACCTCTGTGAGGGATTCCACTGAACTGTTTATGAATTAAGAACTCTGAGTAGTAAACAAAGTTTTAACTGGACCACACATGGAAATGATTGGTGCTACATCTCCACCTGCTGGACACCAAGAGATCAAACAAGTGCTGGAAATACACACCAGGGCCTGCTTTCACAAGGCCGCCTTAGAAGTGGTGTAGTCCAGGTTATACGGCGTATACCCACTTATTTTTCAGTCCAGTCAGCATTTTGTATACCCACTTCTAAATCCTCCCTGATGCGCACCATTCAGCAGTATCTGCAAGACAAATAGTGGCAGGACGGTCGTGAAAGAAACGCCTCTTAGCGGTCTTAGAGACGGGTCTCTAAGAATGAACGACGGGAGTCGGCTCCTCACTAAGGGCCTTTTTTGGGTTTTTTTTGTATCTGAAAGCTGCACGGAGCTGCTTCTGTCGGCGAACAGGCAGCGGAGAGCAACTTCTCTACCCTGACACAGAGCAGAGCACCTATGGAGCGATATTTGTGCCTTTTTTTAGCACGCAGGAACCAATCCGAGCGCAGGAAGACAGGTATTCAGTGTTTAAACAAAATCAAAACGGATAAACTCTTCTCAACCCACTATCCTCCCGCGCGACTCTGCGTCCTGCTCCATCCACGCGCAACACCAGCTGTGCGCTCCCTCGGCTGTTTCTCCGATCTCATAGCTCACATGTCTGTGCGCTTGTGACTTCCAAAACTGTCCACCTCACCAGCCAATCACAGCTAGGTTTCTTTCCATCCAATCAGAGTATGGCTTGCAAATACTGATGGAGTCAGATGGATTAAATCAAAATGCTGCAGCTTTTGGCCGAAATTAAACATAATGGTGGCATTGAAGACAAAAATAACAACCAATAAACAGGTTAATATTTTAGCCTAAAATATTTAGTCTAAAATAATTCCTTGAGTTACCAAGTGAAGTGTAAAAAATGTTTTTGTCTCTTTTCTTTTCAGCTTCTGGGAGGCAAAAGTTTCTTGTGATCATAATCATCATCATTGTCATAATTTAAAGAGCACTTTAACAGAGGGTTAAGGATTGTTCTCTATTTCAAAAAGCACTTTAGAGTTAAATGTGGAAAAAAAGATTTTGTGCCTAAAGTTCTATTTTTGTTTTTGTTTTTTTTTTATCTAAAAAATTTAATGTATATGCTGGATGTATAACACCAGTATTTTATGTCAGCATTAAATGCTGTTTGAAGTAACTGATTATAATTAATGTCTCCAGACCTTTGTTGGTTGTTAATTTTTCTATTCGGACCCTGCTGATTTTAATTAGCGACCCCTGGTCTACAGTGTCAAAAGCAGCTGTGAGGTCTGACATCACTAGCACGACTGAACTATTTACATCTAGTGCTGTGCGGATCTCATTACAGACTCTGTGCTGTGACAGGACCTGAAGCCTGACTGAATCTTTTCACCAATTCAATACAGCGAGAGATAATCTTGTAGTTGTGACATGACAAACTTTTCCAAGACCTTACAGAGAAAAGGCAGATTCAATTCAATTCAGTTTTATTTATATAGCGCCAATTCATGAAACATGTCATCTCAAGGCACTTTACAAAGTCAAAATCAATCAGATTATACAGATTGGTCAAAGAAAATTCCTATATAAGGCAACCAGTTGATTGCATTAAAAACTTGACAAGCAGCATTCACTCCTGGAGAAGCTTGGAGCCACAGGGAGAGTCGTCTGCATTGTCCATGACTTTGCAGCAATCCCTCATACTGAGCAAGCATGAAGCGACAGTGGAGAGGAAAACTCCCCATTAACGGGAAGGAAAACCTCCGGCAGAACCAGGCTCAGTATGAACGGTCATCTGCCTCGACCCACTGGGGTTACAGAAGACAGAACAGAGACACAACAAGAGAGACAAACAAGCACAGAAGCTCACATTGATCTAGTAATCTGTTCTACATTAGATGGTAGTAGCGGGTAATCGGTCTTCCCTGGATGATGTCACAGCTAACAGAATGCCAGAGAAGGTACAGAATGTGGTCAGGAGAAACCACCTTCTTCATAGAAGGTACATTCTGTACCTTCTATGAAGAGGGTGGCGGGGGGTGGGGGGGAGTAAATGGTTGTGGTTCCAGGGTCTTGGTCCTTAGATGGTATCCAGACAGAGTTGGAGGGCGGACAGGTAAGCTGTCGACGGCCAGCTGGAGAATCCAGAAGTGATTTGGTAATCCAACGGCGGCAATGAAAAAAGGTCTCGGGCATCCAGTGGATAAAATCCACGGCGTCACAATGGAAACTTCTGGGAACAGACAACAGGTGAATCACAAGGAGCCAATCTTAGAGAGAAAACACAGAGAATTAGTGATGTTACGTGATGTGCCGAGGCTTCGAGGCGTGTGTCGAGTAATGGAGGGGGTGTTTCCATAATGCGTGTATTGAAGCTTGCTTCATTTAGGGGAGGAGCCGCAAAGCCTCGCTGCCCAGCTGTACCACGTGACTGCTTCGGGAAGTGGCTCAGATTTTGCCAGATGACCGTTTGATTCAGAACCAGTCATGGCTGTACGCTGGATCATAAAACAGTTCTGCTACCCAGATGCAGTTTAAAAAGCCACTTAGTCTGTTTATAAGTTTCGTTTTTATTAATTCTGCATTTTTTTAACTACATGCACCGTATTTCTGTGCCTCAGCGCTTGCTCCTCTCCCCCCTCCTTTCCCTCGGAGCAGGTGCTTTTATCACCTTTCATCATTCAAAATGTGAATCACCGCGTTTAATGTCCTCACATTGGTAGCAACGTGTGCCAGTTAAAGTCAATAGGAGAGTTACTAGCTGTGTTTAATGCTGTTTTTTTAACAACATAGATTCAGTGGCGCTTCTGTGGGCTGCTGCCTCGCACTTTAATTCAGGTGCGCACTTTTAAGGGTCATTTTAAAGAACTTGTAACATCAGGGGCTTCATCTCAGATCTCTCAGTACCCCTGTTCCCTATATAGGAGCCCTTTACAGTATTTAGTTATGCATTTTACTCACTGTTTATCCGTCGCACGCAGCGCACCAACGGGGGTAAAATCCGCCCACCGCACTGCCGCACTGACGAGAGCAATAGAAATTTGTCTGGTCAGCGCGGCGACTGACTGAGAAACCTGTCGCTGTGAAAAGTGATGTTCATTGAGCTGAAAAGAGGGACACATCAGCAGCTGGATCGTGCGTAAAGACGCAGCGTGAACCTCTGTGTGCTTCAGTGTTGCTGCTGAGGGGAAATTGTTGACCATAACCACCACCCCACCACCACCACCCACCCAAAATTAGCATAATCTCACTCTTAACTTTTGATCAAAGTTGAGAGGTCTGATTATTACACACCATGCCATATCACATAACACTACTATTTTGGGAATAATTACACACAGAGAATACATTCAAACAATATTTTATTATACACATATGTGTATACATAATTTATGTAGGCAAAGGATTTCATCCTACACCTTTTGTGAAGTCATTCCCAAGAGCCATAATAGACAAAAAATCAATGCATCACACGTGTTAAGGTACAGCTGGCTGTGATTTTACACCTGGCCAGTAGGTGGTTCCGTGTGCACATGAAGCTCCAAGAAATTAACCCTTTCTCGAACCAGTTGGCTCAAGTGGTTCAATGCCTCATGAGGCTTCATCTCACCATCACTACAGAGAATAAATCTCAGGAAGGCTCAGATGTACCAATACAGGCAAACACTCAGGCGCTGAAGTGCTGGCCGTCTGCTCCTCTTATGCTCCAGGGAGATGAGGTGATGAGCATCAGGTGTGTCAGAAAGACGGCACGTCCTGTTCAGGTACCGCTCCCTGCTGCCCTCTGGTGGACGAAAACAGGATCTAAAATCCCTGGAACCCAACAGGAGCAGAATAACCACAGCATGCTTAAAAGCAATAGGGACTGTGCACATCCTGAGACAACTGTTTCTCAAAGAGATGAGGCAGGGTCCAATGCAATGGCCACAGCCACCCCTGCCGATGTCCTGGCCACCCCACTCGCCAGTGTAAATGGTAGTAGTGCCAGTTTAGCATTTTATCCCATTATGCACAACCAGCAACACAGCCGCTCTTCTTGACCTTCTCGTGCACTATAGCTCACCTGCCGCTCCCCTCTCCTCCGCTCATCCCCCTCAGCCGCTGTTGCATTCTCAGCCAACTACGGCTCAGCGCGTGCCCGCCTTCAACGGTGATAAAAGGAATTAACAGAGAAAGCGAAAAGGACTAACGTTAAGTAAATAAGTCAAATCATTTGTTTGTAAAACGAATAAAGGGGGGATATATGAACTGTATCAGCTCCTGCTACAGCGGCTTTTGGTGTCTTTTTGACAAGTTTTCAGAGTGACATAGCTACCGTTGTTAGCTGGTGCTTGTGTATGGTTTGTCAATTTCCAGACAATGAAGAGAAAGTCCACAGACATCTCTTCTTATTTTAAGAAGAAAATAACAGCAGAAGGAGATAAAGAAATGAACAGGATTATTAAAGAGGATTATTGAATTGTGGTATTGCACAGTGTAAATATAATTGCACAGTAGTTATTGCACATAGGACACAGAGCCAGCATTAGTAGAGGACAGTGATGAGGAAAAACATCAGACAGCAGCAGATCAGGAACAGTCAGCATCATTAATCCCAGAAGCATAGCAGGACTCAGCGAAAGCAGGTGTTCCTGGACCGACAGGTGAAGTTATGACCATGTGGCAATACTAATGACATTAATGAATTGTCTAGAAAGTAATATCCTCGGAAGAAATGTATGTTTTTAGAGTATATATATATATATATATATATATATATATATATATATATATATATATATATATATTGTCATGATTTGTCTTTGGATGAACCCGGACACAGCACGCACACACAGAGCTTGTTCTTGAAGTGAGTTTTATTGTACAGAATGATGGGTGAATGACGAGAGGAACCAGAGTCTTTATGGACGGAGGTGAAGGGTGCGGAAGCTGGCTAGCAGGAGGAGCATGGGGAGACTGACCGGGAGGAGACTCGGGAGCGGAGGACTTGAAAGCGTTGAGCTGAGTTGCATGACTGGAGGACGTTGAACTGAGTTGCTGGACTGGAGAACGTTGAGCTGATTTGCTGGACTGGAGAACGTTGAACTGAGTTGCTGGACTGGAGAACGTTGAACTGAGTTGCTGGACTGGAGAACGTTGAACTGAGTTGCTGGACTGGAGAACGTTGAGCTGATTTGCTGGACTGGAGAACGTAAGGCTGCTGTAGATCTCACCGTGCAGCCGAGAGGATTCTTGGAGGTGCAGATAGGCGCGGGCGCAGGAACTCTGGCAACCAGACGTGGGGAAATCTCTGGTTGCTGAAGATTTCACCGTGCAGCCGAGAGGATTCTTGGAGGTGCGGGCGCAGGAACTCTGGCAACCAGACGTGGGAAAAATCTCTGGTTGCTGAAGATTTCACCGTGCAGCCAAGAGGATTCTTGGAGGTGCGGGCGCAGGAACTCTGGCAACCAGACGTGGGAAAATCTCTGGACAGAGGCGCAACAGAGGATGAAAACAGGCTGAGACTGAACGGGAGTGAACACTACGGGCCGGCAACGAGAGCAGAAAGAGGTATGTTTAAATAGAGGTGGAACCAGGTGGAAGCAGTAGCGAATTGATTGCAGCCTGCCAGGTGAAACCCATCAGGCTGCGCAGTAACGAGAGAGAGAGGGAGAGAGGCTCAGCATGCAGCCCTCACGCTGCATCCTGACAGTACCCCCCCCCCCCCAAGGCCGGACACCGGACGGCCCAGAATCTCCACGCTGGGTGGGTGGAGGGGGCCTAGGAAGGCGGGCAAGAGTCAAACTGAGAGACCAAAGAGCCAGCAAGCACCAAAGGGACCAGAAAAAACTAGGGGAACCAAAAGGACCAGAGAACACTAGGGGACCCAAAGGGGTCAGAGAACACTAGGGGACCCAAAGGGGTCAGAGAACACTAGGGGACCCAAAGGGGTCAGAGAACACTAGGGGAACCAAAGGGGTCAGAGAACACTAGGGGAACCAAAGGGGTCAGAGAACACTAGGGGACCAAGGAGCTAGAGAACACTGGGAACCAAGGAGCTAGAGAACACTAGGGGACCAAGGAGCTAGAGAACACTAGGGGACCAAGGAGCTAGAGAACACTAGGGGACCAAGGAGCTAGAGAACACGGGGGAACCCAAGGAGCTAGAGAACACGGGGGGAACCAAGGAGCTAAAGGACACTGATGTGCCGGAGCACAACTAGGGCGCGGCACATCAGGGAAAGGTACGAGCGCTTGACAGCGTCGGGGGAAAAAGCGAGCGCTTGACAGCGCCGGGGGAAAGAGCGAGCGCTTGACAGCGCCGGGGGAAAGAGCGAGCGCTTGACAGCGCCGGGGGAAAGAGCGAGCGCTTGACGGCGCCAAAGGGAAGGAACGGGCGCAACACAGCGCCAAAGGGAAAGAACGGCGCAACACAGCACCAAGAGGGAAGGATCGGGCGTACACAACGCCAAAGGGGAAGGATCGGGCGTACACAACGCCAAAAGGGAAGGATCGGGCGTACACAACGCCAAAAGGGAAGGATCGGGCGTACGGAAACGCCAAGGGGAAGGAACGGGCGTACGGAAACGCCTAGGGGAAGGAACGGGCGTACGGATACGCCAAGGAACGGGCGTACGGAAACGCCAAGGAACGGGCGTACGGAAATGCCAAGGAACGGGCGTACGGAAACGCCAAGGGGAAGGAACGGGCGTACGGAAACGCCAAGGGGAAGGAACGGGCGTACGGAAACGCCAAGGGGAAGGAACGGGCGTACGGAAACGCCTAGGGGAAGGAACGGGCATACGGAAACGCCAAGGGGGAGGAACGGGCGCATGGAAACGCCAAGGAACGGGCGTACACAACGCCAAAGGGGAAGGAACGGGCGCACGACAGCGCCAAAGGAGAGGTATGGGCCAACAGCAGCGCTAAGGAAGATAATGAGCGTATGAAACGCCAAGGGGGAAAGGACAGGCGGACTGACACGTCAGAGCTCAACAGCGCAAGAAAACACTGGAGCACAACTAACGTACAGAGACACCGGGGGAAAGGAAAGGGCGTGTGAAAACGCCAAGGGCAAGAAACGGGCGTATGGGAACGCCAAGGGCAAGGAACGGGCGAATGGGAACGCCAAGGGCAAGGAACGGGCGTATGGGAACGCCAAGGGAAAGGAACAGGCGTATGGAAACGCCAAAGGGAAGACAACGCTGGAGCGTGAGGGAAGCGCTGGGGCCCAAGGGACGAGATCGCCAGGGCGTGAGGGAACCGCCGGGGCACAAGGGAGAAGTTTGCCAGGGCGTGAGGGAACCGCCGGGGCACAAGGGAAAGACTCGCCGGGGCGTGAGGGAAACGCCGGGGCGCAAAGGAGAGACTCGCCGGGGCGTGAGGGAAACGCCAGGGCGCAAAAGAGAGGTTGCCGGGGCGTGAGGAAAACGCCGGGGCGCAACGGTAAGTAACTAGCCGGGGCGTGAGGGAAACGCCGGGGCGCAAAGGAGAGATTGCCGGGGCGTGAGGAAAACGCCGAGGCAGAACGGGCGCACGGCAGCGCCAAGGGGTAAGTACAGGCGTACTGATATGCTAGGGCTCAACAGCGTACGGAAACGGTGGAGCACAACTAGCATACAGATAAGCCAGGGAGGAGGACGGGCGTATGAAAACGCCAGGGAAAGAACTGGCGTATGGAAACGCCAGAGAAAGGTACAGGTGGACCATAACACTGGGCTCAACAGCGTATAGGAACGCTAGAGCACAATTCGTGTATGGTAAACCTGGGGAAAAGAACTGGCGTATGGGAACGCCAGGGGAAGCAAGAACGGAGGGCGTCCTAACACGCACGGGGGCGTTCTTACACGCCAGGAAACACGAATAGAAGGCGTCCTAACACGCCAGAAAACACGAACAGAGGGCGTCCTAACACGCCAGGAAACACAAACAGAAGGCGTCCTAACACGCCAGAATCAGGGAATGCGCCGAGCAGCAACTGGCCGATCGCACCAGAGGCTCAGCCGGCGACATGGGAGCGCCGGAGGGCTCTAATGGCGGCTTGCATGTGCTGGCAGCAACAGGCGGGTGCGCCAGAGGGCTCAGCCGGTGACTAGAAGCGCCGGAGGGCTCAGGCAGCGCCTAAACACGGAGGAAGACAAAACTAAAGACTAAGCCAGGGAAACCATGGATTACTACACTAAGACAGGGACTACTAGACTAAGACGGGGGCTACGAGACTAAGACGGAGGCTATGAGACTAAGACGGAGGCAACAAGACTAAGACAGGACTCGAGGGGGACTACAGGGACTAAACGGAAAAACCAAAACAAACCAGAAAGCTAGGAGGGGGACCGAAACCTAGAGCTAAACTATAAAACCAAGCAAAACAAGGAGACGAGGGCAGGTTCAACTAAACTGATGAAATACTAGATAACTACAGCTAAAAATAGGAACACGAGCAAAACAGGAACTCTAAGGTGAAAACTAAAATTCAGAACCAAAATTCGAAAGCCCAAAGGGAAACCTAGAACAATTGGACCGAACTGAAAATATACCCCAAAGCAAAACAGAAACTCAAATACTTTTAAGGAAAGCGGAAAAAACTCCTGAATAATTCCGAAACTCAAAATTCCTAGATAAACCAAAGATTAAACCCAAATAAATTCTCAGAAAGCAGAACAATCAAACTAAGAACTCTAAAGGAACACTGGAAAACTGTAAACCAAAGAATGTTAAATAACTCAAAACCTCTGGACCAAAATAACTCAAAACAACAACTGAAACTGAGAACTGGATGTCTAACTAAAAAACGAGAATCTGGAAAATAAATCTGGAAAAATAACGCTAAACTAGGAAACTAGATCTAAGGTGGGAACTTGAACACGCAGACAGGAACTAGAGATCGCAGGGAGGAACTGGAGACACAGACAGGGAGTCGAGAGCGGGGATCTTGAGACACGGACGGGAAGTTGAGCACGCAGACAGGAACTGAGGCGGGGCAGATCCTACCAGCTTCCGCACCTAGGCTCTGTGCGTGCTCGGGTTCATCCTTTGGCCGGCCCGTAATTGTCATGATTTGTCTTTGGATGAACCCGGACACAGCACGCACACACAGAGCTTGTTCTTGAAGTGAGTTTTATTGTAGAGAATGATGGGTGAATGACGAGAGGAACCAGAGTCTTTATGGACGGAGGTGAAGGGTGCGGAAGCTGGCTAGCAGGAGGAGCATGGGGAGACTGACCGGGAGGAGACTCGGGAGCGGAGGACTTGAAAGCGTTGAGCTGAGTTGCATGACTGGAGGACGTTGAACTGAGTTGCTGGACTGGAGAACGTTGAGCTGATTTGCTGGACTGGAGAACGTTGAACTGAGTTGCTGGACTGGAGAACGTTGAACTGAGTTGCTGGACTGGAGAACGTTGAACTGAGTTGCTGGACTGGAGAACGTTGAGCTGATTTGCTGGACTGGAGAACGTAAGGCTGCTGTAGATCTCACCGTGCAGCCGAGAGGATTCTTGGAGGTGCAGATAGGCGCGGGCGCAGGAACTCTGGCAACCAGACGTGGGGAAATCTCTGGTTGCTGAAGATTTCACCGTGCAGCCGAGAGGATTCTTGGAGGTGCGGGCGCAGGAACTCTGGCAACCAGACGTGGGAAAATCTCTGGACAGAGGCGCAACAGAGGATGAAAACAGGCTGAGACTGAACGGGAGTGAACACTACGGGCCGGCAACGAGAGCAGAAAGAGGTATGTTTAAATAGAGGTGGAACCAGGTGGAAGCAGTAGCGAATTGATTGCAGCCTGCCAGGTGAAACCCATCAGGCTGCGCAGTAACGAGAGAGAGAGGGAGAGAGGCTCAGCATGCAGCCCTCACGCTGCATCCTGACATATATATGTTAGTTTTATTTGTCTGAATTGAAATGCCTATAGGGCACAAGCAGTCGTATAGTCGATTTGGGGTGTCCCCCCCCCCTTTGGTCAGTGTTGGATGTGAGTGTTATGTGGGAATGTGTGTACAGCGTCTTTTTTTTTTTTTTTTTTTTTTTTTTTTTTTTTTTTTTTTTTTTTTTTTTTCTGTGTGTGGCGAGTGGGGCACAAGGGAGGGATGGGGTGAATGAGTTTTTTTTTTCAGGTATGGGTGTGGTCCGCTCCCTCTCCCAAGAACATCTCAAGTCTCCGATAGGTGCGGAGCCCATCCCCCCACGTCCTGCCCTCCTCCACTTCGTTGGCGGGCGCCTTGGCCCCCTGGCGCGTTAGTTGGCTTCGGGTTTGGGGCGGGTTCCCGGGCGTGCGCCGGCCCGCTCCTGGCGGCCTCTTCGCGGGGCCTGGCCCCCCGGGGGGCGGCCGGGGCCCTCGTCGCGGGGGCGGGGCGCCCCTGGGGCCTCTGGCCCCCAGGGCCCATGGCCGGGACCACTTCAGCGGGGCTGGCTGCCGGCGGAGCCCACGGGCTCGTCTCCGCGGCTCTTGAGGGCGTCGACATTGCGGTGGCTGGGGGATTTCCTCGGGGTCGTCTCTGCTCCTTCCTTGGGGGGGGGGTTGCAGATATCCTGTGTCGGCCCCTCCTGGGCGACCTGCTTTAGGGACCCCTTTGGGAGTCTGGGGTTACGGGTCCCCTGACGCCTGCCTCTGTGCTCGGGGAAGGTGGGTCTTTGGTTCTCCACAATCACTATCAAGCTATTTCTGGATAATCTTCACCTAAACTAGTGCACTTTCACATCTCCCACTGGTGCTGGGTCCCAGGTATTAAGTGTTCACTTATATACAGTAATCTTATAATTTATTTATTTATTTATTTATGTTGTGTCACTTTATTTTTTCAAATATCACATTACACATGTCAGCTGACATATTAATATATATGATTAAGCAATGGCATCTAGGTGTAATAAGAGTGTATCTGTTGCTTAATGTCTGTTGGTTGTGCTGTTCTTTTTGTGTCTCTTTCCAGGTGATGGAGCAGACAGAGGACATTTTATCATTCTCTTCCTTTTATCTCCTCTTTCTTTCACCTCTACTCTTTTTTTTTCTTTTCTTTCACTTTTTGTTCTTCCTTTACTCTCCCATTGTCATGTCCATATAATTTGAAATTCTCCTTGCAGGAATCATAATAAAGCTATTTACAAGCATAAATCAAGTGGAGCACTATGGCGAAAGCTGTTTGCTCCACTTGTAAAAGCAAAATCTGTCGAGCTCCATCTGGCATTGAGATATCAATTCCTATTGCCATAGTGCTAGACAGGACACTGGGAAAAAAAAAAAAAAAAAAAAAAAAAAAAAAAAAAAAAAAAAAAAAAAATGCCTATAGGCCATTAATACAGCTAGAATTGATCATTACTATGGAGAGGCTGGTATTTGTATTATTTGTTATTGTCATCATCATTTTAATGTTAGATAACAGACTTTCGCTCCTGTTTCATTATAGATATCTCCCAGTCAAGAGCAGAGTGGTCCAAACAGCCACAGCTAAAAATCTTCCCTCGAACCTGTCAAAGGGACAGAAGAAGATGCTTTTCTAAAGACTGGCACAACACATGTAAATGGCTTGAACTGAGCCTGGTAACCAGAGTTGGAGACTATGGATCTTTGCTGGGAAGTTATTTTTGTAAAAGTAATTATTATTTTTGTTTCAGACTAAGTAAAGAAGGTATAACTGTTTCTTACACATACAGTATAACCTTGTAGTTAAAATATGACTGTTGTTCCCTGTTTTTCCTGTTCCTGTTACATAAATAAAGATGTTGTTTCTGTTCTTGCTTTTATTTTTATCTGCCAGTATCTGCTTTTCCCCAGTATTTTTTTGTTTGTTTTTCAATAAATGAATAAATTTACACCCTATTCCTACATGATTACACAACACAAAGCAATTATTGTTCAACTCAAAATGTTAACTGTACTGTTATTGGTGTATGTCTATGCACATTAGATCATTAGTAACATTAAAAATCACAGGCAGCTTTACTACAACCATAGAATAAAATCCTGAAATTATGACTTTTAGTTTCAGTGTGCCACCCCAAGAGTTTTAAGTGGCCCCATCTGGCCACCCAAATAAAAAATCTCTGGAGGCGCCCTGGTCCAATGTATCAATTACTCCTTTCATTATTTTAGTAGGGACAGTGTCCTTTTCAGTTCTTTGAGAGAAATAGGATCAAAACTCTCAAAAACATGTTGCACAGAAGAATCAGGCATAATCTCAGCTGAGGTCAAGGAAATACCTTGTCTAACTGATCAAACCTTGTCAATATAGTACTGTTTGAAGGTAATGGCTCAAGTGGTCCAATGCCTCATGAGCTTACCTGTCCGCCCTCCAACTCTGTCTGGATACCATCTAAGGGCCAGATTTCTAGGAATCTGGCCGGATTTATTAGTTCTCCTAAATGCTGACAACCCAGGGTCCAGACCAGGAAGCAGAGCCGTAGTTTAACACACCTCTCTGCAGCTTCTGTACTGTTACCCACCCATTATCCTATTGAGACGGTGTCTTTCCCACGGCCAAAACTTAACAGATCAAAAACTGATCTAAAAGGAACAAATCATAAAAACCTAATAAAAATCAATATGGTTCACCTTGAACCTAAAAATAAAATAATAAAATGTGGTCTATTAAATATAAGGTCTCTCCCTCCAAAGACTTTGTTAGTTAATGAATTGATTTCTGATAATCAGATTGATTTGTTTTGTCTCACAGAAACCTGGCTACAAGAGGACTACATTAGTATAAATGAGTCAACCCCCTCCAGTTATTCAAATTTCCACATTCCCAGATCTGTGGGAAGAGGAGGAGGAGTGGCAACTATCTTTCAGTCTGATTTATTAATTAGTCCCAGGCCATCTAATAATTACAGTTCTTTTGAACATTTAACCCTCAGTTTCCCTCATCCAAACTGCAAAGCAATAAAACCTCTTCTGTTTGTTGTTTTGTATCGTCCACCAGGCCCTTACACTCAGTTTTTGGATGAGTTGTCAGATTTCTTATCTGATTTGGTGTTAAATACTGATAAGGTTATTATAGTGGGTGATTTTAACATCCATGTTGACACAGAATGTGATAACCTTAGTGTAGCCTTTAAAACTATCCTAGATTCAATTGGTTTTGCTCAAAATGTGCATGAACCGACGCACTCTCGGCTCCATACTTTAGACCTTGTTCTGACATATGGCATTGATTGTGAAGAATTAACAGTATTCTCTCACAACCCTGTCCTGTCTGATCATTTTTTAATAACATTTGAGTTTAATCTAACTGAATTCTCCACCCCCAAAAGAGGGTTCCATTATAGTAGATTTTTATCGGATAATGCTGTATCAAAACTTAAAGAGTCTGTCCCCTTTTTAATATCCTCAGTATTGCAGAAATGCCCTGTAGATGGCAGCATTGCTGTTTCTTCCCATTCACAAATCGATACCTTTGCTAACAATGTGACTTCCTCATTGCGTTCTGCATTAGACAATGTAGCTCCCTTGAAAAAGAAGGTGATTATTCACAGGAAGCTGGCTCCTTGGTTTAATTCAGAGCTGCGTTCCTTGAAGCACAATGTTAGGAAATTGGAGAGAAAATGGCGCTCTACACACCAAGAGGAATCCTACTTAATCTGGAGGGACAGACTATTGTTGTATAACAAGACCCTCCGCAGAGTTAGAGCAGCATATTTTTCATCATTAATTGAAGAGAATAAAAATAATCCTAGATTTCTCTTTAGTACAGTTGCCAAACTTACCCTGAGCCACAGCTCTGTTGATCCATCCATTCCCTTAGCTCTTAGTAGTAATGATTTTATGGGATTCTTCATAAATAAAATTGATGCCATTAAAAATAAAATAATTGGCATCCTCCCAAACATGATTACCTCGTCCTCAGTAAGTGAGGCAGCATTGGAGGAATCTTTAGAATCTGCGCAGTGTCTGAACTGTTTAAAAGCAGTAGTGCTTTCTGAGCTATCTAAAATTTTAGCTTCATCTAAACCTTCTACCTGTATGTTAGACCCAATCCCAACCAAGTTGTTTAAGGACATATTCCCTTTGATCAGTGGCACTATTTTAGACATGATTAATCTATCCTTAGTAAATGGATATGTACCACAGGTTTTGAAAGTAGCTGTTATTAAACCTTTACTTAAGAAACCTTCTCTTGATCAAGATGAGTTAGTAAATTACAGACCTATATCTAATCTTCTTTTCTTATCTAAAATTCTTGAGAAAGTAGTTGCTAATCAACTTTGTGAACATTTACAAAGTAATGACCTACTTGAGGAGTTTCAGTCAGGCTTCAGAGCTCATCATAGCACTGAAACAGCTCTGGTGAAGGTCACTAATGATATTCTCATGGCCTCAGATAATGGACTTGTGTCTATACTTGTCCTGTTAGATCTCAGTGCTGTGTTTGATACAGTTGATCACAATATTCTCCTACAAAGACTTGAACATACTGTAGGGATTAAGGGGAAAGCATTAGGCTGGTTTAAATCTTATCTGTCAGACAGATTCCAATTTGTTCATGTTAATAATAAATCTTCCTCAAACTCTAGGGTCACCTGTGGAGTACCACAGGGTTCAGTCCTTGGACCAATTCTCTTTACTATATATATGCTTCCGATATGTATATGTGTGTGTGTGTGTGTGTGTGTGTTATGAATATAAGGATCAATTTGTTTTGTTAAATCTAAACATTGTGGTCTTCATTATTTCACAAAACCGTGTCACATGTGAACCTTTAAAAGTAAAAAAAAAAAAAAAAAGTGATAATGTTTTGAGAAAAACGTCATATTATGAGAATTAAGGGGGAACTTTTCCAGAATAGTCACAGTTTGCAGAATTATTTCACTCCTGGAGTAATAGGGCCAGGTTAGATTATTTTAAATATTTTTATTCTTTAGGAGAATAAATTCAGGAGAATGAAGCTAAAGGGATACGAAAATAAACTTGTAATATTACAAAAACAAAAATACTACGAATACAAAGGATATTCAGAGATTAAAGTCCCTGCTCTGATACTGTTTAAGTGACTGAGTAACTGCAGATTTGCCACATTTAAGATGGCGGACGCTCTGACGCATCGCAGCATAGGCAGAACCCGCCCAATGACGCGTCTACTCTTATATTATGTCTATGGCTGCAGCGATATGTACTTGACCCCATGAGGGATTTTTTTTTTTTGCAAAAAAGAACATACAAGAACAATATAGAACAATAGTAATTACAAACAGATACAATATCAAAGGGCTTTACAGAACAGAGCAATTATCTTACAATGTCAAAATCAAGTCTGTGCTCGAGGGTTGCAATTCTTCAAGGGCAGTTATGATTTGAATGGCTTTAGCATTTGAACTGAATTTTAAGGATTCTATATAGATATTAATAGAAGATAATAAAATCTGGAAATTAGGTTTTTGTTGTAAATATTTGGAGGTGTGTATATGATATTTACCATAAATAATAAAAAAATTAACAACATATAAGAATTCTGTTTTGACAAGTTGACATTTCTCCATCCCAAATAAAACATCCTTATCTGTTAAAGTAATATTGAGATTTCTTTGATGAAAAAAAAGTGACATATCACTCCAAAATATTTTTGTATAATTACAATCCCAAAAAAGATGAATAAGCTTTTCTTCATTATTTTTACAAAAAGTACACTTTGGGTCCAAATCCCATTTATATCTTTTTATCAAAAATGCATTAACAGGATAAACATTATGAATAATTTTATAAGAAATTTCTCTTACTTTGCTGTTTATTAAGTATTTTTTAAGGAGCAACCAAGTCCACTTCCAATTTATATTTTCAAAAGTGTTGGACCAATAAAAAACACAAGCTGGTGAAAAAACAACATCTCGTAATAGAATATTTCTTAATCTTTTGTTGGTTGTTTTCTTACTTATAAAAGGACAATCGTAATCAATATAAATGGAGTTTGGATCAAAATTTGGCATTGAGTGAATTTGATGTGTGGGGAAAGATGATAAAAGCTTTAATGATCCACTGGGGATTGCGTCAAACACAACAGCATATTCTTTAGGGGTAACAGGAAATTGGAAAAGTAACATAAAGTCAGAATAGACAATAAATGGCCATTTGGATTTAGTAATTGGTTTACAAGTAATATTCCCCTATCATACCATTTTCTGTAAAAGATTGTCTTATTTTTGTATTTAATGTCTTCATTATTCCAGATATAATATTTATGAGGAGAAAAATTGTGTTTGTACAATAGTGACCAGCTTAACAGCATTTGTTTATGAAATGTAGATAATTTTAAGGGTATTTTGGGTATACTGTAATTGCATCTGAGAAGAAAGGGTAATCCTCCAATTTTGTCAAAGTTGTAAATGGGAATAGCATTCCATATAGAGGTTGGGTTTTTTAGAATATTTTTTAAATATTTAATTTTGAATGAATTGTTTAAAGATGTGAAATCAAGGGCTTCAATTCCTCCTTTTTCAACTTTGTTCATTAGAATATTTTTCTTGATGAGATGGCATTTCTTTTTCCATATAAAGTTAAAGTTTATTTTATTAAGGTTGGTACTGATCTGTTTGGGAACATCAAGAGCAAGGGCCGGATAGATAAGTCTAGATAAACCATCAGCTTTGACTAATAATGAGCGACCTAAAAGAGAAAGATCTCTCTGGAGCCATAGATTAAATCTTTGTTCAACTATTTTAATTATGGGGTTAAAATTTTCAATTGATCTTATATTTTGATCTTTAATTATTGTGATTCCAAGATATTTAACTTTGTCTTTTATAGGAATGTTGAGGAATGTACCTTTTAGATCAGATTTAATGGAAAGTATTTCACATTTGCTTAGATTTAGAGTCAAACCAGAAGCTTTGGAGAAGGAGTTGATGATTTCAATAGAGTTTTTTATTTCACATTTATTCTTTAAAAAAAGTGCAGTGTCATCCGCAAGCTGGGAAATTACGATATTTCTGTTTGCAACATTCATCCCTGTAATTTTTTCCTTGATTTTAAACGAAAGGATTTGCATGGCCAGAATAAATAGATATGGGGAGACTGGACACCCTTGTCTAAGACCTCTTTTCTGTCAGGGTTCTCTGTGTTGGCTGCTCTAACTCTACTCCTCAGGTGTGTCTAGTTGGCTGAGGAGGCGTGGTCCACACCTGCAGCTCGTTGCAGGCGGCTTCCTCTGGCTTCTTAAGCAGAGCACTGGCAGATGGAAGACGCCGGAGCCTTAACCAGTCGTGGTACGACGTGGCCTCTGTCCCAACTCTCGGAAACCAGCTTGTGAGTTTTTTTGTTACTCTTCTTTTTTGAGTAATTTTTTGTACCTCTCTGTTGCTCCAGATTTTGGTGCTTGGATGCACTCACCTGTCTTGACGTCCCGTCCGAAGAAACAGACCAGCAGACCTGTCTGCTCAGATTTTGCTCTGGCGCTCCCCTCATACTTCCTGGAAGTTACCCAGCGAGGCCTGAGATCCCCTTTCCCGGGTTCTGTTGGTTCTGTGCTCACTCTGGTCAATCCATCTGTCAACCGCTGCCGATGAGGTCGCCTCGGATTCCTCGCCAGCTACATATGCCGCCCTCAGCCACTAGCCACCTATCTCCATCTGAGTAGTCACATAGAGTTCTCCTGACGCTACTTCTTCCCGGTTAGGTCCGCCCAGCCTAATGGTAAGCAGCGCAACTACTAGCAAGTTTCCTGGCTCTTATTTCAGAAGAACTCACTTGCTCTTTCTTACAGACTCTCCAGCCGTGACGTTCTGACCCAGCCGAGTCACCTGTAGTTCCGTCCATAGACCTGCCTGTTTTCCTTTAAATAAAATCGTAAAACTGTGCATTGCCTCCCGTTCGTATCTGCATGTGGGCTCGTCATCTGAAAACCATGACAGAAGAAGGCTCCGGCCACCAGAGTCCAGCGGATACGTTCGGGCGGCAGATAGCCGCACAGCAGGAACAAATGCAGTCGCTAGGTTTTGCTGTCAATTCTACTCAGGAACAGCTTCAGAGATTAGCCGCTCAGGTTAGCCTACTTGTGGACACAGTCACTTCCGCGAAGACGTCACCTGTCACTCAGGATCACGTTACCCCGCCTTCCGACGCTCCGAGCATGGAGAATCAGGTTTGGACTCCACCACTTGAGGGCGCGTCACCTTGTCCGGAGAAATTCTCCGGTGACGGTGGAAGTTGCGGTGGTTTTCTTTTCCAGTGCAAACTGGTGTTTAATCGTTCTCCCCAGACTTTCGCCTCTGATGAGGTAAGGATATCTTATGTCTTACGTCTACTAACGGGTAGGGCTCTTAGGTGGGCCGAGGCTCGATTCCCTGATTGTCAGTCGTTTGGGATTACTTTTCAGGACTTCATTGCTGAATTTAAGACAATTTTTTCACCTGAGTTGGATTCGGCACAACAGTCTCGTCATCTCCTCACTTTGAAACAGCGCGGTCGACGCGTATCTGATTTTTCCGTGGAGTTTCGTACGTTTGCTGCTGCTGCGGGTTGGCAGCCGAGACCGTTAAAGGCAGCTTTCTTTCAGGCTCTAGACGAGTCGTTAAAGGATGAGTTAGCTCGGGTTGAGGAACCTGAGGATTTTGAGGAGTTTGTAGCACTTGCTATCCGTTTGGATTCCCGATTACGCAGCCGAACCCGTTTTAGATCCAACCTTGCATTGCAATCATCCACCTCCACCTCTTCTACATTTACCAAGAAGGAACCCCGTTCTGTTACACCTCCTCCTGAACCCATGCAGTTGGGGCAGGTTGGTCTTTCCAATAAGGAACGTCAGCAGCGTGTCTCGGGGAACTTATGTCTTTATTGTGGAGGTGAGGGTCATTACCTCAGAGATTGTCCTGTTCGGCCAAAAGACCGAGTCCGCCGCTCTTAACGGGGGGATCGGTGGACAGGTTGGGATCTATTCCCCGGGAGGCTGATTAGATGGGCAGAGATTGACTCTTATTACCCATCGCACCCGACCATTGGTAGTGATAGTTTCCGGTAACCATCGGGAACAGCTTTCCTTCTTTGTCTTCCCGGTAAAGCGTTCACCTGTGGTTTTTGGAATAGCCTGGTTAAGGGTCCACAATCCGCAGTTTAATTGGGCTGAGTCCCGATTGGAGTCATGGTCACCTACTTGTCATTCCCGCTGCTTGCAGTCCGCTCGGCCCGTAGCCGTCTCCTCTACTTCCTTGACAGATTCCGGAGACATGATTGACCTCTCTCGCGTTCCAGGGGATTACCACGACTTACGGCAGGTATTTAGTAAAACTCAGGCTTGTTCTTTGCCCCCACATCGCCCATACGACTGTGCGATTGACTTGTTACCTGGGGCCCCTCTACCGGTGAGTCGGCTCTATAACATCTCCAGGTCAGAACGTCAATCGCTTGAGAAATACATCAGTGAGTCTTTGGCTACGGGGTTAATTCGTCCTTCTTCCTCCCCATTAGGGGCTGGTTTCTTTTTTGTGGGCAAGAAGGACGGGACCCTTCGACCCTGTATAGATTATCGAGGGCTTAACCAGATAACCGTCAAGAATAAGTACCCGCTTCCTCTATTATCATCAGCCCTCGAGCCAGTCCAGAATGCCAAGATTTTTACTAAGCTTGATCTGCGCAACGCTTATCATTTGGTTCGGGTGAGACAGGGGGATGAGTGGAAGACGGCTTTTAAGACTCCGTTAGGTCACTTTGAGTACCTAGTCATGCCCTTCGGCTTGTGTAATGCCCCGGCAGTTTTTCAGGCATTGGTTAAAGACGTCCTGCGGGATTTTTTGAATGTTTTTGTTTTTGTCTATTTAGATGACATCCTGATTTACTCTCGTGACCTAGAACAACACAAGCAACATGTGCGACTTGTTCTCCAGCGATTACTATAAAATCGCCTGTTTGTAAAAGCCGAGAAGTGTGAGTTCCACCAGACTTCAGTTTTGTTCCTCGGTCTTGTTTTGGAAGGCGGTCAAGTGAGGTCAGACCCAGAAAAAATAAAAGCAGTAATGGAGTGGCCAGTTCCTGAGTCACGTAAACAGCTTCAACGTTTCCTTGGGTTCGCTAATTTCTATAGGCGTTTTATCAGGAACTACAGCCAGATAGCTTCCCCGTTACATGCTCTTACCTCCACCAAGGTCCCTTTTAGCTGGAGTCCTGAAGCCGATGAGGCATTTAATCGACTTAAGTCCCGTTTTTCCCAGGCTCCCATACTCGTTCACCCTGATCCTGCGAAACAATTCACCCTTGAAATAGACGCTTCAAACACAGGTGTGGGAGCGGTCCTATCCCAACAGTCTGAGATAGATAAAAAGTTACACCCTTGTGCATTCTTCTCCCGTCGCTTGTCCCCTGCCGAGCAGAACTATGATGTAGGCGATCGTGAACTGTTAGCCATTAAGTTAGCCTTGGAGGAGTGGCGGCACTGGCTAGAGGGATCCGAGCAGCCCATCATAATATGGACAGATCACAAGAACCTCTCCTATCTGCAGACAGCCCGTAGACTCAACTCAAGGCAAGCCCGTTGGTCATTATTTTTTTCTCGTTTCAACCTCACCATAACCTACAGACCAGGCTCCAGAAACATTAAACCAGATGCTCTGTCTCGTCAATTTGCCCCATTTGAACAAGAGAAGGAGCCGGAACTTATTCTTCCCCCCACATGCACTGTTGGAGGTCTGCATTGGGATCTGGAGGACAGGATTAACCAGGCCCAACTATTAGATCCGGATCCTGGTACGGGTCCACCGGGACTAAAGTATGTTCCCCAATCTGTTCGTCCGGAGGTTTTACGCTGGTGTCACGATGCTAAGTTTTCCGCCCATCCGGGCAATTATAGAACCCAGTCTCAGGTGTCCCGGCGATTCTGGTGGCCATCGTGGACCAAGGACGTCAGAGACTATGTTTTAGCTTGTCCTGTCTGCGCCCAGAATAAGTCTTCTAACCAGCCACCTTCTGGGTTGTTGAATCCTCTTCCTATCCCCAAACGTCCATGGTCCCACATTGCCATTGATTTCGTTACTGGACTCCCTGTTTCCCAAGGCATGTCAACGATTTTGACTGTTGTTGACCGTTTTTCGAAGTCTTGTCATCTCATTCCCATCCGTAAGCTACCTAACGCCCTCCAGACTGCCCAACTCCTCATTAAACATGTTTTCAAGCTCCATGGTATCCCTGTTGACACTCTCTCTGACCGGGGTCCCCAGTTTATTTCTCAGGTCTGGCGGCACTTTTGCTCCGCTCTGGGTGCCCGTTACACGCTCACCTCCGGATACCATCCTCAAACCAACGGCCAAACAGAACGAATGAATCAACAATTAGAGACCACTCTCCGTTGCCTCACGTCATCTTCACCTACCGACTGGAACAAGTTTTTGCCTTGGGTAGAGTATGCCCTGAACTCTCACATCACCTCAGCCACGGGACGTTCACCTTTTGAAGTTGCCTTAGGATATCAACCTCCACTCCTACCCACAGACGAACTCAGGATTCCCTTCACCTCCGTCAACGACTATATTGCTCGCTGCCAGAATATATGGAAAGAGACGGTTACAGCACTCACTCGCACCGCAGAGCGGAGTAAGAGGTTTGCTGACCAGGGGTCCGTTCTTCGTACGTCGCTAACTCAGTTAGCAGGATTTCATTGTTGACGATTTGGCATGATCTTGGATCGTTTGGTTCTTCGAAAGACATCCTGCACTTGTTGTCATAGCAACATGTGCGCCAGCTTAAGCCTGCTCTCGAGCAGGCTTATTTCATGTAAACAATATTAGATCACGGCTGTATAAGCGGAGGAGATAGGGAAGTCTGCCGTAGCCATGTCCATTTTAACAACTGCAACCTGTTGCGGAAGGTGTAAGAATAATTTGCAGAGTTTTTCGAATTAATCGCGTATTGCGCAATAGACAGGATCCTTTAGCGCAGCGGGACAGTGTAATTGTAGAGATTTTTCTTGGTGGCTGTTATAAACAGACAAACACATCATTTAACAGTGGCTTTTAAAGAGGAAAAAGTGGTGTTGGAGCCATAAATCTAAAATATTTAAGTTATTTGTATGATAGTTTGCTTTTTATTTTTATCATATTCAGTAAGAAGATTTGTTCGGGCCATTTTATTGTGAAGTTTAGTTTTACTTTGAAAGGCTTGCTTCCTGTCCAGCCGTATATTGTATTAAAAAAACTATGGATGGATTATCTAGACACGGAGCAATACAGTTTTACCGTGTAAAATGTGGATGACTTGGAAAAGAAAGATTTTCATTTTTATGGATAATGATTTTTTTGTTAAATTTCCCAGTTTGCATGTGTCCTTTACTTCCCGTCTCTAAGGAATGACACCGAAATTTGGATCTCTTGACATAACAAGTGCCTTTTTAAAATAAAGTATAATAATTAAAGGCTACCATTTTGTAGAATATTCTTGTATTTCACTTTTACTTGTCCTCATGTTCTAGTGGGTCCCGTGGAGGCTCTGATATAAAAGAACAAAGTGAATATGAGATTATTAAAATGCAAAAATTCATACTGTTTAAAGAGATAGAAACATCTACCATGGACAGTATTTACAATTTAATTTGTCTGCTGCTTTTTGCCAGCCCTCTCTCCTGGCTTAAGCAGACTTTGAGGTGTTGCCTGTCGTTTAAATTAATGACTCAAATTCGGCATAACCTTCCATTAAAAGCTTGTGTTCTGCTTGGGAGAAAAACTGTGGGCGTTCTTTGGCCACGCTGAACAGCCAATAGCAGCGTTGCTGATCATTGTTTCTACTATCGATACATTTCCCCTTTTAAACAAACGCATGAACGCGCAGTTGTCTCAGATAACTCAATCCAGAGATACTAATCGTAAACAACAGGTGTGTTGGAAGAACCCAATTAGCCGGATCATGATTAGCCGGATGAAATCATCTTGGATGTGTCATTTGATCTCGGATGTTTTAAGCAACGTACGAAGAACGGACCCCAGCACCGCAGACCAGCTCCCCATTATCGCCCCGGTCAGAGGGTTTGGTTATCATCCAGAGATGTATTGACTAACCCATCCGCCAAGAAGCTTGCTCCCCGGTTTACTGGTCCCTATGAAATAGAGACAGTTATCAACCCGACCACCGTCCGCTTACGTCTTCCCCCTCACTCTCGTGTTCATCCCACTTTTCATGTATCCCAGATTAAGCCCGTTTTGGACAATGATTCATACCCTCCTTCCGGACCCCCTCCACCCTCCCAGGACAGTCAGAATCCTCGCGTCATCAGGGTTGTGGATGCCCGTCGACGAGGTAGGGGTCACCAATACCTCGTCGATTGGGAGGGTCGCAGCTCTGGGGATCGCTCATGGGTGTCTGCAGCTACCATCGCCAATCAGGATTTGATTCGGGATTTCTGGTCTACTCAGCCCAGCACTTCTTCGTCTGGGCCGCCAGGAGGCGGCCGTTGAGGGGGGGGTAGTGTCAGGGTTCTCTGTGTTGGCTGCTCTAACTCTACTCCTCAGGTGTGTCTAGTTGGCTGAGGAGGCGTGGTCCACACCTGCAGCTCGTTGCAGGCGGCTTCCTCTGGCTTCTTAAGCAGAGCACTGGCAGATGGAAGACGCCGGAGCCTTAACCAGTCGTGGTACGACGTGGCCTCTGTCCCAACTCTCGGAAACCAGCTTGTGAGTTTTTTTGTTACTCTTCTTTTTGAGTAATTTTTTGTACCTCTCTGTTGCTCCAGATTTTGGTGCTTGGATGCACTCACCTGTCTTGACGTCCCGTCCGAAGAAACAGACCAGCAGACCTGTCTGCTCAGATTTTGCTCTGGCGCTCCCCTCATACTTCCTGGAAGTTACCCAGCGAGGCCTGAGATCCCCTTTCCCGGGTTCTGTTGGTTCTGTGCTCACTCTGGTCAATCCATCTGTCAACCGCTGCCGATGAGGTCGCCTCGGATTCCTCGCCAGCTACATATGCCGCCCTCAGCCACTAGCCACCTATCTCCATCTGAGTAGTCACATAGAGTTCTCCTGACGCTACTTCTTCCCGGTTAGGTCCGCCCAGCCTAATGGTAAGCAGCGCAACTACTAGCAAGTTTCCTGGCTCTTATTTCAGAAGAACTCACTTGCTCTTTCTTACAGACTCTCCAGCCGTGACGTTCTGACCCAGCCGAGTCACCTGTAGTTCCGTCCATAGACCTGCCTGTTTTCCTTTAAATAAAATCGTAAAACTGTGCATTGCCTCCCGTTCGTATCTGCATGTGGGCTCGTCATCTGAAAACCATGACATTTTCAAATAAAATCTTTTAGAGCAGCCATGTGACAATTTTACAGATGCATTACAATTCCTGTATAACATTTGACAACTTTTAATGAAGACTTGTCCATATCCGAATACTTCTAATGCTTTAAACAAAAATGTATGTTCAACTGTGTCAAAGGCTTTTAAGAAATCTAGAAATAATATGAGACCATCCCCCTCTATTAAATCTGAATAATCTAGCAGATCCAATATAAGTCTGATATTATTAGTTATATGTCTGCCTGGTATGAATCCAGACTGAGTTTCATCAACCACTTCTTCAAGAGTATTCTTAATTTTTGTAGCAATACAGCCTGCAATAATTTTATAGTCATTTTGTAGTAATGTAATTGGTCGCCAGTTATCCAGAAGAAGCTTGTCTTTTTGTGGTTTAGGGATCAGTGTAATCAGACCTTGGGTCATTGTTGGTGGGAGTGATCCAGAATTCAAACTTTCAAGATAAACTTGATGTAAAAATGGCAATAGATGTTCTGAAAACTTTCTATAAAATTCTGTATTAAGGCCATCAGTCCCCGGTGATTTATTTAATTTTAATTTATTGATGGATTTTTGGATGTCTTCAAGCGTAATCAAGGAATCACATTGTTCTTTATTATTTTTGCTAAATTTGCATTTTATTCAGAGAGTTAATATATTGTGTGATAGTTTCATCAGAACATTTTGATTGATAAAGTTCTTGGAAAAAAGTCTCGCAATAAGAAGAGATTTGAACAGGGTCTTCACAGATGTTATTATTGATTTGAAGTTTCATAATACTGTTAGATATTTGGTGTTTTTTTTCTAATCTAAAAAAATAAGAAGAGTTTTTTTCTCCTTCTTCTAACCATTTCTGTCTTGATCTGATGTACGCCCCTTTAGCTTTGGAAATGTAAATATTGTCCAGGTTCAGCTGTAAATGGTTTAATCTAATCTTTTGTTCTTCAGATAAATTTTCTGGCAGAACATTGTTCAGTAAGATAATTTCTTTTACTACTTCTGATTCTACTTTTCTTTTTCTTTTAGCAATCTCAGCTCCAGTTTTCGAAGTTCATATTTTAGGAGTTCCCAATTTTTACTAAATTCCTTCTGACTTTGAGCTGTATTCCAATACTTTATAATTGTTTATTTAATGTTTTCTGCTACTGTTTTATTTTCTAACAGTAAAGAGTTGAGTTTCCAGTAAGCTGTAATTTTATTTTTTCCAAACTGGTTTAATTTAGTTTTTTCAATTAAAATAAGCTGATGGTCTGATAAAGGGGCTGGAAGAATCTCTGACTTAATTTCATCAGCTATTAAATCAGATACAAGCCAGAAATCAATTCTTGATTTAAAGGAGCCTGTTTTGTTTTGCCACGTAAATTCAACTTTGGAATTATTTTTTTGTCTCCATACATCAGTCAGGCCAAAGGTTGACATAAAGTTTTCTAGAACTGTGTTTGGATTTGTATTAGCTTTTGGAGGAAATCTATCTAAAGTATCATTAAGTGTTAAATTGAAGTCCCCACCAATAATAATATTCATATTATGATATTTTCCCAATAAATGATTTACCCCGTTACTTAATCTATCATAAAGTTGCATATTTTCTGCTTTGGTATTGTACCCATATATCGAACTCAACAAAAACATTTCTTCATTTATTGATACAACTAATAAAACAAAATGCCCACATGTATCTAAGAGTGAACATAATACATCTCCCCTGAAGTTGTTTCGTAATATTGCCACTCCTGCTGATTGAGTAGTGCCATGTGCCAGCCATATTTCGTCCCCCCACTGACTTTTCCAGAATTTGATTTCATTTGCAGTTGAATGTGTTTCTTGGATAAAACAGAAATCCGCTTTAAAATTTTTAATGTATAAAAAAGTTGCCTTTCTTTTAGTGTTGTTCCTTAACCCTCGAGCATTGAGTGAAATAACTTTAAAAAAAGAAATGCTACTAAGAATTGTAGCTTCTAACCCTGAAAATTGAGTTTACAGGAATATCTAACAAACTCTCCCAACAGAGAAATTAAAATAAACGGAGCTTTAACGATATTTAAATGTCATTACTTAACTCCTAGTTCTGATTTTCAAGATGTATTTTAATCATCAGCAGGTTCGAGTTCTTTCCTCTTTCCTCCTTTGTCAATAACAAAGGCTCTGGGACCGACGTAGAAGGCTGTTTTCCCTTCTTCGCGTGCTTTTTTCACCAGCGGCCACAGCTTGTTTCTTCTCTGACGGTCCTCTGGGGAAAAGTCCTCCTTGAAGCGCAGGTTGTTTGATTTCAGGAAAGATGACTGCTTGGCCGCCTTCCATACCGCATCCCTGTAGTGTCTCATAGAGAACTGGATAATAACTTCTCGAGGACGTCCCGTGTTTGTAACGCGGCCCAGCCGGTGTACGCTGTCAATGACGTCTGGTAGTTTTTCTTTGCATTCTGGTGCTGTCTTCTGGCAAATGGAAATATCTTTGCTGCGAACATCTTCTCCTTCTTCTTCATTTATTCCCGAAAGTCTCAAGTCCCACCTTCTTTTATAACGTGAAAGTTCGAGCAGCTTATTTTCCATTAGCAGCACCTTTTTTTCTGATTTTTCAACTCTCCTGACGGTTTCGGTCATCTTTTCTTGCATTTCTTTCATTTCCTCGTGGATATAATCCACCGAATCTTTGAGATCATTTATGCTTGCTTGAAGACCGTCCGCCCTCTCGTTTATCGTCAACTTTAAAGTTGCTATGATGTTTTCAGCGAAGTCATGGTCATCCATTGATTTATGACTTTTAGCCGACATCTTTGTTGGTGTATTTTCTGTGCTGACGGATTTGCGCTTACCACTTGCAGCCATTCTTTGAAGTTTTCAGGACTTCTTTTTTTAAGCAACTTTAAGCACACTATTTAATGAAGGTCTCAGAATAAATGCTTCCCTGCGTTAAAGCAGTAATAACAGCTCCTTATCCAAACAATCTCGGGAGAGCTTGAAAAAAGCTGTGTCTCAATTCG
This sequence comes from Fundulus heteroclitus, assembly GCF_011125445.2. NCBI lineage: Eukaryota > Metazoa > Chordata > Actinopteri > Cyprinodontiformes > Fundulidae > Fundulus > Fundulus heteroclitus. The sequence continues at coordinate 22,080,542 of NC_046372.1, forward strand.
GCGGCTGCGTCCTTCGAAGGACGCATTTTAAGGCCGGTGACGTCACAACGATGCGCGGAGGCTGTCCCATTTGGCAAAAATTCTGAGGACGCTTAAAATGCAGCCTTCAAATGCGTCCTCCTTTTCCCCGAATTCTGAGGATGCACCGCGACCATCCTTACTGGCCTTGCCTGCCATAAGATTTCCCAAGGTGCTTTGCTCGCTTTTTTTTTAGTAGTTTAATAAGAAGAAAGAAGGCGGATTTTCATCAAGACTAAAGGAAAGCAGCAGCAGCGCTTGCAGTAGTGCTAAGTACAGCTATGTAAGTAGTTTGTTTTTATTTTTTTTAACTGAACATTATTAAAATACATGACGGTAACGGAGCCACCGGAATTTGTAGGACCAGCTAAAGCTAAAGTTTAGAGCTAATCTGTTGATACGAGACTTTTAGCAACATTAAAAGACTGAATAAAAATGTCACAATTTTTTATTTTAACCTACATCTTATTGTAACTGTGCTGATAGCCATGTCCCTCACAAATCCGATCATACAGTTTATTACAAGTGATTAGAACTGTCAAAGCTTAATGCAGCTGAAGAAATAACATCAGTCCAGCTGTGCTGGGCTGTCAATACTGCAAACGTTTTGTTTGAATACTCAATAACGTATAGTTAATTTACAGTACAGTATAATAAGGTTTAAAGTATAATTCACTTGAAGAACAATAACAGCGTAATTATACAGAACAGTCATTTTTCCTGTTGACATAACAGAAATATGCTTTACATGTCGTTTTGTTCTAGGGAGCAGGGAGCATACAGAGGAGTTGATAAAACTCCGTGGGCAAAATGACCACCTCTTTACCGGGGCCAAAAACACTGCCGCAGTCTGATGGAGGTAAGAGTTGAGGCATAATTCCATATACATGTTGCATTTATATGTAAAAGTCACACAAGTTCAAAGAAGTCCTGTTCAAACACCAACGTACAAATATAATCTTTTGATCACATCAAATGATGCCCAGATGTTACTTTTTTTTTTTAAATCTTATAGTTGTGATAGTAGGGATCCTTGTGTGTTTATCTCTTCTCGTTTCTCTTGTTTAGAACAATCCTGCAAAAAACGGGCCTGGAGGGTGAAGTTGAGCCACAACAGGCCAAAAAAAAGTGGGACAACTTGGAAAAAAAATACAAAGTATGTTCAGGTTTGGCTAATGTAATGAAATACACACACACACACACACATATATATATATATATATATATATATATATATATATATATATATATATATATATATATATATATATATATATATATATATATATATATATATAAACACTCCTTTTTTCTAGCTTCAAAGAAACACTACAGAAAATTGCATCTGTTGACACAAATTGTTTTCCTCTACTTTAGGAATGCAAAGATCCAGGGACAGGGCAGGGGGTCAGTGGGAAGCCTACTGCTGCCACCTGGCCATGGTTTATCCTCAGGTTCTGTGTTGCTGTTATTGTTAAATTAAATTATTAAATTGTTTATAAAAGTTATTGTTGTCTGTGTGTTCTTAAAGTCTTTTAACCTTTTACATCATCTGTTTCATCACTTCTTTACAATTTAAGTAAACTTAGAACAACTTCTCAGTGATAACATCAATTTATTTTTGAGTATTTACAATAAACTATCAAAAACATTTTAACTATTTACAGAAGATATAAAATAAATATTACTAAAGAATATATATATATATATATATATATATATATATATATATATATATATATATATATATATATATATATATATATACAATTTTGACTGAGCAGGAGTCCCTGGTGGTGCTGCTGGACTGGATGGGATGCCACACAGATGACCTTGGAGTCTTCTGACTGCCTGTGGAACATCATCTGGGGGGTGGGGGATGCCTCTCTCCACTGTTCACCACATCGTCCATCAGGGTTTGCAGGGCTGACCCAATCGACGGCTGCCATGTTCCTAAAAATGTTTAAGACGACGCAGAAAATGACTTTACTACAACTGTTTTCATAACCCTTACATGAGAAAAGCTAAAAAGTGATTATACTTGCCATCTAAATGTAATCGTGGTCGGGTAGACCCTCCTCCAGGGCAGACACCTCGGCAGACAGCTGGTCCCGCCAGGGAGCACCACTGACTGCCTCCAACACGTTCTCCCCCTCTTCATCCTCTGGCATGTCGTCCTGCACTTCATCGTATGGGGCCATGATGTCACCGGCTCCCAGGCAGATGTTGTGCATTTAAGTTGATGCAGCGGTACATCGGCCTTGTCTGGATAGAGACATGAAGATTAAGAACAACAGGATTAGATGATAGCAATTTCATTTTAGCTGATATAATTCTAGTGAACGTTAACCGCTTAACGCCTGGTGTTGCTAATTTGTGACCAAACAATTCTGGCCTTTACTTATTTTACTTCATCTAGATCCCCTATTTAACTTTTTTTTTTACATTTTTATATTTAGATTTATATTTCCTGTATTATTTTTTCGTTATATAATTACAAATAAAATCAGGCAGTAAGGGGATAACAATTTAGACAAATAATGATTTATTTCTCAATATTAGTTTGGCTTCTCAACACAACATTAGTGATAGTGAAAGTAGTGATTTAAGTCAGTTATTTACAGGGTTTGTACACATTTAACTATTCAATTCAAATTACTAAAGTTACAAACATAAGCCTATATCAAGTCTTACAAATAAATATAACATTTTATATTTAAACATATTCATCAATCTGCTGACAAGCGTTTGTTTAATAACTGGTATATTATGATCATTAGCAGACCCCTGTGGGTGAAAATAATAGCAGGTAAATGTTACCTCTCCACTGCGCTCTCCCAGCCTGAGGAAAATTCGTCGCCGGTTTTACTGCCGCCGAAGCCGGCTAAACTGACTCTCCTCCTCCAATAACAAGTAAATAAAAAAAATAATTCAATATCCATTTTTTTGCGTCGTTTATCGGCGCTGGTGCTGTTTTCGCCGGGCTTGGGGTAGACGTGATGACGTCGTGTCGCAACCAGGAAGTGCTCCAAAGGCTAGACCGTCCCATTTACCAACGGCTGAGGATCCTCCGGAGCATCCTCCGATGGCTGGGTCCTCCTAAGGCTGTGTAGGCTGGGTCCTTCGAAGGACGCAGCCGCCGAATTGAGACACAGCTAAAATCAACCACTCACGCCGCCATCTTGCTCGGCTCCCCGACCCCATGAGGGATGAAGCGGTTTGGAAAATGGATGGATGGATGGAAAAAAGTAAAATTAGCAAATAAACCTATGTGGTAATAAAAGCTTAAAGCTAAAGAAAAAGCTTATAGGAGATAAAATAACCATTTTGTTTTATACTTTGCTGTAAGTCAGGTTGTGCAAAAGACAAAAAAGGCAAATAACACATTCAATTCAATTCAATTCAATTTTATTTATATAGCGCCAAATCATGAAACATGTCATCTCAAGGCACTTTACAAAGTCAAGTTCAATCATATTATACAGATTGGGTCAGATTATACAGATTGGTCAAAAATTTCCTATATAAGGAAACCAGTTGATTGCATCAAAGTCCCGACAAGCAGCATTCACTCCTGGGGAACCGTAGAGCCACAGGAAGAGTCATCTGCATTGTACATGGCTTTGCTGCAATCCCTCATACTGAGCAAGCATGAAGCGACAGTGGGAAGAAAAACCACCCATTAACGGGAAAAAAAACCTCCGGCAGAACCGGGCTCAGTATGAACGGTCATCTGCCTCGACCGACTGGGGTTACAGAAGACAGAACAGAGACACAACAAGAGAAACAAAAAAGCACAGAAGCACATATTGATCTAGTAATCTGTTCTACATTAGATGGTAGTAGCAGGTGAGCCGTCTTCTCTGGATGATGTCACAGTTAACAGAACGCCAGACCAGGTGTACCTACTATGAAGAGAAAAGAGAGAGAACAGAAAGTTAAAGCAGAAATGACAACACATAATGCATAATTGAAGAACAGTAGAACTCAATATAGTGAGAAAATTAGATCCTGATATACTCCAGTAACCTAAGCCTATAGCAGTAAAACTATAAAGGTAGCTGAGAGTAACATGAGTCACTAGTTATAATTTTTGTCAAAAAGAAAAGTTTTAAGCCTAGTCTTAAAAGTAGACAGGGTGTCTGCCTCACGGACCAAAACTGGGAGTTGGTTCCACAGGAGAGGAGCCTGATAGCTAAAGGATCTGCCTCCCATTCTACTTTTAGAGACTCTAGGAACCACCAGCAGACCTGCAGTCTGAGAGCGAAGTGCTCTGTTAGGAACATACGGGGTAATCAGAGCTCTGATATATGATGGAGCTTGATTATTAAGGGCTTTATACGTTAGAAGAAGAATTTTAAATTCTATTCTTGATTTAACAGGAAGCCAATGAAGGGAAGCTAAAATTGGAGAAATATGATCCCTCTTGTTGATTTTCATCAGAACTCTTGCTGCAGCATTTTGGATCAGCTGAAGACTTCGAACTGCATTTTGTGGACTTCCTGATAGTAAAGAATTACAATAGTCCAGCCTTGAAGTAACAAATGCATGGACCAGTTTTTCAGCATCACTCCTGGACAGAATGTTTCTAATTTTGGCGATATTCCGGAGGTGAAAAAAGGAAACTCTGGAAACCTGTTTAATATGGGATTTAAATGACATGTCTTGGTCAAAAATAACACCAAGATTTTTTACTTTATTACCAGAGGCCAGGTTAATGCCACCCAGATTAAGTGATTGGTTAAGAACATTCTTCTTCTTTTTTTTTCTTCCCAATACACAGCTCCACCAGAGAAACCCAACGTCCGAATGTGTTATTTCTTCCAAATAACACATTCTAACAGAGTAAATTACTTGCTTTGGTCTATTGTTTGGTTTTTGGGGACAGAATTTAAAACATTTTGTAAAAATGCAACTTCATGATAAACTCTCAAATTACTAATCTTCATAATTTACCATTCTCTTTTGTGGGATGGAAATCAAAATGGGTTTCCTCCGGTTTAACACATTCGTCAGTAAGTCTTTGTGATGCGTCCCACATATCCGTGGTTCTCTTTTACAATCTGACTTAAACGTGTCAGCAGCTCAGGATGTTCCAGGTTCTTCCGCCTTAAGTGTCTGTACTGACGTTTAACGATCATCTCTTTTAAGAGTAGGTCAGATGAATCATCAGCTTCACTCCTCTCTCTGGGTGTGGAAATCAGAACCATGGAATGATCAAACGATTGATCACTGAGACGTGTCAGGAAGACACAGAGTCTCCCTTTTTGTTCCTCAGTGAAGTTCTCAGGCTGAAGAACCAGCAGGAACACATGAGGTCCTGGATCAGAGAGTGTGATGCAGGTTTCCACATATTCATTGAGTTTGTCTTCAGACAGGTTGGTTTGCAGGAGGTCTGGGGTGTTGATGATGGTTACTGTTCTCTGATTGAACTGTGTAATGTATATCTCACACTGTTCAGGTGCTTTTTCAGTGGTGATTTCTTCCTTTTTCAGTATGAAGTTCCCAACTGATCTCCTCTCTGACCAGCTGTTCCCCAGCAGAACAACCCGGAGCTCTGAGACTGTCAAAACACAGAAAGAATAGATGAATAGATCCGAAATGGAATCAGTTTCATTAGCCATGTTTGTGAGCATAAACAAGTAATGTGACTCTTGAGTGTTTCTATTACTGCAGTTTTAGTAATTGATCAGATTAGGGCCATAAATGAATAAAACCAAACATGGATAAACAAAAGTTAAATATAAAACAGGGCTCTAAACTAACTTGTTGCTATGGATGCAAGATTTAGAAAAAAATTATCAATATCTCTACCATTTCTTAGACCACAGCAACAATTCCTGAAGGTACATGGTTCTTTATGTTTAAAAGCAAATGGTGTGACTGATTACTTCCTTAATTAGGGCATAACCTAAACGTAGGGGACAATCCAGCCCTTGTTCAGATAAACATGCCAATTAAGTGTTAATTTTCTGTTAGGAAAAAAAGTAGACAAGATAACACTTAATTTAAAGCGCCCGTGACACGCCTTACCCACAAATACGTAAAAGGAAAACATTAATAATGACAGACACTTGCCAGTAATTTACAATATATAGATCAAAGAATGAGAAAAACAATAACGTCACAAAATAGGTATATGTTTTGCTCAATTTTGGAAGTCCAGTGTTGACAGGAAATGATATATATATATATTAGTGCTGTCAAACGATTAAAAATTTTAATCGCGATTAATCGCATAATGTCGATAGTTAACTTGAGATTAATCGCAATTAATCGCATATTTTATCCTTTTATTTCTGAAAGTGTAATAGCCTGTTTGGGCATTTTAATGTGCAATTTTGCAATAAATGACACTAATAAAATACATGCTTGTACAAAACATATTTTTATGTTATTTTTCAAGCACTTTTCAGAATTGGAATGAAAACATCCTGGTGCCAAATGTTAAACTCTGGACTATAATGGCTAAATGACTAATCATGACGCCCTGATGTTTACACAGTGTGTAAATAAATGTGTAAATAAATACCTGTTTTCATGCCGATATATATATTTTTTTTGCCTCTTAAACAAAGCTAGACATGGTATTATGCATAAACATATAAATTAATAAAAATTGTACATTTCAATAAAGTCATAAGTTTTGTTAATTTCTTCACTCTCTCTCTCACATCTAATTCTGAGCTTTCACACCAACAACAATATTTTTGCTTGCTGTTTATATCCATATTCATAGAGTTTAAGCCTGGAAAAAGGTTTTGAATCTCCAGGTCATTCCAGTCTTACACTTTGCTTGCAACTGGGCAGGAGCTTAGTTTAGTAACTGTTTAGTAACTCCAGGTCCTTCGTTTGGCAACGTGATTCAGCCTTAGTTTGTCAAATACAGAGAAAACAAATTAATAAGCATTAAAGTACGGTTTATGGGTTGGGTTTCTGCAATTTTATCAACGTGTAAAAGCTCATCTTCAGAACCAATGTCTGATAAAATGGTGATCTGCACCAAGTAATCTACTTTCAGCAGTTATCACCGGTTATTGCACCGTAAACTGCAGAAAATACGAGCAGAGTTGCTCTCTCTGCCTTTACTACCGTCGGCTTCTATGGCGGAGGGATATTTCAGCTGGATACAGAGTGTGGGCAGTGCAGGCAGGTCTCATAATAACCGCTGTTTCGTCACTTATTTTAGAGCCCAAATAAGCAATTTCACAAAAAAATTTAGAAGCGCTTTTAGAAAAAAGAAGTCGCATGTGTCCGAGGGTAAAAGAAACCCTTCGGGGCGGGGCGGGTGTGCTACAGTTTTCTAGCACTCTTGAAAGTACGGAAAGCGCCGAGGGTAAAAGAAACACAGTACGGAGAGCGCGGCGGGGGGAAAAACATTAGGGAACGGTGTGTGTGTTTTGACGCGACGCGCGTTAACGGCGACAAAAAAATTGTCGGCGTTAAAATGGGTTTGCGTTAACGCCGTTAATAACGCGTTTAACTGACAGCACTAATATATATACATATATATATATATATATATATATATATATAATATATATATATATATCATAAATATATATCATATATATATATATATATATATATATATATATATATATATATATATATATATATATATATACAGGGTGCGATTTGCTGGGGGGGATGGGGGGGATTTTCCCCCCCTCTGGTTGTGATGTCCCCCCCTCTGGTCATTCATGTTTTATCCCTGGGGGGGATACATTCCTCCCCTCTGATCTGAATGAGTAATATCATCAGGGGTTAAAGTTCTCCGTCCCTGCGACAGATTTCCGTCATTTGGAAAATGAGCGCAAAATGTTCCGTGTAGACTTTTTATTCAAGATTTTAAACAGAAGCTCCACTCAACCAATGAAATCTGGCAGAGCCAGAACATTAGCCAATCAGAAAGAGAGTAGGGCGGGTCTTTGCAACGCGGAGGTCTCCCATCTGAGTTTAATCAGTGTTTAATCGTTTTAACTTTTGGAAGAACATCTGAAACTGACCACAGATGCTATGAATGAAAGTGGCGATGGTCAAAGATTTTCTTTGGATTTATGTGAACCAGCAGGTCAGAAAGAACAGCGGATAGAATAGCTGACAACAACTTCCCTTGGTAAGCTTGTCTGTTGCTGCTCCTGCAGCTAATTAATGAATTATTTCCACCTGTGGCCATACAGGTGTTACGGCATGCCGTATATGATTGGAAAACGCAGCTTGACGTAACACAGGGACGTGGAGGAGCTGGTAACCATCTCCAGCAGCCAACAAGCGAGAGGTGGGGACACAGAGTCCTTCCTGGACATGTCACTGGGCTAAAATATAACCGTTTTTATAAACTTAAAAAAAAAGTTAATGCCTTTTTATAAACTCATGAGTTCGTCCGTCCGTCCGTCCGTCTTCTTCCGCTTATCCGGGGTCGGGTCGCGGGGGTAGCAGCTTCAGTAGGGAGGCCCAGACGTCCCTCTCCCCAGCCACTTGGGCCAGCTCCTCAGGAGGAATCCCAAGGCGTTCCCAGGCCAGCCGGGAGACATAGTCCCTCCAGCGTGTCCTGGGTCTTCCCCTGGGCCTCCTCCCGGTGGGACGTGCCCGGAACACCTCACCAGGGAGGCGTCCAGGAGGCATCCTGACCAGATGCCCGAGCCACCTCAACTGGCTCCTCTCGACGTGGAGGAGCAGCGGCTCTACTCTAAGTCCTCCCCGGATGACTGAGCTCCTCCCCCTATCTCTAAGGGAGAGCCCAGACACACTACGGAGAAAACTCATTTCAGCCGCTTGTATCCGGGATCTCGTTCTTTCGGTCACGACCCAAAGCTCGTGACTTTAGATGAGGGTAGGAACGTAGATCGATCGGTAAATCGAGAGCTTCGCCTTTTGGCTCAGCTCTCTCTTCACCACAACGGATCGGTACAGCGCCCGCTTCACAGCAGACGCTGCACCAATCCGCCTGTCGGTCTCCAGCTCCATCTTCCCCTCATTCGTGAACAAGACCCCAAGATACTTGAACTCCTCCACTAGGGGCAGCACATCCTCCCCAACCCGGAGAAGGCACTCTACCCTTTTCCGGTTCAAGACCATGGTCTCGGATTTGGAGGCACTGATTTTCATCCCGGCCGCTTCGCACTCGGCTGCGAACCGCTCCAGTGAGAGCTGTAGATCACGCCCTGATGAAGCCAATAGGACCACGTCATCCGCGAATAGCAGAGACGCAATCCTAAGGCCACCAAAACGGATCCCCTCAACACCTTGGCTGCGCCTAGAAATTCTGTCCATAAAAGTTATGAACAGAATCGGTGACAAAGGGCAACCTTGGCGGAGTCCAACTCTCACTGGAAACGAGTCCGACTTACTGCCGGCAATGCGGACCAGACTCTGACACCGGTCGTACAGAGACCTGACATCGCTTATTAAAGGGTCCGGTACTCCATACTCCCGGAGTACCCCCCACAGGATCCCCCGGGGGACACGGTCGAATGCCTTCTCCAGATCCACAAAGCACATGTAGACTGGTTGGGCAAACTCCCATGCCCCCTCCAGAATCCTGCTGAGGGTATAGAGCTGGTCCAGTGTTCCACGGCCAGGACGAAAACCACACTGCTCTTCCTGAATCCGAGATTCGACTATCCGACGGACCCTCCGTTCCAGAACCCCTGAATAGACCTTACCAGGGAGGCTTAAGAGTGTGATTCCTCTGTAGTTGGAACACACCCTCCGGTCCCCCTTTTTAAATAGGGGGACCACCACCCCAGTCTGCCAATCCAGGGGGACTGCCCCCGATGTCCACTCAATGTTGCAGAGCCGCGTTAACCAACACAGCCCCACAACATCCAGAGCCTTAAGGTACTCAGGGTGAATCTCATCCACCCCCGGGGCCTTGCCACCGAGGAGCTTTTTAACAACCTCGGCAACCTCAGCACCAGAGATGGGAGAACCCGACCCAGAGTCCTCAGGCTCTGCTTCCTCAATGGAAGACGTGTTGGTGGGATTAAGGAGGTCTTCGAAGTATTCCGCCCACCGACGCACGACGTCCCGAGTCGAGGTCAGCAGCACACCACCCCCACTGTAAACAGTGTTGGTACTGCACTGCTTCCCCCTCCTGAGACGCCGGATAGTGGACCAGAATCGCTTAGAAGCCGTACAGAAGTCTTTCTCCATGGCCTCTCCGAACTCTTCCCACGCCCGAGTTTTTGCCTCGGCGACCAGCCGAGCCGCCTGCCGCTCGGGACTCCTTCAGCTTGACGGCTTCCCTCACCACTCAACTCATGAGTTGTGATAATTAATTGTTGAGCAATAATGGGCAAAGCAGAGACTGATTATTGTAATGTGCGATCTGTGTCGTGTTGGTTTTGTGTCCCTCTTTGTCCATGGCTGTTGTTGGCCTTGTATGATCATAGGATTGATTTATATTGAATGTGACAGTGGAGTTAAAGTACAGGTGTGAAGAAGATGATGTAATGATGCAAGCTGCTGTCTTTTGAATTAGCTGCAGTGGAGGGTTTTCCGGGGGACAAGGAGGGAAGGGTTTTGAAATTGTAAAGGGGAAAGGTGAGTGGACAGTGGACCAGTTTGGCAAAAGTGTGGAAGGAAGAACTTGCTTGATGCTGTAAATATGAACGTTAACCAGATGATGTTATGGATGTGAAAAGTGAAGAAGATTATGGAGAGGGCTGTCCTTGATGGTGCCAAGGCTCTGAAGCTGAAAGGTGGGAGAGATACAGGAATTGTCAATGGAACTGTCAGATTTGTTTAAAGAGGACTTTGCACAATAAGCAAATGAGGTTATTAAGGTGGCATGACATCCACGGCCCGGGAATATATGGGCTGACTACAAAATGTTTTCAGTCAAATTGATTATTTTTGCTTTAACCCCTGAATATTATGGATTTATATTAATACATGTCTTGTGTCCTTCACATTTGTAAATAAATTTTGTTGTTTGTTTTTAAAGAGTATTATTACATTTTCTGCTCAAAGCGGTTAAAGTAAACTAATGCCCACTCCCGAGTCCCGACAGTAGATGGCGTAAGTATAAAAACAATAGTCTAACCTACTGGACCTAGTTAGCTACCTGAAAGAGCAGCTGCTAGCTAATGTTTGAAATGATACCCCCCTCTGTTTTTTTCGCAAAAAAAAAAAAACAGAGGGGGGGATCAAAGGTGTCTGCTAAGCTCAAAACAACCGCGCCTGGCTTGACGGAGAAACCAGAACAGCTGAGCATATTTATGACAGTGAACTTTTACTTTCGCCCTCTGGGGGGAGCCTTGCTGGAAAATCAACCCCGGTTGCATAGTATACCTTTAAGCTTAGCAGACAGGCGAACGCAATGAAAAGTCGAAAAAACGGCAGTACAAACAATGACTAACACAGTGAAAGTATGAACATCAGGGTTTCCCGCAGCACTATCTTGGCGAGGCGGCCGCCTCTCCAAACTCACGCTACCGTCTCGCCAACATTCAAAAAAAAAAAAAAATAATAATAATAATAATTAAAAAAAATTGATATGCTTGCATGTTTATTTGACGTTAACACGCGGTTCTTTGTTGTTGCTTTCGCGCGTGCATATAGTGAATGGCAGGGCAAAAACACATGGAGTTCTCGCCGTAAAGCAAGACTGAATCTCGCGGTCTTGACCGAGACTTCTGAGCCTGTGAGTGCGGGCCGAGGGCTCCTGCAATTGCAAGTATGGTATATCCCCCACAGACCACCAGGGCGGCCGAGAAAACCTTTGTTTGACCTGAAATGACTCATTTAATCATCCAAAACGGTATGGAACACATTAATTAACTGAAAAATTTTGCATAGTATGCCTTTAAATGGGGAATATTGTTGCATTGTTGCTGCATGTATCATACCAAAGTTAATTTGCCGTATGTGTGGTCTGTTATACTTTGGGTTGGTGCTGGTGGCACCCTTCCAGAACGGGGTTTCCTCCTCTTCGGCTTAGGCCGATGAAGGAATATTGTTGGCACAGCATCTGGCCTCAACTTCAACTTGCCTCCGGTTTTTGTGACAGTAAATTGGTCATCTTCAAAGTGTACCTGAAGGGAGGCTTGTAAGATCAGTTTCCATTGCACTTCAGATATCAGCAAAGTCATAATTCTCTACACTTAGAAATATGATGCCCTTTAAAATGCTTGCGAGTGATGTCACCTCTGAACATTACTTACATGACATAGTTTTCGGCTGTTGCTGGTCCCGGTCATTTGCAGGTTTTTGCGGCTGACCATTGTCATCCATCTTTTCAATCGATCTTTGTCCCTGGGGAAGCCATACATGCGGTAACCCTTCTCGGACCGATTGGTGCATCCAAATGCTGCACATCCAACCATGGTATGACCACTGATCTACAAAATGTTAGTTGTAACCAATGAACCACGACACCATTTAACATCACAGACAGCGGGTGACAACTTTTCCTCAACCACCTATGCCCTCTGACTTTTGAGAATAGGTAAGAGGTCAGAGTTCATAACCAAGCAAGGATCCTCCCTTCTTCTCTCTCCTCAACCACTTTTGAATTTGCTCAGAGCTATTATAAGTGTGGTAAAGTATAGTATATTTGCGACGTTATAATATGCTGTGAATTGTTTGCCCTATATATAGTGTTACCTGCTCTGTCCATTGTTGAATATATTGTTGCCCTATTTCGCTTCATCTGCTTTTTAGTGTCCAGGACTCAGATGAAGAGAATGTTAGTATGCGTTGTCGAGAGGAACTGCCCTACAGTGACTGGCCATAGAGCATGGTGGAACTCCACAGGTGTGAATCTGATGTATGCAAGAGAAAGTATTTTTCTAGGCAGTCCTGAATGAACTGGCTTGAATGAAAATATTTGTGCCCCTGTCTCAACAGATCTTGCTGGACCACCAGTATCGTTGTTGTGGCCATCACAGGTTTCAGTGGAGCGCCCCCCCCCAAAAAAAAATGGTTAGGATACCTGTTCTTAACGCCTGTTTACACATTTGTTGTTCTTGTTCACACACACTGTACGTATGTTTGTTGATATTATTCATGCTTGTTTCCATTTTTTTTGTTACACACTGTTAATTTTTATCTTATGCCAGGTACCTTTATTATAAATGTTGTTCTTCCTTTCAGCCCTGATGCACTCTGAAGCCTGATGTATGTGGAGGATTTTTTTTTTTAAATGTATTAATCACTTATAATATTCCTCCCTATTCCTTCACTTTGTTCTTGTTTTTCCAGTTAGATACACACATTTACACACACACACACACACACACACACACACACACACACACACACACACACACACACGCACACACACACAAAAAAAACACACACACACATCTTGTTGTCTCACTCAGTATTTTTTATTAAACAATATTTGATTCATTCATCCAAGCTTAATGAGTTGTTATTATTTAATATATTTGATTCTTTGTGCATGGCTTTGTATTAAAATTATCATTTTTGTATGGCCAACTCCTGCCTCATCAGAAAAAGTGGGTGTAAATGCTAAATGGACTGTTCTTTCTCAAAAAAGCAAAAAGCAACAACGGAGTCCAATGGGAGTGTTGTCTGTCACTGTTCTCTATCACTCTCTCTGCAGCTAACCTTACTCTTACTCTGTGCATTAACCCAGAGACGTAGAGAAAAATCTTAATAGCTCTGCACTTACCTATAGACCCAAACATATAAGCATCATGCTTTTGATAATATGTGAATGGCTTAATCTTAAAATGATATTCTTAGTCTTAACATGATCATGTTTCACGTTGGGGTCTGGGGGTGACCACTTATCAGAAGTGAGCTAGCTGCTAGGCAAATGCTGAATGGACCACGGCAGACCTAACGCTACCACGAAGGTAAGCTAATGGCTGAATCGGAATTTATAAGCAAAATCACGGTAATCAATAATACAGCCCAGTCGCGATAAAATGAAAATCATGACATCACATGAATAATATGGAAAAGAAAACTTAAGTTAGAGCCGTTCTAGCCTGTTCTCCTGTCCATACGAACATGAACATAAGCTTTTCCCTCCAAAAATGTAAAACGTATCTAAGTAATATACAGCTTTTCACCCTGCCTCTCAAAATGGAAAAATGACATTAACAAATGTGTAATCATGCAATAACAGCTGAAAAAGTAGTAGGGTGTATGTTTATATATATATTTACCGTTAAATAACGCAATCGCTGCTGTCTGTCCCATAGAAGAACATGAAAGCCAGGGTATGTTTTGGAACTATAGCGGTTTACACGAACCATGTGACTGCCCTGGCGGTGACATTAAAGAGTGTTGCAACTCTTTCTCTCTATGGCTCTGGCTAGCTACTTGTCTTCAGTCGTTGATTTGATTGGTTGAATTGTTTGATTGACACATCAAAGATAGTACTAATAGAACGATGGCCACTCCGAGGTTAAAACAGAAAAAAAAGTACAGCTCCTGCCCAATGCCCGCCCGCTCTAAAAAAAAGAATTTTGGTCTCCAAAAGGGGGTGCGCGCGCCCCCCACGCCCCCGCAAGTATCCGCCACTGCAGTAACCCTCCTGTCGCTATTTCTTAATTTTCTATTATAACAAAATCAGGTTTTGGCACTTCAAAGTTTAAGGAAAACATTGCACAATTACATTATTGTACAATGTTCTACAGCCTGAGACAGCTTCGGGTGATGCACAGCAGCATCACACTTTCTCTAAGAATGGACAAAGCTCCTTGATGGTTCTGGAAGTGAAACTTCTGCCAGAGGCTTCTCCGTGTGACAGGTTCAGCAGGGATAGGCCCCCAGTACTGAGGGTCCACACCACACCCACTGTGGTGGGAGGAACATACTCGCTAACAGACCTTTAAATTCATATAAAGGTCTATTAGTTTCTTTTTCCTGCTCTTGCTGTTGGTGGACTGTAATAGCTGCTTTACGGGTTTCATTTATAGAACATTTCAAGAACACAAAAAAACAGATACATAAAGTTCTTGCCCTCAACACTGATCAGACATTCATGAGAAGAACATTTGTCTAATGTTCATAACACAGATATGTAGGTGTTATCAGAAATGTACTGAGAACTAATTTTCAGCTTGCAGAGGCATGACAAATAATTCTCCTCATAAAATGGAACACCAGGATTTTGTCTCTGTTTCCTCAAGAAGTTTCTCCACCAGTTCACTTATTTTAGTTTCATGATTTTTAAGCATTTTTTCTTTTTCTGTCTCTGTTTTGGTGTGCTTTAATTCTTCCTCATGTCTTGTCAGTAAATCTTTAACTGCTGTTATATTTTCTCTCTTCTTGGAGATACAGTTCACTAAATTACTAATTTCAAGCTGATGTTGTTTCCTCTTTTCTGATTCCTTGTATGCTTCCAGTGCCTTCAACAGGTCATACTTCTCATCCTTGTCCTTCATTTGCTCCTTAAGCGCCTCCTTTTGTGCTTCAAACTCCTTTTTATATTTCTCCTGGAATTCGTTTGACTTGACAGCTTCCTCTCTCGCTCTGTCTTTGTATTCCTTTTGAAGCCGTTCCAGCTTTTCCTCTAAAATCTTTTGTTCTTTTTCTTCTTCTCTTCTGATTTGTTCTTCTTTCTTTCTTTCCTCTTCATATCTTTTACATTCCTTCTTGTACTGCTCCTCAAGTTCTCTCAGTTTTCTTAACTCTTCCTCTTTTCTCTTCCTCCTCTTTTTGTTTCTCCCACCATTCTTTGCGTTCTTTTTCCCAAGCCTCTTTATCTTTCTCCTTCTCTTCTCTGATCCTTTCCAGCTCTCTGTTGACACTCTTCTTTTCCTCTTTCTCAGACTGAATTTGTTTGTCCAGATCTTCAAGCTGCTGTATAAAACTCTGTCGATGAGTTTTGTCATCTGTTTCTCTCTTCCTCTTTTCTTTTTCTCTCTCTTCCTGCTCCCTCTCTCTTTGTTTATTCTCTTTATCAATATTCTCTTTCATTTCCTTCAGTTTCCGGTCTGCTTCTTGTTTTAGTTTTTCTTTTTCTTCTTCCATTTTGCTTTTCGTTTCTTGCATATCTTCCTCATACTTTCTCTTGAGTTCCTCCCTCTCTCTCTTCATCTCTTCTTCCTTCTCCTTGAGAATCTTCTCTGTTTTTTTCTGGATGGCAGCTTCAGCCTCCTGCAGCATCTCATTGGTGTAGAAGCAGCCGTTATTTTCCTTCTCCATCCTGTCGATCTTTCTTATCAGGTCACTGACCTGTGTTCGGTTCTGTCTGTCATAGTTTTTAAACACATGGTATCTTCCTCCACAGTCAGAAATAAGCTTCTCTAACAATTCATTTTCTCTTATGTATTCCTCGATTGTCTCCCCACAATGTTCCAATGTATCCCCATTTGTAAAAAGAATGATGGTGAACTTTTCTGAACCTTTCCCAAAGCATTCCTTTATTAATCTTAAAGTCTCTTTCTCCTCTGGAGTGAATCTTCCAATCCGTAACACCAGCAGGAAGACATGTGGACCTGGAGCCAGGAGACTCATACATTTCAAAGTCTCATCATTAACTTCTTCATGGCTCAAACTGTCATCAAATAAACCAGGAGTGTCGACGACAGCAACAGGACGACCGTCCACCTCGCACTCTTCTTTCTGACAACGTTTTGTGACTGATTTGGGGTTGGACTCGGCTTTAAAGGCTTTACGTCCCAGAATTGTGTTTCCAGAAGAGCTCTTTCCACAACCGGTCTTTCCAATCAGAACAATCCTCAGACGCATGGAGCTCTGATCTGGTTCAGTACCTGTAATAAAAGAAAATTCAGAAAGTTAAAAGGCTGAAAATTACCACAGCATTGCACCAGAAGTCTCGTCTGAAATATGGTATAAAATTATTTATAAAATGCTTACAAAGATCAGACTGTGTCTTTTTGAGTTTCTTAATTTCAGCCTCTAGTCTGGTGATGTGTTCATCTTGTTTTATGTTCTTCTCCATTTGGGCCCTTGTAAATGTCTCTGAAGTGTAAAAACCTGGAGAATTCTTGTGAATGATTGTTTTTTCCACCCCGCTTAGCAGTTCTGGAATCTGCTGCTTGTCCTTGATGTTGAAGATAAAATATCTTCCTCCACAGCTCTGACAGAGCTTCTGGATGTCTCTGTCTCCGCTTACAAAGTTAACAAAAGCTGAAGCTTTAGGATCTGACTCGACAGTGAACAGAACCATGATGAAGTCATTGACCACAGAGTTGAACATGTCCTGGATGGTCTGTAACTCTCCCTTGTCTTCATCAGTGAGGGGATCCACAGGTAGGACCAGGATGAAGGCGTGGACCCCCTCAGGATCACAGAGGGAGACACACCTGAATGATTCCTCCATCACTTCCTGCTGAGTTCTTCCATGCAAGGCAGGCAGCTCCACCACAGAAACCCAACGTCCGCTGACCTCTCCCTGGTTTTTAACGCTAACTGATGAATTGGATCTTAGCTGAGTCTGACCTAAGATGGCCTTGGCTGCTGAGGTCTTCCCTGCTCCTCTCCTCCCACACAGAACCAGGTTTAGTGGAGGTTTGATCTGTTTCTGTTGGGGTCTGCTGGTCTCTCCTCTGAAGCTCAGATAGGTTCCTTTGTTTTCATTCACAATGTTCTCGATCTGCTCCATCAACTGTGTGAAATCTTCTCTAAACATATTGTAGTGTCTTCCATAGCAATCTGTCAAAAGTTCATTAACAGAACGTCTCATTTCATGATCATGTGTTAAGATGACCATGGCATGCTTGAAGGCATCTTGATGAAACAAAGTCAAGACAAACTTCAGTATTTTTCTGTCCTTCTCTGTGAAATCTGAAGGCTTCACTAACAGCAGCAGAACATTCGGTCCAGGAAGGCAAAGTGTCAAACAACTGTGCATCTCTTCTAATAAAGCTTCCACTGAAAGACTGAAGATGTCAGGAAATTTTACAACCTTCACTGGTTTTCCTCTCCATTCTCCACAAGCCAACTCACTTTTCTTGAAAAGGTTGAATTTGAAAAGGTTAAATAGGTTTTTCTGCATGATGAGGTTGCAGAGGGAGTCCTTCGCGTCCTCGGTTTTTCCAAAGATTACAATCCGGAGTCCATCTGCTAAAAATAAATAAATAATGAATTTATAAACTTAGATAATCACAATATAAATAGCATTACCAAAAACCTAATAGGTCATCATAGAGTAATTAATGTTTTACTCTATATTTTAATGTATTTTAAATAAACTACTAAAAATTGTATGTAACACAATTTAATCTGAGTAAAATATCAACTCTGGTAAAAATCTGGAATCTTGATCTGCTTCGCCCACTAGTAGTGGGGGTTATTTAACAGTAACTGAACCTCAAATCAACTTATTTATTTGCAGATAAACTGAATAAATATGGTTGTAAAGGTGCTATATTCACATCACTGTACAAAGTTACAGATATAAGTACCACTGATTTGACAGAGGGAAGTTCGAATTGAACCTAGTACTCTACCCGTTGTGCTACAGTTGCTCCCTATTGGTGAAATATGATGACAGTTGAGTTAGGTTTATCTTGGTGAGTGATGTAAACTGTGACACTTGTGGACGCTTGTATTTGGCCACAGTTTGCCACTTTTGCAACCAAAACAATAACAACCAGACAAAAATGGGGAATATTGTTCCCCTATCTGTTCCGAAATAAACGGTCCGAGAATGACTTCAATAGACCTCATGGTTCTGGAAATATGGGCCATTGTACAACATAATGTCTCTTTATTGTGTTAATATAATAATCATAACAATTGAATAATTTAATCATTGAAACATACATTACAACAAAATTTGTTCTCTGCTTTTAACCCATCACCCTAGGGGAGCAGTGGGCTGCCATGTGCGGCACCCGGGAAGCGTTCTGTGGTTAAGGGTCTTGCTCAGGGACCCAGAGTGCAGGCGCTGGGGATCGAACCGGGTACTTTCATCCTTCTCTGAGTGCAAGCGCACTGCTCTAACCACTAGGCCAACACTCCCCATACACTGAGACGCAGCTCGGTAGGCAATTTGGGGTTAAGTGCCTTGCCCAGGGGCACATCGACATGTGGCAAGGGGAAGCTGGAATCGAACCCACAACCTTCTGATTGCCAGACGACTACTCTACCCAATCATCCCATACAATCATCCCAGCTCTGCTTCAGGAGAAGCTCTCCCAGCTGAATGTGCCTGACTCCACCTGCAGGGGGATCACAGACTTCCTGTCTGACAGGAAGCAGCAGGTGAAGCTGGGAAAACATGACTCTGACTCACAGCTCATCAGCACTGGTTCCCCCCAGGGCTGTGTTCTTTCTCCTCTGCTCTTCTCCCTGTACACCAACAGCTGCACCTCCAGTCACCAGACGGTCAAGCTCCTGAAGTTCGCGGACGACACCACTCTCATCGGACTTATCTCTGATGGTGATGAGTCCGCCTACAGGTGGGAGGCTGACCATCTGGTGACCTGGTGCAGGGAGAACAACCTGGAGCTCAACGCTCTAAAAACAGTGGAGATGGTTGTGGACTTCAGGAAGAACTTAGCCTCAGCTACCCCCATCACCCTCTGTGACTCCACCATCGACACTGTGGAGTCTTTCCGCTTCCTGGGAACTATCATCTCCCAGGACCTAAAGTGGGAGCTGAACATCAACTCCCTCACAAAGAAAGCCCAGCAGAGGATGGACTTCCTGCGGCAGGACAATGATGGTGCAGTTCTACTCCTCCATCATTGAGTCCATCTTCACCTCCTCCATCACCATCTGGTATGCTGGTGCCACCGCTAAGGACAAGGGCAGACTGGAGCGTGTCATCAGGTCTGCAGAGAAGGTGATTGGCTGCAATCTTCCATCCAGACTGTGGCTGATCCCTTGCACCCCAGTCACAGACTATTTCAGACACTTCCCTCTGGCAGGAGGCCGCAGTCCATCAGGACCAGAACCTCACGCCACAAGAACAGTTTCTTCCCATCTGCTACCAGCCTTATCAACAAGGCCAAGAACTGCCCGTGAAACTGGACACTGTCTCTCTCCCCCGTTCAGGACTTACAAGCTTCTGCGTTACATTAACGCACAGTCTACGGAGTGTATACAGCTTCCGTGTATATATCCTTTTTACTTCTTATTTTACTGTATTCTTATTTTTTGTCTGCACCATTGTTATAAGAATTATTATTCTGAAGTCACTATGGCCTCACACCACTCGGACAGAGGAGGCCTGGAGACCTGATGTCTGTGTATAAGATCCACTGTTTTCTGATTGCAAGGCCAAATGCTGCAGCTGCTGAGGGATACTGATTGTTTATGATAGACTGTCTTTGTTATGTCTCAAACCAAGGCCACGGTGCAGTATTAGGGGAAGCCCGAAAAGCGAGGCAGGCAGAGACAGGGCAGACGCAGACTGCAGCGGGACCGTGGGGTGCGATTACTTTCCAACTATGTGAATCTCTGCTCTGTTTCTCAATAAAAGTGCTGGAACGTCATTACCACCGTCTCGTCATTTAGTAAAGATGGGAACTCAGTTACTATTGTTTAGAATTCCACCCAAAATTCCCATAACAACCATCAACACCAAGTCAAATTCCTTGTAAGTGCAAACCTACTTGGCAATTAAACTTGATTCTGATTCTGATAAGATAAGATAAACTTTATTGATCTCACAGTAGAGAAATTCACTTGTCACACATCGGCTCAATAATCAAAAGAAGGTGCCAAAAGGAGGAAAAGGTGCATCAGGTATAGACAGTGCATCCACATACAGTATATACAGTGGATCGAAAAAAATGTAAATAAAAAAATGAAATCCAGTAAAGATTAACATAATCTCCCTTCATGAAATTGTCGTGTACTCGGCTGACTAGTTTGAGTTTTACGGATGCAGCTCCTTCCGTAGGTATTGAGGGGTTCCTTCAAGGAGAATGATTTGCAAATGTTTGGTCTCCTTCCTTTCCCCGGTCTGAATCATGAGCTTTTTACAAAATTGTACCCATCACCTGAGCATGCTGGCTCTGGGCTGAGACTATCATAATACCTCCGTCGCATTGCTAACAGGCAGTATCTCACAGCTTCATCTTTCTGCTCATTCCTGATCATTATTCCTGGTTAATCAAACACAATCACCTTTGCAAAATTCTGTCACGCACACAATACCCCCTTCTTCCCATTCCTTATTTAAACCGTTCTAGCATCTGTCATTTTTTGCCTTGAGCACCACCACTTTAGCTTCCAACATTCAGTTTATTAGCAGGTATCAATTTTTATCCAAATGCCAGCAGTTCATCCCGATCACTTCCAACTATACTTTAAACATCCAAGCCAATTCTCAGACAATCCATTTAGAATTGGGGTAACCTCTACAGCAATAACCCATTTACTTCCTTCAGTCTTCCTACAACAGCTCGGCTGCTCAGCTGTTGGACTTCTTCAGCATTCTTTTCTCATATTCAGTGCTGGCAGCTAACAATATCTCAGCTTCTACGTAAGAGCATCAAGCAATTAGCAGGTGGTGGTTGGCTTTTCATAGGTCTAATCTATATCTCCAAATAATGTCTCAATTTATTGCTTTTTATCCCTCTCCAACTTCTTTGTAGTCTCTTTACATTTCGTCTTTCTGAGACCTGCAAACCAACTTCTCACTCTCTTCACATTGTTCACACCCTCTCTAAGCCAGATCCTGCTGAGACATCAGTCCTTTTATCCTGAAAATGTTCTTCTGGTGATACACAAATTGTGTTTAGAGGCTTTTGGAGATTCAGGTCTGAGTCCATCACTACTCCCAGATTTCAGGCCTGATCAGTGGTTCCTAACTGAAGCAGCAGAAGCTGTGTGCTAACTTTCAATTGCTCGTCTATTGGTCCAACAGTTATTACCACCGTTTTGTTTTTATTCAATTGTAGAAAATTATGACATATCCATGCACTGATTTCTTCTAAGCGTTTACTCAGAGCTTGAACTGGTTCATAGTAACCTGGTGATGTAG
Organism: Fundulus heteroclitus; assembly: GCF_011125445.2. NCBI lineage: Eukaryota > Metazoa > Chordata > Actinopteri > Cyprinodontiformes > Fundulidae > Fundulus > Fundulus heteroclitus. Next base: position 22,102,452 of record NC_046372.1, read on the forward strand.
AGCTGTGTGTCGTCTGCATAGTTATGGTACCTGATGTTTCTTATGATCTGAGATTGAATAGGAGGGGACCCAGGATGGACCCTTGGGGAACCCTACATGTGATTTCTGTATGTATGTATATATATATATATACTGTATATATATATATATATATATATATATATATATATATATATATATATATATATATATATATATATATATATATACACACACACACCCACACAAGTGGCTCAGGCAGTGCAGCACATCGAGGATTGCACACAGTAGTGGTAGTGGGCGGCCCTTTTTTTCAATGACACATACGGGGTGACAAGAGCAGTTAAATTTTTTTTTAAAATAATCTGCACTCTAAAGGTGGGTTTCCATTATCTGTCATATCACTGTGTGAGGAATCAGAGCCCCTTGAAGCTGCAGGTTCCCTGCTTGCTGTGAGAAGACGCTGCAGACTGCACAGAGGCTGACAGACTGGAGGTTAAATAGGGCTGGACGATAATTTAATAACAATATATATCGATCGATAGACGTGTGGCGCGATAGGAAAAAAAAGGGTCGATAAAAGTTTGATATACATGAATATGTCGCAGCAAGGAGCGGCGGAGGAAACAGTCCCAAAACGGGATTTTACTAGTTCGCCAGTCTGACAGAAATAAGCCACAGTGATTTGTAAAACTTGCAAGGAACCGGTAAAAACAAAGTCTGGTAATGGAACCAACTTGTTTCATCACGTAAGCCGCTCAGCCGCTCACTACCGCAGCAGCAGCGCGAGCTGTGCAGCCCCGCCGCCACTGCACGTCTTAGTAGGAATCTTCTGGAAGTTCTTCCAAAGCAAAGCAGGTACAGCAGCTAAACTGGGCTCCCTTCTTTGTGATAAAATGAAAAAGCGTCCAAGCGGCATAAGGACATCATGCATGCAGTAACGTGCTTCATAGTGATGGATATGCTGCTGTTGTCTGCAGTTGGAAAAACCTGGCTTCAAACAATTACTCGCCACTCTTGATCCACGATATAAAGTTTCGGGCCGCAAGTTTTTCTCCAACAGCGCTCCCTAAACTGTGCAACTAGTGCAGAGAATCAGTGCAAAATGAGCTGCAATCTGTGTCTTCCCACGCCACAATGTCAGACCTCAGCCCTGCGTCAGCCTCGCAATTATGAAACCTGAGAAGTAACTAGTGTACTATTCCCACCTAAATAGGCTACTTTATTAATTTTTTGGTATATTTATTTTGGTCATTTTACTGGTCACTTTAGTTTATTCTTTGTCAGTATAGTATAACGTATAATGGTTAAAAAAAGTTGGTTAAATAAAGATTTAATTGGATTTCTGTGTTTGTGTTCTTTATTAAAATTAAATCATTTAGCAATATCATAAAATGTCCAGGCAGAACTGCACATAAAATATGGTTTTAAATATTTTCAATAATTAGCGATATCGATCAATATGCATTTTTTTTTTTATCGATAAGCTTTTTTTTCTATATCGTCCAGCCCTGGGTTAAAAGAGACAAGGAAAAGCCCTGAGCTAGAGTAGCGCACCTCTGGGTCTCTCAGATGGACTGGGCAACAGGACTGCGGGGAAATCCACTTTGCAGTGCGATTGTCTAACGCAATTAGTGGCTACAGTCAGTCACACCAAGGGGCGAGGAGGCAGGAAGGTTCAGGAGGATTCCCAACCGGCCGGTCTGTTTCAGGTCAAACTGTTTTTTTCCTACCTGATATTAAAACACAGCTGCCGTGATGCACAGGTGAGAAGCCGCCCTCACAGCTGCAGGTGGCACAGCATCAGGCTGAGTCAATCTGATATTGTGGGAGATACAAACAGCCACTCATAATAAAAAAATAAAATAACAAGAAACAAACTGGAGCGAATTAAAGTAGCAAGTGGTGCCATGAGAGAATTATTTTTAAGAAAGCTGTATTTCTTTAAAAACATATTTCAGATCCAGAGTGATTGCTCCTAACCTCTGTTCAGGAGGTTAGGCCCCCACCTTCTCAGATCTTGTTTCATAAGCTATATATATATATATATATATATATATATATATATATATATATATATATATATTGTTACGGCCCAAGGCCTTTCCTCTGAGTCCCTGTGTAGAGCTTCTAATTGGTGCTGATTGGAAGTGGAGGCAGCTGGCCAGACTGACGTCAGAAAGCTTCCTCACCTGACAGCGCAAGCCAAAGCTCCGCTTCGGCCCCAGCACCAGATGATCAACCCCAGCTGGGAGCAGCTTAGCTCATTTGTTCTCTCTCTCTGCCACCTACTTCTCTCTTTCCCTCTCCTCTCCAACTAGTTATGATTTTTTTGCTAAATAAATCCCATTTTAAGTTTTCCCATGCGGGGCTTCCCTTTGATTTGTTATGGTCCAAGAGCCAGGCCCGTCCGTCCGTCCGTCCGTTGTCTTCCGCTTATCCGGGGTCGGGTCGCGGGGGTAGCAGCTTCAGTAGGGAGGCCCAGACGTCCCTCTCCCCAGCCACTTGGGCCAGCTCCTCAGGAGGAATCCCAAGGCGTTCCCAGGCCAGCCGGGAGACATAGTCCCTCCAGCGTGTCCTGGGTCTTCCCCTGGGCCTCCTCCCGGTGGGACGTGCCCGGAACACCTCTCCAGGGAGGCGTCCAGGAGGCATCCTGACCAGATGCCCGAGCCACCTCAACTGGCTCCTCTCGACGTGGAGGAGCAGCGGCTCTACTCTGAGTCCTCCCCGGATGACTGAGCTCCTCACCCTATCTCTAAGGGAGAGCCCAGACACACTACGGAGAAAACTCATTTCAGCCGCTTGTATCCGGGATCTCGTTCTTTCGGTCACGACCCAAAGCTCGTGACCATAGATGAGGGTAGGAACGTAGATCGACCGGTAAATCGAGAGCTTCGCCTTTTGGCTCAGCTCTCTCTTCACCACAACGGATCGGTACAGCGCCCGCTTCACAGCAGACGCTGCACCAATCCGCCTGTCGATCTCCCGCTCCATCTTCCCCTCATTCGTGAACAAGACCCCAAGATACTTGAACTCCTCCACTAGGGGCAGCACATCCTCCCCAACCCGGAGAAGGCACTCTACCCTTTTCCGGTTCAAGACCATGGTCTCGGATTTGGAGGCACTGATTTTCATCCCGGCCGCTTCGCACTCGGCTGCGAACCGCTCCAGTGAGAGCTGTAGATCACGCCCTGATGAAGCCAATAGGACCACGTCATCCGCGAATAGCAGAGACGCAATCCTAAGGCCACCAAAGCGGATCCCCTCAACACCTTGGCTGCGCCTAGAAATTCTGTCCATAAAAGTTATGAACAGAATCGGTGACAAAGGGCAGCCTTGGCGGAGTCCAACTCTCACCGGAAACGAGTCCGACTTACTGCCGGCAATGCGGACCAGACTCTGACACCGGTCGTACAGAGACCTGACAGCCCTTATTAAAGGGTCCGGTACTCCATACTCCCGGAGTACCCCCCACAGGATCCCCCGGGGGACACGGTCGAATGCCTTCTCCAGATCCACAAAGCACATGTAGACTGGTTGGGCAAACTCCCATGCCCCCTCAAGAATCCTGCTGAGGGTGTAGAGCTGGTCCAGTGTTCCACGGCCAGGACGAAAACCACTATGGCCGTGGACGAAGAGCCAGGCCATAACAAAAAAAATATCTATCTATCTATCTATCTATCTATCTATCTATCTATCTATCTATCTATCTATCTATCTATCTATCTATCTATCTATCTATCTATCTATCTTTCTCTCTCTCTCTCTCTCTCTCTCTCTCTCTCTCTATCCATTTCCGTTTCCGGTGTGTGATCGTAGGTAGTAGACGTGGACGTGAGAGTGGCGGTAGTTTCAAATGGTAATTCTTTCCCTGGTGTATTTCGGTTTCAAACAACTTTCCAACTGTTCTGAATGCCCTAAAGCAGGTAAATCAGGTAAGAGTAATTGGGTTTTTCATGTGAGTGTTAGGTAAGTAAGTGTTTGGTTAGACAGGTGGGTGTGAGGAGGCATGGCGTCTTCCGAGACGCCTGCTCCGTCCATCAGGCAGGGGGTCCGGATTGTCCCTCCGGAAGCCTCTGTGGAGGAGGTGTTGTTGGCTGTAGGAGAGCAGGTAGGTTACAGTAAATTGTCTCATGCTTCGCGCATGAATAAGGCGGTTGTTGTTTTTTAGAAGGATGAGTCCACCGTCCACCAGGTGATTGAGTCTGGAGTAATTGTCCGGGACTCTTTGGTGCAGGTTAGCTCGCTGGCTGTGCCATTTACGCGGATCACCGTATCCGGTGTTCCGCCGTTCATCCCGAATGCCCTTCTGGAGAACGAGCTCCGTAGGTTCGGCAAAATGGCGAGCGGGTTCCGGACCGTTAGTTTGGGCTGCAAAGACCAGAAACTGAAGCACGTGCAGTCTCTGAGACGGCAGGTGTTTATGTTTCTGGAGTCCCCCGCGCAGACACTGGAGGTGTCCTTCCGCGTGAAGCACGGTGAAGGGCTTTACACGGTGTACGCCAGCTCGGGACACATGAAATGCTTCGAGTGTGGAGATGTCGGACATAAAAGATCAGCGTGTCCACACAAACAGCAGGAGAATGGGCAAATGTTGAATAAAGATGGTAGCTCTGCTGCTCCCGGGTCCGCGCGCGGCGCTGCACCCGCGAAGCCCGCGCCGGCCGTGGAGGGTCCGGAGGCAGCGAGCCAGATGCCCGTAGCCGGGGACCCGGTGGTCGCCAGCCCAGTGGTCTTGAGTCCCGTTTCTGTAGCTGGGAACTCTGTGGCCGTTGTGGAGGCTGAGGTGGCGGAATGTAATGTTGAAACGGAGATAATTGAACCGATTGAGGTGGAGAAGCAGCAGGAGGCTGCAGAAAGTGTAACTGAGATACAGGTAGAGAGCACTGAGGACAGAGCTAGCACCAGTGGGACAGGACAGGGGGAAGTCTGTAGTCAGACTTCATGTGGAGACGACATGGAATATGAAACTGAGTCAGACACAGCATCCATCAGTGAAGTGGTGGGCAGAAGGATTGACCTCTATTATTTAAAGGAAATTAATGAGTTTCTGGATGAAACATTTAACAAATCAGTGAAAGTCAGTGACTACTTTGAGGACACAGATAAATTTATTAAATCAGTAAGTATATCAAAGAGGCTGGTTAGCAATGACCTCCTTGATGAAAAGAGGCGCTACCGTCTAAATAAACATCTGGCAATCCTTAGGAAGGCTCAGAGAGGAAAAACTGGTAAAAAGTCCAAGAGAAAGATCCAATATGAATAGTCACATGGTGAATTTTTCTTCCTACTGTTTAATGCTGGGTTCAATCTTTACCCTTATTCTTCTCTGCAATATCTCTATGGAGAGTCTAAAAATAGGATCTTTAAACATCAATGGAGGGAGAGACAAACATAAGAGGGCTTTAATATCTGAGCTAGCTACTCGAAAAAAAGATTGATGTGTTATTCCTACAGGAAACACATTCCACTCCAGCAGACAACACAGTTTGGGCCTTAGGGTGGGGGTGGGTGTCGTGGTTCCCGAGCCACGGCTCTAATCTGAGTGCAGGTGTAGCCATTCTGTTTCCAAAACACATTGTTCTGTCACAGGTAACAGTATCTGAGATAGAACCGGGGCGTATACAGGTGGTGCAGGCTACAATAAGAGAATAGACCCCCCCCCCCCCCCTTTGTCGGGAAAGCGCATTGCAGCCGTTTTCACAGCGCTTATGTTTTATGTCGAATAGATGATGACATGCTTATTCTGAGTTTTTGAGGGGGGGGGGTTCTTATTTGTTTGTTTATTTATTTAATTTTCTTCTTTCTTTCTTTTTTTTTTTTCTTTTGGGTTTTGGGGCTTTAGGGAGGTTGTGTATGTATGTATGTATGTATGTATGTATGTATGTATGTATGTATGTATGTATCTAATTTATTTATGAGTATTCATTGTAAATGACACAATGGACCAATAAAGACAGTCCATGGTATCTATCTATCTATCTATCTATCTATCTATCTATCTATCTATCTATCTGGATAGATAGATAGATAGATAAACATGTATTACAGCTTCTCTGTGAAGGCATCAGAGCTTTGTTAGACATTAGCGATTAATATATATATATATATATATATATATATATATATATATATATATATATATATATATACACATACATACATATGAGCATCTACTCTGATGCCTTCACAGAGTAGATGCAACTTTGGAGAGACTAAGTCACAAAAACTTGGACATGTAGACCTGTATCTCTCTATCTAATATTAGAAAAATCACATTTTAATATAAACAATGTCTTTTAATCTTACTTGGAAAAGTTATCCCTCGAGCCCCGACGTCAATTGTCCGTTGATTTAAACAAAAATACGCCACACAGTGCTGAGGTATCATTGGTGTGTTCAGCTTGAATCAGCAGGATTGGGTAGCAGGTCGACCGTGGGGTCTACTCTTATATTATGTCTATGGCACTAAACACCCGCCACTGTGAATGAGGAAACACCCACCTACCCAATTTCTCTGATTGGCTGAAGACGTAATCTTACCAGCCAATAATTGCTGAGAGGTTTTCCCATTTTCCCTTCTCTCATGACAACATGCGCACGAGTCCTATCATGAAGTGGGAAAAAAAAGTTCATTGTGCGACTTGAGTAATATGCAGTAACGGGGTGTCGGCAATGATAACGGCGTTATAGTGACAGTCAAAGTAATTAGTTAGTTTAATCGTTACTGAAAAAGGTAACAGCGTTAGTAACGCCGTTTATTTCAACGCCGTTATTCCCATCACGGCCTCTATTTTATGTATAATTCTTCTAAAATGTTTATTACTGAGAAAGTTTTAAAGTACATAATAAAATTTACTTTGTACAATATTGTGTGCGCAACTTTTAATTCACGATTATTTAATATATCTTTCCTATTTATCCATCCATCCATTATCCATGCACGCTTATCCCTGCTGGGGTCGCGAGGGGTGCCAATAGGCAATAGGTGGGGTACACCCTGTACAGGTCACCAGTCTATCCCAGGACGTCCAACTGATCTTTTCCTATTTAGCCTTTTTTAATTACGTAAGCCTCCTAGACAAGGGAAGATTTATTTATTTTCCCCTATGAGGATGATAACGTTTATCTTATATAGATTAATTGTATATTTTTTTCTGTGCTCATTTCCTCCACAGTTTAGCTTGTGGATCAGCCAATCAGCTCTCTCTGTTTCCACCATCATCCTGCACAAGAAACTCTTGGGCTGGTTAAAGGTCCTCCTCATTACTTCTAACATTTTTCCCCTTTAGGAGCTATCTAAAGGCCTAAGATGCTTTGAGAATAACTTTTATCTCACGAGTTAAAATAATAGTAAAACTCATAAATTCTGGAAATTCTAAGATTTAAGATTAGTGTTAAAATATAGCTTTTGGTTTGCATTGATGAAAAATATCTTCCCAGATTTATCCCCTGCAGATGCCATAGTGTACAGGTCTAACTGATCTGTAAAAAAAAACCAAATAAAAACAAATAGAGTTTAGATTTCATCTTATCAACTTGTAGGTGCAAAGCTTGTGTTAACAAAAACAAAATACCAATATCCTGCAGCCAACATGGGATGTGATCATCTGCTGACCCTCTGTGTGTGTGTGTGTGTGTGTGGGGGGGGGGGGGGGGGGGGGGGGTTCTGTCTTGAAAAAAGGATTGAACTGAGTTGGTTTTTAAACACAAGTTATCACAGCTGTTTGGCATGCGTATCACCAGTAAAGCTTCACAGACTGCAGTCGGGCTTAGTTTCAACAAGATGACAGTGGAAATGGTTATTTTAGGTTTAGTCACAACATTTTAACTCAACATGGCTTTTTCTGACAAAAATCTATTCACAGATTTTAACAAGTTTTAAATGTGGCAGAGAGTAGCAAACACCATTCGGGGAGGATGTCTCATTCTTGTGCTGCATGGAAATGTACCACCCGTTTTACCGAACAAACCAGATATGCTGGCATTACCTTTCACAGGTAAAAATGAAGAAAATCTGTATTATAGCATTTGCCCATGATAACGTCATTTAGCTAATAGAATTTGGTCACTTGGGGTGGGGGGGAATACTGGGAATCCCTACACATCATAATGACAATCCGACAGGGCAAACCAGCTAGCAAGAAACAAAATCTGTTTTTCTACACACAAGCCTAAACTACTTAAACTGTTCATACTCTTTAGGTTTCCCAAAGATAAAGCTCTAAGAATGGAGCTTTGGGAAACAGCGGTGAGTTTTCTGCTAGTCCTTCATCCATGCCCCGCAGAGAACATTTTACAGCGGAGGACTTTGACAGGACTGGCCAGACAGTCAGGATCAGACCTGGAGCGATTCATTCAGTCTTTTGTTTCCCTGCTCATCTCTGCAACGTAGGTGTTTGACTAGGGCTGGATGATAATTCAGTAACGATGTATCGATGATGGAAAAAAGAGTCAATAAAAAGTTCAATAGTTCAATAGAATAAAAGTTTTCTTTCTTTATGCATTCTAGCCATAGGTTAATATTACAGTCATTACATCCTCCCAACTGATCAGAAACTTAGACCTAAAAACCTCCATCTCCAAGCTCCGTCCCTTCAAAGAGTTCAGAGAGCATGTGTTCTTTTTTCTTTTTTAAAAACTTGTTGTTTTGGTAAAACGTTGGTCGAATAAAGGGTTGAGTTTGAATTCAGTGTTTGTGTCCGTATCTAAAAATAGGCCTCCTGGACGCCTCCCTAGTGAGGTGTTGCGGGCACGTCCCACCCGGAGGAGACCCAGGACACGCTGGAGGGACTATGTCTCCTGGCATAGTCCTGGGAACGCCTTGGGGTTCCTCCTGAGGAGCTGGCCCAAGTGGCTGGGGAGAGGGACGTCTGGGCCTCCCTACTGAAGCTGCTACCCCCGCGACCCGACCCCGGATAAGCGGAAGACGATGGATTGATGGATGGATGGATGGATGGATGTATCTAAAAATAGGTCACTAAGCAACAGCATAAAATGGCCAGGGCTCCACTTAAAATATATGTTTTGAATTTTTTGATAATTATCGATATCGATTAATATGATTTCTATTTTATCAATGTGTTTTTTTTCTCTATATAGTCCAGCCTATTTTATGCATGGTTTGAATTTACTTATATAGTGAGAATCTGATATTTAATTTACATTCATGAGTGACATTAATAATTTAAGTTGAAACATATGTATAAGTTTAAAAATGAGAATTTAAAGCAATTATAGGACGTTACTTAGTGGGCCTTTGATGACGTTTTATTGCGGCGCGAGGGGATGAGAAAAGAGAAGAGATGGTGAGGAGAAGTGGAGGGAAGGAAGGGTTGGTGCCTTAAGGTTTTTGGACCGTGTTATACATGTTATGCTCGTGATATGCCCGTGTCATACACTTACTGTAACCATGTGGAGCCTTAGATTTAGATTTGTGAAAGTTTAGGAGGCATTTTTTCATTTGTGCTCGTTTTTTGTTATCGTCTTTGTTCTAAAATAAAAATGCAAAAACGTGACGTCTGAGGAAGCTATCGTTTTTCTTTTGGATCCTGAAACACGCGTCAGCCACAAAGCTCCAACCTGTAAAGGATTTAATTGAGACTTTTGGAAATACCATACATTTAGTCCGAAAGCCTTCTGCTTCGTGTGGAAAAGGACTCATGTAAACTTTGGAAAACTGTGGACAACGCTTATCAAGGTCAGACGTTCTGTCGTGAACGCATGGATGGAAGGTAACTAACCTCAAAACGAGTGGAAGATCATTCCAATAAGCTGCAACTTGTTTTGCTATTTCGGAAGTTTGCTACAATGGAGGAAGTTATTGAACAATTAACTATAGGAAAAAGAGAACCGAATATGACCGAGAAAGCCGTTGAAGATAAGATACATTGCTTAACACAGTCAAGGAATGCTAAGCTAGGACATCTAACTTAGGGTGACCAGACGTCCCCGTTTTCCGGGGACTGTCCCCGTTTTGGACCACCTGTCCCCGGCTAAAGCTGTCCCCGGAAATGTCCCCGATTTTACCGAGGGGGAAAATGTGTTGCGGTAGCTGGTTGCGCTGCTGATTATATAAAGACGAGGAACAGAGCGCACCACTAGATGGCGGTAATGATCCTTTTGGATGTCAGATGCCATTAAAACACGAAGAGGAAGAAGAAGAAGACGAGCGCAACACTTTTAAAACAGAAGAAGAAGAAGTGAAAAGTCGTCAACTGGTGGCAACTGATGGGGAGCTGCTGTGTTATGGTAAGTGTGTTAATCGATTCATTTTAGTTGGATCAAGCTGATCCTGTGATAAATGTTTGGTTTGTGTTCAGGTTAAAAAATAATCAATAAAAAGTAAGACAAGACCACGAGTTGCTGCTCACATCAGTAAAAGACACTCAGATAAAATGTAAAAAAATGATTGAAAACTCTTTGTAAGGCGCTAATCTGGTTCGCTGGTTCTCCAGGGATCAACAAGGGTTCGTCTAAAGATGTTTTAGAACTGATTGGTGACCATTAGTTTATATTTCAGATAGTTAGTTATTAGTAGAGTTATTACACGTTGTTTTGCTGATTTATGGTTGTGATTTATGAGCATAGACTTCCAGGCTTAGGTTTAGCTTTTCTACTGCTCAGTTTGGATTTATGAAAGTTCCTCATGAAAAAATAGGAGTCAGTAACAGGAAAACTGAATGAGAAAATATTTACATGATCTGAGAACGATGGAGGAAGAGATAACTGCCTGTTTAAGGTTCATTTATTATGTTGTTTTTGCTTGTATCTCCTAGTATTGTGGTAATTAGCATTTTTTGTATTTAATCAGAGGAAATAATAATAATAATAATAATTGGACATTTTCATGTTGTACAATCTAATGTTTTTGGAAGTGATTTTAAATATATAATGTCTCTGTTTTAGAATAATGTAAGATTGATACAAGAGGTGAAAGGAAGAGAATAGGAAGACAGAAAGGAGATTAAATGAGAGTGGAGGAAAATAGGAATATTGATGTAAAGAATGATTGACGAGAAGGGAGAAATATTTACTTAGAGTATTAATAAAGTTCAAGTGATAAAGTGCTGATATGATATACTCAGGTTTGAGCTGAGAAGCCTAATTGTCTGAGGATATAGCCTCTTTCTGAGTCTCTGCACTGAACATGAGTTTCACTGCACTTCCCTAGCTGTGGCACAATAAAGAGGCAGTTTAGTTGTTGTTTTTTTCTTGTATTTTAAAAATTTCAGTTCTGCACATAATATATCCTCTTCTCCTCTTATTTTATCCAGACCTTTGGATACCGTGGCTGATGGCTCTTCAGACACAGAAGGCCTTGAAGAAACCAGAGATGATCTCATGTTAGCTGACTCCCTGACCGGAGTTAACTCACCTTAAAGGATCAAACAATATACTCACACATCAGCTACTACCATACACATACACATAATGTAGTTATACACACTTTATGTAAGTTAATGCTCATGCTGCACTACACACAATCACTTGCATTCATGTCAAGGGGTTTTCCAAGTCTGTGCCTTTGTTTTACCTCACATCACCACAATCCATTGGACAATGTCTTGTCCCAAACAGGCTCTATGCACTATGTGCTCTATGTGCTTATAGCTCATTAGTGGGAGAAATTAATCGGCTTTGTGATGCACAGAACCCTTATGTGGTCAGTTGACAGTAAGAAACATACATCATCCTTTACCAGCGGGCTTGACTGCTACTTTTTGATGTTAACGCAGAAAAAACTATTTCTCATTGGTATGTAGACGTGAACAGAATGAGTATTTGTTGCAGTTTTTTGAAATTTGGGGGACTCTGTCTCCACAGACAGCCACAGGCTAAATGTTTGTATTTACTGGTTTTTCTTTTCCTCATGTCACTTTCCCCTTAGGGGGTGGCAGAGCTCTTTGGGCCCCACAAAATTGAAAAACCCTGCTAACCACTCTGGACCCCTCCACACCCACTCCCACCACTTTGCCCCAACCCAGAGACACAGTTCTAGTTTCTATTAATAACACTATTTATTGATTTTATTAATCTTAGGATGCACTAAAGGTCTGGAGAGGCACATTCCTGTCTTTTACACTTGATTTTTATTGTTTAAATATTAATAAACATGTAAAAATAAATGAAACCATTACTGTCCCCGTTTCCTAATTTCATCTTGATTAGATGTATTGATTTTTATCCACGAGCAAGAAATGTCCCCAGATTTGATTTTAGAAATCTGGTCACCTTAATCTAACTAGCCAAGTGAAACAGATTGAAACGCTAATGGAATTCGATGATAACATGGACACAGTTAAACAGAAACTGTGTGTGGGCTTTCAGGATTCATTTGGAGAGTTGTGTAAGATAAATGATGGTCTGCAACGATTAATGGATGAGGAAGATTTTGAGAGGGACCAAGATTCATGGTTTCACCCAAATGTGAGGCGATTGCAGGGCTTCATTGAACATGTGGAAAGGTGGATCAAAGTAGTTGCGGCTCACGCCGAATAAGCAAGCAATGTGACGCCGAAATTAACCCTTCGGACAGTGCATCCGCTGTGTCGGTTGCCTCGAGTAAGAGGAGTAAATCGCGTGAGACAGTATGTGGAAGTAGATTGTCCACCACTTCCTCAAAGCTTAGACTAAAAGCAGAGATGGAGAAAGTTGTATTGCAGGCAGAGGCAACAGCTTTGCAGCAAAGATATGATTTACACTTGCAAGAAGCTGAATTAAAGGCAAAAAGGGAACAATTAGAAGCAGATTTAAAACGCCAGGAAGCTGAAATAAAGGCAAAAAAGGAAAGATTTGATTTGCAAACGCTCATTGCAGCTTCAGATGCAAAAATACAAGTTTTAAAAAATTATGAAAATGAATGTTCTTCTCAAATGAGTCATTCATCACGCCATTCAATGGCAATTGACTCTGGACATATTCAAAGGCTTGTAAATCAAAATCTAGTCACTGACAATACCACTACTCATGGTCATTCCATGCTACTGCAGCCTCAGCCTATTGCTGCACAGCAGACTGTATCCATTGGTGCGCAGCAGCCTTAGCTTACTGGCACACGGCAGACTACAGCTACACCTGTAGCAGATGACCATGTAGTTGAAACACTCTGCAGTGTTATGACTTGTCAGAATACAATAACCGAGTTGATAGTGAAGCAACAGAAAATGATGACCCTGCCATCATTGGACATTCCCACCTTTAGTGGTGACCCCCTTGATTACAACACATTTGTAAGGGTATTCGAACATGGCGTAGAATCACGCACTGAAAGCCCTAAGAATCGTCTCTACTTTTTAGAGCAGTACACCAGTGGACAGCCTAAAGAGCTGATAAAGAGCTGCCTTCATATGAAGCCAGATGAAGGCTAACAGAAAGCAAAGAGGTTGCAAAAAGAACACTTTGGCAACGATTATAAGATTGCTGTAGCCTACATGAACAAAGAGATAAACTGGACGCCTATCAAGCCAGAGGATGCTGAATCGCTGAATGCTTTCTCACTATTTTTGACAGCATGCCTCAACACCATGGCTGAAGTGAGTTATATAGAGGAGCTTGATAATGTTGCAAATTTGAAGGCTATAGTTTTGAAGCTTCCATATAAGCTACGTGAAAGGTGGAAAGGTGTCGTATTTGGTGTGCAAGAGCAGCCTGACAAGACAATCAAATTCAAAGATTTGGTTGAGTTTATTAACAAACAAGCCAAAATTGCACTGCACCCAATCTTCAGAGACATAAAGGATAGCACAAAAGCTAAAGCACCTGCACCCAAGCAAAACAATAGCAAAGAGCAGAAGAAAAGCATAATTAAGAAGTCATTCACTACAAGTGCCATACAGTTGGACAAACAGGAGGCAAACACAAAGCCAAATGAAAACACAAATTCAGAAAGGACTGCAACAAAGACGTGTCTCTTCTGTGATGGTGAACATAACTTAGATATGTGCTTTAAGCTTAAAGGCAAGTCACACATTGAGAAGATCGACTTCCTGAAAAGAAAAGGATGTTGTTTTGGCTGCTTAAAGCAAGGTCACATGAGTAAATCCTGCAAAGCAAAAATCAGCTGTCAGGTGTGTTTGCTAATGCATCCAACATTGCTGCACATTAATAAAGGAGACACCGTTGCTGAAACAAAAAAGGGGACACAGAGTTGTGAAACGCAAACTATCCTCAGTGCCTTCATTGCTACAGAATCCGAGGGTGGTAAGTCGTCTGGGGCCGGGGAAGACGACTGTACGCTAGCGATCATTCCTGTCCAGGTCAAAGCCAAAAGGAAAAATGAAGTGGTACAGACGTACGCCTTCTTGGACCCAGAAAGCTCGGCCACATTCTGTACTGAGGCACTGAAGAAGGAGTTGAAGGTAACTGGAAGAAAATCTGACACACTGCTGAGAACTATGAACGAAGAGAAACCTGTTCGTACTTATGTAGTGTCAGGCTTGGAAGTCAGTAGTTTGTCCCGTGAGGAGTTCAACATTATTCCAGACGTCTTCTCACAGAAGTCCAAACCACTGGGAAAAGAAAATATACCAAAACAAAAGGATGTAGAAAGGTGGATCTACCTTAAAGAAATACACTTACCTCATATCAAAGCCGATATTGGATTGCTTATAGGAGCAAATGTACCCAAAGCTATGGAGCTGTGGGAGCTGGTGAGCAGTGTTGGTAATGGACCATATGCCGTGCAAACCAAGCTAGGCTGGACTGTGAATGGACGTTTGAGGGAAACAAACGGCCACAAAGACAAAGGAGGGACAAAGAGGAAAAATGCAAACCGCATATCAGTCAGCAGTTTGGAAAACCTGTGGTTACAACAGTTCAAGGTGGATTTTCCGGAACATGGAAAACATGAAGAAGTAGAGATGTCCAGGGAAGACCACCAGTTCATGGACATGGTCACGGAATCTGCTGCACCGATTGATGGTCACTACTCCTTATGTTTACCCGTCAAGAACAGATCGATTCATATGCCAAACAATCGACCAATTCCTGAACAGCGAGCACAAAACCTAAAGCAGAAGTTTCTCAGGAACGAGACCTACAGACAGGAGTATACAGACTTTATGGAAGACCTGCTAAAGAAAGGCTACGCAGTGCAACTCTCATAGGACGAACAGATGCACAAGGAAGGGAAGGTGTGGTATATACAACACCACACCGTATAGCACCCTGTCAAACAGAAGTTAAGAGTTGTGTTCGATTGTGCTGCGTCGTATTAAGCCACATCCCTGAACGACCAACTCCTTCAGGGTCCAGATATGACCAGCAGTCTGATTGGTGTTGTGATACGATTCAGACAAGAGCCTGTCGTGATCATGGCCGATGTGGAAGCAATGTTCCACCAAGTTAAGGTGTCGGAGGAAGACTCTAATCTGCTCAGGTTCCTCTGATGGGTGGGCGGTGAATGCAAACCAGGAGTTGACGGAGCATAAGATGACCGTGCACATATTTGGGGCAACTTCTTCACCAAGTTGCGCCACCTTCGCTTTGAGGAGGTGTGCTGAAGATCAGAGTTGGATGTATCCAACATTATTACATGACTGTCAAACAAGATACTGTCTCAAAAAGTCAATTCAGTCCAATTATCCAGATTCCAAATCCCAGTACCTACATTCCTACTGTACAATGACAAATGAATCTTCTTGTCATCTCTGATCAAGGTGGAGGAGCTCCTTTGATGTCAGGCCTATCCTTAACATGGTGATGCTGGAAATGTTAAAGAGAAGACAAGAAGATCCAGATAAATATGGTGGTGTGTGTCTCATGTTGGAGAAATGGTAGGTGCAGATATACCAGCACCTACCGCTTCAGCCAGGATCACTTGGATCTCTTGTTTAATTCAATCAGGGTGTCGGGTACAAATGTAAAAAACTATTTTTACCATGTGGTTTGCCTTTATATGTGCATGTTATCCAGATTACTGTATGTAGTAATAAATGTGGTTGTGTGTCTTTCAGGAGGCTGGAATAATAATCCCTCAGCAAGCCAGTCCCAGGCCATTTGATGGTGCGGTGTGGTATAACTCCTAGCATATCAGGAAATGTAGCAGCGCAGGATGAAACAGTGTTCCTGTCTGCCTTTCTGCAGTTTCTCCAGGAAAAACTGAAGAGCTCGCATCTCCTTTTGCCAACGTTCCTCCAGTAATTTGTGACCACAGCTATTTACCTTTGGTGTTCTTGTGGACAACGCCCCAGTGTACATGTCATGGTTTGTTGTTCGCCTAATTCGTAAAAAGCTGTCCTGTGAGGTGTGCCGTGGTAGTTTGGTGGCTGATGCTGAACCTGCTCACTCTGAAAAAACAACGGGGGGCTGATGATTCTTTCTGAAGGCAGAGTAAAGGTAGAGAGACCAGCTGAGCGATTGTTTGCCAGTCAATGTCAGGACACACTGTCAAAGTGGCCTTGATCTGTCAGAATGTCCAGATTGGTTCTGAAGATGCGGCACAATCAAGAAACTCAGTTTGGAATTGAAAATCACCATTTTGTGCTGATTTCACCTGTTGTGTCTGCCTTCTATAAACTAAGGCTGTACCATGTTGTCAAACTGGAATCAATATAGTTGCAGAGTGGCAACACAAAGAAAAAGCAGTAAAAGATTTTTTTATTCAAGGTTTTTAGCTCGCACATAGATGTACAGACTGCTATCGTTTCGCTAAATGCATACATGTGTTGATCAATGTTCCCCATATAGATATAAGTACATATATTTTTAACTGTTCATTGTATTTAGATAGAAAGATATAGATGGAGATTATATATACTTGTAAAGAAATATATAAATTCAGATTGGTTGACAGAAAGATATAATGTTTTTATATACAGATTTAGAGGTGTTATAAATATATATTTATGTGTTTATATATTCAATTCAATTCAATTTTATTTATATAGCGCCAAATCATGAAACATGTCATCTCAAGGCACTTTACAAAGTCAAGTTCAATCATATTATACAGATTGGGTCAGATTATACAGATTGGTCAAAAATGTCCTATATAAGGAAACCAGTTGATTGCATCAAAGTCCCGAGAAGCAGCATTCACTCCTGGGGAAGCGTAGAGCCACTGGAAGAGTCATCTGCATTGTACATGGCTTTGCTGCAATCCCTCATACTGAGCAAGCATGAAGCGACAGTGGGAAGAAAAACCACCCATTAACGGGAAGGAAAAACCTCCGGCAGAACCGGGCTCAGTATGAACGGTCATCTGCCTCGACCGACTGGGGTTACAGAAGACAGAGCAGAGACACAACAAGAGAAACAAAAAAGCACAGAAGCACACATTGATCTTGTAATCTGTTCTACATTAGATGGTAGTAGCGGGTGAGCCGTCTTCTCTGGATGATGACACAGTTAACAGAACGCCAGACCAGGTGTACCTACTATGAAGAGAAAAGAGAGAGAACAGAAAGTTAAAGCAGAAATGACAACACATAATGCATAATTGAAGAACAGTAGAACTCAATAGAGTGAGAAAATTAGATCCTGATATACTCCAGTAGCCTAAGCCTATATAACTTTATATGTACAAATTACATACACACACACACACATATATATATATATATATATATATATATATATATATATATATATATATATATATATATATATATGTGTGTGTGTGTGTGTGTGTGTGTGTGTGTGTGTGTGTGCGTGCTGTTGGACTCAGACACTTAAACAGTATCAGAGGGACTATAATTTTAGAATATACTATATTTTTTGTAGTATTTCTATTTTTGTAAAATTACGAGTTTATTTTCGTATCATTTTCCTGACTTTATTCTCGTAAAGAAGAAAAATAAAATACTCAATCAAGAATATATATGTATATATACATAAGAATATATATACATACATACATATATATATATATATATATATATATATATATATATATCCATCCATTTTTCCAAACCGCTTAATCCCTCATGGGGTCGCGGCGGTTGCTGGTGCCTATCTCCAGCGTCCAGTTGGCGAGATATATATATATATATATATATATATATATATATATATATATATATATATATATATATATATATATATACACACATATATGTCACGAATTAGAAGGGAGATGAATCCGGAATTCAACCAACACAACTAGGAATGCTCTTTACGGAGATTTATTTGAGGGAATAAAACGGGCAAACAGACAGGATCCAAAAAAGGGGTAAGGCAGACATCCAGACGATACTTGACAAACAGAAACTGGGCAGAAAAATACAAAACGTGTTACAAAAAATGAATCAAGACGCTGGGAGCTCTTACCAGGAAAACAGGGGATGCACGCATGGTATGAATTGACGACGACCCGACAACTAACTAAGGAGGGAGTGAGGCTTAAATAGACGGATAAACAGGTGAGCGGAATTGAAAGTAATTAACCGAAGGCGGGAGCAATACAGAACTGACAGGACACTAGATCACAGAACTAAAATCAGAACTAATACAGGGACCAGAATAACTGATGAAGTAAAAAGGCTAAACTAGAATTCAAAACAGAAATAAACCCAGAGGCAGAAATAAGCTACTTAACCAAAACAATAAACATAGACCGGATAACCTAAAACAGTACAAAAGCTGAAGAAGCCAAAACCTGATAGCTGATCAAATAAATAAATGTGAACCAAAACCCAAATCATGACAATATAAATACATATATATATAAATACATATATATATATAAATACACACACACACACACACATATATATATATATATATATATATATATATATATATATATATATATATATATATATATATATATATATAGGGCTGCACAGTGGCGCAGTGGGTAGCGCTGGAGGTCCTGGGTTTGAGTCCATCCCTCGGTCTTTCTGCATGGAGTTTGCATGTTCTCCCTGTGCATGCGTGGGTTCTCTCCGGGTACTCCGGCTTCCTCCCACAGTCCAAAAACATGACCGTTAGGTTAATTGGCTTCTCCAAATTGTCCTTAGGTGTGAGTGTGTGTGTGAATGGTTGTTTGTCCTGTTTGTCTCTCTGTGTTGCCCTGTGACAGACTGGCGACCTGTCCAGAGTGTACCCCGCCTCTCGCCCAGTGAACGCTGGAGATAGGAACCATCAACCCCGTGACCCAATGAGGGATTAAGCGGTTTGGATAATGGATGTATATATATATATATATATATAGATAGATAGATATAGATATATAGATATATGGATATATATAAATTAATGTTCTGTTCTGGTTTATGTTTATTATTTGGTTAAGTAGCTCTTTTCTGCTTCTTGGTTTATTTCTGTTTTGGATTCTGGTTTAGTCTCTTTATTGTGTTAGTTATCTTTTAGTTCTGTTCTTTGTTTGTTCTGTTTTATCTTAGGTTTATTTTCTAGTGCCTTATCTGCACCCTTAGTCACTTCCACCTGGTTTTGGTTAATTAGTCCCTCCCTACTCACCTGTCCGCCCGCAGATTTAAACCTCCCTCAGTTTTCTGTTTGTTGCCGGGACTTTGCTTATGTTTCACTTGTCATCCTGTCGTTCATTGCTTCAATTTGGTCCTTTTGGTAAGAGCTCCCAGCACCTTGACCCCGTCTGTCTGTAATCTGATCTGTTTACCCATTTCTGTTCGCTGTCAAGTTGTTGTGTGGATGTCTGCTTTACCACCTGTTGGATTCTGTTTGCCTGTCTGATTCCCTCTCATCACCTTCCCTCCAATAAACACTGTTAAACTCATCTGAGACCGTGTCTGGCTAAATACCGGGTTCATCTCCTCACAAATCATTATATATATATATATGTTATTTATAAACACACCTACTTATTCATAATACATATGTACATGCACATCTATATCTAAAAACATCGATCAATAGCTCTCTGTTGTGCCAATCTCTATCAATTAATCTATCTATCTATATGTCTATATCTATATCTATCTATCTATCTATCTATCTATCTATATATATATATATATATATATATATATATAGAGAGAGAGAGAGAGAGAGAGAGAGAGAGAGAGAGAGTGAGAGAGAGAGAGAGAGAGATACATTACAAGTAGATATAAGCTCCATCTTTATATTTCTATCTAAATACTTAAAACACATATACAGGGAACATATATGTTCACTATTTTCTGCCACATAGAATATAGTGGTGATGTCGACGTGCAAACCTGCGCCCAGTCTATGGGGCCAAAATAGTAGCTTTAACATTTGCAAATGTGTGTGGAGAATTGTGTGCCTGTATCTTGATTTGTGTGTGTGCAGTGGAATTTGAAAATGTGTAAATAAATCTGTAAATGTGTGAGGAGATTTGTTTGTCTGTAAAACAATCTGCAAATGTGTGAAACTACTTGTGTGTAATCCGTTTTGCAAATGTGTAAAAAAATCCACAAATCTGTATTCAGATCTGACAATCCAGGGTCCAGACCAGGAAGCAGAGCCGTAGTTTAACACACCTCTCTGCAGCTTCTGTACTGTTACCCATCCATTATCCTATTGAGACGGTGTCTTTCCCACGGCCAAAACTTAACAGATCAAAAACTTATCTAAAAGGAACAAATCATAAAAACCTAATAAAAATCAATACGGTTCACCTTGAACCTAAAAATAAAACAATTAAATGTGGTCTATTAAATATAAGGTCTCTCCCTCCAAAGACTTTGTTAGTTAACGAATTGATTTCTGATAAACAGATTGATTTGTTTTGTCTCACAGAAACCTGGCTACAAGAGGACTACGTTAGTATAAATGAGTCAACTCCCTCCAATTATTCAAATTTCCACATTCCCAGATCTGTGGGAAGAGGAGGAGGAGTGGCAACTATCTTTCAGTCTGATTTATTAATTAGTCCTAGGCCAATTAATAACTACAGTTCTTTTGAACATTTAACCCTCAGTTTCCCTCATCCAAGCTGCAAAGCAATAAAACCTCTTCTGTTTGTTGTTTTGTATCGTCCACCAGGCCCTTACACTCAGTTTTTGGATGAGTTGTCAGATTTCTTATCTGATTTGGTGTTAAATACTGATAAGGCTATTATAGTGGGTGATTTTAACATCCATGTTGACACAGAATGTGATAACCTTAGTGTAGCCTTTAAAACTATCCTAGATTCAATTGGTTTTGCTCAAAATGTGCATGAACCGACGCACTCTCGGCTCCATACTTTAGACCTTGTTCTGACATATGGCATTGATTGTGAAGAATTAACAGTATTTCCTCACAACCCTGTCCTATCTGATCATTTTTTAATAACATTTGAGTTTAATCTAACTGAGTTCTCCACCCCCAAAAGAGGGTTCCATTATAGTAGATCTTTATCGGATAATGCTGTATCAAAACTTAAAGAGTCTGTCCCCTTTTTAATATCCTCCGTATTGCAGAAATGCCCTGTAGATGGCAGCAATGTTGTTTCTTCCAATTCACAAATAGATGTCTTTGTAAACGGTACGACTTCGTCATTGCGTTCTGCATTAGACAATGTAGCTCCCTTGAAAAAGAAGGTGATTATTCACAGGAAGCTGGCTCCTTGGTTTAATTCAGAGCTGCGTTCCTTGAAGCACAATGTTAGGAAATTGGAGAGAAAATGGCGCTCTACACACCAAGAGGAATCCTACCTAATCTGGAAGAACAGTCTGTTGTTGTATAACAAGACCCTTCGCAGAGCTAGAGCAGCATATTTTTCATCATTAATTGAGGAGAATAAGAATAATCCTAGATTTCTCTTCAGTACAGTTGCCAAACTTACTCAGAGCCACAGCTCTGTTGATCCATCCATTCCCTTAGCTCTTAGCAGTAATGATTTTATGGGATTCTTCATAAATAAAATTGATTCCATTAAAAATAAAATAATTGGCATCCTCCCAAACATGATTACCTCATCCTCAGTAAGTGAGGCAGCATTGGAGGAATCCTTAGAACCTGCGCAGTGTCTGAACTGTTTAAAAGCAGTAGAGCTTTCTGAGTTATCTAAAATTTTAGCTTCATCTAAACCTTCTACCTGTATGTTAGACCCAATCCCAACCAAGTTGTTTAAGGAGGTATTCCCTCTGATCAGTGGTCCTATTTTAGACATGATTAATGTATCCTTGGTAAATGGATATGTACCACAGGCTTTTAAAGTAGCTGTTATTAAACCTTTACTTAAGAAACCATCTCTTGATCAAGATGAGTTAGTAAATTACAGACCTATATCTAATCTTCTTTTCTTATCTAAAATTCTTGAGAAAGTAGTTGCTAATCAACTATGTGAACATTTACAAAGTAATGACCTACTTGAGGAGTTTCAGTCAGGCTTCAGAGCTCATCATAGCACTGAAACAGCTCTGGTGAAGGTCACTAATGATATTCTCATGGCCTCAGATAATGGACTTGTGTCTATACTTGTCCTGTTAGATCTCAGTGCTGCATTTGATACAGTTGATCACAATATTCTCCTACAAAGACTTGAGCATACTGTAGGGATTAAGGGAAAAGCATTAGGCTGGTTTAAATCTTATCTGTCGGACAGATTCCAGTTTGTTCATGTTAATAATAAATCTTCCTCAAACTCTAGGGTCACTTGTGGAGTACCACAGGGTTCAGTCCTTGGACCAATTCTATTTACTATATATATGCTTCCGATTGGCAAAATTATCAGACAGCATGGGATTAATTTCCACTGTTATGCTGATGACACTCAGCTATATTTATCCATAAATCCTGATGAATCCAATCAGTTACTTCGACTGCAGTCATGTCTTGATGACATCAAAAGCTGGATGAATTTAAATTTCCTGCATTTAAATTCTGACAAGACAGAAGTTGTAATCTTTGGGCCAGAGTCTTCAAAAAATAAAGTTCTTAATCAATCCCTTAATCTGGATGGCATTAACTTGGCCTCTGGTAATAAAGTTAAAAATCTTGGTGTTGTTTTCGACCAAGACATGTCATTTAAATCCCATATTAAACAGGTTTCCAGAGTTTCCTTTTTTCACCTCCGGAATATCGCCAAAATTAGAAACATTCTGTCCAGGAGTGATGCTGAAAAACTAGTCCATGCATTTGTTACTTCAAGGCTGGACTATTGTAATTCTTTACTATCAGGAAGTCCACAAAATGCAGTTCGAAGCCTTCAGCTGATTCAAAATGCTGCGGCAAGAGTTCTGATGAAAATCAACAAGAGGGATCATATTTCTCCAATTTTAGCTTCCCTTCATTGGCTTCCTGTTAAATCAAGAATAGAATTTAAAATTCTCCTTCTAACGTATAAAGCCCTTAATAATCAAGCTCCACCATATATCAGAGCTCTGATTACCCCGTATGTTCCTAACAGAGCACTTCGCTCTCAGACTGCAGGTCTGCTGCTGGTTCCTAGAGTCTCTAAAAGTAGAATGGGAGGCAGATCCTTTAGCTATCAGGCTCCTCTCCTGTGGAACCAACTCCCAGTTTTGGTCCGTGAGGCAGACACCCTATCTATTTTTAAGACTAATGTTAAAACTTTCCTTTTTGACAAAGCTTATAGTTAGAGTGGCTCATACCCTGAGCTATCTCTATAGTTGTGCTGTGATAGGCCTAGGCTGCTGGAGGACATCAGGGTCTAATTTTCTCACTCTACTGATTTCTACTGTTCTTCAGTCTACTGTTCTCCAGTTTTGCATTGTATTACATTGAAATGACTGTCGTCATTTCAGCTTTTAACTTTTTGCTCTCTCTCTTTTTCTTCATAGTAGGTACACCTGGTCTGGCGTTCTGTTAACTGTGACATCATCCAGAGAAGACGGCTCACCCGCTACTACCATCTAATGTAGAACAGATTACTAGATCAATGTGTGCTTCTGTGCTTGTTTGTCTGTCTTGTTGTGTCTCTGTTCTGTCTTCTGTAACCCCAGTCGGTCGAGGCAGATGACCGTTCATACTGAGCCCGGTTCTGCCGGAGGTTTTTCCTTCCCGTTAATGGGTGGTTTTTCTTCCCACTGTCGCTTCATGCTTGCTCAGTATGAGGGATTGCAGCAAAGCCATGTACAATGCAGACGACTCTCCCTGTGGCTCTACGGTTCCCCAGGAGTGACTGCTGCTTGTCGGGACTTTGATGCAATCAACTGGTTTCCTTATATAGGACATTTTTGACCAATCTGTATAATCTGACCCAATCTGTATAATATGATTGAACTTGACTGTAAAGTGCCTTGAGATGACATGTTTCATGATTTGGCGCTATATAAATAAAATTGAATTGAATTGAATTGAATCTGCAAATGTGTAGATCAATCTGTAAGCACACACAGAGACACTTGTGTCTGAAGTATTTTCGCTTCAAGACCCAGAAATACAGACAAATTATTGGTTACAAGTCAAGCGGTTTTTCGGTTGGCTCTCTTTACACACGTGATTTTTGCTACTGATTTACACATTTTCAAATCCCACTGCATACACACAAATCGAGATACAGACACACAACTCTCCACAAACATTTGCAAATGTTAAAGCTACTATTTTGGCCCCATAGCACTTGGGAGCACCCTAGACCTGTGCGTGTGTTTGAGGAGGAGACAGAGTGCAAGTGGAGGGGCTTACTGCCCGATCAGATAGTCTGAGCATAGTCGCTCAGAGATGGATCACAGTGTTAATTTCAACGATCCTGCGGTATGGCCAACTAAAATGATTGATTCTGAATTAATGTTGTGCGTTTATGGCAAAAACAAAGCATTTCTCAGCAATGGAAAATTAACTTAACTTTTTACTTTTACTTTTTTCAAGTAAAAGTATAAGTACCTCTCCAAAATATGACTTTGGTATAAGTCCAAGTCACTGACTGAAATGTTACTTGAGTAAAAGTTCTAAAGTATCTGAAATGTCTTGTACTTAAGTATGAAAATTACTGTAAATATAGATGTACTCAATGTAATAAAAAGTAAGAGTAAAAAGTTTGCGCAAGTATCAAGTGGAGCACTATAGCAAAAGTTGTAGCGCTCCACTTGTGAAAGTAAATCTGTTAGGCTCTCTTTGACATGAAGACAACAATTCTGAATGCTACACCGCAAGACAAGACATGTCTGCCTGAGGCTAAATTTCCCTGTTTCCTGTTTTCAGAGATCACGACTCACCTGATGCAGGTGACGCCATGTTAGTGAGCAGAAAGCTTCAGAGATTCCAGTTAATCTGATCCTTAAAAATCCTGAAATTAACAGAACAATAATTTAAGTCTTTTAGAAAACAATAATAAAAAAACTTGCATTTTCTTATACTTCCTGATCTGACAGCAGGGCTCTGAAGTAACATCTCAGTAAATTAACAGAAACATTTTGTGTTGTAAAGATATATCTGTACATCAGACAAGTCAAATTGCAAATATGTCAGGAATGACTCAAAAAAAGTGACAAGTCAGAGTTAAGAAAGTTCTGGGCTTAAAATCACTGGAGCTGCATTCAAAATGGACGGAGGCAGCGTGACGTGCTGCAGTGAATAAAATGTCCGGCGCAAAGCTTCACTGCTGGTTAACCAACCTGATCCAAAAAAAGCTAAATATCTTCTGATTATCTTTCTAAACGCCATTAATGATGAAGAAAAGGAAATACTGATGGACTTATAGTCAAATCACATAGTAGTCATCTTACCTTGGGCCAGTCTGTTAGTAATTCCCCAAATATTCCATCCTGAAGGTTCACATATGAGAAAAACTATTTTCTACCCAGCAAAAGAAAATAAAGTGTCTAAAATAGTGGAGTATTTCACTTTAAAATGTTTTAGTCTCAGACTTCAGGGTCATTTCTGCTGTTTTACCGTCTCAGCTGGAAGTGAAACTAAAGACTCAAACTGTTTCCTGTTTAACCTTTCTGCAATAAACCAACTTCAGCCGTTGAAAATGTTTCAACACATGCATTAGATTTTAAAAGTGTACAGCTGACTATTAAACATGTTTCGGTAGCATTTACAAACTGCTTTTTATTTCTTTTTAAAACTTTATTGGATTTTATTCTGGGACTATTTCACGTTTAATCAATACAAAAACTAAAATACACAAAAATACAGTGTTATTTTATATGGAATGTATAAAGTGACAGCCAAAGCTAATGATAGAGGTTTTCTGTATAGAGGTAATTCTGTAAGTACCCTAACCCAGCACCTATAGGTGTTTGTGAGAGTGTGCTTGTGTCTGTGAGGTTTATCCATGGGAAAAATGTTCAATAGTGGTTGTGAAGAGCCAAAGACCTCCAGAGCACCGAGGCAGATGCCAGGGGAACCAGAATTCCAGATGCCTGAAAGGACCCCCAGTGCAAAGGTGCCCAACAGGGACAAACACAAGGAAAGCTGTCTACCCTATTCCAGGAAGGAGCAAAGAGGAGGCCAATGAATCCCCCCAGTAGCCACAGTGCCGCAGACACAGGGAGCTCAGGCGATGGGCCCAGAGACCCACAGCACCCAGCACTGGTCCCCGAGGACCACCAAACGCACCAGTGGGTCAAGTCCTCAGCCAAAGGAGGAGAGCAGGATGGGGGGGATGGTCTCCACACTTAGTGGAGACCTGAGATGTCCCAGGAGGGGGGACAGCATTTACAGACTGCTTTAAGTGATTGCAGTTTTGAAAAAGTTTAAAATCCTGTATAATTATCGTCCGATCTTTTTATGCCAGTTTTGTTTTCCTCCAGGGAATCAGTCATTTATTTCTTTTTTCCTTAAGACAACATCAGATATTAGCATTTGCGTGAGAATATTCCTCCTGTAAAAATACCAAAACAGAAGTATAAAACACATTTACAACAGTGAAACTGAGAGGTTGGAGCTAAAGTGTTATTTAGAACCCGGTGTAAAAAAAAAAGAAAAAAAGAAAGAAAGAAAATGCCATCCCATCTAAGAGACAATAAAAACCAATGAGACCATTGGTGTCATGTAACACTTATGTGGCACTAATAGCCAATGAAAAAGCAAGTTTCTATGCTAAATATTATCATGGCCAGATGTGAAAAAAGTAAGTCAGAAGTCTAGGGATTGACACCTGGGGCTGTTTGTCAGTAATTAATGAACCAGACACTGAATTATAGTTTGTGCAGGAGTACAAAACCTGGTCAATATGATAGAAATGTGCTAACAGAGAGATTTTAGTCTCTTTTTAGACATTCTCAGATGCCAGTGAATACCAAAACGGTGCTGCAGTGACATGGGGGCTGATCCTTGGGACAAGGAGAAAAGGTGATGTCATTGACGTCAGCCTGATCCAGCTTTGAGTTTTATTTTGTCAGAGACAAAGTTTTATCTATCTTTGCTTTTTTTAAAAAAAAAAAAAAGATTTCTTTTTAGTTTTATTTCTTTTTCTTTTCTTTTTTTAATGTTTGTCATTTCAGAGGGAACACTGTGATTAAAATGTTTGTTTGTGACTGCTTTGCTGTACTTTCTTTTTAATTCATTCTTTTTGCAGGCGCGAGAACTGGAAGATGGGCTCTTGAAGGGAAGGAGAATGTTGTGCTACTGAACTCAGACATTGGACTGAAAATGGACAATGGCAGGACTATGACTAAGGCATTGGACAACCTTCGGAAAAAAAAACAGATGAGTTGGGCAGACACGACTTCATGCATTTCACTTCAGATTTTCTTGTACACAATTAAAGCAAAAGACACATTACGAAACGAATTAAAATTATGTAAAGGTGAAAACTTTTAAAGAAGCAACTTGATGGAATCACAGAGCAACCTAATAAATTAAGTGGGTATTATATCAACAGTTGAATAAATAAATTAATTAATTAGTTGTCACTATATAATCAGTGTTAGAAATATAGCCCATTGCAGTCGAACTCAAGCTTGTGATCGAACAAGCTTCATGCTCCTGGTTCTCTTCCCTCTTTCTGATGGAAGAGTCTAAACTTGTGTGTGTTGGTTTTCTTTCCAGGATAAAGGGGTTATTAAACTTAACCCTAGCAGCTGGTGCCGTGACGCGGATCCCAACATATCAATTTGCTGACGAGAGGAGCAACGCGCTGAAAACCACTGGAGGTCTGAGTCAAGAACCTGTTGAAAGTCCTGGGAGATAATTTCCTCGCTGGGCGGTGTTGGTTATTTCAAGCACAAAAAAGGCAAGATGTGCGATTTAAAAATAAAGCAGACCATCAGACAACTGTAATGTTCGTTTGCCCTTATAATAAGGAAACTCAACCGCGCGAACGTATGCAGAGACAGCCCCGACCAGCAGGAGGGGGTGGGGTGGCCGATGGAGCAGCACGTCAAAGCCCCACTTTATCAACTATTTGGTTTCCTACAATTTTAGGCCCTAAACAAAAAGAACCCGCCAGAACATTATTTTAGTAACGCAAACCATGGTAGCAACTAAAGAAGACAAACCACCACCGTATAAGCCCTTAATTCCCCCAAGGATGTTTCAAATCTGTACACAGACCTATAGACCAGTTCATTGTTATTGTTTTGATGCGGGTTTTTTGCACATGCGTGCCGGACTGGTAGGCAAACACAATGGCGGACGCAAACAAAGGAAACGACGGGTTCTCGACGTATTTTTCTTCTTTAGATAACGTATCACAAGATCGTTTTAAGAGTAAGTTGATGGTTGATGGTATCAGATTGCCAGATCCACACAGCAAAAGCCTGAAGGGACGGAGCGAGTCTGTGAAATGCTGCCCAAGTGCTCCGTACCACGACATATACAGCTGCCTTATAAACACGGCAGGCCAGTACAGATGAGAGAGCATGAAAGCCATGAACCCACTGGACGGCTACAATTATTTTATATCGGGACATAGACACCAGCAACTCCCGCGACCCCATGAGGGATTAAGCGGGTCAGAAAATGGATGGATGGATGTTGAGACATGTTTGTGTAACATACGAAAGCGGAGTCGGACACAGACAGCGCCTCAGCAGAGAGGAAGATCCGCCCGGTAGGTTAAAAAAAACATTGTTCACTAAGGATTATTTTCGTGTTTTTGTCCTATTAATCCTTTTCACAGACTCATGCCAGAGGGTTTGCATACATTGTACATGTACGTATATTATTACGAAACAAACTTTTACGTCTTGACTTAACTATATATCCTAATTTTTTATTCATATAATTATTAAGGTAGAACAATGACCAGTGCAAAATTAAGTTGTATTTACCGGAGATAAAGTGTAGACTGCAAATTCTGTCGTGGTATGATGGTTCCCACAGTCGATTGGTATTGTCTGCCTGCGTCGTTTTAATTGAAATTATCCATTTTTTCGTCTTTCTTTATCCTTCGGTAAACAACAGAAACGTACATCCGACGATTTGGAATGCCTCTGTGTGCAACCGGGAGCACAACAAGTCGTAGACATTGTTTAGACTCCAAAAATAAACTAACTAAAAGTACGCTCTAAATCACCCGTTTTGTCATGTAGTAGACGAGAACAGTACTGTTTTTGCCTACCCGAGGAACCCGGATGTAGCGCTGACGTCACGCGTGACCTGGTCTATATGGACTGAGTAAATCAGACCATTCGTTATCAACAGACCAGACCAGCAATCCTAATGTAGGAGCTCAGCAGCCTCAAACAATCCCAGTTTTCCGTCCGTGGTCATTAGAGGATGCTAGGAAGGCTGTGGAAGGTGTAATTTCTCCGCAGGAAGATCCAGAATTATGGATCCAAGGAGGGAATTTTTAACTCATATGGTTTAAATGGACATGAGTTTGGACAAGCCTTACAGTCGTCAGTGGGAAAACATTAGGGAAAAATAAGGGCGAATTATACCAGCAGAACCCCACAGGGCAGAATATTTGAACATCAAGAGCAAATGGGGAACGAACAAAGACGACAATGGACAGCTGTCGCAGACACCTCCCGTGCAGTTTTCTCCAGGAGAGAGGATCATGGACATTTGGGGTCCATAAAACAAAAAATAGTGAAAGACGTAGACGAGTTCAAAATACGTTTTGAAAAAGAATATAGGTTTCCCTCCCAGCTCTGCATGAGCTCCTGGATGTCTCTGTCTTTGCTTATAAAGTTAACAACAGCTGGATGTTTAGGATCTGACTCCACAGTGAACAGAATCATGATGAAGTCATTGACCACAGAGCTGAACGTGTCCTGGATGGTCTGTAACTCTCCCTTGTCTTCATCAGTGAGGGGACCCACAGGTAGGACCAGGATGAAGGCGTGGACCCCC
Organism: Fundulus heteroclitus; assembly: GCF_011125445.2. NCBI lineage: Eukaryota > Metazoa > Chordata > Actinopteri > Cyprinodontiformes > Fundulidae > Fundulus > Fundulus heteroclitus. Next base: position 22,132,515 of record NC_046372.1, read on the forward strand.
TCAGGATCACAGAGGGAGATGCACCTGAATGATTCCTTCATCACTTCCTGCTGAGTTTTTCCATACAAGGCAGGCAGCTCCACCAGAGAAACCAAACGTCCGCTGACCTCTCCCTGGTTTTTAATACTAACTGATGAGTTGGATCCTAGGTATGTCTGACCTAAGATGGCCTTGGCTGCTGAGGTCTTCCCTGCTCCTCTCCTCCCACACAGAACCAGGTTTAGTGGAGGTTTGATCTGTTCCTGTTGGGGTCTGCTGGTCTCTGCTTTGGAGGAAAGAAATGCTTCTTTGTTTCCATGCACGATGTTCTCAATCTCCTCCATCAACTGTGTGAAATCCTCTCTACACATATTGTAGTGTCTTAATTGCAATCGCTTAAAAGTTCATTAACAGAAGGTCTCATTTCATTATCATGTGTTATGATGACCATCGCATGCTTGAAGGGATCTTGATGAAACAAAGTCAAGACAAACTTCAGTGTTTTTCTGTTCTTCTCATTGAAATCTGAAGGCTTTACTAACAGCAGCAGAACATTTGGTCCAGGAAGGCAAAGTGCCAAACAACTGCATTTCTTCTAATAAAGCTTCCACTGAAAGACTAAAGATGTCAGGAAATGTTACAACCTTCAATGGTTTTCCTCTCCATTCTCGACAAGCCAACTCACTTTTCTTGAACGGGTTAAGTTTGTAAACCTTAAATTGCTTTTTCTGCATGATGAGGTTGCAGAGGGACTTCTTCTTCTTCTTCTCACTTTTTCCGAACATCATCATCCGGAGTCCATCTGCTGCAAAATAAAATAATAATGAAGTAATAAACTCCTGTATGCACAATGTAAAAGTCAAACATTAAACTGTGTTTCCTGACATTTTCTACTCTCTAAATAGGTTTAAGGATAAAATATACCATAACCAAAAAACTGATAAATAATAGAGTAATTGTTTTTTTGCCTCTATTTTTCAATCTCTTGACCATTTCCAAGTATATTTAAATGTTTCACTATTTATTCAAAAATTAATTTTGTTTTTCTGAAGTAGCGAAAGTAACAAAGTAGCGGGTCATTAGGAGTTAAAGCTCCAGTTGGTCATCCTGTTCAGAAACATATTTTGTTATTCTGGGTAAAATCATCCTTCCATTCTGACAGTAGTCAATGAATTACCAAAAAAAACAATCCCTGTGGGAGCAGCAGGGCTCTTAAAACTCTGACCAATCACTGCGATTCACACCGAAGGGCAGGGATTGGTCCCTCAGGTTCTGGGGTATCACCTTGTCTACTGGTTGTCCCACATGTCATCATTCTGACGCGCTCACATAACGGCAGTGTGCGTTCTCATTCCTGGTTAGTTTCCGCTTGCTGGCTGTGCACTTCAGGTGTTTATGTATCCGGTTAGCTTAGCAGTTAGCTTCGGTGTTAGCCGTTCATTAAAGCTCCGCTGATCTCACCGTAGACTTTGAACATGACTGAGAGTCACAAGAACCAAACTTGATTGTATCTGTAATACGTTATCGGCTGGTTTGCTGTTCTTTTTACATCTCTCTTTGCAGGTGAAGAAGCAGACTGAGGATGTTGTATCATTCTCTCCTCTCTCTTTCACCTCTTCTCCTGTTTTCCTCTTCTACCTTCTTGATTCAGTGTCTATATAACATGAAATATTCCCTGCATAAATTATAATAAAGCTACTTGCATGTATAAATCTGAGGCACTCCAGGACTGTTTTGAGTGCTCTGAGACATGTTCAAAGCTGCAGCAACATACGACAACAAGATCAACGTTGATGAGTATGCCATGACTGTGTCAGCCTAAATCAATAAATGCATTGAGAACATCATCACCCGTGCCAACCAACGACCTTGGATGACTGTGGAGGTCCGTCAAGCGCTAAAAGCATGTAACTCAGCCTTCAAATCTGGGGACAAGGAGGCACTGTGGACAGCAAGAGCCAACTTGAACCGTGCCATCAGGTTTGCGAAGCGGAGCCACAGTCAGAAAATCCAGGAGCTTTTCCATGACGCCAGCAACACCAGGAGCATGTGGAAAGGCATCCGGGCGATCACTGAATACAACACGCCCTCCCCCCGGTGGGTGAAGTTGATGCTGACTTCCTCAATGAGGCACTAAACAGCACTCCAGCAGTGAAAGCTATTCCCCATCAGGAAGAGGAGGTCCTCTGCCTTGACACAACCAACGTGTGGAAGACTCAAGAGTCAACCCGCGGAAGGCCCCAGGCCCCGACAACATACCTGGGCGGGTGCTCAAGGAGTGTGCAGGTCAGCTGGCTGGTGTTCTCACAGACATTTTTAACACCTCGCTGGACCAAGCCACAGTACCAGCATGCTTCAAGTCTGCCTCCATCATTCCGGTGCCGAAGAAAACTCAAGTCACCTGTTTCAATGACTACCGGCCTGTTGCTCTGACTCCCATCATGATGAAGTGCTTTGAAAAGCTGGTGAAAGAACACATTGTCTCCAGTCTCCCCCCAACATTCGACCCGTTCCAGTTTGCCTACTGGCGGAACTGCTACACTGAGGACGCCATCTCCTCTGCTCTTCACCTGACCCTGGCACACCTGGAGGAGAAGAACACCCATATGCGGATGCTGTTCCTGGACTTCAGTTCAGCGTTTAACACCATCATCCCACAGTATGTGGTGGGAAAACTGGAACATCTGTGCTTCAGCACACCCCTTCGCAACTGGCTGCTAGACTTCTTCACCAACAGACCTCAGTCGGTCCGGGTCGGACAGAACACCTCTGATGTCATCACCCTCAGCACAGGCTCCCCTTAGGGCTGCGTCCTGAGCCCCCTGCTGTTCACCCTGATGACTCACGACTGCGTCCCCAGGTTCACCACCAATCACATCGTGAAGTTTGCTGACGACACAACGGTGGTGGGCCTGATCAGAGACGACAACGACCAGGACTACAGAGAGGAGGTGGAGCAACTGGTTGGCTGGTGCAGAGACAACAGCCTGATCCTGAACGTGGAGAAGACGAAAGAGATCATCATCGACTTCAGGAAGAATCAGCCTCACCATGCTCCACTGGTCATCAACAGCTCAGCGGTGGAGGTGGTCAGCAGCACCAAATTCCTCAGGGTGCACATCACAGACAACCTCACCTGGTCTGTAAACACCCAGTCACTGGTGAAGAGGGCACAGAAGCGCTTCCTGCAGAGGACGAGGAGAGGCCACCTGCCCCCGCCCATCCTCGCAACCTTCTACAGAAGCACCATAGAGAGCATTCTGACCAGCTGTCTCTCTGTGTGGTGTGGAGGCTGCAGCACCTCCGACTGGAAGAACGTGAGGAGAGTGGTGAGGACAGCAGAGAGGATCATCGGGGCTCTTCTAACCCCCATTAAGGATATTTCATCCCAATGCTGCATGTACCGCAACATCATCAGGGACCCCTCACACCCCCACCATGGACTGTTCTCGCTGCTGCCCTCTGGAAAGAGGTTCCGCAGCATCCGCTGCAGGTCTACCAAGTTCTGCAAAAGCTTTGTCCCCGCTTTCATCAGACCCTTGAACTCTTGAAATCTGAACTGGACTCTGCATCACATTTGCATCTTTATTTTGGCACTGCAAATGTTGCTGAACTTTCATTATCCATTTGCCTTTTTGCACCATTATTTTTTGCACATAAACAATGGTTGAACATTCTTCTGTATACTGTTCCTGCACACTGTTTTTCTCCTGTAGTGTTACATTCTGATCACTGCTGCACTTTATATTGCAATGCTGCACTCTGGCGAAAGCGGTACAGCTCCGCTTGTGAAAGTAAAATCTGTTGGACTCTTTTTGGTATTAACACAACAATTCTTATTGCCACATCGCCAGCCGGGACACTATGTATAAAAAATTTAATGTTTTACCTATGTTGCCATTTCAAGTTGAAAGAAATATGGATCAATCTATCCATTCACCCTTCATTAAAGTAGTCCATCCATCAATTGTCTTCCAGGGGTCTCCTCCCAGTGGTACCTGCCCAGAAAACCCCCAAAGGTAGACAGCAATGTGGCATCCTGACCAGATGTCCAAACCATCAACCCTCCAGACCACTCAGGTCTTCTGGCTCAAGCCTGCTCTGAAGAACCAGAGCCAAGACCAAACATGGAGAAGCATCATTTGGTTCCTATGCTCCACTTATCAGGAACAAACTCTCAGAGGGATGTTGAAGTGCTGATACCCTTAGTTCCTTTAAATCTTTATTGCTGGTTTCAAAGCTAAAAAAGAAACATAAATATATTGCAAACAATCCCAAGACATGACAAGGGAATCGGCAGTGTTTTGCTCCCCCTTCGAGTCATGCACAACCTGGCAACTCAGTTATTGAATCGGTCAAGTGGTAAAACTGGATCTCGAGGATTTGAATGTCACCACCTTCACAAAGAAATCTCCTGGATTACTGGACATACGCCTTAAGCATCAACCCACTGGACATGTCACTACCAACTAATACATTTTAAGCTTTATTTCAGAAAAAATCTAAGTGAGTGAGCAATATTTCATGCTTGATCGTTTAAAAAATATATATCTAGTCCCTCAGAGGGGAAATGCCTCTCTGTGTTTAACCCATCCCTCAGGGAGCAGTGGGCTGCCACATGGCATATGGGAGCAGTCTGTGGTCACAGGTCTTGCTCAGGGTCCAGAGTGATAGACTGAGTTTTGAACCAGTGACCTTTGAAGCCTCTCCAAGCCGCAAATGCCCAGCTCTCTGACCACTAGATTCTTTTTAACCGGGCCAAACTAAATTTAGAAGAGGTTATTGTTGAAGATGAAAGACCACAGATCTGATGATAAATGTGTTAAGAGTCAAATCAGCCTTCTGCAAACTCAAATGTAACACCATCAAACTCTGCAAGGTGCTGTAAGAATGTGTAACGCAGCATTGAGGTATCTTCCGAATCCGCTCTGTCTGACTGTGAGACACTCTGTATTTATCCTGCAGCTATTTCACCAGTAGTCTTGGAAATTCAACAATTTGCCTGGATATCACTGTTCTGCATGTGGACCCAATTAAAGTGATGCCAACTGTAAGATTGCTTCACCCACGCAGAAGTTTACCCCAGGCGGCTCTATCCTGCAACAAGCAAATATATTGTAATGACAGTGATAGTGAAGCTCCCAGCGGTTAAGAGCCATTTTTGTCTTATTTACTGACAATAGAGTTATTTCAAAGTAACCACGGACAAATTGATGTTGAAGTCCAAGTTAATATAGCAAATTTATACCCAACCCTAGAGGTAAGGGGGAGCAGCTTCTGGAGGTAAGGGGCATTTCACTTTGGGACAAATTACGATCACTGATGGGTCAGATACTGATGAGCCTCCAAGATGGATTGACAGCTGTTGTCAAGTCAATTCTGTGAAACTAATTCTTTCTGGGTTCTTTGACTAAGTGCACCATTGTTGTTAGTGAGTTCTGATCGTCACTCATCAGAGCAGAAAACTAATTAGTGTCTGAACCTATGTGGTAACTAAAAGCTTAAATCTAAACAGAAACCTTATATAGAGAAAAAGGACCATGTTGTTTTATGTGTTGCTATTAAGTCAGGTTGTGTGAAAACAAATATGAACGTATAACTGTACGGTAATGAATCTTCATCACTTACTATTGTCTTTTATGGGATTGGAAATCAAATTGATTTTATGTTGTTTGACATGTTCTTCAGTAAGTCTTTGCGATGCGTCCTTGAAAACATCACAGCTCACATATTCGTTGTTCTCTTTTACAATCTGACTTAAACGTGTCAGCAGCTCACGACGTTCCAGGTTCTTCAGACTTAAGTGTCTGTACTGACATTTAACGATCATCTCTTTTAAGAGTAGGTCAGATGAATCATCAGCTTCACTCCTCTCTCTGGGTGTGGAAATCAGAACCATGGAATGATCAAACGATTAATCACTGAGATGTGTCAGGAAGAAACAGGGTCTCCCTTTTTGTTCCTCAGTGAAGTTCTCAGGCTGAAGAACCAGCAGGAACACATGAGGTCCTGGATCAGAGAGTGTGATGCAGGTTTCCACATATTCACTCAGTTTGTCTTCAGACAGGTTGGTTTGCAGGAGGTCTGGGGTGTTGATGATGGTTACTGTTCTCTGATTGAACTGTGCAATGTATTTCTCACACTGTCAGAGGCTTTTTCAGTGGTGATTTCTTTCTTTTTCAGTATGAAGTTCCCAACTGATCTCCTCTCTGACCAGCTGTTCCCCAGCAGAACAACCCGGAGCTCTGAGACTGTCAAAACATAAAAAAAATGGATGAGTAATACTTTAATTATCTCCAAGTCGGAGGTCTTAATAGCTGTAATGTCAGTAACTAATAAAACGTGTACCATAAACACAACAAGCTTCAACAAACATTCTGTAAAAATATAAATAGGCAGAGTCCAGTGGTATGTAGAGCAACAATGATTGGTGCATACCATGATAATTATGCATAAATTGTGGCAAGATAAACACATAGATTAGTTTTTCCAGATCCTGCTGAGACATTAGTCATTTAATCCTGGAAATGTTCTTCAGGTGATAGAAGGCCCACGTTGTAATTGTCTTTAGATGCTTATGGAAGTTAAGGTCTGAGTCCATCACTACACCCAGATTTCAGGCCTGATCAGTGGTTACAAGCTGAAGCAGGTGTGCTAACTCTTAATCTCTCCTCTTGTAAGAGATTATGTGACCCCAGAGACTGGACTGCATCATTGGTTGCCTTGGAGATCACAGATAAACGGACTCCAGAGGCCAGAGCCTGACATACTTAGATTGGACGGAATGACTGATTGGATAAACGTGTCGGCTGGGACACGTATGCATTAAGGCATCCTTTAACCAATGTGATGTGTGGAACACCGTTATCATGCTATGCACGCCCCTGAATGGGTGTAACACAACTGATCCTATAAAAGGTCTGGGTGAAGGATGAAGGTGAGGCTCGCTCTGAGCTCTCTCTCTCTCGCTCTCTCTCTCTCTCTCTCTCTCTCTCTCTCTCTCTCTGTCTCTCTCTCTCTCTCTCTCTCTCTCTCTCGCTTTCGCAAGTCCGGAAACGTCAGCGTTGTTGTGTAAAAGAACAGTACTGAACAGAACTCTTTCTGCCTTTTAGATTAAATATGGTAAATATAATTGTGGTTTTATGAGTCTTTTTACTCCTACAGAAGTCTACAGTAGAAACACCACATTATTCAGTAAAAGAACCTGGGGTGACAGCATTGGTCAACAATCAGTAACACTCTATTGGTCTAAAAATAATTACTTCAGTTTTGTTTTTATTCAATTGAAGAACATTTTGCCACATCCATGCATTGATTTCTATAAGCATATACTCAGTGCTTGAATGGTTCGTAGTCACCTGGTGGCATGGTGATGTAGAGCTGTGTGTCGTCTGCATAGTGATGGTAGCTGGTGTTGTTTTTATGATCTGAGCTAGAGGGAGCATGTAGATATTGAATAGGATGGGACCCAGGATGAATCCTTGGGGAACCCCACATGTGACTTTTGTCATATCTGATGTAAACTGTTGCGATGATACCAACATTTTGGTATCGGTACTGTTACCAACATGTATTTCGATACTTTGCGATATATTTGGTACAATGCGCTCAAAAATCTGTTAAAATGTGTAAGTACGACTTTGGTTAGCAACGAAGCCGCTCCGCTCAATGGATATTAGGAGCATTACGGCAAACTGTGTCACTACCTGATAGGACCCCTGTTCTGTCTACCAGACTGCCTGACAGTAATGTCTAAACTAGAAATGTATTCAGCAGCCTGCGCCCGGAAAACGTGCTAGGAACAATAAACCTAATAAGTTAATTCAATATGAAGGTTTAGTTTATTTTGGCCTTATGTTAGAAATAGGATAGTGTAGTCCAACTGCTCCATCTTCACAACAGAGACAGAAAGCTCTCCATCTGTGGAAAGAGCTGTTGGGGCGCACTGCAAAAAGGGAACTAAAAGTATGCAAAATGTTCTTGAAATTCCTTAAGGGCCCCGTAGGATACCAAAAGCCTCCTCAACTGGGGCCAGTTTGCACAATGTCAGTTCATTTTTCCATTGTTTAGTCACAGCAGCATTTATTCTAAATTACCCTAAGCTATGTGTGTGCATGGTTGTCGGCTCCGAAAGCCTGGGGCTTTGAATCATGGGACTTATAATGGAAAAAGGGCTAGTGATAACACTAAATGCTAGGGAGTGGTGTCCTAGCAGTTAGAGCCGCACACTTGCACTCTGATAAGGTTACAAGTACCCAGTTTGATCCCCGTATACTGCCACTGTGGGTCCCTGAGCAGGACCTTTAGCCCCAGATAAGATAAGATAAGATAAGATAAGATAAGATAGTCTTTATTGATCTCACAATGGAGAAATTCACTCGTCACATCGGCTCATACAAGAAGGTGCAGAGTAGGGAAGGTGCATTCAATTATATACAGTTAATCTTCATATATACAATGGATCAGAAAGAATACCAAAAAATACAAAAAGGAAATAGGAATGGGCATATGATGTCTCATTTACATTCTTAGTGGTCTATATATATATATATATATATATATATATATATATATATATATATATAAACATATCTATATACTTAAATATATACATATATCTATGCGCCTACTTACATACGCACCTACGCGTATGTATGTGCATATACATTGTATACATTTGTACATACATACATGTGGGCTGACTTATGTTCAGGTGATGATAGCAGCAGAAGTCACTACATCAGGATTATTGCACGGGTTGTAGGACAGTGTATTAAATAGATTATTGCACCTTGGTTATTGCACATTAATTGTTACAGTTATGGTCACAGTTGCAGTTACAGTGCAGCATTGTAAAATCTGATAGCAGCAGGAATAAATTACCTGCGGTAGCGCTCCTTTTTACAGACAGGATGTCTAAGTCTTGCACTGAAGGAGCTGCTCAGCTCCTCTACAGTCTGGTGCAGGGGGTGGAAGGTGTTGTCCATGATGGATGTGAACTTGAACAACACTATCCTCTCAGCCACTTCCTCCACAGAGTCCAGAGAGCAGCCAAGGACAGAAGTGGCCTTCCTCACCAGCTTGTTCAGTCTCTTTCTGTCCCGCTCTGTGCTGCCAGGGGCCCAGCAGACGACAGCGTAGAGGAGGGCTGAGGCCACCACAGAGTCATAAAAAGTTTTTAGCAGGGGCCTGCTCACTCCAAAGGACCTCAGCCTCCTGAGGAGGTGGAGCCGGCTCTGGCCCTTCTTATACAGGGCGTCGGTGTTATGTGTCCAGTCCAGTTTATTGTTGACGTGAACACCCAGGTATTTGAAACTCTCCACAGTTTCTATGTCCTGCCCCTGGATGTTCACAGGTGAGTGAGGTGGGGGTCTTCTCCTGAAGTCGATCATCATCTCCTTGGTCTTGCTGGTGTTTAAACACAAATAGTTCTTCTCACACCAGTCCACAAAGTCCATGATGACCAACCGGTACTCCAGCTCGTTCCCCTCAGACACACAGCCCACAATGGCCGAGTCATCAGAGAACTTCTGAAGATGGCAGCTGTCCGTGTTGTAGGTGAAGTCCGAGGTGTAGAGGGTGAAGAGAAACGGAGACAGGACGGTGCCCTGGGGGGCCCCGGTGCTGCAGAGTGCCACCTCTGACTGACAGCCGTACTGAGGGCGGTTAGTGAGGTAGTCCATGGTCCAGTCAGCCAGATGTTTGTCCACCCCAGCGTCCTCCAGCTTCCCCCTCAGTAGCACCGGTCTGATGGTGTTAAAGGCGTTGGAGAAGTCAAAGAACATGACTCTCACAGCGCTCCCGGTGGTCTCCAGGTGGGTGAGCGCCCGCTGCAGCAGGTAGATGATGGCATCCTCTACTCCGATGTTGGGCTGGTAGGCAAACTGCAGCGGGTCCAGGGTGGGGCTCACCACGGTGCGCAGGTGAGCTAGGATGAGGCGCTCCATGGTCTTCATCAGGTGGGAGGTCAGGGAGACTGGTCTGAAGTCGGCCGGTTCCCTGGCGTGCGGCGTTTTGGGAACCGGTACCACACAGGAGGTCTTCCACAGGGTGGGCACCACCCCCAGGCTGAGGCTCAGGTTGTAGATGTAGCTGAGGACCTCACAGAGCTCATCTGCACAGGTCCTCAGCAGCCTGGGGGGGATGCCGTCCGGTCCTGAGGCTTTCCTTTGTTTCAGCCTCGTCAGCTGTCCCCTCACCTGCATTGGTGTGACTGTGAGGGGGGAGGAAGGTAGGGCTGAAGGTGTGGATGGGTCGGGGGTTGATCGGAGTGCTCCCTGAGTGCTGTGATGGCTGCCCACTGCTCCCTAGGGAATGGGTTCAATGCAGAGGACAAATTTAATTGGAATGTTGATTGCAATGACAAATAAAGATTCCTGTCTTTCTAAATGAGGAACTGTTAAGGAGCCAAAATGGTTTGCGCTTTCAATTTAATTGAGCCAAAAGATTCCCATCTCAGAAAGTAACCACAAAGCCCGTAAATCAAAAGTTGTATTCAAGCTGCAGCCTGGTAAACAGGTTTCCAGAATTTAGTCTGCGAGTCTTAACATGTCTTTCTTTCTTGAAAAATAGGATTCTGCGTTATTGTGTATTTAAACATAAAAGCTATCACAAATGTTTTGCATGACAATCAGACATTTAGCATGTCGTCGTTTTACTCTTACCAGGTTTGATGTGTTCAAACGTTCATCAGAAATGCTTCTCACGCTCTGCAGTCAGGTTTAGTTACAACAAGATGACAGTGGAAGCAGTGGAAAACCGTTACGTCCAAATGAAATGTGTCCTCAGCATTTAAGCCATTCCTCAGGCAGCAGAGGGCTGCACAGATCCCCGAACAAAATAGTGTGAGCAATAACAGACTGGGAGTTCACTGACTCTGGAGGAAAAGTCAGACTGTTAAAAACATACATGTGAAGGTTTAATGTCATTACATATGAACAAACACAGTAAACATGTAATGAGCTCTGCTTCTGCTGGAAGATCAAGCCACACCTTCACGAACATTGAAAAAAAAACGAAGATCACGACCGGTTCTCCTTTTTCTGTTTAATCAGCTGAATAGTAAACAGCAGATTTGATGCTATTTCAGCACATTTTAGCAGCCCTTTAGAGAGTCACAGAAGCAGTTTTATAGCTTTAGTCCTCAGTTACTTCCTATATTTACGCAACTTCCGCTGTCTGCAGAAAACCCTCTCATGCTGTAATTCGAACATTTCTGCAGCATAGCACCTCCGATTAAAGGCTGGAAAATTAAGTCTGAATATTTCAGGCATTTTAAAAGATCAGGAGAGAAACCTACCTGTGATTAAGGATGATGTTTGTACCCTGATATCAATTATGTGTCATATTATTCTCATAAAACAGCAAAGCCTATTTACCCGGCACTAGATTTACTTTATGAGGCTTTATTTCGTCCAACAAATGAGCTCTGTTTCCTGCTGCGCCACAGACAGAATGAAAGAGAAAGTTTTAATGCTCCTATTTTACCTGGAGCATACATGATACCACATCTCCACCTGCTGGACAGGTACAGGTAAAAGAAGTGCTTCCTGGAACTGGACACCACACTCACAAAGATTCCTAAAGCCACTGGTTCAGATATGTGGTCCAAATCAAGAAGTAGAAGCTTTCACCAGACACACCAACCGAGTGGACAACCAGAGAGGATAACAACGACTGCATCAACTTCACGACTGCAACTGGCCTCCTCAGCTACAAATAAAAATAATAGCAAAAATAAAATAAAATAAAAAAAACACTATGGAATGTAAAATACAATAAAAACAAAATCAGGAAAGCGTGAATCACACAAACAAATTTTTCCTGGGCTTGTAAAACATTGTTAATGTAGAAACTCTCCAGCAAACAGGATGTAGCCTATAGTTATTAAATATTATCCTGAACACAGACACTCATTTTAATTGATAATATAGTGTAACCTTTAATACTCTGTGTCCCCTGAACACGTCCTAAGCACACTCATAATATCTGCCAGGTCTGGGTGGGATGGTACCATGTAGTGTTTGCTACCCTGCAGTCCTGCTGCTCGGTCCATAACTGGCCTGGCCGACCAGAACCTCTGACCCTCCAGTAAAGGACTGCAGTCCCACGGTTAATAAACAGCAGTAAAAACTTAACTGGTTCATTTTGTGCACATGCTGACCCTGTGGACATTTTCTCTACCCCACTCCTTTCTTTCTCTTTTCTTTCCAGCATCTTTACTACTTTAACTTGCTCCAATTTTTTCTTATTTTTTTTATATACATATTGAGAGGCTGCTTGTATCTCCCATAATTTGTAGTCCTGTTGCCCAGTCCATCTGAGAGATCCAGAGGTGCGCTGCTCCTCCTCAGGGCCTTTCCTCCTTTCATCTAGCCTCCAGCCTCTGTGCAGTCTGCAGGGCTGCAGCATCTTCTCACAGCAAGCAGGGCACCTGCAGCTGGAAGGGACTCTGATTCCTAACAAAGCGATATGACAGATAATGGGAAACCGCTTTTGGGGCACAGAGTACTTTTTAAACTGCTCATGCCGCCTTCAGAGCAAAGGTGCCCGACACATTTGTTTATTTCACCTGGTGCCCTGATTACTTCAACATACTGAGAATATTTGCTTCATACAGTTATGAGCATGATCATGTATCACTGTAAAACGTGCTGCCCTGTTCGCCCGTTCCAAAAACCCGCTACTGGATGTTGCTCTAATAACATATTTTATTAATGATAAATAAGCAATAGGAAAAATAATGAATTAAAAGGGGAGAAATTGTGATCTAGAAGTTTGTTTGTGGAACCTTTAGTTCTCCTTCTCTACGTTTTATTTATGCAATCAGTCTGTCTGTTGTTCTCTATGTTGTGTTTCAAATGATGGCCAGGAGACAGGATGAGTAAAAAATGGTCGGTTATCTGTATTGGAATAGAATAAAATATATATATATATATTAGGGCTGGGCAAGTTAACGCGTTAATTTCGCGTTAATTCATTAGACTATTAACGGCGATATTTATTTTATCGCGCATTAACGCATGTTGCTCACATGCTTTCAGTCAGTGTCAGACAGCAGGCGCGCTGACTGCAGCGTGCTGTCATGGCAGCACTCTCCCACTCCCCCTCCCCTCTCGTACATGGCTCAGCGGCGCCAGCCAATCAGCACGCAGGCTCAGCCTGGCCCGCCCACTCAGCTCTCACACAAACTTAACACACAAACAGCAGAGAGAGACCACAGCAGCGAAAAAACATGAACAGGGGAAGTAGCACCGTTTGGCTTTATTTTAATACCGTAAATGAAATCAAGCTGTATGTTTTGTAAAAAGCCGGTTCATTTCAGTGGAAACACAACAAATTTATCTAAGCACGTGAAAAAACATGAAAACGTCGAGCCCCAGAAACGGAGAGAGGAGACGAAACTTCTCTCACTGCCCCGACAGACCCTCAGACGTCTCTGACTGAGGCGTTTCAGTCCTCCAGGGAACATCCAGGTAGATCAGTGGATGGATGGATGGATGGATGGATGGATGGATGGATGGATGGATGGATGGATGGATGGATGGATGGATGGATGGATGGATGGATGTTACTGGAGCCCACACATAACATGTAATTAAGACCTTGAAAGAACCCAGTACATATATTAAAAAGTGTTATTTAAGATAAGATAACATTAGCTAATCCTTTTTTTATCCCACGACGGGGAAATTTATAGGAGACAAAATTACATAAGGATTGAAATATATAAGAGGTGGATTAGCAAAAAAACACTGAACATAACATTATTATTATTATTATTATTATTTAATTGTAATAATAAAATAAAAACCCAAAAGGTCAACAGTTTCATGATACATCAAGCTTAGGGACTGGCTATTATACAGCAGGTCAAAAAAGGCCATATTTTGGCTGCAGTGCTTGCTGTTCTCTTATGAAGAAAAGATCAACTAGTGCACTAAATTCAATAGATGGGTTGAAAATATCCAGTATAAAATAAGTGCTACAAATGTTACAACACTTTTGTTCATATGGCAGCAGAACATTAAAATAAAAGTGCTCTTTACACTACTTTTGAATTCATTCTTGGAGTTTGTAAATACAATGCGATTAATCGCGATTAATCGCGATTAATCAGGGCGATTAATCGCGATTAAATATTTTAATCGTTGCCCAGCCCTAATATATATATATTTTTTTAAATACAATCAGGCATCAGGCTCGTCACAACAGGAGCAGCACCTCGTGCTCGTCACTCACTGACTGGCAACGACACTTATCACTACCAACTACCAGTAGGGGGTGCTGTTTCTCCCCATTAAACCTGAACCCAACAAATATTTGACAAGTGGAATCCTTTGCATGTTAAACACAGAATGACCCGACTGTTTTTCATGAACCCGTCTCCGACTCAGTTTTTCTTTTTGGAGCAACTGTGCCCTATTCACCGACTCACGGCATGCACTCACCGGATTTCTTCCTGGAGACGGAGGAGGAATCCATGCCAGGATCCTTTTTCGAGGGAACCAGGTTGGCGATCTGTCCCCCCGGTGTCTGTCCCAGACGTCACCTCCCTGGCAGCGACACTCCCCTGCAGCAGTACCATCCAGACCCAGATTTGTTTTTGGAGGTCAGCGCGGAGGTGGTGCAGGAGCTTCGTCCTGACCTTTTCCCGGAGCTGACCCCATATCCTTTTCCTGATACGGAAGCACAGGGATCTTCGCGGGGCCTGGCGGCTCCATTCCGTCAGAAGGGATCAGCATCCCCGCTATGTCCGCGGTCCGGCCGCCGGAGGAGAAAACAACGGCTTGTCTGTAACTCCTCCAACTGTTCCGAGCAGCGGAGTAACAAACCAGTCCAGCCACATTCGGCTGTTGAGTCTCCGTCTCTTCCGGCAGTCTCCATGGTCCCTACTGCCACTTCCTGTCCGGTGGTTCGGCTTCCTCCACCTTTCGGCCCTGAGACGTCTGTAGCTCCTCCTAGTGGCGCTCCAGATGCCAGCCATAAGTGTTTGGAGGATAAACTGAGGACTTACGCCCCCATAATAAAACACCTCAGAGAAGCCCTTTTCAGCCACTATTCAGCTGAACTGGAGGCCAAATTAAAGGAGGTGGAGGGAGATTATAGAACTGCCCTCTGGACATTCTACAGCCGACCCACACCTGCTCCCAAGGGTCCGGCTGATGCCTCCGACCTGAAATATGTTCCCGAGGGTCCGGCTGATGCCTCGGACCGGAAGTCCGTCCCCGAGGGTCCCCAGTCTGTCGCAGGGCAACACAGAGACAGACAGGACAAACAACCATTCACGCACACACTCACACCTAAGGACAATTTAGAGAAGCCAATTAACAGTCATGTTTTTGGACTGTGGGAGGAAGCCGGAGAGAACCCACGCATGCACAGGGGGAACATGCAAACTCCATGCAGAAAGGCCCAGGGTTGGACTTGAACCCAAAACCTACTTGCTGCACGGCAACAGTGCTACCCACTGCACCACTGTGCAGCCCATATTTATTACCTATTAATGATCATTTCCAAGGGCCCTAAAGAATAAAAACACAGGGAAACATCACAGATTATATTGCTGACTGCTATTATGCACTCGACCAGTTGGTGGTTTCACGTAGAAATGATGAAGCCTCGTGAAAAGAACTCTTTACTGAAGCAATTGGCGTAAATGGTTCAATCCTCTTGAGGCCTCATCTCACCATAACTAATGAATACTGAAAATGGTTTTAATAAAAAAAAAAAAAAACGAGGCTTACGATGATAAAGGAACCAGGAACACGGCAAAGGTGACCAGAATAAGGTGGGTAGACAGAGGACCTGACAACCGGTTACTGTTGAGCTGACTGAACATGCAGGGGAGGAGAGGGAATGAGGTGGAGTTGTTTACAGTTTAGATGAGTAAAAGTTAAGCAGAGGGAGAGGAGGGCAGTCTGTGTGCCAGCACATGTAGGGATTGATGGAAATCAATCTGAGACTGGCAAAAGTGTCTCTAAACAAAAATACAGTGAAAATGAAGGTTAAAATAAGTAAATCTGAGGTAAAGGGCATGATTTGGAGGCACATAAATCAGGAGTGGGAGAACAAAAATAAGAGGAGCCATATGTACAACATTCACAATAGGGTAGCAGACATTGGAGTACATGGAGCATATAGGAGAGAAGAAACAGTAATTTCAAGAATAAGGTTAGAACATTGTACACCTAACTACTTTTCACAGATAAGGGACATTGTGAGGTTCCTAGGCTGAATTAGACATGAGAGGAAGCATACAGGCTCCTTTTCCTACCTCATTCCTTACTGACTATTTGAACAGCACTGATCATGGTGATCGTTGATACACTTTCACTTTGGCTAAAGAGTCCTCATTCAATAATAGTATTCAGATGGAACCTGAAGCTAACAAGGAAACATGAAATGGCTGGATATGAGGCAAAAACCTAGCCAAACCAAGGAAGAGCAGGAAGAAAATAAGAGATCTAACAGAACTACTGCAATCATAAAGAACATAAGCAAAAAGGAAGTGAATCTAAGATACAAGAATAGACTATTAACATAAACACTGAACAGAAAACTAATGACAGAAACATTAATTTAGGCATAAACAATACTGATTGTGCAAAACATAACAGGCTGCAGGATCCCAGGGAGCTATAATAAGTAATCAAACCCCTGGGGATCCTGAATTAATCAATAACCCAGAGTCTTTATTGTCATTATGTAACCATAATTATTTTTTGTTGAAACACCGACTCAGAATTCACACATAACACACAGACACAGTCAGTTTGTCAGAATCACTTTATCGGTTGGAGGTTCTTCCTCTCTCATGCATGACTGATAGACCGTTGACCTCTGACCCTACTCATCCTCTCCACAGCATACTCTTCAAATTTCTCTTAATTGCTGGGTCTCAACGTTGAGATTTTCTTTAATGAAGCTGGCAGCAGTTGCCTCTTAAATTTCCACATATAGGATTCACAATAAATCATATAAAAAGTGAAAAAGCAGCTAAAGTGGAACTAAAACAGGAAATAAAAGGCTTAAAAACAACTCATGCTACGTCCTTGGAGGAAAATCTGTCAAATCAAGAAGGAAAACCAGACATTAATAGAATACCAGAGGCAAGAATACAATTCCAACTATAGCCATCTATATAGTATTGTATATTTAACTGCTAAGAAGTAAAATCAAACCTCCTGACGCTATTTATAGATTTTCTATTATAACAAAATCAGGCTTTGGCACTTCAAAACTTAAGGAGAACATTGTACAATAAGATTATTGTACAATGTTCTACAGCCTGAGACAGCTTCAGGTGATGCACAGCAGCGTCACACTTTCTCTAAGAATGGACAAAGCTCCTTGATGGTTCTAGAACTGAAACCTCTGCCAGAGGCTTCTCCGTGTGACAGGTTCAGCAGGAAAAACCCCAGGATTGAGGGTCTGCACCACGCAGCAATGCTATAGACCAGTTCACTGCTATTGTTTTCATCCGGGTTTTTCGCGCATGCGCGCCGGACTGGAAGGCAGAAGGCGAGCACATAGCAGGCGCAAACAAAGGAAACTGACCAAAAGGAAACTGACCAAAATACGCTCTAATTCACCCGTTTTGTAATGATAGAATGCAAGAACAGTCCTGTTTTTGCCTACCCACTGGACCCGGAAGTAGCGCGGATGTTACGCGTGACCTACCCTATATCTAACACCACACCCACAGTAGTGGGAGGAACACACTCGCTAATAGACCTTGATATTCATAGTTGCAGTTTCTTTTGTCGCTGTTGCTGGTGGGGGACTGTAATAGTTGCTTCACATGTTTCATTTATAGAACATTTCAAGAATGCAAAAGAACAGATACATACAGTTCTAGCTCCCAACATGAATCAGACATGCATAAGAAGAACACTTGTCTAATGTTCATAACACAGATATGTAGGTGTTTTCAAAAATGTAGAAAACTAATTTTTAGCTTGCAGAGGCATGACAAACAATTCTCCTCATAAAATTGGACAAGAGGATTTTGTCTCAGCTTCCTTAAGAAGTTTCTCCACCAGTTCACTTATTTCAGTTTCATGATTTTTAAGCATTTTTCCTTTTTCCGTCTCTGTTTTGGTCTGCTTTAATTCTTCCTCATGTCTTGTCAGTAAATCTTTAACTGCTGTTATATTTTCTCTCTTCTGGGAGACACAGTTCACTAAATTACTAATTTGAAGCTGATGTTGTTTCCTCTTTTCTGATTCCTTGTGTGCGGCCAGTGCCTTCAACAGGTCATACTTCTCATCCTTGTCCTTCATTTGCTCCTTAAGCGCCTCCTTTTGTGCTTCAAACTCCTTCTTATACTTCTCCTGGAATTCGTTTGACTTGACAGCTTCCTCTCTCGCTCTGTCTTTGTATTCCTTTTGAAGTCGTTTCAGCTTTTCCTCTAAAATCTTTCGTTCTTTTTCTTCTTGTTCTCTTCTGATTTGTTCTTCTTTCTTTCTTTCCTCTTCATATCTTTCATGTTCCTTCTTGTACTGCTCCTCAAGTTCTCTCAGTTTTCTTAACTCTTTGTCTTTTCTCTTTTCTTCCTCCTCTTTTTGTTTCTCCCACCATTCTTTGCGTTCTTTTTCCCAAGCCTCTTTATCTTTCTCCTTCTCTTCTCTGATCCTTTCCAGCTCTCTGTTGACACTCTTCTTTTCCTCTTTCTCTGACTGAATTTGTTTGTCCAGATCTTCAAGCTGCTGCATCAAATTCTGTCGATGAGTTTTGTCATCGGTTTCTCTTTTCCTCTTTTCCTTTTCTCTCTCTTCCCGCTCCCTCTCTCTCTGTTTATGCTCTTTATCAATATTCTCTTTCATTTCCTTCAGTTTCCATTCTGCTTCCTCTTTTAGTTTTTCTTTTTCTTCTTCCATTTTTCTTTTCATTTCTTGCATATCTTCCTCATACTTTCTCTTAAGTTCCTCCCTCTCTCTCTTCATCTCTTCTTCCTTCTCCTTGAGAATCTTCTCTGTTTTTTTCTGGATGGCAGCTTCAGCCTCCTGCAGCATCTCATTGGTGTAGAAGCAGCCGTTATTTTCCTTCACCATCCTGTCGATCTTTCTAATCAGGTCACTGACCTGTGTTTGGTTCTGTTTGTCATAGTTTTTAAACACATGGTATCTTCCTCCACAGTCAGAAATGAGCTTCTCTAACAGATTTTGATCTTTTCTTATGTATTCCTCGATTGTCTGCTCATTATGTTTCAATGTATCCCCATATGTAAAAAGAATGATGGTGAACTTTTCTGAACCTTTCCCAAAGCCTTCCTTTATTAATCTCAAAGTCTCTTTCTCCACTTGAGTGAATCTTCCGATCTGTAACACCAGCAGGAAGACATGTGGACCTGGAGCCAGGAGACTCATACATTTCAAAGTCTCATCATTAACTTGTTCATGGCTCAAACTGTCATCAAATAAACCAGGAGTGTCGACGACAGCAACAGGACGACCGTCCACCACACACTCTTCTTTCTGACAACGTTTTGTGACTGATTTGGGGTTGGACTCGGCTTTAAAGGCTTTACGTCCCAGAATTGTGTTTCCAGAAGAGCTCTTTCCACAACCGGTCTTTCCAATCAGAACAATCCTCAGATTCGTGGAGCTCTGATCTGATTCAGTACCTGTAATAAAAGAAAATTCAGAAAGTTAAAAGGCTGAAAATTACCACAGCATTGCACCAGAAGTCTCGTCTGAAATATGGTATAAAATTATTTATAAAATGCTTACAAAGATCAGACTGTGTCTTTTTGAGTTTCTTCATTTCAGCCTCTAGTCTGGTGATGTGTTCATCTTGTTTTATGTTCTTCTCCATTTGGGCCCTTGTAAATGTCTCTGAAGTGTAAAAACGTGGTGAATTCTTGAGAATGATTGTTTTTTCCACCCCGCTTAGCAGTTCTGGAATCTGCTGCTTGTCCTTGATGTTGACAACAACATATCTTGCTCCACATCTCTGAATAAGCCTCTGGATGTCTCTGTCTCTGCTTATAAAGTTAACCACATCTGGAGCTTTAGGATCTGACTCCACAGTGAACAGAATCATAGTCAACTCATTGACCACAGAGTTGAACATGTCCTGGATGGTCTGTAACTCTCCTTTGTCTTCATCAGTGAGGGGATCCACAGGTAGGACCAAGATGAAGGCGTGGACCCCCTCAGGATCACAGAGGGAGACGCATCTGAATGATTCCTCCATCACTTCCTGCTGAGTTCTTCCATTCAAGGCAGGCAGCTCCACCACAGAAACCCAACGTCCGCTGACCTCTCCCTGGTTTTTAACGCTAACCGATGAGTTGGATCTTAGCTCAGTCTGACCTAGGATGGCCTTGGCTGCTGAGGTCTTCCCTGCTCCTCTCCTCCCACACAGAACCAGGTTTAGTGGAGGTTTGATCTGTTCCTGTTGGGGTCTGCTGGTCTCTTCTTTGGAGGAAAGATATGCTCCTTTGTTTTCATGCACAATGTTCTCAATCTCCTCCAGCAACTGTGTGAAATCTTCTCTACACATATTGTAGTGTCTTCCATTGCAATCGCTTAAAAGTTCATTAGCAGAAGGTCTCATTTCATCATCATGTGTTATGACGACCATGGCATGCTTGAAGGGATCTTGATGAAACAAAGTCAAGACAAACTTCAGTGTTTTTCTGTTCTTCTCATTGAAATCTGAAGGCTTTACTAACAGCAGCAGAACATGTGGTCCAGGACGGCAAAGCTTCAAACAACTGTTAATTTCTTCTAATAAAGCTTCCACTGACAGACTGAAGATGTCAGGCAATTTTACAACCTTCACTGGTTTTCCTCTCCATTCTCCACAAGCCAACTCACTTTTCTTTAAATGGTTAAATTTGTAAAACTTAGTTTGCTTTTTCTGCATGATGATGTTGCAGAGGTAGTTCTTCTTGTCCTCACTTTTTCCAAAGATCACTATCCGGAGTCCATCTGCTAAAAAATAAATAAATAATGAATATATAAACTCTAACAATGATACTATAAATTTTAAATATTTAACTCTGTGTTCTCCTCAAATTTTCTAGTCTCTAAACGCCTTTTAATATAGAACCAAAAAGTGAATAGGTCATCATAGAGTACTTAATGTATCCTCTTTATTTTTAATTTTTAATGTCTTTTAAATAAACTCCTAAAATATTAACAACATTTTAATCGGAGTAAAATACCAACTCAGGTAAAAATATTTAACATTGATCTGCTCAGTCCAATAGTAGTGGGGTTGTTTAAGATTAACTAAACCCCAAATCCACTTCTTTTGCAGATAAATTGAATGAATATGGTTGTATGGAAGCTATCTTTATGTTACTGTGCAAATTGACATTTTTTGTGTAAACTTGTTTAATTTTGCAATATTTGGCTAAAAACCATCTTAGTGCTGACCTCTATGGGTTGACATGTGGTTATTGCAGTTATGGTAAGTGGCCAGTATGAACTTTTCCAGTCATACTGGCCACTCAAAGTTACCTGACTCCGCCAGATAGATTTGCTCCGCATATCCATCTGGAAACCTTCCGTTGAAGTAATTTTGGGAAGGGGCGAAAATACTGGTCAGCTGATTGGCCTATGTTGGTGATAGACGGGCCAAATAAACCAATCAGATTCGTCGTCGCTCTGTTACGAGCGACGACGAAAACACAACCACAAGCCAAGCTACTCTTGCTGCTGCAGGTAAAGGCTCGTTAGCTCAGCAGAGAAATACTCTGTAATTCCGATAAAACTTGCTCAATAGCCACGCTAACGCTAGTTTCATCGGCTGAAGCCGCCATGTTCTTTAGACTGAACTGTCGCGCTTCCCGTTGCGTCACACCTCAACCCGCCTCAAAGCCAACGCTGATTGGACGTTCGTTTGGTGAACGGCTCCAAATTTTCTTTAACGGAAAGTAGCCAGACTGATCTGCGAGTGAAACCTTGAAAGCTCGCGAGATCAGGATGGTCTCACGAGGCTACACTCAAAGTGCTTTAGAGCCACATTCACCCAATCACACAGATTCATACACTGATACGCAGATCGGTTGGGGTTAAGTGCCATCGATTTGACGGAGGGAAGGTTGAATTGAACCCATTACGCTTCTCTACCCATTGTGCTACAGTCGCCCTCTATTGGTCAAATAGGGTAACAGTTGAGTTAGGCTTATCTTGGAATTCTGAACTGAGAAGTCGGAGTAACGTAACCTCTGACGCTTGTGGATGCTTGTATTTGGCTATAGTTTGCCAAAGTCTGCATTTATATGGATGTCATTGAACACCTTGATAAGGGCGGTCTCTGTACTGTGGTGAGGAAACCTGACTGGAAAACATCAAAGCGGCCGGTCATTGATAAGAAGGTGTTTAATTGTTGAAACTCACCTTTTTCAATAATACTGATAAAAGGATGTTTGAGATGGGCCTGTTGTTCTGGAGTAGCAGTTTGTCTAAATTGTTTTTTTTTTTCAACAGTGCTTTCATAATTGCTGTTTTTAGGGACTGGGGGAAAACACCTGGCAGAAGGGACGTGTTTATTATCTGAGTCAAATCAGACGCTATGACAGGCAAAACTTTCTTAAAGGAAACTGTGGGTAGAACATCAAGACAGCAGGAGGAACTTAGCTGCTGAATGATCTGCTCTAAGCTGCCGGAGTGTATTTGGCTGAATTGGGACATTTTGTCAAGATAAGTCGTAGTTGGAGACGACTTTGGTTCTGAACTTGACATGGGTGTACAGACTGATCCTCTTTTTTCTCAATAAAAATTTGTTGCACGCTCTGGTGGAGTAGAGTTCAGATCACAAATGCAGGAGCGTAAACAGCCTGAATACATCTGTCAGGGTGCTACGATGACGTATGGTTGGCACAGCTCAGCCTGTTTCTCTCCCTCTCCTGCAGGTGACTACTGATGAGCGGGGAGGTGCTGAATGCAGGTGCTTGGCGTTTCGTGGCTGCGGGGACGGCTTATAGGTAAATGGCTGTCAGCACTTCGGCGCCTGAGTGTTAGCCTTAACCGGTACGTCTGAGCAGAATTAAAATTGGCTCATATTCTTGATGAACTGACTGCACAGATGAAATTTGGAGGTGGAATTTCTCAAATGAAATAATCTGAAAACAAGTTTTGGTGATAGAAAAAAGCTACAAAACTGATAGCTAAACTCTCTATCTTACCCTTGACAGTTTTTCTTACTGCAACAAGAGAAGCACTGGGTTGGTTGAGGGACCAAAGCCCCGGCAAAGTAAAGCGCCCGACTGAAGTGAAATTAGTCGGGTGAATGTGTATAGAAAAGCTACCCATGATTTAAAAAGTCCCAGGCTTTTAAATAGCAATGGAACATTTAACTGAATACCACTGCTCTGCGTTTGAACTCAATTCTGTCAGAGTAATTCTTTCTGGATCCTTAAATTAGTTTATCAGAATAGAAAAAGGTAAAATTAGCAAATAAACCTATGTGGTAATAAAAAGCTTAAAGCTAAAGAAAAAGTTTATAGGAGATAAAATAACCATTTTGTTTTATACTTTGCTGTAAGTTAGGTTGTGCAAAAGACAAAAAAGGCAAATAACACATTCTTCTTCTTCTTTTTTTCTTCCCAATAGGCAGCTCCACTAGAAAAACCCATCCTCCGAATGTGTTATTTCTTCCAAATAACACATTCTAACAGAGTAAATTCCTTGCTTTGGTCTATTGTTTGGTTTTTGGGGACAGAATTTAAAACATTTTGTAAAAATTTAACTTCTTGGTAAATTCTCAAACTACTAATCTTCATAACTTACCATTTTCTGTTGTGGGATCAATATTAAAACTGATTTCCTCTGGTTTAACGTATTCCTCAGTTAGTCTTTGAGATGCGTCCTTGAAAACATCACAGCTCACATATCCGTTGTTCTCTTTTACAATCTGACTTAAACGTGTCAGCAGCTCACGACGTTCCAGGTTCTTCAGACTTAAGTGTCTGTACTGACATTTAACGATCATCTCTTTTAAGAGTAGGTCAGATGAACCATCAGCTTCACTCCTCTCTCTGGGTGTGGAAACCAGAACCATGGAATGATCAAACGATTGATCACTGAGACGTGTCAGGAAGACACAGAGCCTCTCTTTTTGTTCCTCAGTGAAGTTCTCAGGCTGAAGAACCAGCAGGAACACATGAGGTCCTGGATCAGAGAGTGTGATGCAGGTTTCCACATATTCACTGAGTTTGTTTTCAGACAGGTTGGTTTGCAGGAGGTCTGGGGTGTTGATGATGGTTACTGTTCTCTTATTGAACCGCGTTAAGTGTTTCTCGCACTGTTCAGGTGCTTTTTCAGTGGTGATTCCTTCCTTTTTCAGTATGAAGTTCCCAACTGATCTCCTCTCTGACCAGCTGTTCCCCAGCAGAACAACCCGGAGCTCTGAGACTGTCAAAACATAGAAAGAATGAATGAATAGATACCAAAAAGAATGATTTACATTAGCCATGTTTGTGAGCACAAACAAGTAATTTGACTCTCTAAGCTTGAGTGTTTCTATTGCTGCAGTTTTAGTAAGTGATCAGATTAGGGCAATAAATTAATAAAACCAAACATGGATAAAAAAAAGTTAAATATAAAACAGGGCTCTAAACTAACTTTTTGCTATGGATACAAGATTTAGGAAAAATGCTCAATGCTGCTACCATTTCCAAGACCCCAGCAACAATTCCTGAAGGTACATGGTTCTTTATTGTTAAAATCAAATGGTGTGACTGATTACTTCCTTAATTAGTCCATAAACTAAATGTAGGGGATAATCCAAACCCTGTTCAGATAAACATGCCAATTAAGTGTTAATTTTCTGTTAGGAAAAAAAGTAGACAAGATAACACTTAATTTAAAGCACCTGTGACACGCCTTACCCACAAATACATAAAAGGAAAACATTAATATTGATAGACACTGGCCAGTAATTTACATTATATCGATCAAAGAATAAGAAAAATAATAACATCACAAAATAAGTAAATGTTTTGCTCAATTTTGGAAGTCCAGTGTTGACAGGAAATGACGTAAAAGGGGAACATGGCAGTTGTCTTGAGCACTTCTCAGCAAGTTTCTTTTGAACAAGCACTATCTGAATTGGGATGAGAAATAATGTCAGAAGTCAGGATGTGTTACAGACCACCACTTCTAAATTTTACACCTCAGCATACTGGAACTTTTTTCTAGTGTGCCGTGCGTACCTGGACTTCTACCTGCATCCCTGCCCCCGGTGACCTCTCCAAAGTTTACAGCTTGTAGTATATTTGTTGATTTAAAAAAAAAAATTGCCTCATAAGAAACCCATTGCCTTGGCGCAAAACGCTGGCTGTACATTAAAATGGATGTAGGCGCCTCATGAAACTAATTTTGTATCAACAATTATACTTCCACACAAAATAACTCTGTTTTACCTATCAAGGAGAAAAAATAACAAACAATAGATTTTAAGTGGGTTTAAAAACTAAATCAAGTATAATGAATAAAATGCAACAATGGGCAGTGTAATACGGAACTAGGATTCACTCTAAAGTGCTCTTAGAATATGATGGAATTATTTTTACTATATGTTTTATCATGTATTTACTCATTACTATTGAAAAGGTTTTAAGGTTTGAGTTTTTTTAAGGAAAAGAAGAAGATGTTTTGGGAGAAGGCATCATGAACAATTGAACATGTTGGGGAAAAAAAGGACATTTGTAATCACTGAAGTGGTTTTATAAGTTCAATATTCCTAAGATTTTGATTACAAGAAATGTCGGGATATTGGTTGTGTATTGCATAATAATTTGCTCTTTATTTCAGTGGTATTCTGGCTTGGTTGGATTGGAGTATTCCTAACGGGTTACATCCATCTGTAAAGAACATCTTTGTCAATCTGGTTTATGGCCCCTGTGGTCATATGACGTGTTAGCTGAAATAATAATTACATGGTGAATCAAACATTTAGAAGGAAATCTCTTAGGTTTGGGAAATAAGAACCCCTCTTCAGGTATGAAGATTAAAAGTCTCTTTGTAGTTGCACAGCGATAATGAAATAACACATGACAGATAAAGGTACTTTCTTTTATTAATTCTAGTATATTGATAGGATTACAATTGCTGGATAAGTTTTCAATTTATAGGTTGGGATGTCTTACTCTTAAGAGAAAATCTGAAATTAATTCTATTTAAATAGACACAGGAATGCAAAATATTCTATTTAGGTTTTAAGTTTCAGTTCTCTGATGGTCGAAGTGACGTGAGAAGCAGGGGGATATGATGGAATTGTTTTTTCTATTCTATATGTTTTATCATGTATTTACTCAATGCTAATGAAAAGGTTTTTTTATGTTTGAGTTCATTCAGACATCAGAGTGTTTTTCAGAGGACTAATATCTCCCTCTTATGTTACAGAGTAAGGTCTGGTGCAAGAAACAGCCTCACCATAAATTTGTGAGCACTATCTTATCTGTAATGAATTGAACATAGCCATCTGGGTATCCTCCCTTTCCTGGTCACTGATTGGACAATTGTCAAGGTTGTTCTGTATAGCTGAAACTGCTAGTTCACGATCTGGTCACACTAAGGTATGTTTCCCCCTTCCTTCAGCTCTGCAATGAAACTAAGGTCCTCCCTTTTTGAGATAATAAAAGTACAGCAGCAGCAGAGTGGATTTCAGAACAGGAAAGAGATGTAAAGGAATTCATTTCTCTGCTGGTTGTCTCTTCCCTGTTGTCTCTTCTTTGTGTTGTTTAATGAATGTTTTAGGTGTTTGAACCGGACAGAATAAGACTTACTTTGTGTTTTGTTTTGTTTGAGAAAAACATCAAAAAACATCATATATGTCTGACTATCCAGAGGAAACTGAATAATGTGATGATGGTTTGGTTTATTTTCCTGTTTGTTGTCATTAGGGTGAGCTCACTAAAACCACATCTTCGGTACTCTTGCATTTATCATTTTTCATGTTTCGCATTTGTTTTTTATTTGTTTAAAGAAGTTCACCCACACACACACACACACACACACACAAAAAAAAAAGATGCTAGCCAATTACAGCTGGACAGGGGCGGGTCGCTTGGTCATACAAAATAGCTTTCAGAGAAGCTGGCGCAGCTCAGCTGTGGTCACCGTCGGTGTCAGTAGAGCGGGATGGATATTCGGTCTGATTACCAAATAATTACAAGAAGTGACAAAGAAGGAAGCGAGAGCGAGCTGGAAGGAGCGCTATTAATTTCTGTTTGAAACGTCAGCATTGAGGTCAACACTGGAGTAAACATTGACGCTAGGAGGGTTAGCTAGACAGCTAGCAGCACAAGGAGCAGAACTCAGGAGTAAAACTGCTAAATTGAAGAAACGTGGGTTACTTCAGGTAGATGGGAACTCTGCTTTGTTCTGATCCTTGTTCGCCTAGCTGCTGTAATTACAGAACTTCTTCTAGTATGAACTTTTACTTCAGTCAGTGTTAAGCCTGACACCATTGCTCATGTTTATGTATGCTAATGCTTGACTTTTGAGTCAAGACACAGCTTTACAGGTTGATGTATCTCACTGTTAGTTTCCATCCCAAACCCAGCATAAAACCTGCCCAACTAAAAAGAAAAAAAAAACAAGCCCAAATCTCAACACATGAGAACATGCCATAATGTACACAAAATGTACAATCAGTCAACCAAATAACACACAAGATCACTAACAATCATGATATATCAACTGGAAAAAAAACTTATTAATAGCTTCCCAACATGAGTAATACATCTACCTTAATATAAATGTAATTTCTCTTACAGAATATAGCTCAATTAAACATTTCTCTTTCACACAGCCATGAAATATTTTTAAGTTGATCAGTACAACTCAACCCCTTTTGGGGAATTTACATTGACCAATATAATTTCATAGTGACACTTGATTAACCATTATTCTTTTCTTGTTTTATTATAACAATCAATATTCATTATAACTATTATTCATTGATGATGTCAGATTCAACTCATTTAAAAAATAAATTCACCAGTAAAATGAGTTCAATGAGATGGCATTTTATTAAAAGGGTTTTAGTTTTCTTCCAGACATAGACAACTATTTTGATATACATTTTGTTAGTAATTCTTTCTAAAAGCCAAACAAATGTGAAAAGCTTCCCAAATTTTTACAACCTGTGTTCAAAAGAAGCCTAATTGGGTGGAAACCTGCCTAATTTGGTAACACTGAATACACTATTTATTTTTGTTAGAATTTAAAAAAAAAATAATAACTTTTTTTTTTTTAAGTATGCCCCCCTGACAAATGTAATGCCCCCCCCCCCCCCCCCCCCCCCCCTGTGATTTGTTTCTGCAGCCGGGTCTGTCCAAGCATGAACTTGAATTGCTCACAGCTCAGATCTTGTGTTATTACAACGCGACTAAAGTGATCATCATCAGTGGAAAAACCCAGCTCTCTCCCTGAAATTCTAAGGATAACAAATATGAAGTGCTACCCAAACATTTCTATGATTCTTCACCTTCTGTGAGTTATACCTGTTGTGAGTGCTTCTGTGGAACGTAACTCGGGCCTTAAAGCAGTGAAAACTTTGCTGAGGTCGACTATGGGACAAGAAAGGTTTGTGGCTTTGCTTCTTATATATGTCCACAAGGACATTGTTGATGTCTAAATGTATGTCCACAAGGACATTCATTTAGACATCAACAAAATCATCGACATATTTGCCCAGAAGCATCCCGGAAGGTTGACATTTGTAAACCCATTATCATCGTCATCATAAAGTTGAAGGTGTTGTAGAAGAGAACAATATTCTTTGTCTTCCTGTTCTATTATAGGCTTATGGCTTAACTTCACCATACATGTTCATGGTGAAATAAAGAAAATCTTTGTTTGATTAGCTGTTGATAAGGATATTTTTTTAAGGATAATTTTTTCTTCAAACTACTTTTTAACCTTGTGCATGCTGTAAAAACCAAGAAATTTCGGCTTAAAAATCCTTTTTCAATTACAATAATTTAATCATGCTAATTCCACTTATGTTCATCCATTACAATGATTATCAATTCAAAAACCCTTAGATGAATTATTAGGGTAGTGTGAAAGAATAAAGATGGCATTCTTTGGTCGTTTAGCCTCACATTGTCTTGACGTGACCCTTAGGTGCGCACCCCCCATTGAAAAATCCTGGATCCGCCCCTGAGGAGCAACACTGATTGGCCATCAATTTCAAATGCTGCTGTGCAAATGGATTAGGCAACAAGTAGAGACTAGAGGCAGTTGACAAGTAGTGACCACAGACCACTTCTCAGTTCCTGTTTTTTGGCTGATGTTTTGGGCACTTTTGAAAGCTGGGGGTGCTTTCACTCTAGTGCTATCATGAGACGGAGTCTACAAACTACACAGGTGGCACAGG
Source organism: Fundulus heteroclitus (assembly GCF_011125445.2). Classification (NCBI taxonomy): domain Eukaryota; kingdom Metazoa; phylum Chordata; class Actinopteri; order Cyprinodontiformes; family Fundulidae; genus Fundulus; species Fundulus heteroclitus. The sequence goes on from NC_046372.1 coordinate 22,161,840, forward strand.
TAGTACAGCTCATCCACAATGGCACACTAGCGTTTTTTAGCATGTGAGAAACAGGCAGCCAACCAGGGCAGCACGTTTTGCAATGATTCATAGGGGGCAGCAAGAGCAGTTATAAAAAATAAATTAAGCTTGGCCTCCCCTGGGATTGCACAATCCCATGTTAACTGCACTGGCTTCCATTCTGTGATGCATCTTCCTGTCTCTAGATCATAAATTCAATTGTTCAAACAGTTATGAACTGATTTTCCATAATTTAATGTATGTGGATTACGAATTGTGCTTTGGTCATCAAACTGTGTGCAAGTAACATGTTTCTGTGCTGCTGGGTGATCATAACCGGCAAAGAGCTGGTTGTAGGTGTGGCTGGCAGTTCATTTTTTGATTACTTTTACTTCACTATATTTCGGTACTTAATTGCATACTTTTACTCCGATACATTTTCAATGTTTGTTTAGTTACTCGTTACAAAAAAAGTGTCGGTTTGGGTCAGCCAGACGTGCGTACATGCACAGGTTCGCCCGGAGCGCCTCCGTTTGAAGCGCTCGCCGTGTCATTTCAAAGTTGCTGTGAGCCAGCGGGGGCGGGGCCTGCCGCTCCACGCAGCCAATCACTAACGCGCCTGGCCTTTGATTGACAAGGTAGAGACCCCCCTTTAACTCCGCTCTCATTGGTTGTGCTGTCTTAAATCCCGCCTTCCCTCTTTTTGATTGGCTGTTTTCTATTACGTGTGTGCGTGCATGTGCGTACGTGCTTGGAGCACGAGATTTCATTTTTGATTTTAACTGGGATACAGTCGTTACCACAATTAATACTAGACTACGAAACTAGTCCCAGTTAAGAAACTAAATATTATCTGCACTAAAATAGGTGAAAGCTGCTGAGTGCAGTTCTGAACAGAAGCAGCAGAGAGAGTTTTGAATTGTTGAACTTGAGAAATGTAAGTAACCAATGTTAGCATCTCAAAATGGCATTTAATTCTTTTATCAGCAAAAGCCTAATCTTGTCTATAAAACTAAATATTCTGTGCCAGGCAGGAGTTCTGAAGACTGCTGGAAAGATGGAAAAGCAAAGACTGTAGGTCATAAAAATTCAGATTCTTAGCCACAGCCGTCTGAAAAAGGTGAGAGTGTCACTTTTACCATTATTTCGTTGTTATTGTTGCTTTCATTTATTTTCGGCCATTTGAGGCAGTTGCTACTCTTGTTTAGACCTTTGCGTAGTTATAATAGTAAGATTAGGGTTCCACAAAATAATAGTGTTATTCATTTGACTATTTCTACTTCTAGAACTAGGATAAAGACAAATAAAACAAAGGAACACAATTTACATTGGTTTATTTGTTCATAGATTTCCACACTGTCCATTAATAAATTAGTATAAACCAGGGCCGGAGCTAGCAGATTCAGAGGGCAGAGAATTCCCAAAGTATCTAACATATTCTTCCTCCTGCAATGGAAGAGAAAATTGTTATGGGCTGGCTGAAATACACCAGGTCACAAAAGGCCATATTTTGGCTGCAGCGCTTTCTGTTCTCTTATGAAGAAAAGATCATCTAGTGCACTAAATTCAATAGCTGGGTTGAAAATATCCAGTATAAAATACAGAGATTTGTGTGTGGTGTGGTGGCGGCAGGTGTAGAGGGGGCCCAAAAAGACTGTGTTGTCCCGGGCCCTGGCAAAGCTGTCAGCTGGCCTGCCTGCAGGTGTATCTATTAGCAGGTTTACCACTTCCTGTAGGTTAACTAAGCCTGGTTTATCACTTCACCATTTTCTTAGTATACACCACCCTTGCCTGCACTTGGTTGTGTGTTGGTTGCATAGCACTGACATTGCTTGAAGAAGGAAAACTGAAGGCTTACAAAAAGGTTTCTGTCTAAACTTGGTCTAAATTTCTCCTGCACTTGGTTGTTTATATTATTTTAAGTGAATTTGACTTTCAAAGTTTACCTAAATCAAAAAAATGTCATTTAAACTGCATGTGCTTTGTTTTACTTTTTACTTATACTTTTCATTACATTACTTGAGTACATCTATTTTTACAGTAATTTTCATACTTAAGTACAAGACATTTCAAATACTTTAAGACTTTTACTCAAGTAACATTTCAGTCAGTTACTTGGACTTTTACCAAAGTCATATTTTGGAGAGGTACTTATACTTTTACTTGACTCCGAGATTTCAGTACTTTATACAACACTGCACTGGAGTGCTGATTTTGCCGAAAAACTGAAGTCACTGGCCGCCATCTTGCTACTCCCTACTCTCACAGAATCCCATAGGATTTGGTTTCAACAACAAGCTGTTTTCTGGCTGTGTGAAAACGTTTCATAGGTAATTCTACAGTCAGTGGATGTACTATCGCTATCATCTACTAGGAAATTAGGTGCTAAAATATTTTACATGTTATTCCATTTAAAAGTGGAGGGGAGTGGTGGCCTAGTGGTTAGAGCCTAGTGGTTAGAGCAACAATTCAGAGCCACAATTCACGAGAACGCGAGTGCGTTCTCGTGAATTGAAAAACAGCCTAAGACTTCCTGAAAAGACGAGAGTGTAGACTTCCCAGTAAACTCCGTCGTAATGTAAAATATGACAGTTTACTGGATTAAGGAAAGTTCTAGTATACTAGATGCTATCACACATAACAATTTTTGAGCATTTGGGCACATTTACTCTTTATTTCCCAAAGTTTTCGGGGGAGGACAGGAGATAATGGATATTTCAGATGTCTGAAAGACCTCGTTTATTTATTTTTATTTTACAATTTTGTCAACAGCTGCCGATTAAACCGAATGTTACAACCTTGACATGATTATGGGAGTTGTTTTACCGAGAAATCAATTAGAAGCGCTGTGAAAATGGCTGCAAAGCGCACTCCCGACACAGGGGGAACAGATTTTCCAACACCGGAACAGGACTGATCAAGGAAGGCTTTCCTCCCTGGCAGTGATCTCCATTGAGACTGAGAGACTTTTAAAACTGAAGAAGATAAAGAGAACTTTTACCAGAAAGTGGCCGATATTTTGTGCAGAAAGAGCGCCGCATGGACTTCAATTATAAGTAGAGGTAAGACAGCGATAATTATTTATGTTTTGTTTCTGTAATGCAATGTGTGTAATGTGTGTTATATTTTTAGAATGTGTTACAAATGCAGAAATCGATCATAACTAATAAACTGTTACCAATCAAATGAAAAATAATTTAGTTTTATTTTTTTTCATCAAAGATTCAATAATTTTTCCATGTCTCTTGTTAAATTGACCTGGCCCAATCAGTCGCCTTCAGCACTTTGCAATGAGTCTACTCTGTAGAGTGTATATATTTGTAAATCTGACTCTGATGAGGTAAGCGCCTCACCAGCTATCAATCCTACCGCACGTCACTGGTGAGAAGATGCTGCAGCCCTGCAGACTGCACAGAGCCTGACAGGCTGGAGGCTAAAAGAGACGAAGAAAAGACCTGAAGAGGAGGAGCGCACCTCTGGGCCTCTCAGATGGACTGGGCAACAGGACTGCAGGGGAATCCACTCTACAGTGCAACTGTCAAATGGAATTAGTGGCTACAGTCAGTCACACCAAGGGGCGAGGTGGCAGGGAGGTTTGGGAGGATTCCCAACCGGCCAGTCTGTTTCATGTCGAACTGGTCGGTGGTCAAATTCTTTTTTACTACCCATAAAATAAAACGCAGCCACAGAGATGCACAGGCGCGAAGCTTCTGTGCATCTCCCAAAATATCCATCTGATATTATGGGAGATGCACACAGCCCCTCATAATAAAAAAAGAAGAAAAAAAACAAAGAAACTGGAGTGAGTTAAAGTAACAAGTGGTGCCATAAGTGGATTATTTTTCAGAAAGCTGTATGTCTTAAAAATCATATTTCAGATCCAGAGTGATTGCTCCTAACCTCTATTTTTTATAGTTCTTTTAAAATGTTTATTACTGAGAAGATTTTAAAGTCTGTAAATAATATAAAAAATCCTTTGTCCAATATTGTTTGTACTACTTTTTAGTCATAACTATTCAATATTTTTTCTTATTTAGCTTCATTAAATTATGTTAGGCCTACATCTTCATCCCACCTGACTGCTGAAACTAATTTATTTTCCCTTATGAGGATGATAATATTTATTTTATATACATATTAATTGTATGATTGTTTCTGTGCTCCTTTCCTCCACGGTTTAGGTGGTGGATGAGCCAATCAGCTCTCTCTGTTTCCACCATCTTCTGCTTAAGAATCTCTTGGGCTCGCTAAAGGTCCTCCTCATTACTTCTAACATTTTTTTCTCCTTTAGGAGCTATCTAAAGGCCTAAGATGCTTTGAGAATAACTTTCATCTTACAAGTTAAAATAATAAGAAAACTCTTAAATCCTGGAAGTTCTAAGATTTTTCCTAAAATGACGTCATTAAGAGCTACTTTAGTCTTAGGATTCTTTGTGAATACAGGCTCTGATTATTTACAGCTTACTGTGAACCTGTATACTGTATAAGCGCTTTGGAGGTCGTCAGACTAGTTAAAGTGCTATACAAGTACAAGCCATTTACCATTTACCATTTGGGTTGTAAATTTAAAAAGGATTGTGTGCAAAAACTTGAGGTTACTTATGAGTCCTTGAGAATTCTGCTTAGTAAACTCAGGTCCAGTAGTGCAAGTGAGATGTTCTGTTATGCACGTGTCAGGACATTTCAGCCACTCATGAGAAACTTGAAGTATACATTTATGTGTCGTCTGGACAGTATTAATGCAACTTCACGTCCTTCAGTACCCAATACTACCAGTCATCTTTGAACTCACAATCTGGCCAATCAAGATCCATACTGTGCCTGCGCTGCTGGATTCTGATGTCGTCTTCTACAATAAAAATACAGACAGGTTCTGTAAGTCGTCACTCAACTCCTATTCCGCTGAAGCAATAGGGTTTTAAAAATACAGCAAAAACTGTAAAATAAATATAATATGTAAAAATATAGATTTTGGTTTGCAATAATATCTTACCAGATTCATCCCCTGCAGATGCCATAGTGTACAGCTCTAATGATCTGTAAAAAAAAGAAGAGTTTTTTAGGTGCAAAGCTTGTGTCACCAAAAACAAAATACCAATATCCTGCAGCCAACATGGGATGTGATGCTGGGCATCATGTGCTGAGCCGAGCGGGGTGGGGTGGGGCGGCGAGGGGGGGTGTGGGAGTGGGGTGCGTTCTTGAAAAAAAACGATTTGGCTGTGTTGGTTTTTAAACATAAAATGTATCAACACGTTTTGCATGACAATCATCAGTAAAGCTTTACAGACTCTGCAGTCGGTTTTGGTTTAAACAAGATGACAGTGGAAACAGCGGAAAACAGTTCTGTATGTAGTTTTAGGTTGAGTCATAATGTTTTAACTCAAAGTGGTTTTTGCACACAACACTCTATTGAGAGTTTTTAACAAATGTAACAATATGTATCGATCGATAGACATAGATCAATGATAGAAAAGAGGAGTCAATAAAAATATTATAGTCATTAGTAATTTTATTAATGACTCGCAACCAATCACAAACACAGACCCAGGAACCAAGTCCCGCCCACTTCAAAGAGTTCAGAGAACATGCCTTCTTTTCTTCTCTTTTAAAGAAATGAGTCTATCAGCAGATTTGCCACATCCAACATGGCGGACACCCTGACTCATTCGCAGCATAAAGCCACACCGTGCAACGAGGCTTTTACAGTATATCTGTGGCTGTCACACCACAGATCCCTGAACATAATAGTCTAAGGAAGAACAGACTGGGAGTTCACTGACTCTGGAGGAAAAGTCAGACTGTTAAAAGCATACATGTGAAGGTTTAATGTCATTACATATGAACAAACACAGTAAACATGTAATGAGCTCTGCCCCTGCTGGAGGCTCAGGCCACACCTTCACAGAATATTGACAAACCACGAAAAATCACGACCGTTTCTCCTTTTTTTGTTTAATCACCTGAAAATTAAAGGGCAGATTGGCTGCTATTTCAACCGTGAAATATACTATCAGCCCATCAGAGAGTCACAGCAGCAGTTTTAGGCTTTAGTCCTCAGTTACTTCCTATATTTCCGCGACTTCTGCTGTCTGAAAAAAATCCTGTCATCGTGACATAATTTCCCAATTAGAGCTTAACCTTTATTTCGAGCATTTCTACAGCGTAGCGCCTCGGATTAAACGCTGAAAAATCAAGCTGAATTTTTCAAGCATTGAAAATGTCTGGAGAGAGAAACTTACCTGTGATTAATAATGATTTCTGTCCACCGATATCAATTATCTGTCTGAGTATTCTAATAAATTAAGCAAAGCCTATTTACCAAACATTAAACTTCTGTTTATAAGGATTTAATTTGTCTAACAGGAGAGCTCTATTTCTTAGAGCCCCACATACATAATGAAAACGAAAGTTTAAAGAGCGGCTCAGATGAAGGAGGATCCCCCTCCCCCACAGGAACGTCAGTGATCCTCTTGAGCCAGTGTCTGTTTTTTTCTCACTGTGAGCTGTGGACTCATTTTGTTTGCAATGGTCAGTAAGTGAACCTCAGTGAGGGATTCCACTGAACTGTTTATGAATTAAGATCTCTGAGTAGTAAACAAAATTTTAACTGGACCCTACATTGAAATGATTGGTGCTACATCTCTACCTGCTGGACACCAAGAGATCAAACAAGTACTTGAAATAAACACCAGGGCCTGGTTTCACAAGGCCGCCTTATTGGATATCCAGAGTAAGCTCTGGGGTAAATTCCTGCGTAGCCTAGCTTTTCGGAAAGCTAGAAATCCTGAGTCAAATTATGACAGCAATATACTCCACAAAACAACCTGCTCCCTGTTCTGTTTTGTGACTAACCCTGTCTTTGCTCTACCTTTAAGCTGAGATCTGCACAAGGAATTGCAGAGACTATAGACGCTGGACAGCAGATACTCTGCAGAAATCTCCATCAGGGGACAGATGAAAACATAATTAAATATCTTATAATTTCTGGATTCATATATTTCCAATAGTTACCGTTGTTTGCCACAATCAATAATGTATCTTAATATTCTCAGCCAGACATTTCTTGTATAACACAATGAAGGGATGCTCTCAGTTCTGAAAAAAATTCTTTGTGCTGCTCTTTGTGTTTTATACATAGTCTCGAAAGGGGCATTGAAGGGAACTTTCTCATGCACGCAAGAAAGTAATTATTTTTTATTTCTCTTCAATTCCCCTTTAGGGGTTCAGTATTTTCATGCCAACGGCAGCTTTTTATTAACGTAGGTGATGCAGAACATCTTTCAGAGGCAACTGTGTTTTGTACTGTGAGGAATGTTTCTGTTCACTTACTGTAGAGTTTTATGGTGTTCCCCGGTCACAGATCCACAAGACAAATAAAAGAATCAAAGTTTATTTATATAGCACTTTTCAACAATCCATATGGTGCACAAAGTGCTATATAAGCTAAAATATAAACAAAAAGATGTTGAGGCAAAATGAATATCCATCCATTTTCCCTCATGGGGTCGCGGGGTTGATGGTTCCTATCTCCAGCATTTCACTGGGCGAGAGGCGGGGTACACCCTGGACAGGTCGCCAGTCTGTCGCAGGGCAACACAGAGACAGACAGGACAAACAACCATTCTCACACACACTCAAACCTAAGGACAATTTCGAGAAGCCAATTAACCTAACAGTCATGTTTTTGGACTGGGAGGAAGCCGGAGTACCCGGAGAAAACCCACGCATGCACAGGGAGAACATGCAAACTCCTGGGTCTTTGTTTTAAACTCCAGTTAAAACAAATACCCAGGGTTCAATTTGAACCCAGAACCTTGTTGCTGCAAGGCACCAGGGCTACCCACTGTGCCACTGTTCAGCCCGGCAAAATAGATAAAATATAATTTTTTATTATTTTTATTATTTTATTATTTTGTTTTCATCTCTTTTTATCCTCTTATTTTCATATACATTTTTATATTTTATCTATTTTGCCATAGATAAAATATAAACATAAAAACTACAAATGTCACTTCACCTTTCACTTGCATACCTACATCAGAGGCAGTAGAAACAGTCAGGAAACGTTTCACTGTACCCTACTGGACCTTTGTCTTTCTACAACTTATTTCAAGTTCAGCGATCATTTTTACAGACAGAAGCATGGTTGTGCCATGGGATCTCCAGTGTCACCAATTGTAGCCAATTTTTACATGGAAGAAATGGAAAAGAGAGCTTTGGGAACCTTCAGAGGAACACCACCAAGCCACTGGTTTAGATATGTGGATGACACCTTTCTCAAAATCCAGCTAAAAGAAGTGGAAGCTTTCACAAGACACATCAACTCGGTGGACAACAACATCAAGTTTACCAGAGAGGATGCCAACGACAACAAGCTACCTTTTCTCGACTGTTTGGTGAACTTGGGAGGAGATGGAAACCTCAACATTGAAGTCTATAGGAAACCCACACACACAGACCAATATCTTCTTTTTGACTCACACCATCCACTGGAGCACAAACCTTCGGTCATCAGAACCTTACAACACCGGGCCGAGCATGTCCCAGCTATAGGGTTAATTCCGGCCAGTCATCACCTCAATTCTCAACCCCATACGGCTGTTCAAAAACTCGCTCCTTTAAGCCAGGCCAATAACAACCCTGACGACTCCTCGTTACAGAGGAGTGGACCAGTTTCGGTCCAATCTGCTGGCTTAATGGCTTTAACGACCGCCCATTACTAAGGGGTGGACCTGTTTCTGTTGAATTTGCATGTTATTTAAGCCATTACAAGGCCTTTGTTGGGCAGTAGTATAAAGCTTGGTACTCATCATTACTCTAGACCTTTTGAATTGAGAAAGCTGCCTGGATAGAAATCGAATACGTCTTCAACTACGGAAAACAAATTCATAAACGATAAAATGAAAACCACCTGGAGAGGGAGGCCCTGCCAGCCGCACAACCATACCCTGCAGGGCCAGAGAAAAGTGGCAGGGTCCAAGAGCCAACCGCAAACTGGGACCATCTATATTCATCAAATCTGAAATGTTCATTTTAGATAGGAAGAATGGCCTGCCACACACTGCGAAGTAGCGCTCCTTGCAGCATCAAAAGTGTGGAGATGACATCACACAAGTGTAACAGTGTTTAACATGCAGAGGATTCAACTTGTCAAATATTTGTTGGGTTCAGGTATAATGGGGAGAAAGAGCACCCCCTACTGGTAGTTGGCAGTGATAAGTGTGGTGAACACGGGACCTCGTTGCCAGTCAGTGAGTGACGAGCACCAGATGTTGCTCCTGTTGTGACGAGCCTGAGGCCTGATTTTAAATTTTTATTTTATTTTTCAATTCCAATACAGATAACCAACCTTTTTTTTTACTCATCCTGTCTCCTGGCCATCATTATAAACACAACGCAGAGAACAACAGACAGATTGCATAAATAAAACGTAGAGAAAGAGAACCAAAGGTTACACAAACAAACTTCTAGATCACAATTTCTCCCCTTTTCATTAATTATTTTTCCTATTGCTTATTTGTCGTTATTAGAGCCACACCCAGTAGCGGGTTTTTGGGACGGGCGAACAGGGCAGCACCTTTTACAGTGATACATGATCATGCTCATAACTGTATGAAGCAAACGTTCTGAGTATATTGAAGTAATCAGGGCACCAGGTGAAATAAACAAATGCGTCAGGCACCTTTGCTCTCAAGGCGGCACGTTTCCCATTATCTGTCATATCACTGTGTGAGGAATCGGCGCCCTTCCAGCTGCAGGGGCTCTGATTGCTGTGAGAAGATGCTGCAGCCCTGCAGACTGCACAGAGGCTGGAGGTTAGATGAGAGGAGGAAAGGCCCTGAGGAGGAGCAGCACACCTCTGGATCTTTCAGATGGACTGGGCAACAGCACTACAAATTATGGGAGATACAAAAAGCCTCTCAATATGTATAAAAAAATAAGAAAAAAACTGGAGCAAGTTAAAGTAGTAAAGATGCTGGAAAGAAAAGAGAAAGAAAGGAGTAGGGTAAAGAAAATGTCCTTCTTGTTTGCTGCGGTGATGACAGGTTGACAGATGAGGTTAGACAGAATCTCTATGGATTATGATGTTTGCAGATGATATTATGGTCTCTGGTCGGAGCAGGGAACAGGTGGAGGAAAATCTAGAGTGATGGAGGTTTGACCCGAAAAGGAGAGAAATGAAGGTTAGGAGTAGCGAGACAGAATCCATGTGTTTGATTCAGAGGAGACCAAGTGGAGCTGTGAGGTTACATGAAGCAGAGACAAAGAAAGTGGAGGGTTTCGACTAGAGTCAACAATCCAGAGAAAAGTGGAAAAGAGTTCAAGAAATGTGTCCAAGCATGCTGGAACTGGTGGAAAAAAGTGTCAGGTGTGTTGTGTGATAAGAGAGTCTCAGGAAAGGTGTAGGAGATGATGGTGAGACCAGAGATGGTGTCTGGTTTAGAGACAGCAGCACTGAGGAAGAGGCAGTAGAGATGAAGGTGCTGAGCTTCTCTTTGGGAGAGACGAGGATGGATTTTTATTTGCACAGAAATTAAAACAAGAATTTCACTTCACAAATATATATTAGTTGCTTTTGTTATGTTACACAACAACCAAATGAAATACATTCAAGTTTTTGGTTGTAATAAACAAAAAAAAAAACAACTTAAATGGGTATGAATTCACTTTAGCTGTGAAAGCTGTTACTAATTATTATGGTTTTAAATTTTGCATTAATTAAAAATTATCAGACTTCAACATCACCAGGCATGTAGAAAGAGCTAAACTTCTAATAAATTCATTGGTCCAACTAATTGTGATACAAATGTAGTTAATACCTGAAAAAGTTGAAAAGTTCTCCACCAAATAATTGAAATTATCGTCATTACCCATTTTCTTTTTAAACATATATACAACTGTGTTCAGTCGGCCATGTTGGCTCCCCTCTGTCACAGCATCTCATGAAATGAAGCAGCCGGTTTTTACATCACTTTCTTCCAGAAGCTCCTGAATCAGATCACTTATCTCTTTGTCGTGAACATTCTCCAGTTTTAGCATTTCCTGTCGAGTTTTGGCCTTTTCCATCCGGTCGTCTTGTTTCGACAGCATGTCTTTGATTTTCCTCCTATTCTCTTTCTTTCTTGTCACACAGTTCACCAGTTTAATAATTTCCTTTCTGTGTTTGGTTCTATTTTCCTTTTCATTGAGATCCTTTAGGGCCTTTAGTATATTATACTTTTGGTTTTTGTCCTGGAGCTGTTTTTCGTATTGTTGTTTCTGAGCTGCGAATTCTTTAAAATATTTCTCTTTAAAGTCATTCAGCTCTTCAGCTTTCTGCCGGGCTTCCTCCTCATATTTTTCTCTCAGTTTGTCTAAATTCTTCCTGAACATATCATCTAATTCCTGTCTGTACTTGGCCTCTATTTCTTTCCTTACTTTATCCATTTCCATTTGTCTTGTAAAATCTTCTTTTGCATTCTCATAATACATTTCAAGTTGTTCTTCTTCCTCTTTCCTCTGTTTGTCTTCTTGTTCCCATTTCTCCAGTAAAGCTTTCCTCTCTTTCTCCCAGGCCTCTTGGATTTCACTTTTACCTTCTGGTTCGTTTTCAAAGGTGATCGTGCGATCATAAATTTCTTCATAAATGTTTTCGTTCTGGTAATGACTTTCCAGCCACGCCTCTCGCTCCCGTTTCCATTTGGCTTCTTCTTCTTTTCTCCGTTCTTCTTCTTTCATCCTCTCATCTTGAGCATGCTGAAGTTTTTCCTTTATCATCTTAATTTTTTCGTCTTTCTGCTTGATCTCTTGTTCAGTTTTTGCTCTTTCTTCTTTAATTTTTCTGTCCATGTCATCCTTCTCTTTCAGGTGTATTTCTTCTAGTTCCTTCTTTTCTCTTTTCATTTCTTCTTCTTTCTCCTTGAGGATTCTCTGGATTTCTTTCTGTATGGCTGTTTCGGCCTCTTGCAGAATCTCGTTGGTGAAGCAGCCGCCTCCATTTTGATCCACCATGGTGTCGATCTTTCTGATCAGCTCCGTTACTTGTTTGCGGTTTTGGATGTCGCTGTTGTCAAGCACATGGTACCTTCCCCCGCAGTCATGAATAAGCTTCTTAAAGGAGTCATCACAGTCCTTTTCTATATAATCCTCAATGGACTGTTTCCCTTTGAGCTGATCTCCTCGGGTTAAGAGGATGATGGTAAACTTTTCTGAATTCTTCCCAAAACCTTCTTTAATGAGTTTTAATGTCTCCTTCTCTTCTGGTGTGAGTCTTCCTCCAATTGGTACCACCACCAGGAAGACATGTGGACCTGGGGCCAGAAGGCTGATGCATTTCAGCAATTCTTGATTTACTTCTTTGTGAGAAAGACGGCTGTCAAACAAACCAGGAGTGTCCACCACAGCGATAGGACGACCATCCACCTCACCCAGGGATTTCTGGCAAAACTTTGTAACTGACATTTGGCTTAATTTGGCTTCAAACGCGTTTCTACCCAGGATAGTGTTTCCTGCTGAGCTCTTTCCAGAACCAGTCTTCCCAAGCAGAACAATCCGCAGACGTTCATATCGATTTTCTCCTGCAAAAGAAGAAAACCAGTGATCAGCTTGCTCAAAATTTAACTAAAGCCGAACATTGTACATGAAATTCAAAAAAGCATATTTTTAAATTTTGCCAGTAGTAGTCAAAACGTGAGGGGTTCTTAGCAAAATGATAAAGTGCATTATTTGGACATCAGAATAAACAATTTATTTTTGATATATTATTTTCTGATACTGTTGACTTCAAGTTCCTTCACTGTTGCTTCATACCGCAAAAGCCAGGGACAATGCAGACAACTCTCCCTGTGGCTCTACGCTCTTTGAGGAGTGAATGCTGCTTGGAGAGACTTGATGCAACCTGCTGGGTTTCCTTAGAGAGGAAACTTTCTCACCAACCTGGAGGATCTGATGGAATCTGACTAGATAAAGAGCCTTGAGGTGACATGTTGTGAATTGGCGCTATATAAGTAAAATCTATTGAATTTATATGTTTGTAACTTCATTGCAAGGAAATATATTTTGCAATGTAATTTCATATAGAGTTTTGTTTATTGCATTTATCATTTAATACATTGAAATTAACAAGTTACTCAAATACAAGTAAATGTATGTGTTTATGTTGCGAATGTTTGAAATTTCAAATGTGCTGACTATAGTTTTCATAACAATCCGAAAAGGAGGTTTTAGTTAATATCTTATACCTACCACTCTGTAGTGACAGAACAGAAAGTTCCTTCTCCAGTCTGGTGACGCTCTGCTCTAGCTGGAGGATTTTATCCATGTAGACTTTTAAGAGGTTTCCTGGTGTGTAGCATTGCTGTCTCATTCTCTCCACATAATCTATCACAGTAGAGAACTGCTTCCTGTTGCTGCTGTTGACAACAACGCGTCTTCCTCTACATGTCTGAATCAGCAGCTGGATGTCCTCATCTTCCTCAAGAAATTTATCAACAGTTGGATGTGAAGGATCCGACTCTGCAGTGAACAGAACCATTGTGTTGTTGTTGACCCGGAAGCTGAATGTGTCCTGGATGGTCTGTAACTCTCCTTTGTCTTCATCAGTGAGGGGACCCACAGGTAGGACCAGGATGAAGGCGTGGACCCCCTCAGGATCACAGAGGGAGACGCACCTGAATGATTCCTCCATCACTTCCCGCTCTGATCTTCCGTACAAGGCAGGCAGCTCTACCACAGAGACCCAACGTCCGCTGACCTCTCCCTGGTTTTTAACGCTCTCTGATATCTTGGAGGCTGAATGAAGCTCAGTCTGACCTAAGATGGCCTTGGCTGCTGAGGTCTTCCCTGCTCCACTCCTCCCACACAGAACCAGGTTGATACAAGGCAGGGCTGGTTCACTTTTCAAGACTTGTCCATCCTCGGTGATGGAAAGGAAGGCACCTTTGTTTCCGTTCACAATGTCTTCAATCTTCATCATTAATTTCTGGTGATTATTTTCAGCCAGGTTGTACTGTCTGCCTTCACATTCTCTGATTATAGAATTAAGAGTAAAACTTGTGTCTTTCTCCTCATTAGTTAGGATGACCATTGAGTGCTTAAAGGCATCTTCTTCAAACAAACTCAGGGTGGCCTTCAGAGTCCGCCGTTCCTTCTCTGTGAAGTCTGAAGGTTTCACTAAGAGCAGCAGAACATTTGGTCCAGGAGGACAAAGGTTAACGCAGCTTTTTAGCTCCTCTTTTAGGATTTTTCCTATTTGATTTTCTGGAATCTTCACAACAGTTAAATACTTTCCTTTCCACAATCCCTGCTCAATTGGTTTGGCTTGATGACTTGTGGGTGAAATACCCAAACTCTTTCTCTCAAGCATGAAGTTGCAGAGTTGCATCTAAATGGACTCAGTTGCTCCAAACAGCATAATCCTGAGACCTCGGCCTGTGAAGCAACAAACATAAACTTAATCAGTGCTATAAGTGGATTAAGAATAAGTGTTAGACTGCATGATGATTCCTCTCAGACGTTTAATTTCACTCTATATCAGAATGCCTAAGCTGTCTGAAATCTAAAATAAAAGTCTGCACAACATTTCATCGGGGTTTTCTACCATCACATCACCAGGGTTAGCCTACGGGTTCCACAGATAACAGGTCATTGCGTTTATTATGAATAGAGCAGCAAACCCTGGAGACAGGGCAGGCGAAGACAAAGACTAGGAAATGGACATGGAGCAAACCAGAACAGAGGAGCATAATGGAGGCTCTGACAAGGAGTGAGAGAAAGCCAGAAGCACAAATAGGGGAGGAGGCTGAAGAGGGTAATTAGCACCAGGTGGATAAGACGACAGTAAGGAGCTGAGGGAGAAGGAGAGCAATGATCTGACAGAGACAAGGAGAAGAAACAGAACCAAACAAATAGACACTATAACTACATGAACCCACTAAAAGCTGAATTAAAGGCAAATGGCTGGCAAAATAAGATCTAACAGAAACAGCAATAAACTAACTGAACTCTTAATGAACGAAATACTTAATGGCAAGAAGAAGGGATCAACGGCATGTACAGACTAAAAGAACAACACTTAAAAGGTAAAATAAACCCTGGTAGACTGCACAGTCCCCAGTAAAAATAGTCAACCACCTGGGCAGCACTAAGGCAGTGGTTCTCAAGTGATGGTTGGGACAAGCAGGCACTGCATGGCCATCATACCGAGCAATGTCCTACATTTAGTTCTTAACCCCCAGTGCAAACACCAAATAGTAATGCGTATTAATCCCAAATTCAGAAGGAAATAAACTTAAACAAGCATATCAGTGTTCTCGGGTAGCAATGAAAAATGAAGACGTATAAGACTGTGTAATGCAGCACTTACGAGCCACAGGATTAGCACCAGAGGTTGGAGGAGCTTGTTTTACCACTGAATGGTGACGGACTGGTTGCTTCTTATTTCTCTTCTCTAGAATTGCACCAATTGTTCCGAGCAACTCACTACGTTCGTTGTCCTTCAAAACGAGGGAGTTCTGTCTGCATCTTCTGACCAAGTCCTGTAGGGCTTGACTCAAACTAGGATTCTTCTGCCTGGATGTTATCACAACCAGTGCACACTTATATGAATTATCGCCAAAGAGATCGAGAACTTTGTAGAACCTCATTTTCTGTTCCTCAGTGAAGTTCTCTGGCTGGACGACCAGCAGGAACATGTTAGGAACAGAAGCACAAAGACGCAGACAATGTTGTACTTGTTCTTTGAGTTTTGTTTCAGGTGTTGTGGGAGAAAACAGATCTGGTGTGTTAATGACAACCAGTTGTTTGTCCTGAATCATTTGTTGGACTCTTATTGAGGAATTTGACTCATGTCTGGAGCTGAATTCAGTCTTCCCCAGGATAAGGTCTCTGACCAAACTCTTTTCTGACCAGCTGTTTCCCAGAAGAACAAGCTTCGCTTCAGACACTGTAAAGGACAAGCACAAGAAGTTTAGGTTTAAAGGTTAAATAACCTTAAATGTACAGTTATGATTATAGAACATAAATCAGCTGAGACTTTTGAAAACAAGAATCCAGGATGCAGGTTTTACTTTCTGTTGGATTTTCTGAGATTCCCTCAGGATTAAAATCATAAATGTGGGCTCAAATTTAGAGAATAACCAACATCTTTACCTTATTGGGTGGTTCACTGGGTTCAGGTGAGAATCTGTCAACTCTGTTCTTAAATTGGATCCATGTATTTATGTAGATTTGCATTTTTGGTTATGATCATATTTGAATTAAAGACATCTCACATAAACATCAATGTGTTACACACAATTCTGATTTAAAAATCAAATGTGTCATTGTACTACCCTGGTAAAGGGTCACATAGCGCATCATTAAAAGTCCCCAATTTATCTGAGATCAATGATGAGAAAAAAGCGATTTAGTGAAACTCACTGTTCGGTGGCAGTAAATCATGGCTGTGTCTCCGCATTGTCTGGCCTGTGAGAACAAAATAAACAAAAACATTTGATCAATATTTTAGTTAATTTTTTACTTGATCTGATTCACACCAGGGCCATCAGTTTAGATAGAAATAAAAGAAAACTGATTTATTCTCTTTTAATTTTCCTGAATGTTTTACATCCCCAAACATATGTTAATATAACAGCAGCCTGAGCAAATACAAAATTCATTTCCAATCTATGGTTTAATTTGTTAAAAGAAAAAAAAACACTTTCCACACCACCTGGCCCAATCTGGAAAAGTAAATCCCCCCTAAACCTAATATAGGGTTCTCTGTTTGTCTGGGCACAACTGAATCAGAATATTACTGAAAGGTTTAGCAACTACAATAAGTTTTCTTATCTTTAGAAAAATACACATGACTGGAAATTAAATAGTAACCTCGATGAGATAGGGTGAGGCTTTATATCACATCTTTATAACTTTGCAGGAGGGAAGAACGAGAAACCTACAACATTATAAATGCTAAGATAATGAGCCACAGCCCAGACACACAAGCGCCAAAATAGGAGCAACAGTCAAAGTTAATTCATATTTCCAGAAAACTGACAAGACTTTAGAAAATATGTATAAAACGATTTCTCAGGGGATTTTGACATTTCTCAAATGCATTTACATGCCTTTAAAGTAAAATATTAAGAATATAACAAATTTCTAGTTACAAAAACAGTCTGAAAGTTTAAACAGGGTTTCTGAAATATTCCCTTCTGAATGTTATTTTGTCTCACAAAAGAGCTCATCTTGGGTAATAATGTTGGCTGTTTGTAACTTGAAAAAAAAACTTGGTCAACATGGATGGTTTAGCTAATTTTCTCTGAGGCATCCCTCTGATGAAAGAGGAGCCACACTTAACTAAAGACCCTCTGTGGTTTAAACACTTAATTTTGAATTTTGATGATGTTTTGAAATTGAAAAGCCTATATAGGAGATCTTTTATCAATTTTTCTAAGTAAATATAACAAAAAATATATTTCTAACGACTTTAACCTGCATGTTGACTTTTAATGTGATTTGTTTGCAACAAATTTCCTAAGGGTTTTAAATGCATGATTTTGCAGAGCATCTTAATGAATCCACAAAAAAGAGAGGGATCTAATGATTTAAAAGACAATAATGCAAAGTTGAAAAAGAATAGAAGATAAATTAATAACTATCCGCTACAACTTGGCAGCTAAGCATCCCAGACATATGCATTTTGAAATGACCAGGGCAACAACCTGCACTGCTGACCAGTCCATCTCTCTCTCACACACACACCCTCATCCTTGTTTAATGTAGATAGTGAGGACCTTGCTTATCTTCCATTCATCTTCAAGCCTTTCTTTGACCTAACCTTGACGTTAGTCCTAAACCTAAAAATTCTGACCTTTTTTTCGCTCAACTGCAAGTACAAGAACACACACACACATTTGTTTTAAATGATTACTGAGGACCATGCCTTGACTTCCATTCACCTTCATAGGACATAACCTTTGCCAGTATATACTTAACCCTAATTAACACCTTACCAACCCCTCACTCTGGTGGTAAAAGTTCTCAACTCAGGTGTAAGTACACACACACACACACACACACACACACACACACACACACACACACACACACTGCTGAGAGCTAAAGCCCAATTAAACTAAATTGCATAGTTCTTGGACTGCAGAGAGAAGTCCAACCCCAGAACATGCAGAAAGACCCCAAGCTGAGTTTTCAACCCAGGACCTTATTGCTGCAACGAAGCATTGCCAATAACATGAGAATGCTGGTGAGGATGATCACATCTTTACCACATTTTTTGTAAGCAAATATTTGAGAACATTGTTGATGTTCGATTAACCAGAACAAGGAGCTCTTATTACATTAAAGCTCCAATATGCTTTAGTCGCTGCCTGCTTCCCACCAGTCAAGCTAAGGATGACAAATAGTTAATTTTGGATTAACCAAGACCAACATATATTTTAACAAGTGGTCCTAAACTTTAAGAAGAAAACATCAAAATAAAGCTTTAAGCTGTGAAAATGAACACAACGATTCACAGAAAAACTGTGGGTCAGTATACATTCATCTGCTACAGAAATACATTAATGCTGTAAATAAATCTAGATTTATTACCTAAATTACATGGCTGCATGTTTTTTTTCATTCAAGGGCATTTAGAGACTTCAGCCCAGGCTTTAATGTCCTGCAGACGGGATTTTTTCATTCATTTTGTTTCTGCTGCTCCAGATAAATTTATTTGTCCTACAGAGGTGCTGTAAAAGCACCAATATAGCACAAGCCCACATGACCCTGCATGGAGAATGGGTGGGTGGATGTGCTGCAAGAATGTGCTGCAAGAAGTTTGAAAAACATCCGGAGAGCACACATAACAGCGATTTTTTTAATTCTCTTTTCAGGCTGCCTGTTGCCTTCAGACTTTTGTGAAGCTCTGTGAGCTCAGTCCGTGGAAATTTACTTTATTTTGTCCCCTAGAGGCTAGGGTTATAATGCTTTATCTATTATTGCCCTCCCTCTGGGAATAAAAGCCCAATGAGGGTGTTGCTACGTCTGAAGACATTTTTACTACAGCTTTTTTCAGGGAAGTCATACAGGATGGCAAATATAAATTAAATAATTTTAAAATGTCCTTTGTCATTGAAACCAGTGGGGGCAACTTCCCCCACTCCTGTGGTTAAACAGCACAGTACCGGGCAGCTGTAGTTTTCCTGTTGCCATGTTTTATTTTTTAAATTGTTGTTTACAATTTATATAATCATATATATTTTAATTACTTTCATATTTTTACTTCAAATTGTCTTTTGCAGTTGATATTTATTAAGGTTTGCCGTTTTTACTCTACTTTTAGTGAACATATGTTTGCCAAAAACAATGTTCATTCAGGCAAAGTAAAAGTTGTTTGATTGATTGATTGATTGATTGATTGATTGATTGATTGATTGATTGATTGATTGATTGCAACTGCAAAATATTCTGTGGGCTTAAGAGGACTCACCAAATGTTCCTTTGAAAACTAAAGTTTACCGATAAAGAACAGCACCATGACTGGAGAACAAACTATCAACAAAAACATCTCAGAACAACTGTCTGGTATGGAAGTGGCGGGCCGATGATTTGGGCTTGTTTTGCAGCCACAGGACCAGAACACCTAACAGCTGATGGTCCATGAACGTCTCAGTCAGATGTAAGTCCATGACAGCAGAAGGTTGGTCCAGACTGGGTCATCAACAGAACCATGACTGCAAACACGCCAGCCAAAGGAAAACTGAACGAAAGCCGGAATGGCCTAGTCAAAGCACAGAGCTCAGACCCGATTGAAACTGTTGTGGGAGCTTCAACTAGCTGAGCAGAAACAAATGTCTAAAAAGCTCAAAGAACCGAATTAATGTTGGAAAGAAGAGCAGACCAGAATTACTCCACAATGACGTGAGAGGCTGATAAAGACAGATAGGACCACCGCTGAGAGTTCCTGCTGCTGAAGGAGGTTCTACAGGCCGCTGCATTTATGACGGGTTCTTAGTTTGTCACACTCACCATTTGGATTAACCATCTGTGTTTTTTTATTAATAATGACTTGATAAAATGTGCTGTACAGAATCTGGTAAAGACCAGAACATTCCTGGGGTTCTCATCTACAACTGTTTCCAAACAGCAGAATATGATGAATGAGGTTCTTATTTAGTTGATAACGCTAATAAAGGTAAATACTAAATGGCCTGAACCTGATTTATCTATCACACTTTAAATCCAGTCGTTCTCTCTGACAGCGGTGAGCTTGTTATAATTTTATGATTATAAGTATGGGTGTGGAGAGCCTAGATCAAATTCTTCTGAACTTTGGCTCTTGGACCGGTGATCTCCAAAGTCGGGCCTGGAGGGTCGGTGTCCTACATGTTTTAGATGTCCCCCTGGATCAAAGGTACCTGAATCAGATGAGTAGTTCACTCCCAGGCCTGTGGAGAGCTTGAAGACGTATTGAGGAGGTAATTTAATTGTTTAAATCATCTTAAACCTGCAGGGTACTGGCTGTTTAAGACTGGAGTTGAATCCAGCTGATGTCAAGAAGACAGGTTAGAAAAGAACCAAAACCCAAATCACTCTGGGATATATTTTTTTAGGGAATTGTTTATTGTTTAGACTCTTTTTTGAATTGAATTTATTTAGTGGTTGCACAAACACAACAGTTAACACTTCATAACCACAGTCAGGTCTCATCACCGAGGATTAAAACATATAAAAGCCAAGAGATTATTTCTGTCACGGTTCTCCAGAGCTCAAAACCCAATGTAAGCCAGCATCAAGCATAAAACCAGCAATATAGACAAAAATTAAGACTATTATGATCGGTTTCACCAACCTTAGACGGTCAGACGGTTGCTGCATCATCTCTTCTTCCTACTCCTGAACGTACGTCTCCACACAGGAGAAAAAACGCTTCTGGTCTCCAGCTCACAGCCTCCGCCGAACCGAGTGAGGTAATGTTTAAGCTGTCACCTCTAAGGTAGGAACTTTATGGGTTTTACTTTTTCTTCCTGGTAATGTGACCTGCTCATGTCCCACCCGCTGTAACTGATTTAATTACAATTTTCTTTTAAAAAATACATTTTGTAGAATTTTTGTGTCATAAAGTGTTTGAACATGGATGGACTTATTATGTTTAAATATTTTGGTTTTTTATATAATTGCAGAAATAAAACATGTTTGTGCTTTGCTAGTAAGGGTTATTTTTGTGCAATATTTTTAAGAAAGTTACACTCAAATGGATTTCAGAATAATCTTACACAGAAACAAAATTTCGAGAAATGGTGAAGGGTGAAAATATTTTCTGGTAGCTTTGCAAATATGGTCTATTTCATCATGTTTTAATTTAACATGATAAGTGAAATAAAGTTTTTTGCTTCTTTGCCAGATAGATTATATCAAGTTAGATTTACTTATGATGCCAAATAATCTTGCATTGTAGGTAAAGTTTATAGACAGAAGGTATCTGAGATGGAGAAACTTCTAGCGAAGGAGAGTATCAGAGACATGCTGAAGAATCAGAATAGCCTTTCTTTTATTATGCAGGATACAACAAAACTTGAGTCCTACTCACTTTGGTGCCAATTAAAACACTGTTTGTTTAAATTAGGAGTTAGAGACTAATATTATTTTATTTTTTAAAGAACTAAATGTTACATGCACTTTATTATGAGAAACTTGTTAATCAGATTGTGCTGCCACCTTCTGGTGGAAGTAGTAAAATAATTCACCTGGCTGCGGTCACCCCAGGTTCTTTTACTGAATAATGTGGTGTTTCTATTGTAGACCTCTGTAGTAATAAAAAAAAAGACTCTTGAAACCGAAACTGCATATTTAATCTAAAAGGCAGAGGGATGTTTACAGCTTCAGTACTGGGCTCTCATACACAACAAAGCGACGGGCAGATTTCTGGACGTCAAAGAGAGGTCTTTACACAGACATTAAGTAGGACCAGTTGTGTTACACCCATTCAGGGATGTGCATGGCATGAAATCAGTGTTCATCACATTGGTGGAGAAGATCATGTCCTAGCTGACACATGTTCCCCTAATCAGTCATTTATTTTCTCCTGCTTGTGCTCTTGTTGTTTCTCCTCTGCCTTGGTGAGAATGTTGTCAACCTGATAACTCAGAGTTTTGATAACAGAGAGTTTGTGTTCTAGATGTGAATAAAAATGCAGATATTGATCTGAGTGTGAAGGCTTCCGGTACATCTCAGTGCTGAGGCCCCCATCAAACTCAATGCGCACAGCTCGGTCCAGAAAGGGGCTTAGCCTCCTGCCAACCTAAGATGATTGAGAATATGCATGGAAAATTTGGATGGGTTTTTGACACAGTGACTGAGAGGAGCTGTCTTTGGTGAGTGAAATAAAGGCCAGTCCCGATCCTCGCTCTTCCACCCTTCTTCCCTTCAAATGCGCATCACTGCTGAGAGTTCAAGTGCGCAGTGTGTCCCGATTCTCCAGAGTGGTCTTTTACCCCACGTCCTCTGTGCCCTAAATCCACACTTCTGTATATTACCCAGCACATTACCCACAATTCATTATTGTATGTGATGTTTTGAGCACAAAAGTGAAAATATGCTAAGATCATACTGCCAAATTAAATAAATAACTTATCATGTTTTTTAGTTTCTTAAAACGAATATGGTAGTTATTTTTTTCTCATAACTATTTAGCTTTTTTATTGTGCTGGGACAGATGGAATGACTTTTAACCTTTCCCAGTCTAGAGCTAAAAATGACCATCTGTTCACTGGGCACAGCCTCCACCAAGGCCATGAGTGAACAGCTGTAAACAATTTAAACATATTCTAAGTAAGCATAAAACAATACATTTTAAATGTATATGGAATATATGCATTTCTCTTGCAGTGAATGTTTCCTGTCTGCTACGTTTTTTTTACCTCACAGCAGCTGTTGATAAAGCTGTGAAAAATATATTAAACAAGTATTTCTGAAAGATATGAAATATTAGTATTTTTAACTTTTTTGTCACCAAAGAAAATAATGTTGTAACATAGTGCTATCATTGATTAAGGCACACAATATATTTTTTTTTTGTTATTTTAGATTTATTTTGGTTATACTTTGATAATATTATTTTCCATTCATTTCTCATTTGTAGCAATAACCAATCTGCTCTGCCCGATCATCTCAAATTTCGGTTCCTGCAATTTATTCTCCTCAAAAATATTGCTTGTGGCAATTTTAACAATTTCTTACAGTAAATATTGCAAAAACAGTGACAGTACCGTCATTTTTGATGTTGCAGTTATGGTACAGAGGCACAAGTCGTTGACTTAACCCCCCTAGGGCCAAAACCAAAATTTCCAGGGCGGGCGGGCGAAACGAGACCCTCAATTTCTGTACAGCCCCGTACAGCCCCAATGCCCAGGTATGCGCGGCGGCGTTCCGAAGTTCGCCGCGGCCGGGCCGGCCCCCTTAAAAATCGGCGGGCGGGCCGGGCAGGTGCAGAGCGGATCCCCGCCCGCGGTGCGGCGGCCCCCCAAAGAAGGCCCTTCTCCGCTCGCAGCGCGGGCTCCATCCACAGTGTGGCGCCCGGGGGTAGGGTCGCGAACCGTACGCAGGCGGAGGGGGGGGGCCGTACAGCCCCGCATTGGCCGAGCCCGCGCGTCCGTCGAAGTGGCGCGATTTTGGGAGGGGCCAGGCGGCCGAAATGTGGACCGGCCGTACAGGACCCACAGATTCCCTTTGCTGCTGGCGTCGGGCCTTCGGCACCACCAACCTGTCGGAGCGGGGATGGCGCCAGCGTGGCAGGGGGCGGGAAGGGAAAAACGGGAAAGGTACACGCATTGGCCGAGCCCGCACGTCCGTCAAAGTGGCGCATTTTTGGGAGGGCCAAGCGTCCGAAATGTGGACCGGCCGTACAGGACCCATAGATTCCCTTTGCCGCTGCCGTCGGGCCAGAACTAAAAAAAAATACGCCACTTATTTTAATATAATGTTAAAATTATTATTTAACCCGTTTGCAAATATAGATTCCAGACCCCTAATGTGAAATAAAAAATTAATCTCCCACTTCCAGGCTGGGGGGGTCTTAGTCACAGACCTCTCCCCAGGAAGAGGGCCTCTTGCTGGGTAAGAGTGCTGGAACGATGACCCCCCTGCTGGAGCTCTGACATGCATAAGGCAACATCTCTAAATGTTTGGTAGGACAGGTTACAGTTTGTAACAGTGGTAGCCACATGCTGAACTTCATAAGACAATGTTATATTTATTAAAAATAACCTACCGCGATATGTACACTTTAGATGTACGGCAGCTACCGCGTTATGTACACTTTAGATGTACGGCAGCTACCGTGTTATGTACACTTTAGATGTACGTACGCTACCGCGTTATGTACACTTTATATGTACGTACGCTACCGCGTTATGTACACTTTATATGTACGTACGCTAATGCGTTATGTACACTTTATATGTACGTATGCTACCGCGTTATGTACACTTTATATGTACGGACGCTACCGCGTTATGTACATGTAGGACCTAAAAAAAACGCCACTTTTTAAAAGATAATGTTCAAATTATTATTAAATCTGTTTGCAAATATAGCTTCCAGACCCTTAATGTGAAATAAAAAAAAAAAAATTAATCTCCCACTTCCAGGCTGGGGGGGTCTCAGTCACAGACCTCTCCCCAGGAAGAGGGCCTCTTGCTGGGTAAGAGTGCTGGAACGATGACCCCCCTGCTGGAGCTCTGACATGCATCAGGCAACATCTCTAAATGTTTGGTAGGACAGGTTACAGTTTGTAACAGTGGTAGCCACATGTTGAACTTCATAAGACAATGTTATATTTATTAAAAATAACCTACCGCGATATGTACACTTTAGATGTACGGCAGCTACCGCGATATGTACAATGTACATGTACGCCAGCTACCGCGTTATGTACACTTTAGATGTACGGAAGCTACCGCGTTATGTACACTTTAGATGTACGGCAGCTACCGCGTTATGTACAATGTACATGTACGGCAGCTACCGCGTTATGTACGCTTTAGATGTACGGCAGCTACCGCGTTATGTACGCTTTAGATGTACGGCAGCTACCGCGTTATGTACGCTTTAGATGTACGCCAGCTACCGCGTTATGTACGCTTTAGATGTACGGAAGCTACCGCGTTATGTACAATGTACATGTACGGCAGCTACCGCGTTATGTACAATGTACATGTACGGCAGCTACCGCGTTATGTACGCTTTAGATGTACGGCAGCTACCGCGTTATGTACGCTTTAGATGTACGGCAGCTACCGCGTTATGTACGCTTTAGATGTACGGCAGCTACCGCGTTATGTACACTTTATATGTACGTACGCTACCGCGTTACGTACAATTTATATGTACGTACGCTACCGCGTTATGTACACTTTATATGTACGTACGCTACCGCGTTATGTACATTTTATATGTACGTACGCTACCGCGTTATGTACATTTTAGATGTACGTACGCTACCGCGTTATGTACACTTTATATGTACGTACGCTACCGCGTTATGTACATTTAGGACCTAAAAAAAACGCCACTTTTTAAAAGATAATGTTCAAATTATTATTAAATCTGTTTGCAAATATAGCTTCCAGACCCCTAATGTGAAATTTAAAAAAAAAAAATTAATCTCCCACTTCCAGGCTGGGGGGGTCTCAGTCAGAGACCTCTCCACAGGAAGAGTGCCTCTCGCTGGGCTAGAGTGCTTGACTGGACCCCCCCTTCTGGAAGTCTGCCTTACCATAGGCATAATTTGAGCTACTCCTGTTAAATTCGTATCCACGCCATGCTGGAGACAGAACTCAAAAAAAATACGCCACTTTTTTTAATATAATGTTAAAATTATTATTTAACCCGTTTGCAAATATAGCTTCCAGACCCCTAATGTGAAATTTAAAAAAAAAAAATTAATCTCCCACTTCCAGGCTGGGGGGGTCTCAGTCAGAGACCTCTCCCCAGGAAGAGTGCCTTTCGCTGGGCTAGAGTGCTTGACTGGACCCCCCTTCTGGAAGTCTGCCTTACCATAGGCATAATTTGAGCTACTCCTGTTAAATTCGTATCCACGCCATGCTGGAGACAGAACTAAAAAAAATACGCCACTTTTTTTAATATAATGTTAAAATTATTATTTAACCCGTTTGCAAATATAGCTTCCAGACCCCTAATGTGAAATTTAAAAAAAAAAAATTAATCTCCCACTTCCAGGCTGGGGGGGTCTCAGTCAGAGACCTCTCCCCAGGAAGAGTGCCTCTCGCTGGGCTAGAGTGCTTGACTGGACCCCCCCTTCTGGAAGTCTGCCTTACCATAGGCATAATTTGAGCTACTCCTGTTAAATTCGTATCCACGCCATGCTGGAGACAGAACTCAAAAAAAATACGCCACTTATTTTAATATAATGTTAAAATTATTATTTAACCCGTTTGCAAATATAGCTTCCAGACCCCTAATGTGAAATTTAAAAAAAAAAAATTAATCTCCCACTTCCAGGCTGGGGGGGTCTCTGTCACACACCTCTCCCCAGGAAGAGTGCCTCTCGCTGGGCTAGAGCGCTGGAACGATGACCCCCCCTGCTGGAGCTCATTCCAGTGAGATGCTGACCGATCGTTGCCCCGGGGACAGGTTTTGGCAGCATCTCATCCACAAAACCTGCGCTGTTTTGAGAAAACTGTAGGAAATAAATGAGTGATAAGCTAAGTTAAGCTCTTACCACTACTCACAGACATTTTGACACATATTTAAAAATTCCACCTCCAGGCTTGGGGGGGTCTCAGTCACACACCTCTCCCCAGGAAGAGTGCATCTCTCTGGGCTAGAGTGCTGGAACAATGACCCCCCCCTGCTGGAGCTCTGACATACATCAGGCAACATCTCTAAATGTTTGGTAGAGCAGGTTACAGTTTATATTTATTAAAAATAACCTACTGCGATATGTACACTTTATATGTACGGCAGCTACGCCGTTATGTACACTTTAGATGTACGTCAGCTACCGCATTATGTACATCTAGAACCGAAAAAAAAACGCCACTTTTTAAAAGATAATGTTCAAATTATTATTAAATCTGTTTCCAAATTTCCCTTCCAGAGTCCTATTAAGAAATTAGAAAAATATTTCAAAGTACAAGATGTTTATTTGCTTTAATTTTGTAAATGAAAATATGATGGCCGAGGTGAGATTTGAACCCTGCTCCTCTGGGTGGAAGGCAATGTTGTTATCCACTCTGCTACACCCCTTAGCCCCTATATATAGGGGGCAGAGAACCGTTTTGTACTTCCATGTTGCCTGTACAGCCTCCCTCCTTCTGTACACCTTGGCCCTCTGTGTTGTCCTGCTCTAACTCTACTCCTCAGGTGTGCCTAGTTGGCTGAGGGGGTGTGGCCCACACCTGCAGCTCGTTGCAGGCGGCTTCCTCTGGCTTCTTAAGCAGAGCGCTGACAGATGGAAGACGCCAGAGCCTTAAGCAGTGGTGGTACGACGTGGCCTCTGACCCAACTCCTGAAAACCTGCTGGTGAGTTTTTTCATCTTTGAACTTTGAACTAATTTTGGATCTCCCTGTTTTTGTCACAGTTTTTGGTGCTTCTGGATCCTGCTGGTTCTTCCCTCACTCTGGTCAATCCATCTGTCACCCACTTCTGCCCAGCTTTATGGTAAGCAGTGCAGCTTCTAGTAGTTCTCCTGGTTCACCTTTCAGAGTCACTTACTCTTCTCTTTGCAGTCTCTCCAGCCGTGACGTTCTGACCCTGCCGAGTTGTCCATAGTCCCGTCCGTTATAGCTGCCTGTTTCCTAAATAAACATTTTAAAACTGTGCTTTGCTTCCCGATCATATCTGCATGTGGGCTCGTCATCTGAAATCCATGACAGTACCAAGTTTGGTACACTTCTTTTTAGGAGGCCCTGATTAAGGCCTCATTAAGGTCAAAAACCAGCTGCTGGAAGACAAAATATAGAACTAGATGGGCTCCAGTGGGCTTGTTTCGATCGTCTCTATTGACTGTTTCGTTTCGTTTGTGAGGCTACGATGCTCCTTTGCTAAACAGTGGCACATAACACTGATTTCTAGGAGGCCCGATTGAGGCCTCCTAAGCAAGGTGAAAAAACAAGCTGGTGGGAGACAAAGGAAAAAGCTACATGGGCTCAAGTGGGCTTGTTTCGATCGTCTCTATGTACTCTTTCGTTTGGTACCAAGTTTGTGAGGCTACGATGCTGCTTTGCTAAACAGTGGCCCAGAACACTGGTTTCTAGGAGGCCCTATTGAGGCCTCCTAAGCAAGGTGAAAAACCCAGCTGCTGGGAGACAAAGGAAAAAGCTATATGGGCTCAAGTGGGCTTGTTTCGATCGTCTCTATGTACTCTTTCGTTTGGTACCAAGTTTGTGAGGCTACGATGCTCCTTTGCTAAACAGTGGCACAAAACACTGGTTTCTAGGAGGCCCCATTGAGCCTCCTAAGCAAGGTGAAAAAACAAGCTGCTGGGAGACAAAGGAAAAAGCTACATGGGCTCAAGTGGGCTTGTTTCGATCGTCTCTATTTACTCTTTCGTTTGGTACCAAGTTTGTGAGGCTACGATGCTCCTTTGCTAAACAGTGGCACAGAACACTGGTTTCTAGGAGGCCCTATTGAGCCTCCTAAGCAAGGTGAAAAACCCAGCTGCTGGGAGACAAAGGAAAAAGCTACATGGGCTCAAGTGGGCTTGTTTCGATCGTCTCTATTTACTCTTTCGTTTGGTACCAAGTTTGTGACCCTTTGTTGCTCCTATGCTGAACAGTGGCACAAAACACACTGCTTCTCTGTGTTTTGTGCATCTCTTTTTCATACTTCAAACGGTTGCCATTCTTAGACGCAAGCACCCAGAGGCACAAAAATCACAGACGGCGGTTGAGGGGTGAGCTAGAACTCATATCTAAAGTTTGGTATCACTGCGCATAAATAAACCTTTCTTCCTCAGCTTTTGAGACTCAAATACTGTCTTGAACCCTTAGGAAGTTGGCTGAATTTTTTGGGGCAAACAGCTTTTGTTGTTTTTTTCACAGGAGGCTGATTTTAACATATTTTGTAGGTGACCTTATGAGGAGCAGAACCTGTGATTTTGAACTCCCTGGGTGGTTCCACGTGGACACAGTGGGGGTCAAAAGGTGAAAATTTGCAACCTTTGATGGCACACAGCTCACACACGGTTTGTCTGTTCCAGCTCAAACTCGGCATACAGGAGCCCCTTTGAGGCATCTACCAACGGGTAAGAGCTCATACCTGTATCCCCTTCCTATAGCTACTTCCTTTTAGCAATGAGATAAGAAGATGTGGTTAGTGGCATGTTGTAGAGCACTTCAAGGAAATGAGCATTTATAAGTTTGGTCCAAATCCATGAGCTGCAAAGGCCTCAATTATCAAAAATCAAATATTGCTTGGCTGGTGGCATAGCTCCAGAAACAAAACGGGCCCAGATTTCCACTCTTGGCCATATGCTGCAGTACCATTTCCCACCACCATTGGTGCTATTGATATTTGGACAGGCCTGTACACCATCCCTCCTTCTGTACACCTTCCATTGTAAAGCAATGGAACCAGTTCTGTACAGCCTCCCTCCTTATGTATGCCTTGGCCCCTAAAAAACACGCATAATTAAATAAGCCACGGTCTCGGCCAATAGCAGAAGCTTCCCCACTTTTCCCTTCCCGCCCGTAGTTGGTTCGTGCAGTGCTCTTTCCGACACGTTGGTGGCGCTATGCTGGGTGGGCTAATAAGCCATTGTAAAGCAATGGAACCAGTTCCGGACAGCCTCCCTCCTTCTGTACACCTTCCATTGTAAAGCAATGGAACCAGTTCTGTACAGCCTCCCACCTTATGTACGCCTTGGCCCCTAAAAAACACGCATAATTAATTAAGCCACGGTCTCGGCCAATAGCAGAAGCTTCCCCACTTTTCCCTTCCCGCCCGTAGTTGGTCCGTGCAGTGCTCTTTCCGACACGTTGGTGGCGCTATGCTGGGTTGGCTAATAAGCCATTGTAAAGCAATGGAACCAGTTCCAGACAGCCTCCCTCCTTCTGTACACCTTCCATTGTAAAGCAATGGAACCAGTTCTGTACAGCCTCCCTCCTTATGTACGCCTTGGCCCCTAAAAAACACGCATAATTAATTAAGCCACGGTCTCGGCCAATAGCAGAAGCTTCCCCACTTTTCCCTTCCCGCCCGTAGTTGGTTCGTGCAGTGCTCTTTCCGACACGTTGGTGGCGCTATGCTGGGTGGGCTAATAAGCCATTGTAAAGCAATGGAACCAGTTCTGGACAGCCTCCCTCCTTCTGTACACCTTCCATTGTAAAGCAATGGAACCAGTTCTGTACAGCCTCCCTCCTTATGTACGCCTTGGCCCCTAAAAAACGCCCATAATTAAATAAGCGACTGTCTCGGCCAATAGCAGAAGCTTCCCCACCCCTCCGTAGTTGTGTTCGTGCAGTGCACTTTCCGACACGTTGGTGGCGCTATCCTGGGTGGTCTAATCCGTTGTAACGTACAGCTATCCTTCCTTTCGTACGCGCCCCCCCCCCCCCCCGACACCCCCCGATACGCTAAATCTAGAAGAGAGCGCCATCACATGGTGCACGGAA
Organism: Fundulus heteroclitus; assembly: GCF_011125445.2. Lineage (NCBI taxonomy): Eukaryota > Metazoa > Chordata > Actinopteri > Cyprinodontiformes > Fundulidae > Fundulus > Fundulus heteroclitus. The sequence goes on from NC_046372.1 coordinate 22,192,440, forward strand.
GGCGGCACGCCCGTACGAAACGCCAACTTGGACCAAGCGGGTGAAATGCTGGAGCTTTTATTGCGCGCGTACGTACACTACCTCGTAACGAACACATACATACAGATTGTATGTGTAAATCCGTACGTACGGTATTCAAAATCATTGCGGCTGTACGGCCGAAGGCATCGTTTCGTACGATTTTCCCTTGACCCATCCAGTCTCAATTTTCATATTCTGCACACTAGTAACCTGCGCACTCAAACTCTTATGTGCACTTCCACACTGTTTCCAACACTGTTTCTTCCCTTCTTAAAACAAGAAGACTCAGCTACAAGATTATGTGCTGACTGAACATGATTGCTCAGCTGTGTATTTTTGTTGACAACTGAGGCTGTAAATTATCTGTTTCCCCACCCTTCAGCCTCAGTCATGTAACTAGGGAAACGCCCCAAACTTAATAAAATCAAGGAGAACGCTGAGACCGGCAGAGTGGGTTGGAGATTGTAACTGCACGGTCTCTTCCTACTCTCCTCGAGAGTAAAACCAAATGAATTCTCTTAGACCTGACATACACACTTCAAAGAGGGACGTAGGACGTAGTGTATGTATTGGGACAGTGCCATTGACTTTACTGATGTGACTCAGTAGTTCTGTCAAACACACTGAACAGCAACTGTTCCCAAAGCTAAATACCACCGTGCAGCAGGTAATCGGAAGTTATGAGCAGAATCTGTTGAATCTCTTAGTCTCAATCTCAACCCACATTTTTATGGGTTTAATTTTGCTTCATACAGACCCATTCAACAAATTAGAATATTAGTGAGGAGTTCATTCATTTCAGAAGCTCCATCACTAAGTGAAACATATTATATAGAAAAATTACACCTAAACTGATGTTTTCACGCCTTTAGCTCTATAAATTATGATTTTACACTAAGAACTAATGAAAGCCCAACATTTAAAAATATTTTTAGCTTTTTTAAAATTTGTATTTGTAATATTTATTTGTAATATTCCGTTATATTACTAGGGGCACTGCAGCATAAGTCTTGACTAACCTCTCAGAGCTTCAATAACTATATCAAAAGGGGTATGTAATATAAATAATCTTGAGTCCCGTCTTACTCGGTAAAAATAATGAAACATTTTACAATATTCTACTTTTGGCAAGCAATAACCATGCCCCGAATGAAAGTAATATCAAACAGTGATTGTCAGGAGTCTTTGCGTAGGCTTCTAACACTAGCTTCTAAGATTAGGTGACTTAACCGTTATTTACTGAAACTGGTATAAATATCATCACTCCAAAACAAGACATTTGCTAATTGATATGTTATTTTTTTGTTTTTCTTCATTAATCATTGGAAATGCATCAACTTTAGGCACACCAGCCCCATTTGCATACAATGTTGATGGAGTCATCTAAGCATGTTATGTAGCCTGGTAGGTTAGCGTTTAGCTCCTACATCATTGAAAAATATAGACTTGGATATATTATATTGTCAGATTTGTTTATCAATGAACTCAGAACACACACACAGGACAAAAGTTTGAGAGGTTTATTAAAGGGTTGATCATTGATGGATGAAGTAACCAGAGGAGCAGGAATACAGAGGCTCAGGGGTGCAGGTGAAGGCAGGAGCTGACGGTCAGAGCTTTCTCAGAGCGGCTAATCAGGTTAGCGGATCTCTGGAGACACCAGGACACAGAGCAGAACTTCTCCAGGAACAAACAGTGAGTGAACAGTCTTTAAAGTGACTGGCAGAACTAATCTTAACAAGAGCGCAAGAACCAATCTTCCAAGGCAAACCGGGGACTGGCGTGGAGAGGTGGATAACTGAAGACAGACCAGCACTAGAGTGAGGCAGAGGGAGGTTTAAATAGGAAGGCTAGCAGGTGAAATGTGACTGATTGATTAATTGCCAACAGGTGTGACTGACTGCAAGGAGAGTGAAGTGAAGGCTGAGTGGAAGGGAAGGAGGAAACTAAAAATTAACAATGCATAAAGTCAAAGCATAACTAAAACCCAAACAAGGTGGAAAAACTGAGAAAAATAGTAAACCAAAGCCGAATCAAAACTAAACCATGACAATTATATTATACTATTAGATACTCTGTATACAACCGGGAATATAACTTTTTTCTGCTCCGCATCTCTGCCTGCTCGGACGCTTTTTTCTCTGCTCCCTGCTTGCTTGCATTTTCCTGCGTTTTACTTTTTATCTCCTTTTTATCTCTTTGCCAAAACCACGGAAAGTTGGATTTAGTTATTTCTATTTATTTTCTTTTTATTTATTTTTGATTTTGATTTTGCAAAGATGCCTACCTTCACCACAGTGGACCTTGACACGCTTCTACAGAAGATCGCTGTTATAGAACGGAAGATATGCCGACTCGAACTGAATTATGATGTAAACGGCGCATATGGAAATGATACAACCCTGCCTGCGACTCCAAACGGGGACCACCAGCCCAGCAACTCTCTGAACAAACAGATCCCTGAGGAAAATGAGAATCCCTGGATCACTCTGGGTGCAAGACCAAAGGATCAACGAACCCCACGCCTAGACAAAGAAAACTGGCCGAGACTACAGAGAGATGTCCCAGGACAAGTGAAACAACCGCGTGCTGTTCCCACAACAAATGATAGGAGTAAACCTGCTGGAAATGCTGGAATTCCTTTACGAAACAGATTCGCTCCGCTCCAAAATGTGACCCAGGAGAATCATGACAACACTCAGAGGTACGTCAACGACTTTCGCTCTAATACATCAGAGAAAAGACATGCCACGGGGCCAAGGACCCTGATTTTATGCAGTGGGTCTGTATCTGGGATTAAACATTTCTGTAACAAGAAAAACACAGAGGTGTTAATTTATAACGATTCGAACTATGGCCTGGTGTCTGATTTATTAGACATCCTTCCAAGGATCTTGAAAGAGCGCCGGACCTTGGAAAAACTCATAATACAAGCTGAAGCCCTGGGTGACGTCACCCGGATAAGAAAATCAGAAGTATTGAAAGAGGACTATATTCGTCTGTTGAACTTAGTTCATGGCAAAAATGTCAAGGTGCTTCTGAGCGGCCCTTTCCCGCCCGTGGCTTGTGGAGATGAGATTTTTTCCAGAATTCTGATGCTAAACAAATGGCTGGAAAAAACATGCAAACAAACAACTGTAACCTTCATAGACAACTTTAACATCTTCTGGGAAAGAAGACATCTGTTCAACAGAGATGGCTTCTCTCTAAATAGGTCAGGTGCAAAACGACTGATTTCAAACATCTTCTATTCTGTGAAACATACGCCATCAGCTTTGTCCCAAAACAAAGAACATCCAGTGCCTAAACAAAAGATAAGCCCAGTGCAGCCCGAACAAACCAAGATAAAGATGGTCAGAAAGATGACACAGAAAGAGGCTACATCAGAATTACAGGAGGATTCATCCCAGATCTCAGCAGGACAAAGAGAGGACCAAGAACCGCCATCGTCACAAACACCGATCCAGACTACACCCGCCTCGCCTTCCTCTCCACAAAACCCAGAGGTTCCTTTTCTGGATTTCTCTCATAACATGAACAAAGTCCTTAAGATTGGTCTACAGTTGACATCCTCTCCACATATTAATTCTGAAAACCACAGTTCTGTGACTAAATCAGCATCTTCCAAAGGACGCAGAGGTCCAGATCCTCCTCCTCCTCTACATATCACAGAACATGCCTGTCCTGAAGACCTTCGGATAACTTCCTTGTGATGTACAGCAGGCCCTGGCTGTATATTTATCAGTCAAGACCGCTTCCAGCATAAGCCTGGGCCTCCTGACGGAGAACATGGAATATCTGTTATGATACGTGGCAGAAATAAGAAAAGCAAAAGGAAAACAGACAGGAATAATCAGTCGTACTTAAACCGGTTATGAAGCGTCCGTCAGTTTGACTTAACCTTCCGTATATATATAGCAAAATATGAAAAAATAAATATACCACCGAATTTTTTTTTAAAAAAATTCACATTTAAGAGAAAATCGTTAAAGATTCTGATCACTTTTCATGCGCCCTCCAACCCGGAAGTGGTGACGTCATGTCGTGAGCGTTCATCTCAACATGGCGGATTACTGCACTTCGACGACAAGAAGTCTGAAAGTGAAATTCCGACTTCAACCGATTGATTCCTACCAGGTGACGATTCTGATGTGTCGGAGGAAGAATATTTGTTTCTCGAGCCTCACATGTTCGACCCAGACGTTTCAGATGAAGAGAAGGCAGCGGACGAAAAACAGCCTTCCGAGTCGGACAAGGAGTGGAGATTGGACGTCGGAAGATTAGATGAATGGTAGGACACGTTTTTTCTTTTAACTACGCAGTTCAAATATTTATTTGTATGTTGACATCATTTTATTTTAGGCACCATAGATATTTAATGGATAAAATGCCGGTGTTGTGCGAAATTCAGTTCCCCTGAGAAAATCTGTTTTCCCCCCTCCCTTTATCGGGAGCGCGCATTGCTGCCGTTTTCACGGCTCGTATAATTGCTTTTTCGGTAAAACAACGCATATAATCGTGTCAAGGTTGTAACCTTCAGTTTAATCGGCAGCTGTTTACAAAATTATAAAATAAAAATAAACGAGGTCTTCTTGCGCTGTTTTGTGTTATTTTAAACGCCAAGATAATCGGTCTTTTTCCAACTTTTGTCACTTTTACTGAGCCGTCTATCTTATCTTATCTTAAATAAAGAGATGAGGACAAAATGTATCACTACAATGAATGAGCATGTATTCACAGTTAAAAATGAATTTATGCCATGGCCTAGTTAGGCCCAATGATGACGTGCTACTTATGATAAAGAATCACTTGACAACAATTTATAAACAGTATCGGTACATATAATAATATTTAGCCTACCTACATACTAGCATAACAAAAGTCAAAAATAATAATATATTAAAAATATACACAGTTATATTGAGGCCTAAAGATTTCCTTAATGTAAATCCATTTCCAACTTACCATAAATGCATTGATAGTGAACTTAGCAAATCAGTTAAGTTATGGTGTGTAATTCATATACAAATATACAATTAATCTATCTTATTTCTTAGGTGTTCCTGTTCTCACTGCCAATAATGGATTCTGCGAGAGAGTGCATCTGTTGCCAGAAAATCGGCTTGGTTGTTGCTAAAATGGAAGAAGCCAGAGAGGATATGGATGGAGAAATCCCTGACACAGACCATCCTGGCATGGAAGCGGTGTGTCTAAATGCTTGAGCATTGCAGGTTGCTTGGTCCCAATACAAGCAACAGCATAGGCATTTAGCCTATAGACAATTTGTGAGATGGTGTTGGGACTATTTAGGCAAAGATACCAGGGCTGTGATACCCTCCTGTGCTGTCAGCTGTATAAGGGTCCACTTCCCACCCCCAGGACATGATGACTTTACCTTTAGAGGTCACCTGTTGGCAGTTAAAAAAATACCCAAGCTGAAAGAATAAAATCTAAAACATGCGTGTAAACAAAATTGTTGTGGTTATTATGTAATATAAGCAATTACTAATAAAATGATTTCATGGTCTTTTTGAAAATCGACTGAATGAGAGATTGATGGCATCATCTTTTGTTGGTTTCACAAATTAACTTGTCAGTGATGGGGGTTCTGATGCTGCATCAACCTGCTTAGTTTTTATTTTCTCCAGCTCTGCTAGCAGCAACTCCAAACAGTCGTCTACATAGTCTGAAACAAAAAGCAGCAGTGAGTAAAATTTCTCATAACATTTTTTTTGATTGCTGGGGTGCATTTACACACAAATAAAAAGATACAGGAAAGTAAGAGACAACACACATGTAGACATAGATACATGAAAATAAAAAGACAAAGAGTGAAGCAACTAGTATAGCAGTGGTGATTCCTGACAAAGATTATTTCAAAAAGAACATCTAATTATCTCAGTATATATGCAGTAGAATTATGTGCTATATTATTAGCTTGAGAATGGGTGGAGGATACTAATATAAATAAAATAATTTGTAGTGATTATCTGCATTGAGTATTCAAAATGGATGTACAAATAATCAGCAAAATATATTATATGAGGTTATGGCTGTTCATCATAGAATATATGAACAAAATAAAAATGTATTATTTTGGACTCCTGCTCATGTAGGTTTTTTGGGTAATGAAAGAGCAGATAGTTTGGCTAAGGAGGCTATTAAAAAGAATGTATTGATTTGCCAGTAAAGTTATCCAAATCTTAAGGCAAAAGTATAGTTTGGAGAGAAAGCAAGAAGATATGGAAAGGTAGGTGGGATAATTAAATAAATGGAAGACACTTATATAGGATACAAAATACAGTTTATGTAGTAAGGATTAGAGGAATAAACAAGAGGGAGGAAATAATTATAAATAGAATAAGAACCAGTCAGTTTTTTTTTTAAATGGAACTCTTTCTAAAATGGGGAAACATCTTACTGGTTTTTGTAGTTGGTGTCATGATGTAGAAACAATAGAACATGTTTTTATTAATTGTAGAAGATATGTAAATCAAAGATTATTAAAAACGGAATTAGGTTTTAATAGGAATTTAAATTTGAGAATAAGGTTTATAAGCTAAATAGTATTTAGGGGAAAAAGAAGATTTTTAAGTTTAAAAAAATACTGGGATCAGAGAATTTGAGGAATAGATATTAGGATCCAATAGATGGCAGTAGTGCAACAATAATGGATGCAAGCTACCGTTAAAATCTAAAGAGGAAGAGCAGCGATTGTGAAGAGCCAATGTCCCCGTCCCCCGGAGCACCGAGGCAGTCGTCTTTAAAATGACGAGCCACAAGCGGGCTCTAAGTGTGTATTTTGGCCACTCATGCAATCCTCCATCTTCATGGGAACAGTACATAGCGACACAACGACGAGGCATCTTGTAAAAAAGCCGTGAAAGCAAAACAACGTTATCCATTTAGTACTCAGACAGTATAGCGGGTGCCGGCTTCCAGGTTTGTGACTCCCGCTATGACGTCAGTGGGAAAGTCCGCCTAGCGAGATCGTTTTGATTCCATGGATTTTGCGAACGCAAAAAACGACAGATGCAGGTAGGAGACCGGAAAAAAAGTATCAGAATTAATAAATAGCTATGTGGACATCATCTGTGAGAAAAATCTCTCTGATCTGCCACTTGAAAGATTAATGCTTCATAACCGGTTTAAAAGTCATTAACTGTCAGATGCAACCTGCCACAAAGACACCATCAACCACCAAATCATATAAACTGGGTTTATTAAACATTAGATCTCTGTCAGGAAAATCCCTTTTAATTAATGACTTCATTATTGACAATAATCTTGATGTTATGTTTTTAACAGAAACATGGTTACATGAATCTAATGAAGCAGCCATTCTGCTGGAGTCGACTCCTCCAAACTACAATTTTCTTTGTGAAAGCAGACAGCAAAGGAAAGGTGGAGGAGTGGCAACATTGTTTAATGATTAACTAAAGTGTAAAAAGGTGTTTTTGGTAAAATTTGACTCTTTTGAACATTTGGCTCTCCAGGTAAGGAGCCCGGTACGAACTATGTTTCTGAATGTTTATAGGCCTCCTAAGTCCACATCAAACTTTTTTAATGATTTCAGTGACCTGCTGTCTGTGATATGTGTTGATTATGACTTTTTAATTATTGTTGGAGACTTGAACTTTCATGTTGACAACCCTGAAGACAGAAGTGCAAAAGAACTGTGTGACACACTTAGAAACTTTAGTTTAACTCAGCATGTTAAACAGCCAACACACAAACAGGGACATATTTTAGACTTGATCATCACTAAAGGTCTAAACATTTTTAAGGTCAATGTAACTGATGTTGCCTTATCCGATCACTTCTCCGTTACCTTTGAATGTATCATTTCCAGTGACTCATTTAGCCGAAGGGACATCGTAAGAAAACGCACCTTTAAGGACAATGCCACAGAAAATTTTATTCAAGCTCACTCTGCTACTTCAACCTTGGGCTGCAACTCAGCAGATGAGCTAGTAGATAACTTTCAGTCTAAAGTCTCAGACATCATTGACTGCATTGCTCCAGTTAAAGTGAAGGTTTTTTACGGGAAGAATAAATCTCCTTGGAGAAATGCTCCATCAGTTAGAAGTGAAAAAAGGGAATGTCGGAAAGCTGAATGCAGGTGGAGAAAGAATAGACTCCAGGTTCACTATGACATCTATAAAGCGAGACTTTACAGATATAACTTACAACTGAAAAATGCAAGAGAATCTTTCTTCTCTGAGATCATTAAGAAAAACATTAATAATGCTCGTGTCTTATTTTCCACAGTCGACAGGTTAACAAATCCTCCTGTGTCCGTGGCTTCAGAACTCCACTCCACCAGGGCCTGCAATGAATTTGCCAACTTCTTTACTGAGAAAATCCTAAAAATTAGAGGATCAGTTTGTACATCCACACCCACTCTAGAACCAAAGCTGTACTCAGCTGGAACTTATCCTGACAAAATGTCCCAATTCAGCCAAATAAACCACAAAAGCTTAGAGCAGATCATTCAGCAGCTAAGTTCCTCCTCCAGCTGCCTTGATGTTCTACCCACAGTTTTCTTTAAGAAAGTTTTACCTGTCATAGCGTCTGATTTGACTCAGATAATAAACACGTCCCTCCTGTCAGGTGTTTCCCCCCAGTCCCTAAAAACAGCAATTATCAAACCACTGCTGAAAAAGAATAATTTAGACAAACTACTACTCCAGAACTACAGGCCCATCTCAAACCTCCCTTTTATCAGTAAGATTATTGAAAAAGCTGAGTTTCAACAATTAAACACCTTCTTAACAACGACCAGCCGATTTGACGTTTTCCAGTCAGGTTTCCGTGCTCACCACAGTACAGAGACCGCCCTTATCAAGGTGTTTAATGACATCCATATAAATGCAGACTGTGGAAGAACCACCGTGCTGGTACTATTGGACCTTAGTGCAGCATTTGATACTGTTGATCACTCCATTCTGCTAGAACGCCTGGAGAACTGGGTCGGCCTCTCTGGTACAGCTCTCCACTGGTTTAAATCCTACTTAAAGGACAGGGAATTTTTTGTATCAGTAGGTAACTTTACATCAGAGATGACAAAAATCACATGTGGGGTTCCCCAAGGGTCCATTCTGGGTCCCCTCCTTTTCAATATCTACATGCTCCCCCTAGCTCAGATCATAAAAAACAACAACATCAGCTACAATCACTATGCAGACGACACACAGCTCTACATCACTATGTCACCAGGTGACTATGAACCAGTTCAGGCACTGAGGAAATGCCTAGAAGAAATCAATACGTGGATGTGCCAAAATTTTCTTCAATTGAATAAAAACAAAACAGAAGTAATAATATTTGGACCAATATAGGAGAGATCAAAAGTTAACACACAGCTTCAGTCGCTTCAGCTAAAAACCACTAATCAGGCCCGAAATCTGGGAGTAGTGATGGACTCAGACCTGAACCTCCAAAAGCATCTAAAGACAATTACAAGGTCGGCTTTCTATCACCTGAAGAACATTTCTAGGATTAAAGGACTGATGTCTCAGCAGGATCTAGAAAAACTAATCCATGTGTTTATTTTTAGTAGAATTGATCACTGCAACGGTGTCTTCACAGGTCTGCCTAAAAAGTCAATCAGACAGCTGCAGCTGATCCAGAACGCTGCTGCCCGCGTCCTCACTAATACTAAGAAAGTAGAGCACATCACACCAGTTCTAAAGTCCTTACACTGGCTCCCTGTATCTCAGAGAATAGACTTTAAAATACTTCTGTTAGTCTATAAATCCTTAAATGGCTTAGCTCCTAAATACATCACAGACTTGTTATCAGCGTATAAACCATCCAGACCATTAAGGTCTTCTGGCTCCAGCCTACTCTGCATACCTAGAACCAGAACCAAACATGGAGAAGCAGCATTTAGTTCCTATGCTCCAATTATCTGGAACAAACTTCCAGAAAACTGTAAAGATGTGGAAAACCTTAGTTCCTTTAAATCAAGATTAAAAACACATTTGTTTAAAATTGCCTTCAACTGTCCTAGTTAACTGAATCACCACTTTTTTGTTCTATTTTCTATCTATATTTTATTCCTACTTGCTTTTATTCTGTTTTATTTTGCTATATTTTAATCATGTAAAGCACTTTGCATTGTCTTTGTACTGAATTGTGCTATATAAATAAATTTGCCTTGCCTTGCCTTGCCTACAAGTCTAACAACAACCATTAAAAAACAGAATGGGTATTGACTCTCGATTGCTCTTTTATCAAACACCAATGAGCAAATTGTTTTGCAAGATCCACTCTTGTTATGCCTCCGGAGTGACCCCTATCTCACTTTCTCTTTTTGGCCTTCTCAGACACCGTTTTTCTCTTTTTGCTTCCCTCGGCCATGACTGTCGTAGCTCAGGAATAGAGGACTCAAATGCAAGACCTGACACAGTGGGATCAAATTTAGGGTTCCTTTAATATAGTTGTCGGGTCAAACACTAAAAATCCAGTTGAAACAGAGGTGTCAAAAACAGAGGCAGGGACAGGTCCAAATGCAAACTGGGTCAAAAATCACTAGAAGGCTAAGTTCTTTAAAGACAAAAAGGCTGGAATGCTTGGCTCAAAGGACAAACACGAACTGGCAAAGGGAAGCTGCATGAGTCAGAAATAAATAGGTCAACAAATAAAGGAGGAGCACAAACTCCAGGTGAATGACATTAGGATGTGGCAGATCCTGATCGCAGGGAGGAACTCAGGAAGTGGAGTTGCCTAAAATGAGACAGGAAATAAGTACAAAATGAAACAGGAAGTGAAAAGAATAGTTAACACAAGTAACTTTTAACTAGTCAGGACTGCCCCTAACAATGACAAAATATTACTTGAGGATGAGAAAAGTAGCAGCATGTAAATTTAGCTCTTGTGTTTAAGTGGTGCGCAGACTGCCGTAAAGCGGCGCTCTAGGTCACATGACTCATTCAGTGAGGGATCCGACCGTTTCAAGTTACATAAGCAAGTTTTTTAGAGAAATGCAACTTGCATGGAGCAATAATACGCGTTAAGTGCCGTATATCGATTTAAAAAATATATCCCAAATATATCCCAAATTAAGCTAATATATGGGTCAAAAGTTATGCAGTGTTGCTTTTCTGTGGTATTATTATGGTCTGTTCTAAGTTATTTAATGTATAATAAATAACTCTCTGTCTGTTTGGTATTGTCTAGTGAATATCAGCCCTTAAGCTGATATCAGGACAATAGTTGAATGGAATGATTCGAGCACTGGTGATCTTTTAACAGCAAACTCTGCACACACAGAATAAAGGAGTGACAACTTCTCTTGAAGTTCAAGAATTTATTAACAGAAATTAAATGAACATCCAGAGAACATCACTATATAATGCTGTTTATTTGAATTAAAACTATATTTCAATCAACAAATCCTCTTTAGGCTAGTGAAACTTAACTAAACTACTAAGCAACAATAGGATAAAAAATAAGCAAAGGAACTATGTACACACAAAAGAAACAAAAAGGGACAAAAATAAGATAGTTGAAAACCAATCATAGGGAAGATTCAGTGAATCCTAGATCCCTTCAGGTCCAAGTCAGTGAACTAAAGTTCATCTCAAGGAACATGGAATTAGATCAAATTACCTTAACTAATATAGAACATTTGGTATGTGTTTCAACCCATTCACAATGCAAATCCTGAGTTGAACAAAACAGTATTTAATTGAATAACATTTTAAAGAATAATTTGCTCAGTAGAAATCCGTTAATTTAGTACACTTGATTTTAATAATGTGCTTATCCCTCCTGGGAACCTAGGGAGCGCTCTAGCGATCGGTCGCTTGATGGGTTAACCCTAAAGTTATACAAAACACCATTAAATTGACATTAATGTTCCATATTAATCCTGTAATAATGCTCATAGCACTATCGAACGATGATGGAGGGAAACAAGCATTATGTTTAAAAAGAATTGTAGTTGCGTTGACCCGGTGGTAGCACTAATGTTACTTGGGTAGCTAATAATGATAATCGTAATGAGTGGACCGGAAAACATAAACATTAATATCCCATCGATGTATAAAACCCTTATGGAAATAAAGTTTGTTAAACCCGTAAAAACACATCAGCAAAGATTGTTTGCCAGAATGCTAACGGGAGCTATACCTGCTTTAAAAACACAATGAAGACACATTAACTAACTATTTTAAACTTTCCCTGTATATTTCTCTCCCAAACCTCTCCCGTTGTCTCTTGTTGTGGCGACTGGCGTCTGGTTACAGTGAATTACTGGTTATGTCAGCGAGGGCAGGCGGCTAGCTCGAAACATGGGTTTCAGGCCAGTGAAACTCAGCATGTGGAAGCAGCAACCGCAGCCACGCCCGCTGACAGAGGGGACAAACGGGTCAATTGTCCCAGGCCCAGGACAAAAGGGGGGGGGGGGGGGGGGGGGCTGACAAAATACAGGCAGAAGTAATTTTTCAGAAAATATTTGTGTGAAAAATATTTAATATTAGAGTAACTAAATATATATATTATATATATATATATATATATATATATATATATATATATATATATATATATATACGCTAGGTAAATAAGGGACCATTAGAACTCCCCCCACCCCAACATAAAATGGTTTGACCATTAGGACAGCGTCTGGCTGCAACTTTGAAAGTTTGTTCCGCTGCAAACTAAGAATGTCAGGTTCTCAGAAGTCTGGCACATAAAAAAGAAAAGAGGAAAAGAGAAGATGACACCAAAGCCTTGAGAGATTTTATGAGTAAATATATTTTTAAAACTGAGGATGATTCAGGAACAGGTTCAGGAACGGAATTGCAGAGGAATGATGCCCGTCCAGAGCCTGGTAAGAAGCAATGTGTTTTTGAGCTTAGCGCCAAATGAGGAGAAAGCAGAGAGAGGGTAGAGGTCCAGGTCCAGTCTGAAAGAGCCAGCTGAGGCGGGAAGCTTGGTGGACAGAGAGAAAGGAGGACAACGTAGCAGTTCTCCCGTCGCAACATCTTGTTTCAGGAGGGAGAGACAGCGAGTGTTTGAGGAGGAGACAGAAAGAGCCATCCCTAGCGATAACAGTGGCTTACTGCCCGATCAGATAGTCTGAGCATATTTGCTCAGAGACGGACCACCCCGTTAATTTCAATGATCTCGCATTATGGCCAACAAAAATGACTGATTCTGATGGAGTGTATGTTGTGTGTTTAACGGCAAAAAGGAAGCCTTTCTCAGGGATGGCAAATGAACTGCCAGCAGATTCAGAGGGTCTAACCACATTTTTGAAGTGAAGTCATCTAAGACTTGTTTGGAGGACAAAAAAATGAAGTATACAGTTAAGTTGACTATTTATTGTGTGTGTGTGTGTGTGTGTGTGTGTGTGTGTGTGTGTGTGTGTGTGTGTGTGTGTGTGTGTGTGTGTGTGGTGGCGGCAGGTGTAGAGGGGGGGCCAAAAAAGACTGTGTTGTCCCGGGCCCTGGCAAAGCTGTCGACTGGCCTGACCGCAGCATGGGGTCTCTGCCCTCCTGCAGGATAGTGGCTCGGCTCCCAGGTCAGCTTTCTCCTGCACAGCTTAGAAAGACCACCACTGACTCTGTTATGATGTTAGTTTCACTTAAAGCAGACTTTACTCAGTTTGGTTCGACCCTGCAGATGCTTGTGAGTCTCTGAGGCCCATGCGGACCGCATCGGTGGCTGGTCTTCCTAGTGTGGACTCCTCTCTCCTCGAGGGTCCACTGGCAAAGAGAAATATGAGCCTGGAGGAACTTGGCTTCATAGCAATGACACCCTGCTGAGGGGGCAGGTCCTTGGTGCCTGTAAAAGTCTCAAATTTCTTTGCTTAAAACTCAGTCTGATTTTTGCCACATGGCTTGATTGCACAACACTGTAAATTCTCATTCATTATTTTAATTTCTTTAAATGAAGATTCCCAGCCTTATAAAGATCACGATCATGACTAACGATGCAGATGTGAGCTTTCTGTAACCGCAGAAAAACATGAACAGGCAGAACTTACAGAAATTTGCTCACAATTACCTTTTTTTCTCTCAATGTTCTTTTGCAGAACTCAAAGTTCTGGTAAAACCCAGAACAGACAGAACCTGCTGGTTATTGTTGCGTTAACAACGGACTCTAGAGAACAGTTTGGATCAAGTTATGGGTTTCTGATGCTTCTCATGAAATAGAGCAGGTGCGTTTTGGATCTTCATGATCCAGAAGATGCTGGACCAACTCGTCTATTTCTCGCTCATGAATGTTCTGCAGGTTTTCTCTTTCCTGCAGATTCTTCACCTTTTTCATTTGCTCTTCATGCCTTGTCAGCATTTCCTTTATTGTCTTCAGATGTTCTTTCTTTCTGGTGACACATTTCACCAAGTCGACCATTTGCTTGTGATGCTTTGTTCTGCTTTGCTTTTCATTGAGCTCTTTGAGGGCCTTTAGCAGATCATATTTGTCATCTCTGTCTTTCAGCTGTGTTTCATACTTCTGTCTCTGAGCTGCAAATTCTTGATTGTATTTCTCCTTAAATTCATTAAACTCCTCTGCTTTCTTTCTGGCTTCTTCCTCATATGTTTCCCTTAATCTTTCCACTTCCTTCTTATACTTCTCCTCCAGGTCTTCTTTGTGCTTTGCCTCCTTCTCTTTTCTGATATGATCTTCTTGTTTCTGTCTCTGATAGTCTTGTTTCAGCTGCTCATACTCTCTTCTCAGTCTTGTCTCCTCCTCTTGCCTCTGTACATCTTCTTGTTTGTGTTTCTCCTTTAACGTTTGCATCTCCTTGTCCCAAGTTTCATGTTTCATCAGCACAGATTTTTTTCTCTGGAAACCTACTTCTGCTTTAGATTTTTTCAGTTTTTTCTCCCACGCCTCTCTCTCAAATTTCAGTTTGCTTTCCTCTTCCTGTCTCCTAGCTCGGTCTTTCACTTTCTCATCTTCAGCCATTTTCAGACGTTTCTCTATTTCCTTGATTTTTATGTCTTTCTCCTTAATTTGTTGTTCAGTTTTTGATTTTACCTCTGTCATGTTCCTTTCCATATCTTCCTTTTCTTTATTATGTCTTCTTAGTAGTTCCTCAATCCTTTTCTTCATCTCTTCTTCCTTTTCCTTCAGAATTTTCTTCATTTCTTTTCGGATCGCTGCTTCAGCTTCCAGCAGCATGTCGTTGGTGAAGCATCTGCTGCCGTTTTCCTGCACCATGGCATCGATTTTTGTGATCAGCTCTGTGACTTGTGTGCGGTTCTGACTGTTGTAGTTTTCAAAGAGATGGTATCTTCCTCCACAGTCAGCAATGAGCTTCTTAAAGGATTCATCACAATCTTTTTCAATGAACTCTTCAATAGATTTATGATGACCTTCCAGTTTATCTCCGTTAGTGAAGAGGACGAGAGTGAAGTTCTCGGATTTCTTCCCAAAACTTTCCTTTATAAGTTTTAATGTCTTTTTCTCCTCTGGCGTAAGTCTTCCAATCTGCATCACCAACAAGAAGACATGTGGTCCTGGAGCCAGAAGACTAATGCATTTCACCATCTCTTCCTGAACTTCTTCTTGGTTCAAGCTGTTGTCGAACAGGCCCGGGGTGTCGACCACAGCCACAGGACGACCGTCCACTATGCCCTGAGCTTTCTGGCAACGCTTTGTGACTGAATGTTGGGATGGCTTGGCTTCAAAGTAGTTTCCCCCTAGGATGGTGTTTCCTGATGTGCTTTTTCCGCAGCCGGTCTTTCCAAGCAAAACAATCCTGAGACACGCAGAGCTCTGCCTCTCTTCCTCCCCTGTAATAGGAAGGATGACAGGTGAGCTTACTCTGTCCAAATACGAAGAAGATAAATTAACTGAGTCAGCAAGCAGATGATGAACATAATGATTAAAACTTGTGAAAATAAGGAATATCATGTAACCCTTTAGGTCATATTGTTATATGCACAAGTAACACCTTAAGCCGGGCATACACTGTACGATATTTTTAATCGTGGTACTCATATACAGCTCAAACTGCATGACAAAACCACAGGGTTTAAAAGTTCACAGCTCACAATATCTGTTCTTACTGTGCAATGCTCTGATGATCTGACTGCTCACACTGTACGTTCAAAAACCAAACGTCAGACTCAGCCCCGTAGAGAGATGTCGCTACTCTGACTCGTCTACCCGGAAGCCAAACGTAAACAGTAGAAGAAGAAAAAGGCGGATGTGTCGATGCTCACTGATAAATATGAGGCTCACTAGAACGAAACGCGCTGCCTTGGTTATTCTACGAGTTACTCCTCTGTAGTTTGACTCCATGTCACACGCACCGCCGCCATGCTTCTCTTCACTCCTGTGTTTTCGTTTGAGAAGACGAAGAAGAATTTCCTTGTTTGCTCCCGCTTCAACAGCAGGAGGCGCTCACGATCGCTCTCGATCACTCACGACTGCCGACTGAATTTCAGACACGTTTGATTTTCATCCGACCGTCCGATTCCTGTATACTACACGATGCAGAACATATGATCAAACTAAAACTCGGCCCGATACAAAAAATTCTCGCACGACTGAAGAATCGTCCAGAAAAGGGCAAAAACTCGTACAGTGTACGCCCAGCTTTACCATTCACTTTACACATTTCCTTAAGTACAATGCATGGCAGGTCTGTTCACATTAGCCTCTACAATTTACCATGTATTTACCTTTATTTTTGTGTTTTACTCTTAAACATTTTAGGCTTTATACTACACACAATGATGGTCTTGCACATTAGAATAGTTGCATATGCGTTTGTTATCATTAAAACATGCAGTAGATGTAATGTTTTTGCAAATAATCATGGTTTACTCCTTCCATAAATGTATCATTTTGGCTACTTATACCTTACTGTTCAATCAAAGGCAGTATCAAGTTTATACAATCTGATTGGCTGTGATTACTGAGAGGTGGGAGTGTGATGGAGGTGTCAGCACTCTGCTGCGCCTTACCGTTGATTCGGCCAGCAGCTATTCATGGAGGAAGTTGGGCTCTATGCTATCGCTGATTATGCTTTTAAGCTAAGTAGCTGAAGCTACAGACGTGTTTTTAGGATTTTTTCCCGTGGATTTTGGAAGCTAATGAGACGGACCTTACCCATGAACCACAGTAAACTGTTGTAGTTATGCTGCTATAGGCTTAGGCTGCTGGAGGACATCAGGGTCTATTTCTCTCTCTCTGCTGAGTTCTCCTACTGCTCTCCAATCTGCATTGTTTGTTGTTATTTCTACTTTTAACTTTTTGTCCTCTGTCATTTTTCTCTTCATAGAAAGTACACCTGGTCTGGCGTTCTGTTAGCTGTGACATCATCAGGGGAGGCAGATCATCCTTTATTACCATCTACCATAGAAAGTACTCCTGGGTCAATGTGAGCTTCTGTGCTTTCTGTGTCTCTGCTCTGTCTTCTCTAAGCCCCAGTGGGTGGAGGCAGATGAGCGTTCACACTGAGCCTGGTTCTGGTTCTGCTGGAGGTTCTCCTCCCTGTTAAAGGGGAGTTTTCCTCTCCACTGTCGCTTCATGCATGCTCAGTATGAGGGATTGCTGCAAAGCCATCAACAATGCAGACGACTGTCCACTGTGGCTCTACGCTCTTTCAGGAGGAGTGAATGCTGCTTGGAGAGACTTGATGCAACCTGCTGGGTTTCCTTAGAGAGGAAACTTTCTCACCAACCTGGAGGATCTGATGGAATCTGACTTTGGAAAGAGCCTTGAGATGACATGTGTTGTGAATTGGAGCAATAAAAATAAAATTGAATTGCATTGAGTCAATTTTTTGAACCAGAGCTGGAGCTGTGGTTTTGTTTTTTGCCATCGCTCCAAAGACGGTTATGCGTGGTCGTGCTGGTAGATGCCATCTTAGAACTCCATGGAGGTAACTACGCTGTTTCAGGCCTGCAACGTTTAAATCGCTAATACTAAGACTGCTTTGTTCCAGAAAAAATACTCAATAAGTGAATTTTGATTAATTTTTTTGCCGGATTTTCAGTTTATAAGGGGTTTTGTTTATTTCTGTTTTCCATGAGGCTGCACTAATTGTCCCTAGGTTAATTTTGCTGACCACTACAGTTTATTAAACTGCTACATTATCCAATATCAACCCTTGTCCTTCCTTATTTTAGTTAAAGCTGCCCTGCACTTATATTTCTACTATCTGGTATGTGATCTTAGTCTTGTTAATGTGTTCAGCCACACTATTCATGAGACAGACACTTGCACATTTATTCATCTGTCTAATATTCCATAGAGTGTATTTACACAAATCTGGCCGCTGTTCATAGAGATTTTTCTATCTGGAACTGATCAGATTTTGTTTGAAAACGATATATAAATAATCAAAAATAGATGTTGAGTTTGTACCAGAACATAACGTTCCTCATTAAAGATTCAACTAAAGTGCTTCAGTTCAATTTTCAATTTCTATACAACCACACTCACTGCCTACTTATCTGAGAAAAATCGTGGTTCAACACTAACCTCTTAAAACTAAGGACCCTCCTTGTAGTAACTAAATCTGTACTATCCAAAGTTGACAGTTTTTCTCTCTCAGTTGATGGTTCCATGGTCTCCTTTCCCCTCACTCTGCATCAGTTCTTATCCATAGTTTCATATAACTGTCCATAAGCTTCAAGGGGTTCAGATTTCAGTTGCTCACATTATTACCAAAACCTGTTCATTTCATCACATTACCCCAGTCCTACAACAGCTCCACTGGCTCCTGGTTAGATTCAGAATAGAGTTCAAAATCATTTTGGACACATAGAAGCAGAGCTTTCTCCTTCTCTATTGCCAAACTCTGGGACTCTCTCCCTGTGGACATCTGCAATACTGACACTTTTTATCATTTCAAGTCTAAACTCAAAACCCACCTGCTCAAGAATGCCTCCTCAGTGTAATTACCTGTTCATTGTACCTTTTAATATATTTTATCCTCACAATTTGTTTTTGATATACTCTTGCATAGCGTCCTTGCATGTTTTAAAAGGTGCTTTTAAATAAAATGTATTATTATTGTTAGTTACAAGGGATGTTGCACCTTCCTTTACTTTACTTGGGGACACTCTAGATATACCCCCCAACAGCACACAATGAACCGGCACAGGCACAGTGGTGGACCATACCACATGCTTTTTTGGATGTGCCTCCTGCTTTTAGGTACTTTTTAAAAATGCCCCACGTACTAAATGATCATTAAATGTTATAAAAGTCTGAAGAGTGCTCTGAGACCAGGTTTATTACACCAGGGACGATCTGTGGGAAATTAGCAAGTTTTGTTTTTCTGCTGGAATATTCTGATAAAGTTTATTACTCAGTTCTGTTCATAGAACCGTTCAGCTGACAACTTTCTTGAGTACAGTACCTACCAATGAAGACCTCCTCTGGTGTCTGGTTTGAAAGCTGGGCTTTTAGTCCAGTGATGATGTTCTGTTGTTGTATGAATTTATCCTTGTAGGTTTCTGCCAGGGTTTTTGTTGTGTAGCATTGCTGTCTCATTCTCTCCACATAATCTATCATAGATGACTGCTTCATGTTGCTTCTGTTGACAACAAGGTTTCTTCCTCTACATGTCTGAATGAGCAGCTGGATGTCCCGATCTCCCGTAAGAAACTTAACAACAGTTGGATGTGAAGGATCCGACTCTGCAGTGAACAGAACCACGGTGTTGTTGTTGACCCGGAAGCTGAATGTGTCCTGGATGGTCTTTAACTCTCCCTTGTCTTCATCGGTGAGGGGACCCACAGGTAGGACCAGGATGAAGGCGTGGACCCCCTCAGGATCACAGAGGGAGACACACCTGAATGATTCCTCCATCACTTCTCGCTCTGATCTTCCGTACAAGGCAGGCAGCTCCACCACAGAAACCAAACGTCCGCTGACTTCTCCCTGGTTTTTAACGCTCTCTGATATCTTGGAGGCTGAATGAAGCTCAGTCTGACCTAAGATGGCCTTGGCTGCTGAGGTCTTCCCTGCTCCACTCCTCCCACACAGAACCAGGTTGATACAAGGCAGGGCTGGTTCACTTTTCAAGACTTGATCATCCTCGGTGATGGTAAGGAAGGCACCTTTGTTTCCGTTCACAATGTCTTCAATCTTCATCATTAATTTCTGGTGATTATTTTCAGCCAGGTTGTACTGTCTGCCTTCACATTCTCTGATTAGAGAATTAAGAGTAAAACTTGAGTCTTTCTCCTCATTAGTTAGGATGACCATTGAGTGCTTAAAGGCTTCTTCTCCAAACAAACTCAGGGTGGCCTTCAGAGTCCGCCGTTGCTTCTCTGTGAAGTCTGAAGGTTTCACTAAGAGCAGCAGAACATTTGGTCCAGGAGGACAAAGGTTTGCGCAGCTTTTCAGCTCCTCTTTGAGGAATTTTTTAGCCTGAAGTTCTGGGGTTTTTACTACAGTCAATAACTTCCCATTCCAGACACCGTGCTCATCTGGCCTGGCTTGATAAAATGTTGGTAACTTCCCACTTTTTTTCTCAATGATAAAGTTACAGAGTTGTGTCTTGATTGATTGAGTCTCTCCAAAAAGCAAAATCCTGAGACCGCGACCTGTGAAGCAACAAACATTTCAACAATGAGAATTAAATGAAAACACTCCGTAAAGATGCTGGTTGTCAGTTGCTTGTTCTAAATCTGAACTATGTGATATGGTTTTAGCAGATGATGTTAGAAAATGCATATTTATAAATGACATATGGTTCTAATAAAACTTTTAATGATGTGACATCTTTCCCATTTAATCGCTGTTCTACTTTATTTTTATTTGTACCATTTCACATTAAACATTTAAAGGCATATCCTGCTGCTACATATACTTGCTCTATTCATATTGTCTTAAACATTACTGATTTGTTTGCAGCTGCATTCTTGAAAATGTCACATTAGTTGTTTATCTTTGTCTTATATTCATATTTAATACGTTTAATTATTATTTAATTATTTTAATGTTTTATGTTCTAGAAATAACATAAATAATAGTGCAGAGTGAGAAAGGGTGAAAGGAAAATATTATGTGAAGTATATATGTGTGTTTGTTGATGTGAGTGAGCGTTTGTGTTACTGTTCTTCTAAAAGAGGAACAGAGACTCAAGAAGATTGCCCTGATTTAAACCACATACAGAACACGTCTGGTATTTTCAGATATTAGACATGATATTTAAGCTAATAAAGTGTCTCTAAAAAGTGTCTGGAGTGGCTGTACATCTCTATCAAAATGTGTAGAACTTGCCTTTTGTCTCTAAATAAAGCAAAATACTTTGATGTATTTCTTCAGTATAGATGGAAACCATTTATGTTATTAATGCATTTGTTTGAATTTCAGGAAAAAGTAATGACCTGTAACACATTGCATGCGTCTTATAAGGTAGAAATGACTTTAAAAGTTGAAAATGTGACTCCTGGCTAACATGTCTGCATTGCTTTTCTGTGTCTGCTGCAACTATTAATGAATTAATTAATATTTTAAAATTGTATATCTGCAGTGATGTTTACAAGCAGCAATAAGAACTATTAAATATATAAAGTAGATATTTTTTTATGTCAAACTCACCTGCAGCGGAAGCTGAACCCAATGGAACCTTTTTGGGCTTGATGCTGGGATGGTCGACGATTAAATGCTTTTCATTGTTCATCTCCACAATGTCACCAACTGTCTTCAGCAACTCATGAATGTCCTTGTGTTGATAAATGAATGAGTTATGTTTGCATTTTTTTATCAGTTCCTCTAAGTCTGTATTTGAATTTGGATCTTTTATTTTGGATCTTTCTATCAGAACCAGTGAATGTCCAAAAGACTGATTACTGAAGAGTTCAAGGATCTGACAGAACCTCTCTTTGTGCTTCTTTGTGAAACTTTCAGGCTGTACAACCAACAGAAACAGGTGAGGTCCAGGATGAGCGAGCTTCACACACTCTTCTACGTGTTCTTTAAGTTTGTCTTCAGGAATCTGCAGATAAAGTAGATCTGGGGTGTTGATGAACAACACTTTGGTCCTCTGGATCATTTTGGAGAATTGGCTACAGTAGTTTGGTTCCTTCTCTGGGATGAAAGCAGCTGCTCCCAGGATTGAGTTTGCAACTTCACTCTTTAGGGCCCAGCTCTCCCCCAGCAGGATGAGCCTCAGTTCTGACACTGCAAAGAAGACCCAAGAGAAGTCACTATGAAAAAAACTCCATTTAACTGCAAATATTATGTTAGGTTTACAGAGAAATCATGCCTTTGATTGTTGCTCTGTTATCGCCGATAGCATCAAGGTAGACATTTCTACATTTTATCTCCAGTTAGCTTCTTTTCTGCTTCATCAGTATTACCCATTATTAAAGGTTCCAGTTGTATTAACACTGAATACTGGTAAATTAACATGTGTGTGTTAAGTATCTGGGGATATGAAGTGTGCAGTTTATATCAATTAGTGATCTGATAACTGGATCTTGATCTTTCTTCAGACGTCTTTCAGGGACACAACCTGGAGTCCTCCCAAACTTACTCTTGGGTGGCAGAAACTGTTTGCTTCTATTCCGCCTTAATTTGGGGCCGCTCTCAGGAACTGTGAGAACAATGCAGAAAAAAAGGTTTTAATATATTTCAAACAGTAGTTTTAAAGTATTTTACTGCTTAAAAGCTTTCTGGCGAGAAGCATGTATAACATTCTCATTATCTTCGTTCAGGGAAGGTAGACAATCTTTAATTTATTAGTTTCACCAAAGATTTCAGTGTCATGTGTCACATATATCCCAAAATCACCATTTACTGGCACTAGGCCCGGATTCCTGTCAGGAGAGCCTGACATCTAACTCACATATAAACAGAGTGGTTTTTACTCTCATTTTGTAACTGAAGGCTTCGCTACAATTGGGTCTCTGAAGTACAATATGCTCATGAGCCATAGGCTTATAACTTTCAGTTACACTTATCTTAAATGAAATATTCCCTAAATGAAGATTATGAATCCATATTTTGACAACAGATGCCATCAAACCGTGTGAGTTTTCACGTGACATTAAAATATGCAAAACACAGAAGCAAAACACGGCACCGCAGTCAGTTTGCTGGTGCTAAGTATTTACATTTGCATATCTCCCTCCCATTAATTTGTGGGGTTTGGTCATTAGCATATGATCTGCATATTCATTAAGGCACACACACAAAAAACTTTGGACCCACTGTTCTGCTCATTTTATACACATAAATTATTTTGCACTGGTATGATGATCAGCTTTTAACAAGGTAAAATCCCTCTTAAATACACTTTATTGATTGTGATTGTAGCGTGACTAAAAGCTACAATCAAGAGCTTGAGCAGAACTTAAATTTCAAATAGAACGGATTCTGCAGAAGTCCCACAGTTCAAAAACGCTTGTAAGGCAGCTTCAGTATTTATTCTCATAAATAATACAGTATTATCATTAAAAAGACTAATAAAGTAAACAAATTCCAACTGTTTAGTAATCAGCTTCAGTTCCCAGGACAGTCAATCGTCCAGCAGCTGCTGAAGCCTTTGGGCCTTCGGTCCTTCCACCTGTTTTCCTCATTTTATTTATTTCATCCATTCAAATTCGAAGCAATTGTGCAATAATTGGAAGAAATAAAAAGATCTGATTTGTAGCCTAGATGAGATGGTACAGCAGAGATAATCATTAAAGGGTTAAATTCCAACCTGAGATAACTTTCAGCACCACCATAAAATGTCATAACTTGCTATAAATATTCTACGAGTCAGGAGTGGCTGCGGTCAAAGTTTGTTTGGTTCACAGCCAGAAAAATCTCTTCAACATCCCAAAGACGTGGAGTAGCTTGGTTTGTTTCAAAGGCTCTAAGGGAATTTAAGCTTTCTGCAGAACAATAAACATGTTAAACATGTCTCACAAGAGGAAATACAGAGAAAAGGTTTATTTCTTGTGGTGTATTATCCATATAATGCTGGGCATATTTTAAAGTCATCCCAAAGTAAAGAGCAACAGTTTGAGTTTCTTTTTTTGCGGTACAAACAGTAAAAGCAGTTTATGCTGCTACTGACCAGATGTTCCTGTGGCCATGGTGTCACATCAGCCGCTCCGTTTCAGAACCAGACTTCACCTAAAATGTAAATTTAAAGAAGAATTAAAGAAAAATGTAAAGGCTGTAGAAAATAAACCAAACAGTTTGGTCAAGCAGAGAGCATGGTTCGGCCTTTAACAGACAATAAACGGATTCTTTTTAATCAGGACAATTAAAATGATTTGAGTTTATAAAACACTTTTCTGCTCATACTGACCACTGACAGCGTTTTACTCTAGAGCCACATTCACCCAATTACTGACACTAACACACAAATGCACACGCCGATAAATAATTGCCTTGGGGCACATCAACATGGGACGAGGTGAAGCTGGAATAAAACCCACAACTTTCCAACGTCATAACAGCTGCTCCACCTATTGAGCCACAGTCACTGCTCTGGAGTGTATTACACACTATCTGAAGTTCATCATTCTGCAGAGACGACGCTTCTTCACAAGAGTGTAGTGCCAATAAAGCCATGATGAGAAAATAAAACCAGATTGAATTGGCAACATGTACCATGAGTGAGGAACCAAAAGGAATTTCACCCATCGAAGCAGAGACAGTAGACCACTCCCCACAGACGATCCCTTCAGACTACACCTCAGTTCACTAACTTCAAAAGGTAGAAATAATAATGTATGTCTATTCTATTCAAATTTTTGTATCTGTATAATGGGTCTGTTTTATGTGTTGTCTTCACAATTCAGAGGGCCCCATGCCTTTCTTTGCCTAGGGCCCCAAATTTCCTGAATCCGCCCCTGGTTGAGAGCTCATGGTAGCTCCCACTAGCTTCTTCGAATCAGGCCATTGCCGATATGATTCGATTGTGTTTTTCATTGTTGTAACAAACGTTATCTCCTCAAGGGTTTCAAACATTGATGGGATATTACTGTTCATGTTATCCGGTCCAATCATTATGACTAATAAAGCCAAAGTATTTTAGAGTTAGCGCCGAAAGCCCGCTAGCCTAAATGCTATCAGCTCCCGGAAACTTCCGGCTATTCAACTACGGCTCATTCAAGCATTTAAACATTAAATAACTTTAAATCATCCCAGATCATAACCTGATCAGCAGCGGTGTGAACTGTTAAAAAATTAAACAACAGGACTTTGGTTCTTGTACCTCAAAATGGATGAGAAATGAAAATGTTTTCAACTACATCAACTGAAGTCCAGTGGTTTTGGCTTTTAACCTTAATTAAAGGGAGGGAAGTATTCCTTCCCTGTTGCAGCTGAAGAGCTTAGCTTATGTTGGCCCTTTGTTTTTCACTTTGCAGGAACCTGGGGAGTGTTTGAGAAGACGACGGGACCGATAAGGATAGAGCTCTCCCCTAGGTGGAAGGTCTGGTTTTGTCTAATTTTGGAGTTAACCTAAGGGTTACAACCGTGGAGTCAACCTGAGGTTTCTCAGAACCTTTGCCTGTTCTTCTTGTAAGAAGATATCGTCTTCCTGCATCCCTCTACAACATGAATTTGTGGGATCTGCTTTACCTGTCACCCTTCTCTACTGCAGCAGCTCGGTTAACCAGAACCTTTTCATCTGTTCACACACCTTTATACTCTGTGGCTCCACAGGCACCTGTTGCCAGATTATTGAAACCCTAACCGTGAGCAGAATGTCCAGCGTTCTTTTCCCGCCAAGCTTGTTTGCTGACAAAGTTTATGGTTTCCGGATTTCCCGTTCTTGCTTTGCTCTCATCGGACCCGTCATCGGCTCTCTGGTCCTCTGGACACGGCCTGGACGGCCTCATGACCAAGAACCTTGCCAAGCCCATCGGATTTGTTGGCCGTGTCCGGATTGAATTACCGGGTTTTCTGTCTGTCAGCGCATAACTACGGTGGACGTACATTACATATATTAAATTGTGACTTGGATAAAATCACTGATCTCTGTCTTGGTAAATAAGGGAAGCAATGAAAAGCCTTTTTGGAGCTAGCATGTTAACTTTCAACGTTCATAACAGGACAATTAGACTCAAACGAGTATAGCTCATGTCTCTAAAACAATATGGCAGCACCACTAAGGTTTGCACAACTGTATCCAAGACTCCTGGAGCAATGTGCTTTGGACAGATGACTTAATAGTAGAAATGTTCTGAACAAAGAAACCAAAGAATCACAATCAACATTCACATTTAAAAGTGCAATAAAGGCTGCTATGCAGAGTGAATATGTCAGTTATGCCTGATTATTAATAATTTTATGTTTTATGAATATACAGAAAATCAACCTAAAGTAAAAAATTTGTATTTCAGTTTGGAGGACAGGTGTTTCATTTCTTTATGTTTTGTTTTTGTAATGTATATTTTGATGCTTATTGTTCTGTTGTTGTTGTTCATGATTTTCTTATTAAAATTTTTATTGTAAATATATTGCTTTAGGTAAAGGGGGCGGATAGCAAGATTATTCTACTTTCTGCTCCCTTTCATTCCAGACTTTAGAATGTTTGTTTTATGTTTAATTGTTTTGTTTGAACACAATTAATGAAATAACATTTTTGAATAAATAAAATAAAATATTGGGCCTTAATTCACAGAACGTCGGCACAAACACCTCATACCTACTGCCAAGCACAGTGGTGGCGGGCTGATTTGCTGTTATTTTTACCCTGCAGTGTTTGAGTGGACCGAGAACTCCTCTGAGTTCAGGTTATCTGGCTGACAGCTAAAGCTTGGTCCAAAACAGGTGGTTAACACAACTATTTCATTTTATTTTGTTAAACCCAGATAAAAGATTGAGATTCAGACCTCTGTCACAAGGCTGACCAGGCCAAGAAAGACAGCAGCACACGTCATGGTGAACAAGACTGAGAGCAAGAACTAAACAAGCATTAAAATAAATTAAGTGCAAGCTACGAATAAAACGCAAGAGTTATTGTTACAGTGAGAATATCAGATTTAAAACATTAATAATTGAAGATTTAAATCACAAACACTGCAGGAAGGATTTCTGTGTCGGTTTCTGCAGACGGAGCGGACCTTCAGTGAAGCCAGTTCTGAAGGTTTCAGCTACGACTGGAGAGCATTTCAACCAGAGGGGCAGAAAAACGGAGAGCTTCGAAAAACTGCAACCAAGAAAAGAGTTGAGGTGCTTCCAAGTCCAGACATCTGCCTGATTGTTGAGATCTGCAGGCTTCAGAAACCTGGAGCAACGTTAGAGAGAGGAGGGGAGCAAAATTCCTCCTGAGGGATGTAAGGGACAGAGACAGGAGTGAGAGACTGAAGGTGTGTCTTCAAGCTGTGGGATCATGTGACGTACTCTATCACAGCTTCTCTATCTGACATGGTGGAAACTCTTAAACAATTCAGTGCCAGATCACACCTTTATGCCCTGATGCATAAAACCCTTGAGCTGAAATTGGCTTTGCTTTCTTTCACCATGACATCAGTTATGGTGAAAGAAAGCAGTTGTGCAAAATTAAAAAAAGGATTTCTAAACAGAGCTCAAATCTTTTCATAAACAGTAAAATATAACAGTACATTAAATAGTCCACACTTCTCTTTGCAAGGTGTATTATTATAGAGGGCGTAAGTTTTCTTATATTGTAACAACATTAATAAATACAGTCGCTGTGTGACAATAATATCTCCAGAAATCAAATTTTCAGGAAATGAAACGGGATTTCCTCTGAATGTGAATTCATGCTGTTTGATCAAAGTCACCTGTTTTTAATGCTTTTGAGTTTGAGTTTATTTATTTAAAAAAGGGGACAATGCATGTTAATGGACATGTACATGTAAAGATATGGCAGAATATATTCTATGGCCAATTTTCATCTGGAGTCCCTTCAGCAGGCTGAGTCAACAACATAAATAATAAAATTCAATTCAATTCAATTCAATTTTATTTATATAGCGCCAAATCATGAAACATGTCATCTCAAGGCACTTTACAAAGTCAAGTTCAATCATATTATACAGATTGGGTCAGATTATACAGATTGGTCAAAAATGTCCTATATAAGGAAACCAGTTGATTGCATCAAAGTCCCGACAAGCAGCAGTCACTCCTGGGGAACCGTAGAGCCACAGGGTGAGTCGTCTGCATTGTACATGGCTTTGCTGCAATCCCTCATACTGAGCAAGCATGAAGCGACAGTGGGAAGAAAAACCACCCATTAACGGGAAGGAAAAACCTCCGGCAGAACCGGGCTCAGTATGAACGGTCATCTGCCTCGACCGACTGGGGTTACAGAAGACAGAACAGAGACACAACAAGACAGACAAACAAGCAAGCACAGAAGCACACATTGATCTAGTAAAGTAAATGAAACAACAGTAAAAACAATTAGAACAGTGAGCCATCATGGCTGTCAGCTGGATAAGCAGGGGGAGAAATTACATAGAAAACAACAGGATAAAAAATAGAAGGAAAAGCAAGAACATTGAAAATATAATGGATCATAATGTCAGGATTTGTGGTGAAGGACCAAAGAGGAAGCAAGACAACTGCAGGCGCATACCGAAAATAATATTTTAATGAAAACCAACTCAGGAAGTAACACAATGTAGGAATGGGGATGAAAAACAGAAGATGCAAGAAAGGAGGAACAAAAACCCAGAACTTAAATACAACTGGGAATAAACAGAAATTGCTCAACACAGGTGAGTGGGATTTACTTATTAACACAAACATCCAAGCATCATGACACATAAAGCATACATGCCAGGGGGTTAGCAGACTGTGCATGTTTCACTGGTGTGAAAAAGCTAAAATTAGATATCAAAGGACTGATTAAAGTGCAGAATGCTAAAGAGTTGAAGTGTTAAATTATATTGTAGATTGCCTGGTTGTACAGTCAATATAAAGTGCCATTTTAAGCGCACAATACTGAAAAAATATTAGATTAATTAAATACCAATGATTGTAATCATATGATAATTCAGTAAAAATGATGGATGTTACCCCAACAGTTTGCTTCTATTACACAAATATACAAATTTAGGTACGGTTGTTGTTTTTAGGTGGATATTTATCATTGAAGTCTCAAATAAGAGTGAACAGTGAGAAATAAAGATCAATTTTACACGGAAACAAGAAACCATAAAAATGGTGGTACGAGGATTTTACCCAACGACAACAACGTTTATTTGAGCTTCAGGAAATAATTCCCTCAGAACCAAAGAATCTTTAATTTGTTACCAGATCCTCTCTTCTATCAGCTGCTGCATTAAAGCCATGGACACACAATCATTCAAGGCGTTTACAATTAAAAACTGCTTAAAGCGATAAAGGTGACAGTGGCTAAGGAGCTAGGAGTTTGTCCTCCAACCAGTGGGATGCTGGTTCAAATTCCTGCTCTAACTGTCTCAGATGTTATGTCCTTCAGCAAGGCACTACACCCGCTTTGCCTATATTTATATATAAATACTCCTAATATTAGAGATTTGATGGAGATTAGATCCTCATTCTCAATAAAGCCAAACTCCTAACTGTTGTCATGCTTCCTAATTTTAGCTGATTAGTTGTTTTTTTTACTTGATGAAGTAGATGGACAGGGACCCACAGGTTGGGGGGTCACTTGTCTAGCAGACCCCCCCCTCCCCCTCCCCCGTCAGTCCTCCTCAGGCCAGCTGTGACTACGAGGAATGTAACAGTAACAGTAACTTTAGGGTCACAGGACTAAATAAAAACTATACAAGCACAGAACATTCCCCATTTAAAGGAAATAAGTTTATAAATGAAGTCACTCTCCTGCAGCACCTTATCTTTCTGCTATCATCATTGTAGCTATAACCAGTTTATATCCGGCTCTTCTGAACTTTGGACTTAGACTTTTGATTCGTCAAAAGGATTTATTTCTCCAGGAATCCAAATGTTTGAATCCTATCACTGATACATTAGATAAACACGATAAAGAAACTCACTGGACCTCCAACCCATGGTAAACAGAATGAAGGCAGAGCTGAGACGCTTCAGACACAAGATGTTTGTGAAGACGGCATCAAATGGTTTAGTATTAGCGGTTAATAAAAGTCAGCATTAAGTTACCTGCTGAACGTTCACATTTTAAAAGGTTCTGATTAGGTTCTCCTACCTCACACGTCAGACGGCTGCAGCATCGCCTCGACATCAACGTCTCCACGCTGGAATAGAACCGCAGCTTCGCAGTCTTCACCTGTGAGATCCTCCGTCCAGCTGTGGGCGGGACATCCAGCTGAGTTAATGTTTAACTGAGAACCTGCAGGATTAACGGGCCGTAGGTTTTTAAGTTATGATTGTTTTCCAACTTCAGCCTGATTAAGTGATGTGGATGATTCAGACAACAGGGAACCATGGTGGAGGTTTAGGGGATTAATAATGTCCTCAATGCTGAGAAATACGGGCAGATATCTACAAAACATTCAATACCATCAGCCAGGCGTATGATTGGCCCCAAATTTATTCCTTCTGCAGCAGAACAAAACATGCAGCCAAGGTCTTTAAGATCTGTCTCCAGTGCAGAGAAGAACAGGAAGTTCTTGATGTGATGGCATGGTCCTCATCCGGGGATCTTCTGGTGCGTCTGGATCACATGAAGAGACAGAAGGATCTGAGGTTCTCCAAGATGTTCCTACATAAACTGTGAGAACTTGTCTCTGGGGGATGTGATGCTGCCTTTAAAGCAGATTCTGGTCTCAGAAATAACGATTTGATTTAGATCCAACTTCTGTTCATTCACTGCATTCTGTTAACTGATGGAAATAAACTATTAACACTTTAATTGATGAAACATTCTTAGTTTACAGCATTTTCTCACTTGCTTAAACCTTTTGCACAATACAGTAAAACTGTTTTTTTTTCACCTTTATGCAATATTTGCATTAAAATTCCACTAATAGGAGCTACACTTAAAGTACCAATAATATGCTTTAAATCTATTTCTCTTGCGCTAAACTATGTATAATTTTACACAAATATCAACAACCCATGAAAGAACATGTATAAATCCTCTTTTTGGAAATGTTTGATGTTTTTTCTTTATTTTAAAGCTTAAAAATGAAAACAAATATGGTTTTGTAGAAAATGAAAGGAATTAGATGGGAGATATTTATTAAAAAAATATGAGTCTATTTAAGTTAGACTTTAATGGCTCTTTGGTTTGTGAACGTTTCAGACCGGCTGGTTTATACCGGGCAGCTCTTCAGGGCCCTCTGCTGGCCGGCAGGTGTAACAGCACTTCGCCTCACTGTGAGGATTCTTCTGGTTTCGGACATGATCACAATTTCTGGGTTTAAATATCTGCTGCTATTCCCAAATAAGAAACTTTGTTGTGTTTGTACTGGTCCCGGATGAGAGAATATGAATAAAAGAGACAGTTTGTTAAACGGCTGCAGTTTGGGTTTATTCCTCTCATATATTGTAACAATAATATAGTCCGGAAACTACAGCAGGAGACACAGAAAGGTCCTTTCATTTCTAGATTGTTGATCCTGAGAGCAGATGGAGTCTGGGTGATGGAGGCTCATCTCAGACGATAGTTGTAGTTTTAAAACCTTCTTGTCTTCAATGGGATGTGAAGCTGGGGTTTAAAAAAAAAAGGTTCAACATCCAGCAGCTGAGGTTTTATTTACCGAATGTTTCTGCCATCATAACAGACTGGGAGGAAAAGGGATGCAACAAATTCAGATCAATGGATGTTTTGCAGCTTTTTATTCCCAACCTTCACACTGAAGCAGAAACGGCATCATTTTCAGCTGCAACATTTGGGCTAAACTACAAACTGAACGGACCTTCAAAGCTCTGTTGAGATCTGCAGTCTACTATGAATGTTTTATAGGACCAAGATCTTATTCTAAACTGTATTTCTTCTTTTTAGTAAAGCAACTGTGCCGCTGCCTTGTTGGCCTGGTCTCTCTTTTAAAAGAGACATTTTTATCTCAGTTGGATTATTTGAGTTATATAATGATAAATAAAGAGTAAAACAGGAGAGTTAACACCAATATATCATAGTATAGACAATGGAAATAGAATATTAATTTAACATATAATTAAAAATAATTAAAATGATGATCAATAGATTATTTAATGAGTTCAATACTGTCTCAGTGGTCAGCTACAGAAATAGGCTGCTTAATTACATTTAAAAATATCTAGTGCCTAGCGGAGCTATTCTGGCTGGTTGGTAATTAACCGGTTTAAGTGAGACGAGGTTCAGCTCAGGAAAGCTTTGGTTGGCCTTTGTTACTCTGGATTCTTGGTCCGGATGATGCATTTTAGAGTGAAAGCCTTCTGATGTGGACTAGCAGGCCTGCAGGCCTGAAGCGTTGCATTAATTAGTCTGCAGCTTGAGCAACAATCAGCATCTCTTTCCTCAGCTGTGTCAGCCTGCAGACTCTGCAGAGAAGCTGTGGAGCAGACTCCCAGGTTGCTTCATCGGTTTTTAACGCAGATCTGTAAACCTGCAGAGTTTTCCAGAAAAAAAGGCAGGATCCAAAATCTGGAGTGAGCGTAAACCTGCAGGTTGGGCCGAGGAAGGAGATCAGAAACGGTAAAAACACGAGCCGAGCTCAGAAACTGCACGTTTGGCTGGTTTGCATGAGTTAAAATAGCTGACTGGAAAGATTTAAATGAAAACCTCAGCGCTGAGTTTTATGGACGAGATGTTCCTGGCTGATGGAGCCTGGGAGAAGAACGGTTTTCATTTCGGTTTTCACCTGAATGTGAACGTTTTGTTGTTGATGAAACTTTTTAACTTTCCTGAGCTGTTGATGCCCTGCAGACAGAACCTTTATCCTCCTGGAGCTGCATCAATAACTTCTGTCTCATCAGGAGAAAATTAGATTTATACTCATTAAATAGATAAAATGTGAAATCAATTACAAGCCAAACAATATTTTAGAAAATGATCGTTTTTAAAGTGTCAGAAAAGATCAAATCGGATCAGATCGACCTGGACTTTTAGTCTTCTTAGTGCTTTTATTTCAGGTTTGCTGCCATCATGAAGTCCTTAAACAGTTTATATCTGGTTATATGAACATAACCATAAATAAAACCTCAATTTTAAAATTAGACATTAATCTCTGACATGTGAGCGCAGCACATGCTCAGTTTACACATCTGCAGGTTCTTTTCCTGCTTTAATCGCCTCTAAACTAACATCTACACAAGTCTCAGCCTGAATAGGTTTTAATATGAGTTTATTTTATTATAATCTTTAGGAGCAGATGTATATATGTGCATACAAATATTATTGTTGTGTACAATAGAAAATCAAGGTTCTGTTTTTTTAGGGGTAACAGAAATGAGCCAAAATATCCAGCTCTCCTGCCAAACTGAGAATAATCAGCAGCTTTAAATGAATCCTCCTTTAACTTCCAGGCAGAAACACGTCGGTCGATGTTGAGTTTCTGGGTTTGCTTCTCCTCCAGGTGAATCTTTAAAAGCTGCAGGAATTAGCCAGATCCCAGCAGAGATGTCTGGCTGGTGTGTGCTGGAGGGCCGGGTGATTCCTGCTTCTCTTCCTACGTTCAGCAGCTGCTTTGCATCTTGTTTGCCTTTGTAAATAATATGGACAATGCAAATTTCAGCTCCCGCTAGATTAGAACCTGTGTTCAGTCGGGTGGTTCTCTGGGACTGAGAACAGAATCCGGTTTTACGGAAACGTATGCAAACCAATGGAAATGTGCAGAGCTCAGTTACAGAGAGCTGGTGTGTCAGAGAGGACCACAGTTTCCCATCGGCCAGAGGTACGAGCTCTCTGGCTCTCAGATATTTTAGACTCGGCTTTTATGGTACGTTAGATTTTTATTCTGTATTTCATGTTTTCAAAGGAACTTCAGACAAACTTTAATGGTGTAAAAGTTTCATTTGTTTTACTAAAGCCTTTCCACTGCTGATATTCTGACTGTTGACAGGAAGCGCAGAGTTGTGAAAATCTTTTTTATTGAAATGTAATCATCATGACGAGGTTTCTATGTGTGTAAAACTATAAAAGTTTGAGCCAGACGTGATATTTTCAGCACAATTGTTTCAGCATTTATAAAATTAAAGCTTTTCTGAATAAAAACCTTCCTACTGAAGCGGATCCCTACAGTTCAGCCGGTTTGTAATAGCTGAGTTCTACTGAAAAGGTTCTCAGAACTGATCTGGGTTCTGCACACGTCCATGGGGCCTGTCTGACCCTTAAACCGGTTTAAACTGTTTATCTGCTTGCTGTGACAGAAAATGTGAGTTTCTTCTCAGTCCGAGTCTGTCCGGTGATTAGTTTCCTCCACGGTTAGAAGTTCAGGGGTAGAAAGTGTCGCCGGTTCTGTGTTTTCTGGTCCTGAGCGGAGGAACCGGGTCTGTTGACATGCTGGCTGAAAGGTTTGGCTATGGGAGTTCAGCTTCATGTCCACCATGACGCTTTGAGACGTTTATGCTGAAAGCTGAGATGTCAGGAGGCAGAAAGGTCGGGGGTGTTATGCTGAGGTGAAGAGTCAGCTGCAGGTTTTTTACCTCATTGATTAAAAATGAGAAAAGGTGAATGAGGAATCTGAGCCGTGCTTTTTGTCTCCACTGTCAACCTACAGTCCTTAAACTGTCATATTGTCAACATATTCAGGGATGCACAGTAATTGACTTTTAACACAGAACCAAGTTAATAAAGGGATGAGAGTGGCAGAGTAATCAGGCGGTAACTGGAGCATCTGACAGTCAGTAGAAAATGAAGTGAAGGTCAGCAGAAGATGTCTCTGGTTAGACGGCTTCATCGGCCCTGAGTTTGATCCAGGTGCCTCAGTCTGGGTCTGATGCTCTTTGATTGGTGGTTTTATGCAACTTCACCTCATGTGGGGTCCAGAGAAGCCAGGAGCCTAACGGTGGAACCACGGGGTACTTAAGAGCTCATGTCTTCAATCAGAGTTACAACGGACACATGAGCTTTTAACTCATCGTAGCTAAAAGCTCATGAGTTACCCTTTACTGTGATTCAGGGCACCCCCCCCCCTCCCCCACAACCACTCAGATGCTGATTTTCACATTATTCTGTTTCTTTTCCTGGATGAAACATTCAAGGTTCTGTAAGGAGCTCAAAGACCCACTGATGGCTTAAAAACACAGTGATGACCTAAACTAATTTCATTTAGCTGGACTGACGACCATCAGGATGCTGGAACTCCTCTGGTTGAGGCAGAGACTGACCTCTGACCCAGAGGGAGTGGTCCACCAAAAAGAGGAAACCTGAAAGTCTGATGATGAATGTTTTCATCCCACAGCTGAAAAACCCTGAACTACCTCCAGGGTAGGGGGGGCTTACACGACACAGATGATGCTGAAAAGTAGCAGATCCTCTACGGCTCGTTGCTTTCAGTTAACGATACTCATATTTTCTTTGTTTACTGGAGAGCATTCAGAAAATGACACCCATTAACAGTTAGAACCGTGGTTTTCTGTGTAGACATGAAGTCATTTAGGGTCTGGATGTATTTTCACTGTTGATGCCGTGCTTGTTTCTCTACCATCCAGTGTAAAGAAGCCATCATGTTGTGAAAACTGAAGCTGACTTCGCTGTAATTCACCGCTGAAGCTTCCACTTCCTGCTGCTGAAGGCCAGAGTTCCTCCGTCCACCGGTTCTCCTTCCCTGGACTCCAACCTTCCCGTCTCCGTGGCCCAGCTATGAATCCCTATGCCGATGATGATTCTGGGTTTTCAAGCTGTCCAACTCCGTATTCCGCCTCTAATCCTAATTTCTGCTGTGATCCATCTGACCCTCCGCTGGTCCAGACCGGCTGCAGCTCTCTGTCGGCGTCCCCAGCCCCTCATTTCCCGGCGGACCACCATGGCCAGACCCCCAGCTCCACGCTGCCGCTGCCAGCCTTCAGTCCCGTGGAGAACCCCTACGCTCCTCCCGCCGGCCTCCACTCCCATCAGGCCTCCGTCTCCATCCCGTCCCCGGACCTCCGGCCGTCTCCTGCCCAGGACGACATGTTCGACGAAGGCGGCCCGGACCTGGAGTGCGCCATCTGCTTCAGCCAGTTCAACAACGTCTTCCGCTGCCCCAAGATGCTGAACTGCAAGCACACCTTCTGCCTGGAGTGCCTGGCACGCATGAACGTCAAGTCGTCGGAGCCCAGCGCCATCCAGTGCCCGCTGTGCCGCGGCCTGACGCCCCTGCCCCCCCTCGGCCTCCCCAAGCTGGCCACCGACTCCACCGTGCTGTCCTACCTGCCGGCCGCCATGCAGAGGGTCTACAGCATCCGCTTCATCCGCAACAAGGGGAAGCTGCAGGTCAAAAGGTCAGACTGAGCTCTCTGTTTTGTCTTTTCTGTCCTCGTGTAGAGAATCCAGCACCTAGATGAGAATAACGGCGTCCTGATTGGTTCAGTTACAGAAGCAGCTGCTCCTGTTGCTTTAAAGCTGACAGGCAGGAGTGGATGTCACCAAGAGAGGCTGAAATGTTAGAGCTTCAACATGAACGTCTTATCTTACACAATAGTTCACTTGCAGCTAAAATCAGGGACGCTTGCAGGTCACCAGAATGCATTTTGGTTTCTTCCTCAAACACGGTGCTCAGAGGTTGGACTGAAGCAGTTTTTAGCTCCTGGCTGAGGGTTAGAAACCTGCTAGATGGAGAATCATTGATCACTGAGAGGTAAAATCTGCAGTAAAACATAACTTTGTTTTAAAGAAAGGCTCCTGGTTATGATGCGTGAGAATCCAGCTGAAGCTGGGCTCTGCAGGAGTCGGCAGTGATGAGGAAACAGAGCGCAGCGGGGTCAAAGGTCGGCTTTATTACAGCGTATCTGTTCAGTCGAGTCATTTTACTGGAGCTGGTTGGTTTTCAGGAGGTAAAACCAAAACACGGCTACGGTTCCTAGTTTTCAGGTTTATTTCTTCATAGTTTGGTGCCGGTGACCCAGATGTTGTTGAGGGAAACCAATCTGAACTTTACAGGAGACCTTTAGAGTCTCAGATTCAGATCTTTGCTCACATTAATTTAATTTCTCAAGACAAACAGATCAAATTAATGGAATAAATATCTGATTGCATCAGTGGACAGATTCCCATTTAACACGCAGTCCAGCTTAACCCAGGTGACGATATAATGCAGGTAAATTCTGTTCATAATGGCAGTTCCTGAAGGTTCCTGAAGGTTTTCCTCTTCCTGACCAAGCATGTGGTGACAGTGGAAATGAACAACTTGATTATAGATTTTGGTTTCTTTTTCTCCTTCATTGCGGTTTTCCAGAATAGTTAGCATGGAGTGAAAACAGATTTTATTTTAAAGAGGATGTAGAAGAGCTGCACTTGGACCATCGGTACATTTTAATCTGGGAGCGTCCTGAAGGTTGCCCCACGTAAATTCTGAGACACAGCAGGTAAATGTGTGTAAAACGTGTTTTAGACAAGCCACCACTCCATTCCAGCTGATTTAACCTTTCAGCACATGATCCAGTCCTGTAGAGGTCAGAACCGGAAGCCACAGGGAACTTCATCTCTCTGTTCAGGCTGAATGGTGGATTAAAAGACGAATCATTAGCAGCAACAAGAGATTAACTTGAATCTCCACTGATCGCCAGCACAGTCCTTTATTAAAACTCCTTTTTTATTCAGCATAAAATGATCTTTATTAATGATTGGAAGCACAGTTTTGTATTTATTGTAGATTTCCTTTGAGCC
Source organism: Fundulus heteroclitus (assembly GCF_011125445.2). Taxonomy (NCBI): domain Eukaryota; kingdom Metazoa; phylum Chordata; class Actinopteri; order Cyprinodontiformes; family Fundulidae; genus Fundulus; species Fundulus heteroclitus. The sequence continues at coordinate 22,230,067 of NC_046372.1, forward strand.
ACACAGGCTCAGATATTTACATACAACCCCACAAACACTTGGTTAAAGACTTTCAGCAGAATGGAGCGTTGGCTGGCTTCCTGGAACGTTCTGGCCTTTAGTGTTTGGTCCATACATGAGCAGCTGACCCGTTGAACGGAGCCGTTCCATCAACATAATGTTTGGTCCGTTAGAAACCAGCCTGGATGTGTTTGGGATCATAGTTCTGCCGGTTCAGGTCCAAACCTCCAGTCCAGTCCTCTGCAACCAGGCAATCCCAGCAGCCATTTCCACCCTCAGTCCTGCCAGTTAACATTAGTTTAAAGCAAATGTTACACAACCTTTTTTAGAAAAGGGCAAATTATAACGTTCACAAATATCTACTGTGGGGAATTTTTAAAGAACTGCCATTTTTGGGATTTAAAATAACAAAAAGATGAGTAATGTGGAGTACTCCAGACTTTTTGAATTGAGAAAGCATCCTGGAGAGGAAGCGAAACGTCTTCAACTACGGAAAACAAGTCCAGTTGCTTTGTTTTTTTTTACTTTTTTTTGGATTGACAATGACCTGGATGACTGAGAATCTTCACCAGCATACGTCCATTTACTATATACAGAGTTAACATTTGTTGATTTGTTTTGATCCAAAGTTAAGAGACATTGATGTCCAGGCGAAGGTTGCAGGTCTAGATGTTTAATTTAACGAGAAACATCAGAACTCCTCTGCTGTTAATTTCACACTGTTGGCACCAGACCCACAGCAAGGTTCTTCATCCTCAGCGGACCGTTTGGTTCACATGGTGGAAACCTGGGCCTAGCTGGACCTGTTTACAGGACAATGGTCCCAAACCGGGTTCCAAACAGGTTAATCTGGATGACACTGAGTTTCTATGATGGCCTAACCAAAGCCGTGACCTTAAAGGTTCATGGCCTCTTCTTTAAAACCGGGTTTGTACCACAAAACCAACCAGTTTACATGAAGTCCACAGATCATTCTGCTGTGAAGGCTGGATGAACCTTAGACTCAAGGCAACCATCCGTGTTAAAGGTCCAACTTCACATTTAGCTGCAGAGGTCAGAGAGTTATGATTTTGAAATCTGGCAGCATTTAAATGTTGTACCAACTGCCAGTTTATACAAGATAAATTAAATTATTTCCCACGGAGGGGAAATGTCTCTGCATTAGCGGGCTGCTTGCTGCCACTGAGAGGAACCCGGGGTTAAATCTGTGGTCGAGGTTCTTGCTCAGGGACCCAGAATGACGGAGTTCTGAACCGGCAACTTTTGTGGCCTCTCAAAGATGTGAACGCCATGCTCCCTAACGACGAGCCCGCTGCTGCACTGAGATAATAAAAATGTTTCTGCACATTTTATGTATTTAATAAAGGAACCTGATACAGCTGTAAGGAACACAGCTCCCTGTTTGTCAGCCTTGATTAAAAGCACTCAGAGGTGTTTATATGTGCGGCAGCCATGTTGGTCACTAACCACAAAGACTTCAGGTTATTTTAAAGGTGCAGGTCTGACTCCAGGGCTGCTGGTTCCAGTACAAACAGAACCTGGGGGGGGTATATTTCTGACCGTCAGAGACATCGTGCTCCTGGTTCTTTGATTCAGACCGCGTGTGTGTCGTGTAATTACTCCCGTTTAAATCAGTAAAATCTTCCTCTCAGCTCATCAGGACGAAACCACTTAATAAACTAATCTGTTGTTTTCTAAATGAAACCATTTACCCTGAATCTTTTAAAGCAGAAGTTTCCTTTTCAAATTAACGGAATAAAAGAACAACGCTGCTAATTCAATGTTTGCTGCTACTAAATATGGTTAAATCAGTTTTGCACCTCATTTTGAGATGGACAGGAAATATGAAGAAACTTAATTATGATCAGGAAAATACATCAGAGTAACCCTCTGTTTAAATAAACCAGCTGTGCTGAAAACCAGCCAGCAGCTCCTGTAGTAATCCTGACGTCTTCTGTTGAGGAAAATAAATATCTTAGTTATATTTCTGTTATATTAATCAGGTATTTGTATAGAGGAACTGAGGAATGCATAGTTTTTAACTGTGTCTCCCCTTTGAGGGCAAAATAAACACACAGTTTATGGTTGGGAGAGGTAATTTGCTGAACCCCTGATAAAGACCGTTTCAGTAATAAATTAGCCGCTGTGTCTGTCCTCCTCCCCCAACCCCCCCCCCCCCCCTTCTGAACTAAGCAGTGGGGCAGTCATTCCTTTAAAAGATGTGTTCAGAGCACCGAGCTATATTATACACTGGAGTGCTAATAGCCGCTGTTAGAATAAGTCGCTTTGAAGCCACCGGCCGCCATATTGGTACTCCCTATTTTCCCCCAGTAACTAGGGAATATGTGCGCTACAGCATATATATATATTTCAGCACCTAATTTCCTAGTAGTTGATAGTGTTAGTACATCCACTGACTGTAGAATTACCTGTGAAATAGGGAGGATCAAGATGGCGGCCAGTGACTTCAGTTCTTCGCCAAAATCAGCACTCCAGTGTATTTTATAGCTCAGTGGTTCAGAGTAGTGAAAGACAGACGGAATATTTTACATTGCCATGAGCCAGGATGTCGGGTTTTTACTGAATACAACGAAATGGTAATGTAAAGTCTGTCTCCTTTGGAATGGCAGGCCGGTATTAATATCTATGCTTCCTCTCTGCGGATGATAAAGCTTTATGTGTTCCGCTCTGCTTTAAGTAGAGAAGCTGATCTGATGTTCAGGTTTACTCAGTGAAACCCGGTTCTCTCTCTGCAGGAACACCAACGGACCGGGACGGACGGGCCGCAGGTCGGTCACCTCCCTGAGGTCGGTGAACCGCTCTCTGGACGTGGGACTTCCCAGCTCGTCCTCAGGGGACGGCGGCGGGGAGTCGGGGGGCCTGAGCGGCGTCCTGTTCCGGCTGACGGGCCGGCCGCTGTGCCGGGCCCTCCTGCTGACCCTGGTGGTGATGATGATGATCCTCCTGACGGGAATAATCATCTTCCTGCTCATGAACAACAAGGCCGGCTGACTTTACGTCACTTCCTGTCCACCTCTGCGTCCGACTGGAGGACGAAACGGAACATTTTCATCTTCCTGTGGCCGATGAGGTTGGAACCGACCCGGATGTGCAATAAGGCAACGTCCTTCAAATAGAAACTTTAAACTTGCTGCTGCAAAAGTATATATATTTAATTTTAAGTCATGGGAAGTAAGTTGAGTGGGGGGGCGGTGGTGGCTGGTCATCTTTTTAGATTCTACGTGAGCTTTGGGCGTCCAGAATGATGCTGTGGAGCGGCTGAGCTGAGTCGGACCTTTTTGGCCTTTGACCCGGACCAGATGTGTGGCTGTTACAGCAAAGCTGCACGCTTCCTCCTGGTTTTACTCCAAAAAACACGTTTTTGCATAAACAAGAGCTAAATAATAACCAGAAACGGGTCGGAGTCCGTCTGGTTCCCAAAGCTATAACCCTCAGACCAAATGATCCGCTTCCACTTTCACTCCTGAAAGGTTTCAGGTTGAATCCACGCCTGGAACCCGGGTTTTGTTTCCTTCGCTCCAAACACAGCTCTTTGTTCTGCGTGTTCTCCTGCTGACGCGGGTTCTGGCACCGGTTCCTCTGAAACACGGACACTCAGGGACAGACCGCTGTTTATTCCGCTCCGACGCAGCCAAAGATTTCCCTTTTAATCAAATGTTGTTGACGGATGTCATGCAAACGAGCCGGCTGCGGCGGTTCTGCTGCAGCGGTTCAGACACAGGACCACAGAGAACCTGCGGCCGGTTCCTCTGCTCGGTCACACTCGCCCGTTCAGGTCCGTTTCTCTCTGAGGTTCTGTGGCCTGAATTTGCCTGCGTGTTAAAAACAACATGAATGCGTCTCTTCACAGAAACTTTTCGGTGACGCATTTGTTTCTACAAACAGGAGGCCGGTTCTGAAGCTGCAGAGACGACGCTTCTGGTTCGGGTTCTCCTGGCCCGTCTTAGTTTGGTTCTGTGAGGGAGGTTCTTTTTTTACCTGAATGGGTCAGGAGGGTTTGGACCTGTAGAATGAACTCAGGGTCAGCACTCTGGGTGCTGCAGGGGCCTTCAGAGCGGCGGTTCGGACCGGCCTGGTCCCGTTGATGGTTCTGCATGCTGAATGTTTTATCTGACCTTAAAATAGTCCCAAATGGAAACTTCTTCCAGAACTGCTTTGAATATCAAATAGTATCTGAAATCAGAAACTGGCTTCATTGTCTCGGTTCTGAAACGTGATCGGTTGAAGCCCGGTTTCTAGAACACTCTGTCCTGTTTTTATGTCGCTGTCTGAGGTCCGGGCCTCTTTTACTGTGCAATGGAAAATAATCTTTTATATATTTATGATCCTTTTAGGCAACCTTGCACTGTCACACTTTCTTTTGGGTCCGATTTAAATAAAGTTCTGAATAAATCCTTCAGTTTCTTGGTTTTCATGCTTGATCTGATGGAACTTTGGGTTATGCACATTGATTTAGTTAATTTCTTAAATCTTTGACCCGCTTTGACATGTAGAAACTTTTGTGGGGCAGCAAGAAGGTCCTGGGTTCTGAATCCCGGGTCCAGCCTGGGATCTTTCTGGAGTCTGTGGGTTCTCTCTGTTCGTGTGTGGCTTCTCTCTTGGTACTCCAGTTTCCTCCCACAGCCCAAAATCAGTACAGGTTACACTAAATTGGCGCTGGAGTGGACAGACCAGCAGGACTCACTCCTGTCTCTGTTGACAAATTTGATTTGACTAATATTTATTATTTCTAAGCTCTCACAGGTTTCAGGCTTTTTTTTTATATATTAATCCTTTATTTGAACACGTTAGTCCCTTGAGACTCAGTGTCTCATTTACAAAAGACTGGTTTAACTATTAAAAAAAATTACAGCAGTTTATGTCAGCAATTACAAATTTAAATCTGTCTCAACATATGGTTTAAAATTTAGTGGAAAACAAAATAAAATGTATTCCAATTTTAAAATCTGCTCACTATAGTCTCGTGCATGAATTTCAAAATAAAGGTGCATCTTAAAATTGACAATATGGATTGATCTTTTCATTTTGCATAGATGTAATTGGCTCATTAATAAATTGATATATTTCTATAAATCGATGCATTGTGACATTTGTAGTTTCTACAGTCAGATGTGAGCTGACAGCCTGACCTCTCTAACGTTTTGTTCTGCCGTCGGCTCCTCAACCACCTGAGGAACGTCTCATTTTCAGCACCCATCAGTTTTCTCGGCCTGTAACTCTGTTCTGGTTTAGAAAAATAAACCTGACACTGGCCGTAAACTGATCCCTGAGGTGGAGGACGATAAAGTGCATCTTTTAGACCAAAATCAACATTCTGCTGGGAAAGCTTTCAGTAAATTCAGATATTTCCACACAGAGAATAACATCTAAAAACAAATTTAATTCTTGTATTTTTAGATTCTTATACAGAGCCTTTTCCAGATTCAGGATTGTTTTATCCAATGAAGCTGTGACAAAGTCAAAATGTAGGAATCCTAAAATGCTATGTCTTTCTAAATCACCAATTCACAAATATTCTCAAGCTACTTAAAGGTTAATTCAGTCCATCAGCCAGATCCATTCTGATTGATCCCAAATATCAAAACAGTCGAGTTCAGTTTATAATCCAGGTTGGTTCTCTGTAAATAAACCCAGCAGGTTGTTGACCTGCAGGATTCCCTCCTCCTGGATGAACATGGAGCCACAGCAGACAGCTGCTGATGCTGAGTGGTTGACTTTGCAGCAATCCCTCATACCCAGCATGCATGTAGCGACAGTGGAGAGGAAAAGTTTATCAATCATGTTTGGCTTTATCAGCAGAGTTGTAGAGATGTTTGATAAAATGTCTCCCCCTGCTGGTAGAAAATAAACCTGAACAGTTAACTTTCCTTATTAATAGCTTTTCATTATTAAATGGTTCCTGTTAAAGTGATGAGAGCTGGAATGAAAAGGCGACTCCTGGGATGCAGCAGTGGTTTATTAGCAATGCTCTGACTGGAGCAGGACGCACAGGATCATCTCATCCATTCGTGGAGCGCCGTTTTCCAGAGGCTCTGCTGGATCGGCGGCAGCTTCACCCTGAAACACAAACGGGGACACGGTCCAGAACTCTGACCGGACAGACGTTCCTCAGCTACAGCACAGCAGGTGGAACCCTGAACCTTCTAAAGGTTCCTGCTAGATCCCCAGACAGCAGTTCTACATGCATCACACAGCTGGCAGCACTGATCACGTGTCGTTTACCTGTCCAAAGGTTCTGGTTCTGCTGCAAGCTTAGAGGCATGCAGGGTAAACCCAGCTGTACGAGAAGACGTTCAACTTTTATGCAAAGAAAAGGAAGAACAAACTTGAAGATCCAGAAAATCTAAAGGAACTTAAAAATGAACAAGATGGTAGAAAATATTCTGACTGACTTTTGTAAGTTTCTGTTATAAAAAAAAGATGAGAACCGGTACCTACAGGTCCAAAAGAAGTGAGTTTTAAAGTTAGCAGGTGAAACCACCGTCATCAGATCCAGGATGACAGGAGATGGATCGGCTGGTCCGATCAGAACCAGCTACAGCTAAACCCGCTCAACACTGAAAAGATGACGGTGGACCTCTGGAGAACTTCCCCCTCAGAATCCTCCACATCTGTCTGCTGGTTCCTAGGAACCACCCTCAGTCCGGACCTGTGCTGGTTCTCTCACACTGACCCGGGTCAGAAGAAGGCCCGGCAGAACGCGGGTCGCCAAACCCAGAGACGCTCTCTGATGAACTCTGAGCTCCTCACAGCCTGACCAGCTGCTCTGCAGTGCAGGAACATCTCAAAACATCTGAATATTGTGGAAAAGTGCAATTTATTGTTGGCCAGTCATTCCAGAAGGTGAGATAAAAAGATTCATCGCACAGAGGAAAATTTTTCAAGCTTTTGTTTCTTATAATTGTGATGATTACAGCTTCCAGGTGTCTCAGAAAATCAGATCAATCAAGATCCCATCAAAGATGTTTTAAACCCAAACGTCAGGCTTATGGAAAGTTAATTTCTATTCAGCACTTGGTTGGTCCTCCTCCTGCATGAATTCCTGCATCAAAGCTCCATGGCATAGAGGCCATCAGCCTGTGGTTCTGCTGAGGTTCTGGAAGCCCAGATTGCTTTGATAGCTGCCTTGAGGTGATCCGCCTGGTTGGTTCTGGTGTCTCTCATCTTCCTCTTAATAACAGCCCAGAGGTTTCTATGGGTTCTGGTCAGGAGAGTTTGCTGGTCAACCAAGAACAGAACCACCACGGTAACTGGACCAGCTTTTGGTACCATTGTCAGTGTGGACCGGTGCCAAGTCCTGCTGGAAAATAAAACCAGCATCTCCACACAGCTTGTCTACAGAGGGAAGGATGAAGAGCTCCAGAATGTCCTGGTAGACCCAGAGGACCAGAACCAGCAGATGACCTGGTACCTAAACCATCACCGACTGTTAAAGCTTCACTCTGGTTCTGGTTCTTCATGGGTTCTGAACCTCTCTTCTATTCCTCCAGACTCTGGAACATTGATTTCCAATTGAAATGCAGAATTTGGTTCCATCTGAAAGCAGAACTTTGGACCTCGGAGCATCGGTCCGGTTCCTTTTCTCCTGAGCCCAGCTGAGATCGTAGCTGCTGAGATATCGACTCCAGCCTCGGTCCTCTCATGGTGAAGCTGCTTCTTCTCCAGGCTGCGGTTCTCTCTGCCACACGTCTTCCTTCCACTCAATTTTCTGTTAATACGCTTGGACCCAGAACCCTGTGAACGACCAGCTTCTTCTGCAGGGACCTTCTGTGGCTGCTCCTCCTTCTGAAGGTTGGAGATATCTTCTGCACATCTGTCCAGTCAGCCGTCAGAGACCGGTTAAAGGTTCTGGAAAACTTTGCAGGTGTTTTTAGTTAATTAGCTGATTAGAGTGTGACACCTGGAGTTTTCAGTAATCAACTATTTCACAGTATTCTAACTTTCTGAGACACTGTTCATCATCTGTAGCCGTAATGATCAAAATTACAAGAAACAAAGGATTATATCACTGCTTATGTAATAACTGTAGAAAATAAAGGAGCTTCACTTTTCTGAAATTACTCGCAAATTATATTGCACTTTTACACAATGTTCTATTTTTTTAAACATACCTGTATTTCTCTGTACATACAAACATATGTACATATGAATCACTTTATCTTTTATTTGCTCTGAAGTACATATTTACACCTAATGTCTGGAAGCAGTGAGCTCCAGAAACAAACCCAGATGCTGGTAAAAAAAAAAAACGCTGGTTCGGAAATCTCTACCTGGTTCAGGTTAGCGTCTCTGCAGCCAGAATAAATGTCCTCTATTAAATAAAGTTATTCCCATGTTCTGTATGTACTTACGGTAAACATATCTAACATAATTTTTGTTTTTTCTCTACAGTATTTAAGAGCATGCAGGAGTCTCTGAACTTAAACGTGAACAAAACTTATTATTCATGTATAAATAATTCTCTGATCTGAACTTTTGCTCTCCCTGTTTTTGATGATTTATGGATTCTGGTTTCATCAAACTGGGCTCATGTTTCCTATGGTACAGGAATATTTGGGAATCCTGAGGAAATCTTTCTAAATGAGCAGACGTGCTCCCAGTTTGTTCTGATCAAAGTGACAGAGATGCAAGTTTAATTTCAGGTCAACTGACCCATTGCTCCTGGAAATATTCTGATTAAACATTTGCAGCAGACAGAAAGGCGGTAAAGATGATCAGAAAATCATTTTTAAATGCAGAAAAGTAAAGAAACTTTGTCTCACATTTAGAAGGCATCAAACTAGTCTGGGATTTTTCTCTAATCACTAAATCTCTGCGTTCTGTGGAGACGAGTGACTCCAGACCTCAGCAGGCTTCAAACCAGCAGCGTTCACCTGTTTCCCTCCAGCTGCTCAGAGAACCTCTCAGACTGAAGGAAACCACCAAGTTTGTTCTGAATAAATGATCTAAATGTCTTCTGTGAATAGAAGTGAGCGTAAATGCTGATAAACGGGGACGTTTGCCTCCAGATAAATATCTGATGTGACCCAGAAGACAGAAGCTGGACCTGTTCTGAGGCGTCTGGCTGCTGAGGGACGGAGCTGCAGCCCGGGGCCTCCAGGTGGGTCCAGGAACGAGGCAGAGGTCTCCCGGTCTGAGTTTGGCCATCAGGAACAGCGGGTCTCTGGAGACGTTCTCGGCGTCAGCTCTGAAAAGGAGACTTATTCAGCCTGACGGAGCGCAGAGTGAGCTCTATGCTGAAGCTGTGAGCAAACAGACCTGGCAACGTCGGCCCCTGAGCTCTCTGCTCCCTGCAGCTCACTGGTGCCCAGGGCCTGCAGCACCTTCTGCATCCTCAGCTCACCTCCTGGCATCTTATCAGAGTTCTGCAGGGCGAGGAGGTCAAATGGTCAGATCAAAGGTCTGCACATTTAGGAGGTAGCAGCCTTTACACTGCAAAAACGGAACTAAAAATAAGTAAAATGTTCTTAAAATCAGTGTATTTGTCCTTGATTTGAGCGGGTAAATAAGATGATTTGCCAATGGAGTTAGATTTTTGCACTTAAAATAGGAACAATTCATCTCCATCATCTTATTTCACGTGCAGGATATCTAATTATCTTATTTTAGGGGTCAAAATACTCATTCCCTCAGCAGATAATCTTATTTACCTGCTCAAATCAAGGACAAATGCACTAACTTTAAGAAGATTTTACTTATTTTTAGATCCTCGGTGTATGAAAGGTTCGGCCGTAAAACTCGAAGGTAAAAAACTGGGATGTCTGATGTGCTCTGGTGCCGTTACCATGGCGACGGCTGTGAGGACGGACGCAGCCCTCTTCAGGTCTCCTTCCAGCTTCCTCGTGCCGCTCCTCTCCCTCTGCAGCCGCTCCTCCAGCAGGGCGATGAGGGACGCTTTCTGGTGGCACTCCTGGCTCCCTGAGGCCAGGTACTGCCTGGAGACGACCAGCAGGGTTCTGGTTCAGGTCCAGATGCTCGGACCGCCGTGCCCCCGTTCACCGGCCGAGCCTCCGACCGTGTCGCGGCTCAGCGAGGACAGGAAGCTCTTACCTGCAGGCCTCACTGTAGTCCAGGAGGCTCTCGTTGGAGCGCTGCAGCTCGTTTATCTGACCCATCAGCAGTTTGCACTTCTTCGTCAGCTTCTCTGATTCCTAACGATTGACAGAATATGTTCCAGATTTTTTTTTTTAAACACAAGATACTATAAAAAACTTCTAGATTTGACTACCCAACACATGAAGAGAGGTGATCAGGAAGTAAGAGCAACCAGACAAACCTTCCTGAGGCTGAAGATTTTGCGGATCAGTTTGAAGTTGAGGATCCTCATCTTAATGGCCGTTCGACACAGACTCTTCAGCCGGTCCTTCTCCACACAGCGGCTCCAGTGGAGCTGGTAGCTTTCCTGCATGGCACACTTGACCTCCATCAGCTTCTCTCTGCGCTCCTTCATCTCCTTCTCAAACATGGAGGACATCTTCAGCTGAATGCTGCTCATCACAGACTTCTTCTTCTCATCGACCAGCCTGTGAGCGGCGGACAGAGAACGGCGAGTCAGAACCGGAGCCTTCAGGCCGACATCGTGACGCAGAATCCTGGCGCCGCTCACTTTCTCTGCTCGATGTAGAACGTGTTGACCACAGAGAGGTGTTGGTGCTCCAGAAGTCTCTGCTCTTCCTTTGCAGACGGGTTTATCACCATCTGCTGCTTCAGGTGGACCAGCTGCACCTTCTGATCTTCTAACCTGGCAGCTGATGAGAGAGCAGGAGGTGAAGGCCGGCTGCAGAAAGGCCTCTCCTACCGTCACGGTCTGTTTCAGGGACTCCTGATGTGACTCGGTTCTCTGTTTCTCCTCCCTCCTGATGATGGAGAGCGAGCTACACGCTGCTGTTCACATGTTTTTCCTTCGGTTCTCTTTCCATCTGTGCCCTGATCAATCTGTGCTCAATCAGCAGCAATCTATGGTCTCTGTAACTAAACCTTCACTGTAGAGAGCAGCTCATTCTCCACAGGTCTCAGCTAATTATTGATAATTGTATAATTCCTCCTTACTAGGCCTGCCGTTAGTGTTTATTGTAATTTATTTCATATTTCATATGCTTTTTTCTGCCCCTCTCCAGGATAAAAAGCTTCTTGCAACCAAGCTACAGCCTGAAAACCTCCTTCCTTCAGTCTCTCAGCAACCAGGACAGCCGTCTGGCCACCGTTTGGTGGCGAGGCCTCGTCTCAGCTGGGAGCCTGACTCTGACTGTGGTTCAGTGTTCTTTGGTGTGGAGACGGTGGATTTAGTATTGCAGCTGTGAGGGAAGAACCCTTTGGTTAAATCTAGGAGCTCTGTTGAACTGCTGTGGAACTGATTAACTATAACCCATAAACTCTGCACAACATTCGCATATTTGCACATTTTGCATCATTGCATCTCCATCTAGCATTACAAATGCTGCCGAACTCTAAATTTTTGAATGCATTCTTGCATAAATGCCCTTTGCACAACCAATTCTGCACTTACAAATGGTTTTTAAAAATACTCACCTGTACTGACTTCTCCTGCATTGTTTACATTTCAGTTGTTTACTTTTAAATCACTGCTGCACCTTATACTGTAATTTAATTTTACTGCAATTTACAAGCTGTATGCAACGAAATCTCGTCCTGTACGCACTCTGTGCGTACAAAATAAGTCTAAGTCTGTGTGGGTGTGGTGGAGGGTAGCTTTGGCATAATTCCTAATGACTGAGCCAGTCTGGTCCCAATAGAAAGGTGCTGCTGCCACCAAGCTCCATCCAGGTCCCCAGAATACGTCTACCAATCACAACACCAACCTGGAACCTTTATAATTATTGTACTGTAATCACCAAAGATGTTTAATTTAGACCTTTCTTCTCTCTAGTGTGAGACGGACCGGCTGGATTGGTTTGATCTGATTTCTTTTAACTTTGCGTCTTTCATGGTGACGGTCCTGGATGCTGGTCTGAATAGTTGCCCCTCCACAGTAACGCTGACCCTGCAGCACACAGGAGCCCAGAGGGAGCAGGTCCAGTAAACGTTGGACCCCAGGAGGGATCCCAACCAGCATCTACCGCCTTTAACTCCCTCAGCAGCTGCTCTCTGAGCTTCCCACTGATTCTGGAATCCTAAAACAAGTTTTAACCAACCAGATCTGCTAAGAGCGGCTTTAACAAAGAAAGATAATGTTTTATAGAGCATCTCCCTCTGGGACGCGCTCCTGTTTGTAGGTCACTTTTCATTCAGACGTTTTAATTATCCGGATGGTTGCTGTTTGTTCTTTTTCTGTTGTGTTTTATCAGACCAGGCCCTGTATGAATGAAGGTTAAATTAGGACAATAATGGATCTTACCCTGCATCTTGTCCTCTGAGCCCAGGTTGTCCAGCTCCTCCTGCAGCTCCTGCTCCTCCTGATTGACCAGCAGCTGCAGGCCTCCTGATTTGTCTCTGTCGGCCTGCAGCTGCTGCTCCACCCGCTCCCTCAGCTCCTGCTCGTCTTTCTCCAACGCGGCGACAAGGTGATGCAGGTACTCCAGAATGTCGCGGGTGTCCTTCTGCAGAGCGCTGGTCTTCAAGACGATGTCTTTGCTCTCTTCCTTTACTTTGTCACATTGAAGCTGGAACCTGCAGGAGGAAACAGAACACGCATGAGGCCCAGAGATAGACGGACACACGGGTGCACTTCTCTGGTCACGACAGCTGAATATTACACTGGGTTTCTGCTTTCCAGCTGGAAAGCTGTTTGCACAACACAACAGAAAGAAAAATCTACTGTGAAAGGATCAGTGTTGGTGCAGGTTGGGCTCAGGTCCTGCAGAACCTGCAGATGAACCCAGAAAAGCAGATGATGGCTGACTGTCACCAAAGAAAAGAACCCTGGAAGATGTGATCTTTTAGTTAAATGTTCCAGTAAATCCACATGTTCCTCTCTCCTCTGTTTCTGCCATCATCATGTTTCCATCTTCATCTTCTTCTTTTGGGTCTGGATTGAGTCTCTACTGCAGGGAGACTCCGACTCCATATACTGTCGGCTTCATGACTCCAGGACTGCATTAACCCACAAATATTCCACTCTAAACTGTCTCTTGCCAAATCATTGATTTTGCTTTTTCACATGTTTTACAGCCAGGACTGTTGAATGCAGCCAGAACTGCAGCATAAAATGAAGAAACACGAGAAGTTTGAGGAAAAGTTGGAGAAGTTGTGGAAGTCAAAGTGTCATGGAGTAAAATCTAAAGTGAGTCGGTGTCTCATTACATGCTTTCATTATGTAAAGCATTTCATTTGTTGGTTTTAGACTTTTAATCTTAATGTAACATGTGGAAAAAATTAAAATGATAAACTTTGTTTATAATTCCATAAGATATATAATAAAATATGAAAATACAAATGTAAAATCCCATGTAGTTCCTTACTGCAGGTGTTTGTGTTCATTAATAGCATTTCAGTGACTTTCTCCTGCATTGTTTACATTTCAATTGTTTACTTTTAAATCACTGCTGCACCTTATACTGCAATTTAATTTTACTGCAATTTACAAGCTGTATGCAACGAAATTTCGTTCTGTATGTACTCTGTGCATACAAAATGACAAATAAAGTTGTCTAAGTCTAAGTCTAGTCTGGGTTTGGGCTCCATAAAGCAGCCTGACCAGGTTTGACTGATTGGAGTTAATTAAACGATAACCTGAAACTCTCTGCTTCCACAGTCATGTTTTCATTTCTTTATGTCTCTGTGAGTTAGTTTGTTATTGTATGAATGTAAATTAAACCAAACCGTTGATCAAATACAAACAGTTAAAATGTACTTTTATCTGCAGTAAAACTGGTTATTTAATGGAGGTGAGTAGCTGTTTGCTGCACAGGTAACGCCATTTTTATATATTTAAACTTATAAACCTGCTCTGTCTTCCGTATGATTATAAAATATAAAATATATGGTTTTCTGTTTCTCACCTCTCCAGCTGTTCATCCAGAAACCGAATCTGGCTCAGATATAATCCCTTTTCTCTGTCCAGGTCGTCGGTTCTGGTTTCAGGGGACTTCATCTTCTGGCTGCTTGCTGGCTATTTGTGTCCTTTACCTGCAAATTTACCTTAATGATAATTAAGGGAATTCAAAGGAAAACAACAGGTGGCTTCTCTATGAACGGCTGTTGCTAGGCAACGATGCGTTCGGTGACTCCTAGGAATTTCCGCTCTCGCAGTAAAGTGTCAGCATTTCTACACAGTTATGTGTTTATTTGGCAGAGCATTCATTCTCTGGGACGGGTCGCCAGTCCATGATGGAATCTTTTCCTGGTTTATTAAATGGGAGGATTGTTGCCGTTTTCCATTTATTTGGAACTTCACCTTCTCTCCAAATTTTATTTAAAAAAGTTGTAATATTAATTTTAATGTTGCTTCTGGTAACCTTCTAAACATTGCATAACATAGATTATCATCTCCTGGAACTGAGTATCCAGTATCTTTAATAACTGTTTTTATTTCATTCATGCTTATATCTTCATCTAATGCTGACACCGATCTATCTTTCTTTTTGTAAATATCATTAAATTCTTTGAGTTTTTGTTCTTTTTGATTCCTATGCATATTTCCTAGGTGCTCCCCACTATGCACTGTTGTAAAAGCCTCACCCAGAACGTCTGCCTTATCTTTATTTAACACTATTTATTGACCGCTAACCAGTGCTGGAATTCTTACCTGACTCCTTTTCCCACCCGTCTTCTTAAACATTGACAAAATATTTTATAATTTAATTTCTGCTCCTATTGAAGAACAATAATTTCTCCAACTTTCCTTCTTAGCCTCTTTAATTATTTTACGAGCCTCTGCCCTTTTCTTTTTATATTTAATAAGATTTTCTCCTGTCAAATTTTTCTGTAGAGTTTTAAATGCTTTATTTCATTCTTTAATAACTCTACTACAATCCTCATTCCACCATGGCACAATTGTTGTCTTTCCTTTAATTGTTGCTTTTGAAATACTAATTTCTGCAGCATTCAGTATATCTTACCTGTTTAGTGCGCTCATCTATATTTCCTTTTAATCTAACTAAATGACTTGTTTGCTCACATACTGTTTTAAAAGTTTGCCACTTAGCTTTATTAGAGCACCATCTTGTTATTCTAATTTCATCTTGTCTAAATAAATTATCTTTAATGATTGTGCTAACAGGAAAGTGATCACTTCCTATTGTGGATTCTCCCTCACACACCATTCACAAAAACTAACTATCAAACTGGAAACTAATGATAAATCCAGACATGACTTAGTTCCTTTATGTAAATCAATTCTTGTTCCCTGTCCATTATTAAGACACACCAGTGACCTTTCATCCATCATTTCCTCTACTATTTTACCATTATTGTCCGTCTGTCTGCTTCCCCATAGGCTATTATGTGCATTGAAATCACCACACCAAACTTCTCTTCTTGTTATTGATCCTGAAATTTTATTAAATACCTCACTTTCTAACTTTTTACATGGGATATAATGGTTTAGAATCCTAATATTACCAATTTTTTCTAAGTTAAATATTTCTACACTTACACATTCATTCTGACCAGGTACTTGATATTCTTTATATGCCAATCCATCTTTAATGAAAGTTGCACAACCTCCTCCATTACTATTGTTACTCCTATCTCTTCTCACTTAACTGTAACCAGGAATTTTAAAATCTAAAGATGGTTTTAACCAAGTTTCCTGCACACATATAACATCTGGAGCTGTTTCTAATTCATGTACATATTTTTTAAATTCTTGACCATTTACTATTAGACTTCTAGCATTCCATTGAAGAATATGTATGACCATTTCTTTTTTATTATTTTCTTGATCATTTCCAACTGAACTCAGAGGTTTATAAGTTTGATCTGCTTGGATCTCTTTCATGTCCAGAAACCGTCCTGCTGCTTCTACAATTGTTTTGATTTTATCACTTTTCTTTTTCATTTGCACTGTAACATTTATAATGTGACAAATGCCACAAATTTATCTTTTTTCACCATCATTATATTTTCATCCACATTACATTTGTGCTTACATGCATTACGTTCAGCTATTGAACTAACAATGATTTGCTTCTGTTTTTTTTTGTCAATCATTATTTTCCTGATTTAAATCTCCTTGATTTATTTCTTTAAGTTATTTGTACTTTCTTTTCTAACTTTCCTTAAAGCCTCAGCATATGAAACCTTCTCTGTTATTTTTATTCTTTGTGCTTGCCTTGCTTCTCTCTGTACTATGCATCCACCATATGCTGCACTATGTTCTCCTCCACAGTTACAACATTTAACTTTGGCGTCTTTATCACCTAGACTTAGACTTAGACTATTTGTCATTTTGTACGCACAGAGTGTGTATAGAACGAAATTTCGTTGCATACAGCTTGTGAATTGCAGTGAAATTAAATTATCGTATAAGGTGCAGCAGTGATTCAAAAGTGAAACAATTGAAATGTCGAAAATGCAGAAGAAGTAACAGTGTACAGGTGAGTATTTTTAAAACCATTTGTATGAATTGATTGTGCAAAGGGCATTTGTGCAAGAATACAGCTTGTAAATTACAGTAACTTTAAATTATAGTGTACGGTGCAGCAGTGATTTAAAAGTCAATAATTTAAAGTGTAAACAATACAGGAGAAAGTCACAGTGTACAGGTGAGTATTAAAAAAAAACACTTTCCACATTCATGTGAACCTCCACATCTTGCACAGCTCATTTTCCCTTTGCACTCCTTTGCTACATGACCCATTCTCTGACAAACAAAACACCTTATTGGATTGGGAATGTATTATCTCACCCTGAAGTTTATGTAGCCAATCTGCACAGATTCTGGTACCACATTCTCAAACTGTAATATTATTGCCATGGTGTCTTTAACAACTCCATCTTATTTGTGTTTTATCCTTGTTGCTTCAATAACTTTGCCTCCTTTAATTTCTTGTTTGATTACATCAACTGTCATGTCAAGTGGAACTCCTGTAATTACTTAATCTTAGCTGCATCAGGGATGTATATTTTGATTCTTTCACCTACAAGAGTTGACATTTTGAGAATCTGTTCTTGTTGTTTTTTGCTAACAGCAGAAATTAATATCTTCAGATTGTTCATTAATCTGGCTGACTTGATTCATCCAATTTCTTTCTCAATTGCTTTAGTTAGTTTTATCGGATGTAAGTGACCTCCCTCTTTTTTAAAGTCGACTGAAACGTCCCACTCCTCTTCCTCATTTGCTCGTTGCACTTGTTTTTCTGGGCTTGTGTTTGTCTTTTTACTTCTTTCCTCTCTAATCTCACTCCCATCTGACCAACTTCTATCTCTTTCCTGTCTTTGCCTCATTTCTCGCTTTCTCCTTGAAGATCTACACATCATCCACTCCATTTCCTCTCCACTATTTCCAGCTGATGTGGAAGCCATAAAGCTACATTCAATGTACAGCTCATGCAATCCGCCAAAAAGTGATCAACTCCTACCGACTTCTCACTCCGCTGGTAAACCTCCTTCCTTCTGCTACAATGACGGTCAACGTCGAGACACTCAGAGGAAAAACACACTCTCTTAGAGGGACCAGTTAACCTGACCGTCATGTTTTTGGTCTGTGGGAGGAAGCCGGAGTACCCGGTGAGAACCCACACGTGGACAAGGAGAACAAACTCTTTGCAGAAGACCCCAGGCTGGGATTCAAACCCAGGACCTTCTTGCTGCAAGGCAGCAGTGATAGCCATCACTGTGCAGCCCCCAAACCTTTATAAACTATATATTCTTCATGTCCACATTAATAATTCTCAGTCCTCTGAGCTCTGAGCTCAGATGCATTAAATCTAAAATTGCTGCTTCTTTACTCAAGCGACCAGTCAATTGTTTTCCTGCTTGATTCGTCAAAAGAAGCGTTGTGTTTTCGCAGCATTTGCTTTTCCAGCTCATCTGTCAGTTCTCACGCACTGCAAAAACGGATCTAAAGGTTAAAGTATCTTAAAGTTCTAAAAGTTAGTGTATTTGTCCTTGATTTTAACAGGTAAATAAGATTATCTGCCAATGGAATGAGTATGTTGACCCCTAAAATAAGATAATTAGATATACTGCACTTGAAATAAGATGATTGAGATGAATTGTTCCCCTTTAAGTGCAAAAATCTAATTCCATTGGCAAATGAGCTTATTTACCTGCTCAAATCAAGGACAAATGCACTCATTTTCAGAATATTTTACTTATCTTTAGTTCCGTTTTTGCAGCGCAGGGACCGTTTGTCTCCTTTTCTGACTCAGTAATTAGAAACATCAGCCGCAAACTAATAAATACAGAAAAGTCAGAGTAAAACTGACTGGGAGCCACAAACCACGCTCCTGCATTCGCTGGTTCACATCTTTATCTTTATTTTATGTTTTTCTTCTTCTCTGCAAACCAAAACTGGTCCCATTGTCAGATTTCTGAGGAAGAACAGCGCTGACCAGTTTGTTGTAATACTACAGCTGAAGCAGAGGTCCCTAACCCCGTTCCTCAAGGCCCACAGTCCTGTATTCTAGACAGGTCCTCCTTCAAAACACCTCCTCTAAAGGACGTCATCTCCTCCTCTGCATGCCACCAGGTTCTGCAGAACCATGGTGAAGATATTTATACTAGGCTTATGACAACATGTATAAATCAAACTGTGCAGCACGGGGCCCTGGGGACCACAGCTGGTGGCCCTTCCTCCAAACCGTTAGCTAACAGCTCCCTCTGCAGATCTATAGCAGAGTAACATCTGCTGACAGGAAAAGATGGATCATTACAGGTTTTCCTAAAATCTGGCAGCAAAAAAAAGTGACGTGTATCAGAGGAGGCCGCACCGCCATCCTGAAATTAAGCATTTAATACATTCCTTTTCTGTTCGATATTCAACATTTTTATAGTCAAAATCGCTGGATTTAATATAATATAATATAATATATTTAAAGAATGTCTCTGACATATATAGTCTGTTTAATTGGTCATAAATATGCGTAATAAAAAGAGGAAATAAAAGCCCTTTTTTTCTTGCTGTCGTTTTGTTTGCAGAATAGAATTGATTAAATTTAGAAATAAAGCTTCTTAAACAACAAAATATTCTAATGAAGGTGCAAACTGAAACATAAGCATCTATTTTGGGTTCATATGTTTGTAGATCCGACTCCAGAAGCATCACTGCCCCACTGGTCGTGAACCTCCCGGCTAGAAATGAAGATGAAAATAACCTGTTTGGCTCAGAGTCAGCAGCACAAAGTTAGAGAGAAATGTGATAAAAATATACTGACTTTATGTGCTGAAAACAGTCAGAAGAAAGAAAAGAGAATAAATAGATGATTTCAGCAGCAAACGTCTGCACCCGTTTGATTAAAAGCTGAGAAATCCTTCCTGGACCAAAGAGCTTCCAGCAGGTGGCGCAACAAGGCCAGCCAAATAAATTAGCAACAGTGCGTTTGAAGCTGCTTCCCAGCCAGAAATAAAACATGACTGTGCAGAAAGTTCTGCAGCATCGGACAAAAACACATCCTGGACAGAAAGGTTTGCTGATGCAGCTGCTGATTCCTGCAAGAAAAACACGACGAGCCCCTTTGACAGCAAAGGATGGAGGGTTAGATTTTTAAAGCACATAAAAGCTGCAGAAATAATGAATTCCCAGATGTTTAAAGAGCAAAAGAAGCCTCATGGAATAAGAATCTGAGGCTGAACTCTTATGAAACTCTGGATTTTCCTGTTTTGTCTTAGTTTTTTTTTATCTGTGATGAGTTGTTTTTTAGGGGGGGGGGGGGGTCTGGAAACTGGTCTCAGGTATTAGATGATGGCCGTTGGATCATCTGTGTGGGCTTGAAACTGAACCCACAGCTGTTATCTGATCTCTCTGCAGGTGTCCCTGATCCTCTGCTCCCTGCAAACAGATAAAACTCTGTTAACCGAGCAGAAATGATGCAGACTCACTTCCTTCTTCCTTATCATGCATCAGCAGGATGCACCGATTCCCCCCGTTACAGGACGAGCTCATTAAGCCTTAGGGTCTGAGTAATGGGGGCTGAATGCATATGCATGCCGCACTTTTCAGAAACTATGGAGCAGCTTCCTTTCTGCTTTACGTTTCTGCTCTGCTCTCTGTTGTTCTGGATCATAAACTCCAACTCAGACACATTTCTGTGGAGCAGAGCTGTTTCTCTGGGGGGAAGCACTCGGCTAAAGCGCTGAACCGTCCTGCATTCGTCCATATTGTCCGTCCCATCTGCCTGACCGTCCTACAGTATTTTAACAGGTTCTTGATCCGCGGTTCTTCTGGCTTTCTGAAGGTTTTTAAATGAAGCCGTGGTAGTCTCCCACTGTGGGCCAAGTTCTCAGCTTGTTGGAGCCAGAATGCTGTTTTCAGGCTCTTGTCTGTGAGATTTTCCACAAATTTAACAGAATAAATGGAGACAACCTGCGTCCCAGTCAGCAGCTGAGGATCTGTTTCAGCTTTTTGAGATTTTGGTCTGTTTCAGCTGAATTAGTTTGTCCCTTGAGTTCAGGATTCCTTTCATGCCTCAATGAGACAAATTCAGAGGTTTACACCTTTTTTTTATCTGTTTACATGTTAACAGAAGGTTTTCCATCAAAGCTGGACAGGAATCTCCCTATTTTGCACATTCGCCAGGAAGTCTCCATCTGCGTGGGATCAGCAGAAGTTCTGCCGGCGGAGCGGGTCCGACGCAGCTGATGCGGTTTCCACAAGAGAGAAACGCGCTGCGGATGCAAATATGCGATGGTTAAATAAACCGTTGGGTGTGTGAGGCCCACACAGCTCAGACCAGGAAGCTGAGGTCAGAGAAAGCAGAAAACACCTCCCATTGTCTCTACCTGCGTATCCATGCAGGGTCATGGCAGGTTCTGGTCTCATCAGGTCCATCCTGGACACGTCTCCAGTTCACCACCAAGGACAGACAATCACTCACTCTCACTCCTAGAGTCCAGTTAACCAGAGTACCTGGATATGACCCAGGCATGCACAGGGAGAACGTGCAAACTCCATGCAGAAAGGCACCAGGCCGGGATTTGGACCAAGGACCTTCTTGCTGCAGAGCACCGTGGAGTCCAACACAGATCTACCCGCCTGCAAAGCCCTGATAAAATGTCCGGTTTCTGTGACATAATCATGTAAATTCATCATCTCAGAGTAAATATTTCAGTTTGCAAACATTTAAACTGACACCGGTCTACAGAACCTTGGAGGTTTTCCCCAAACCTCTTGAGCAACAGGACGCCTCGTCTCCACAGCGTCTTCTGGAGACCCAAAGAGTTTCTGTCAGACTGAGCTCTGCAGTCTGGCCCGCTTGATCCGAAGCTTTAATCGTCCTGTTCTGGTTTCATTCTGTTTTAGATCCGGGTTCTGTTTGGACTCACAGTGGTGCCTCGCCTTCAGAACCAGACACCTGCGGGTTTCAGGTCCAAACTGACCGGTTTGGGCCAAAAGCCAACAGAATATGTAATTAAAGATGAAAAAAAAACTAATTAGGAAAAATAATTTTCCTGGAATTTTAAAAGGCGTCTGAAACGTTTTTCTGCGTTTTTCTTCATGTTCTCCTCATCGATGTACGGGTTCTCACCAGGTACTCCAGCTTCCTCCCACCTGTGTGACCTGTGGAGGACAGGTGAGCTGCTCAGGTGAGCTCTGGAGACGGGCGTCGGCCCACCTGCGACCCTGAAAGTATAAAAGGGTGGAGATGATGGGAGGATGGAGCTGTTTTATGAAACAACTGCAGTTATCTGTTGCATTAAACTCATTGTTTCAGTAAATGAACCACAAACCAGTCTATTGTTATAGAGGCTTTATGGATATAAAAACTGTTCAGTTTGATCTCTGGTCAGTTAACTTAAGTCCTAGTCTTTAAGTCAGTTTTAATCTAAGCAGGTTTTAATAAAAGCAGATTAAAACTGTCAGAAATCCACCTGCAGAAGAAGAAATGGAGAAACTTTTGCCATTTAACGCTCGTCAGAACCTCCTAAACTGTTTCTCCTTTAAAGGAGTTCCATACTCCACTTGTTGAGGATTTCTGCGTAATGTGGCTGGCAGCTTATAAATACCTGAGCACGCTCCTCCATCCGCCTCGGGCCCAATCTGTACCGAAGTAACCGTGGAGACGGCAAACATCAGCGCCGTCGGCTCCGGCCCCGTTACTAAACCAGGATAATAACCGGTCTGAATGTCTGTAATGGGACAGCATGGACCTGTTCAGGGTGGGTCTGGGTTTGTTTAATTAACTCTCATTATGTGTAATCCTCAAACAGAACCTTTGGTTATTTTTATCCAGACTGACACACGGATAATGTGTGGTTCGGTAAATAGTCCAGAACATCTTTGTAACCGGGGAACCGAGCCACCTCCCAAACCAAAACTAACCCTGTGACGGTCTGCAGGTTCTGGTTCAGGGCGATGCAGAGACCGATTGACCCAGCAGTCCTGGTTCTGGACCGAGGCAGGAGGAGTACCCAGAGAGCTGCATGGAGACGCCACGCAGAGAGCCCTCAGGATGGGATTTCAACCGGGGACCTTCTCTCTGCAGAGCAACAGCGCCACCAACTGCAGACAAGAGAGAACCAAGGAGACGGTTCCCCATGCATACCAGAACCGGGTCTAACCGGACCCTCCTGTTTGGGGGTTTCAGGTGTTTGGTGGCCGGTTTCCATCTTCCCTTCATCAGTTCTGGAGAACTTTGAGTTGTCTTGGTTCATATCATCAGCTTTTCTCCAGTTACTGATGACTGTTCTACTGTAAATATAAACCAGTTTGATGGGATCTTTATTTTTTAAACGTTACCCCAGTAAATGCAACCATTACTGCCCACCACCCTCTGGTCCTCTGCTTTTTCTCTTCTCCTGGTTGCATGAATGAAATGTTGCGTCATCCTCATGCTTGTTAAAACACACCAGATGAAAACATCTCCTCTGGGTCCTTCTGCAGGTTCTGGTGGCTCTGGTAGACAAACAGGCCGTGGTTAATTAACATTTTGATTATATTATAGCTGCAATCAACTGGACTTCATGAGGCTGGACTCTGGAGTCTTGGAGTGGACGTTGAGAGGAAACTTGATGTGAATTCATGTTAAAATAAAAACTGAATTAAGGTACGTTCACAGTCAATGTACAGGCCAAATGTTCGCCTGGGTCGTTTGTCATTGGTCGCTTCACACTCCGCCAATCAATCCCAGCCCTCTTCACCGCGTCATCGAATAGGAGGAGAGGATTTTACTGAGCGGTGCTGTATGTCATGTAGAACCGAACGGCAGCCCAGGGTCCACCAGATCCTCCAGGTCGAGTACCACCACCTGTAGCTGCTTCTGGATGGAGGTCGCCTCCAGCGGTACTTCCGTCTGTCCAGGACCCAGCATGAGGAGCTAATAACAATATTTATCAATCGACAGAAAAAAAGGGTCAATAAAAAGTTCAATAGAATAACAGTTTTCCTTCCTTATGCATTCTAACCATGTAGGTTAATATTACAGTCATTAAATCCTTCCAACCAATCACAACGCAGACCCAGGAACCAAGCTCCGCCCCCTTCAAAGAGTTCAGAGAGCACATGTTCTTTTTTCTTTTATAAAAACTTGTGGTTTTGGTAAAAACTTGGTTGAATGAAGGGTTGAGTTTGAATTTAGTGTTTGTGTGTTTATCTAAAAATACGTTGCTAAGCAACAGCATTACATGACCAGGGCTGCACTTAAAATACATGTTTTGAATTTGTTGATAATTATTGATATCGATCAACACGATTTATATTTTATCGATATGCTTTTTTGTACATTGTCCAGACCTACTTTATTAGCAGTTTTGTTTTCTCTCTATTCGTGCATTTCTACCGCGCTGTTCGCAGTTCTGCTTCGTTCTCTTTGCCAAATTCGTGCCATTTTATTTATTTTTTATCCTGAGGCAGAACAAATTCTAGCCGCGGCCTGTTAATCCGCTCCTGATAATATGCAAATCACTCGCTCCAAGCGTCTTGGTGAACGCACTTCAAGCATTTTTCCTGTTGAAATTAAAAAAACAAAGAAACAATCAGTTTATTCAGATACAGGAAGAAACATTTTATTAACCTCAGGAAGAACTGTTTACCCTGAAGTAGAGTGGAAAAACACTGATGACCCCACTTTACTACGACCAGATGTTTTACTGCGTGTGTGTATCATTGGTGGACATTCCCTGCTTCCTCTCTGACCACACACACACACACACACACACACACACACACACACACACACACACACACACATCCTGAACTTTCCCCATCGACCCTCTGATGAGCTGCTGAGTCACTGAGCGGCTCTCTGCTGCTTCTCAATATTTACTCTGAGCGGCTGCTTTTCATTGGACGACCAGAGTTTGGTCCTCAGGAACCCAGCGGTGTTTGCAGCGTCTGATGAAGAAGTGACTGCTGACTGTAGGAGAACACAGCGGCGGAGGAACGTCCACGATGAATGTGAAACATGGCCAGGCAAATTTAGAACACATTTCAAAGTGCTTTACATGATTAAAATATAGGAAAATAAAGACAGAATAAAAGCAAGTTGGAATAAAATGTAGAAACAAAATAAAACATGGGAGAATAGAAACTATTAAAAACAAACATTAAAAACAGTTGGACTACAAAGTTAAACTAATGATGTTTCAGTAAAAAAGTTTAACTAGAACAGTCAAAGGTAATCCTAAACAAATGTGTTTTAAATCTTGATTTAAAGGAACTCTGGCTTTCAGCACTTTTCCAGTTTTCTGGGAGTTTGTTCCAGATCAGTGGAGCATAGGAACTAAATGCTGCTTCTCCATGTCTGGTTCTGGTTCTGGTTCTGGTTCTGCAGAGCAGGCTGGAGCCAGAAGACCTGAGTGGTCTGGAGGGTTGATGCCCTGATAACAAGTCTGTGATGGATTTAGGTGCTAATTCAGGGATTTATAGACTAAAAGAAGGATTTTAAAGTCTATTCTCTGAGATGTTGGAACCGTTCTGGGTTCTTCTTCACCTTCTGCTTTGAAGCTGAAGGTTCAGCGCGGGTCACATGAACCTAAGAGATGTTTTCCATCTGGAGCAGGTTTGTGTTTTCTTTTGCCCGAGGACCGTTTAGTTCAGACTCCACCCGGCTCAGATGTGTCTGAGTTCTGCTGCCAGTGATAAATATGCTGCTTTGTCCTCATCTTATTATTTAATCTATGACTTTTTTTATTCATTTCTTTCTTGTGTTCATTTTATTTCTCCGTCTGAGAACCAGAACACGTTTGTTGTAATATTTGCAAGACTGTGCACTGACATATAATCTTATCTTATTACTTTACTGTTTATTTTTTGTTATTTGATTAAACCTGAATATTGTGTTCATCTTTAATTTTGTTTCATTATTTTTAGTCTTCAGGCTGTGTGTGACGCAGGAGGCAAAGTGTGTTGAAATATCAGCCTGTTAACATCTGTTCTCCAATCAGGAATTCATTAGAAACGACTAACGACCTCAGCGGGTTCTTTATTAAAACCCTTGGAAACATCCAGGAAAAGCATCATTGTTCAGCGTTACTCAGATCTGACTCCTTATCGGGACGATTGGAGAGTGGTGGAAAAGGAGAACTGGATCAGAACCTTATCCTGCTGCTGAAAGCTGAGATTTAGATGAGATGAACAGAGACGCCTCTGAAGAGCTGCAGCTGTTTGCATTCTTAGATCCACAACATCTAGAACGTGTCATAGAACCCAGCGGTCCTGCTGATTCCACCTTCTCAGTGTTTCACTGGGTCAGATTCTGTTAATAACCCAAATCCTTCAGTGACAGAGAGCTGCATCCGATATGCTCTAAACCAGGGATGTAAAACTCATTTCTACATGGGGCCACTTTGGGGTAAGGAAGTCATTAAAAGAGCCGGTTGCTCCTGCGTAGATGATACTTTTGATTTCACAATTTCATTTCAGTTCACATAGAAAACTAAAGAAGTCCAAGGTAACATAAACGTAGCACCTTAGACCCAGTTTATACAGTTTATCTGCAAAAATGTTGATATCGGGGTGAGTTACACTTTAAACTCATCATTTTGCATCACTTGTTCTCTTCTTGGACATTTCTGGGTTGTTTTAATGCATTGTGGGAAAACTGACATCCATGTTATACAATTTAAAAGGATATATGCCTTTACTTTATGACATGATCTGCCTCTTTTGGCCTTTGAGGGCCGGACAAATTGCCTTGACGGGCCATATCTGGCCCGCTGGCCTTAAGTTTTACACATGATCCAAGGAGCGCTTCCTCAGGTCCTTCATCCCAGCTGCTGTTAAAACCTTTTAACTTTAAAATCTCTGCTGCTCACAACAGACTCAATAAATGTCTACAGCATGCTATCGGTTGCACGTTTTATTGATTTGATCAATAGATTCTCAGATGCTGATGTCTGTTTGAACACATTTAGCTTCTCTAGGAGTTTATTTCCATAATCCTGCATTTTGCAGTTTTAAATCATCGTTCAGTAAACCATACAACTGTTTTCCTTTTCTTCTAACTTTTCAACATTTCACATTTTTATCTGAATCTGATTTATTATTAATTATTATGTAGTATACACTATTTTTGCTTTCTGAAAAGTTCTTTCTCTGCTGGTGTACAGCTTAACCTTTAAAATGTTGCTCTGTTCATATAATTTAATCTGGTGTGTAACTCCTGAGTTTTCTAATTGTTTTTGCCACCGTGGGACAATAAAAATGTCTCTATTCCATTAATTTGTGGAAAAGTGGCCAGTAAATGCAACAGGTTCATTTTGGGACAGGTGAGGATCGCTCCGGGTACAGCGAGTCATTTTCATATCTGAGGTTTTTCCTCTGCACACGCCAGCCGCCTCCCACAGACTGTGGGCCCGGGGCTGGTTACAGTAGCTCAGCTGTCTCCCAGCTACCGCCTGTTTGTCCTCTGCGTCGACCTCACAGATGCTGACTTTAGAGGGGGAATAATGAGCTGGTTGCACGAAAACAGGGTCGTGTTTCTGAGCAGAGGAGGATTTGGTGGAGGCAGACAAAGCAAAGCGGGGGAGGACGAGGGAGTGGAGGTCAGAGAGCAGGACGGCGCGTTCAGCTCAGAGAAATAAGAGCTCATTAAACAAAAAACGAAACTTTAATCCAGAGGTTTATCCTGCATGCTGCAGAGGAAGCTGGGTGAAAATTACCTGCATAAACTTTTTATTTTTTAGAGCCTTTTCTGTGATGATTAAAGTGGACCATCAATGTTATAATGTTGTCAGGATGCCCAGAAATACAGACTTCTGCATTTTAAATGTCAACATTGTTTCACTGAGCGACAGCAACTTCATTAAGAATTGTGTAATAATTACGCTGTTTGTGTTTCAGTTTTCTTTTTCTTTTATTCGTTACCTCGTTGTTTATTATGTTCTTAACGTCTTGCCATATTTGGTTGTGATTTTTCTTTTGCCTGTGGGCCACACAGATTCAACTCTTTGTGTTTAGTTTCTTAGTTTATTCTCATTTTTGTTCTTTGTGAGAATAAAACATATCAGAGTTGCTCTTTCTCATTGCTTAGTTGTTAGTTCAGCTCCCTTTGTGTTAATTAGTCTCCCCCCTCAGCTTCCCTGCTTACATTCAGCCTCAGCAGGTCCACATTTCTCCTCTATAGTTCCACTCGAGTTTTCTGTTTATCATCAAACCTTCTCCGTACTCATCCTGCATTTTACTTTTAGAAACAACATCCAAAACCACAAAATGAGGATTCCTTTATTCACATCTGAGGAAATAAAATCAGTGTGAATAAACACCTCACATGGG
The DNA here is from genome assembly GCF_011125445.2 of Fundulus heteroclitus. Taxonomy (NCBI): domain Eukaryota; kingdom Metazoa; phylum Chordata; class Actinopteri; order Cyprinodontiformes; family Fundulidae; genus Fundulus; species Fundulus heteroclitus. The sequence goes on from NC_046372.1 coordinate 22,257,860, forward strand.
GAAAAAAACTGTGTAAAAGGTGAATTTCACTTCTAATTTAGTAACAGAAAGTTAAAAAATACAAACAAAATTCAATTTACTGTGTAAAAACCAGATCTAACCATTTATTACTGGGTGCCTTCAAACAAGAGAAAATTGTCCTAAAGTTTAATCATTCTTTGAACATGGATGACTAATTTAAAATATTTAAATCATAAAGTCCAGAAAGTTTTACATCAGTTGAATTTTTTTAAATAAAAGACTAGATTTTCCTTTAACTTTCAGCCCACTGATAGCTTCTGTTGTTCAGGTAGCCTGACCTGCTGCAGACCCCCAGCTGTGGGCTGCAGAGGAGCCAATGGCCTTCAGACTCCTCCCTGCCTTCATGTTTGTTTCTCTGTTGGCATGCCGACCTTAATGACGAGTATCCAGCGAACAGCTTCAGCTTTCAGATCCTCCTCGTCTTCTCCTCAGAGGGTGTAGCAGCACAGAGAAACACCTGGACTCAGATCCACTCAGGACCCAGACCCAGAATCCCACAGAACACCCCGGGAAGTCCACATCTTCATCTTATGGCTCTGAAATCCATGTTTGTCTTTAAGGCACGCAGCTTTCTGGTCCCGCTGTGGATTTGGAGAAGTCCTTCAGCTTCGGCCACACTGAGGTCGCCTGGTAAAGATACGCAGACCAGAAATATGAGCAGAATACACTGGAATAAACCAAGGATATTAAAAATAAATGCAGTTTGCCGTGTTGGGGTTTATTTGGTCATGTGAAAATAAAGCTGCTCAGGACTGGGGGGGGGGGGGGTGTTAACTGGAGCAGAGAAGCTGTGGCAGCGGTGGTTGTTTTTTCATGCTGTCATAAGGGATGGGAAACATATACAATATACATCTACACATTAGTTATCAGCCATAAAACTAATGTTAATGTTGGATTTATTTATTTATTATGTATTTTACCTTTGCAATGTGATTTTTAATTTTATAGTACTCATCAATTTGTAACTTTGTTTTCCTGGATCAGCTTTAATTTGCATTCTGCTGGAAGCTCTATGTACGCTGCATCAGTTGTCCATCAGTAACAATGTCTCAGCTGTTCTGTCCCTGTTAAAATAAATAAGATAAAATAAAATCAAATAAATGAAAGTCCTGTCTGACATCTCACAGCCCGGCCACACGCTCTTTAATCTTCTGCATCCAGGCAGGTATAAGATAAGATAAGCTTTATTGATCTCACATTGGAGAAATTCACACGTCACATCGGCTCAGTAATCAATAATCAGAAGAAGGTGTCAAGTAGGACAAGGTGCATCAGGTATATACAGTGTGTCATTGTTTATACTGTGGATCAAAAGAAGTAGATAAGAAAATAAGAATAAAAATACAAAATAGAAATAAGGCAGAGGATGTCTTATGTACATTCACGGTGGCTTATATACATGTGTATTAACATATATTCAGGTGTAATAGCAGCAGAAGTCACTTCTTTCAGGATTATTGCACAGTGTATTAAATAGAATTGCACATTAGTTATTGCATGTTGGTTATTACAGTTACAGTTATAGTTTAGGAGTTTAAGAAGAAGGAAACCCGTGGACTATACGACTCCTAAACACCGACTCCACCAGCTGGAATGAGCCAATAATGTACATTATTGATAATAACTGTTTTTGCACTCCCACCCCAGCATATGATGAATAAATTATAATTTTTATGTACTTTAAGTACAAATTCTTGTGCAATATATAATTACGACCTACTGTCCAGAAACAGTGAGGCTCTATAAAAGTCATCATATAACGTGAAAGTTGTCCAATAACTTAAACCTGTATCTGTCATCTTGGTGCATCCCTGGTGATTTTATACACATTAATTTTGTATTTTTACTCCAGAAGAACCTTTATTTCTATATTTCCCTATGGTGACACGTGGTGACAATAAAGATTGTTGTTTTTTTATTTTGTTTTCTCAAAGTGGACACAATCATGCTTTTTATTCTGTTCATATTGAGCAGACGCTTCCAACCAAAGCGGGGCTTGAATAAACCTGGAAACTCCCTTCCTTTCATGCTAACGCTAATGGATGAGGGTGAATTCTTTAGACCGTGATCACAGCTCGGAGAAATCTGCAGAATTAAGCTGCAATAATTGATTGTCAAGCTGAAACAGGCTCAGGCTGAAGGTTTGCTGACAGAGACCAAGCCTTTTCCTCTGAGCACATCTGAACCAACACGCTGGCATTCTCCCACCACACCAGAGCAAACAGCGGAAAGCTTCACACACCTAAAGGCCGGTGAGACACCTGACAAGCATCCCAGGAAGAGGCGTGAGAAACAATTCCAGGACAGGGGTGGATGCCGCTTCCTTATTAAAGGTGGTTTTTAAAGATCCGTTTTCTCAATAAGACTGGACGGGGTGAAAGTGGTGAATCTGCAGGTTTCAACACAGATCTTAGTCATTTCCACTTTCTGAAACCGATTTCTACTCGGCTGCAGCAGACAGAAAGTCTAAAAGCTTTCGCCGCTCATGAAGAGAGCGATCCGCGGACGACGGAGCTGCAGCAGAAACATCAGATGGGTCGGTTCTGCTGGTTCCGCTGAGAGGAGAACCCAAGGTGTTAGCTGAGGAGGAGGACAGGGGATGGAAATCCGCTGAGATGGAACAGCAGTCACTCTTCTTTTAGATTCTAGACACCGTTTCACAAAGCGGATCATTTCCAGCACTGATCTGGTTGTTACTTCTGAAGCTCCCCCAGTCTGAACGGTGCATGTAAACCGGGATCAAGGCTGTGGTTCGTTTCAGAGTCCCAGTCTGAGCAACACAGCACAGACCTGACCATGCAGGCACACAGAGGACATGCTAGCTGTGTAGCAAAGCTAACAACCTGCCTCTCCTTTCTGGGTCGGCCTCCCCGGTAGAATCAGGGCCCCGCGGTGATGTTCCACTTTGAATAGTGTCTATTCCACCCGGACCAGCGGGTTCTGTTACTGAAGCGGCTCCAGAATGCCGCCCACTCCTCTCCTGCTGCCGGTGCTAATCTGATGTTTTGCCCTTAAAAGGATGGCGGAACGAATAAAGAACTGGTGATGTAAATTTCTGAAATCGTCTCACGTTCTCCAGCACGCATGGCATGAACTATTCCTCTGCCGTTCTTTTCCACCTGCAGCTTCAGCCCGAGTGACATTCCTCCCTCGTGAGCGACGTTAAAAGCATTTTCACAATGACAAAAATGCGAACGCTTTGTGGAAACATTTCATTATGGCGCCAAGTTTGCGGTTCTTTGAACTTGAAGCGTGTCCTATTAATAGAAACGGGTGTCGGTCGTGGCGTAAATCTGTCGGCGCTGTGAGGAGATCCTGTTTCTGTTTTCCACGAGTTCTCAAAGCAGCACACCTACACCTGCGGAGGAGAAGGCTATTTCTGTAAATCTGTGGCTGCAGACAAAGCGTAACGGCAGGCGGGTGTCAGCCACCACAGCTAATGTTGCACATGTGTTGTTGTGTGAACAAAAAGTGACCTTCAGCGGTGAATCCAGCACGCTCTGACGCAGGTGTCCTTTAAATCCAGTCAGAAGGAGATTTACTAAACAATGAGAACATGAAGGGAAACTGGTGCAGAGCATCATTCATTGTTTTTAATGCATGAGCTGATAATAACACCTCCTCTGTTCACAGTGATCACGTTTAAAGCAACAGACGTGTGTCTTTCTGTTGTGATGCGTTCACTGACTGTGGGAATGAACAGATGACTGATGCTCAGCAGAAATGAGCTCAGTGGTGTAGCGGGCTTAAAGCCGTGGAGCAGAACCAGGATGTGATGAAACAAAGCGTCTGATCAGATTAAAGCCGGCTGTTTGCTTTTCATCACTGGAGCTGCACGTACATCACGGATCCAAACGCCAGCCGCTGGTTTTCTGTCCTCCACTCCACCCTCAGCAGCCTCTCCTGCTACTGGTTTCCTCCCCCTCTGCTGTCGGCCTTCAGTCCTCGTCAGCCTGCCTGGTTCTGATCGGGTCTAACCCGAACCCAGAATCCCTGAAGAGACGGCTGGATGAAAGCAGCGTGGAGCAGGAATGAGTTCACAGAGTTCATCCGCAGATCTAACGGAGCTGATTGGCTCTCCAGCTGAGTTAGTGCTGAGAAACGGCACAGATACACTTTAGCCTGTTGGGGTAGAAAAAGCTCAGCAAACTGTTTCAGAAAGATTTATATTAAGAGGAAACAAGATAAAAGCAAAAACCTTTTAAAGCTAACGCTTACATGTTGGTAGAAATATTGAGTTTCAGGTGCATTTAGTTCACTTGTTGCAGTAATTCAACTCAAAAAGTGGAGCTCGTTTATCGTATCTGTTCATTAATTCAATTTTCAATTCAATTCTATTTATATAGCGGCAATTAACAACACATGTCATCTTCAAGGCTCTTTCCAAAGTCAGACTCCATCAGATCCTCCAGGTTGGTGAGAAAGTTTCCTCTCTAAGGAAACCCAGCAGGTTGCATCAAGTCTCTCCAAGCAGCATTCACTCCTCCTGAAAGAGCGTAGAGCCACAGTGGACAGTCGTCTGCATTGTTGATGGCTTTGCAGCAATCCCTCATACTGAGCATGCATGAAGCGACAGTGGAGAGGAAAACTCCCCTTTAACAGGGAGGAGAACCTCCAGCAGAACCAGAACCAGGCTCAGTGTGAACGCTCATCTGCCTCCACCCACTGGGGCTTAGAGAAGATTTAATCACATTAATCACATGTGGACGTATAAGAGGTTCTGGGTTTGAATTCCACAGACTGTCAAGTCTGGGTTCCTGAGCAGGACCCTTAGCCCTAGAACTGTCCCTGGGGACCCCACAGTGGCCCCACTGCTCCCTGAGGAAACTCATGTTGCAATGACAAAAAAAGAGGAATATTATTTAAGGTCCCCAGAGAAACCAAAACTACATTTTCTCTGAACACCAGATTATTTCTTTAAACCAATAAAAAAAGGATTTTTAATAGTGAAATGTGGGAGGGTCATAAAGCGTTGCCATGAATGTTCAGTATCTGCACTGGTTGGGGCTCCTTTTGCGTCCAGGTGACCAGAATGTGGCTCTGCTTGGTTAAAGATGGTTTTCCGCCAGCGTTGGACACACTTTGACCTCTTTATGCGAAGAGTTAAATGTATAAAAGCTAAAAGTTGTTGACTGAAAACATTCTGTAAATATTTGGCTAACGTGACTATTTGGGAAGTTTCTCCTGACTGACTGCGCGCTGCATGCAGCTCTCTGGGTGTGTTCAGATCCTCCACATCCCGACTCGAATCAAACTGATGCACACGCAGAGTGCTGCCTGCTGCCGTGTGAATGTTGCGTGCCGAAAGAGGGAAAAGCAAGTCAAAAACATTCCAGAAACTTTCCATGAGACTTTGTGGTCAAAGCCTGGGGAGACACAAGAAAAACAAGAAGTCAAGTCCTCACGAGAGAAGAAGAAAGGAGAGAAATGAAGTGATTTTATGAGTGCATCACTCCTGTGGAAGAAAGATTTTAATCAACAAACTTGCCTACGGAAAAAAATGCTACACTGATGATAATTTGTTTTAACTGTCAACCCTTTTGACCTTAGAAAAAGCTTTTTTTGGAAAAATATCACATCTTAATAGGAGCTGGTGTGAATCCAGAAGTGTCGTGTCCTTCTCTGCAGCATCTCCAGGTTAGCCTCCATGGCGGATGCTGATGCTGCTCCATCCCAGGACAGAAGCTGGATTTTCCTCTTTCACTGAGAACAGACATGAAGTTTTACTTTTCACAGACGTAGCTGAAAAGTAAATGCATCTTGATTCCATTCAGTTTTATTTATAATAGCACCAATTCACGACATATGTCATCTCAGAGCTCTTTCCAAAGTCAGATTCCATCAGATCCTCCCGGTTGGTCAGAAAGTTTCCTCTCTAAGGAAACCCAGCAGGTAATCGACATAAACTTCTGTGTCCTCTAACTCAAAGCAGAGAAGAGGGGAATCTGTTTGGCTTTTACTGCCTGGTGCTCTGCAGCAATACCCTGTGATTATCCCTCAGGAGTTTCCCTTTGACACCAAACCAAAATGACCTTAAACTAAGAGAAATTACAATGAAGGTCAGCTGATGTTATTAATGCATTTGAATGTAAGCACTGGAGATATTTAACATCTTCTCCACATCCATCTCCTCTATGTCTTGATTTTTTACTTTGTATGTATGCAGGAGAAGTCCTGCTGTTTGCTTTTAAAGCCATAAATCACCTCGTTCCAGCCTATTTATCTGAGCTTTTAACAGTTTGCCACCATGTCAGGACTCTGCGCTCATCAGACTTTATAACCCTGCATGTTCCCAGGACTAGGTGCAAAAGATGGAGCGATGGTTCTTTGGCTGTTTTTGCTCCTAAGTTGTGGAACGATTTACCACCAGAGCTGCGATCCATCATTTTAAATTACAGCTAAAACACATTTATTCAGACAGACCTTTCACTCCTAACAGTTCAAACTAACTATAGAGGGTTATAAACTGGGAGATGATTGAAACCGGCTGGGAAAACTCAACTATTAAGTCAGTGATTACATTATAGCATCCTCCTGCCAAAAAAAACTCCATCTACTCTTCCGTGTCCCTTCAAAAGCTAGAAGCAGCCATGGGGCTGTTTTCTGAAGCGTTTTTTTTTACCCTGGTTATCTGATTTTATCCTGGTTCCTGCAGTGGGGACCAAGGTCCCAGAAAACTTCTCTGGTTTCTGGAAAAAGTTCCTGCTATTCACCATTATTTTTGCACAGCAGGCTGGACCAGATCTCTGCTGTTGTCCTTTCAGAAATGTTGCAACATCAAAGCAGGTGTGTGCATGAGGAATGTGCATGCTTTCTGGAGTGTGCAGAAAAATGTTCATCTTGTAAAATCCATCTGAAACATTCTTTTCTGTCTCTGAAAGTTTCTTTGTCCCCCCCACCACCTCGCTGTGGTGCACTTTCTGCAGGGATTTCCCCTGAAGCACAAACTCCAGATGTAAACACAAGGGGAGGAGGTATTTTCTAGGGGCTAGAGGGAGTCTCTGTACGTCTAAAAATACTTTTGGCCTCCAATAATAACATTTCCATGGGTGGGCGGGTCAAACACGCCAGAGGCAAACTGACAACACCTTCTTTTCTCATATTTAAACAGAGAGGGAAGCAAAAGCAGAACTAGACTGGTGATGGAAAGAGATAGGAAAGAGGAAACACTTGTTGTTTGGAAAGTTAAATTTAGGTTCAGAAAGATCTGCAGAGGTATTTGTGAAGGTAAACGTGTGAGACTGAACCAGTTCACTGAGACTGCACTGACAGATCAGGACATATCTGAAGTTTCATAAGACCTGAAACAACAAACAGTTTAGATTACAGTTTTCTGGCAGGAGCAAGACAGACAGAGCAGGGCAGCAGCCAACAGAACGCTGCAGATCAGCTGACGATTTCAGACAAAGGTGCTCTCAGCAAAGAGATAAAGGTGTTTTTCTTCAGGTTGCAGAAACAGATATAGAACTTCCATCTGAAGAGGCTAAAAACAGCATCAGGAAATCAGTGCAACAACTAGGAGGCTGATGACTGAGAATCAGCACAGTCCTAGCATGCATTCCTGCTCCTCCCGCTGTGAGCCGCTCACTGCAGGCCTGGCGCCTCTGGAAGTCCTCAGCACTCCCTCTGCTTCCTCCCCGTCTTCCACCCGATCCCGTCGCCTCCGCAGGGTCATGTACCCGGCGTGCCAGAGCCGGAGGGCCCTCCGGAGGGACGCTGCAGACCCGGCATGCCGGTGGCTCCTGCTCCTGTCTCTGCTCGTTTTCATGCAGATCTGCACCGAGGAGATAAACACCTGCACAGGTGAGTTCCTGCACACGCTGACGCCACTTTTTACTCTTAGCTCTATCATGTGGCTGATCAAGCTTTTGCTCATTTGCGAAGTTAACGTGTGAAAAACATATTTTTGCCCAAACGTTATAATGTAAAGGGGATTTTCAGTGTAATAATACAGACAATCTGACAGAAAATGACATTCAACATTTTATTCTGCAGTATTCTGGTGCATTTCACACCTAGGCTTTAATCATTAATTAATTTTATTGTGAATGTTTTTGTCATCTAAAAACGCTTTAGCCAAAGTTTGGAGCCACAATAATGCAAAAGCCTTAAAAAGACCATTCCACCTCTGGGCAAGACAATGCACATCCAGAGACTTGTAGACAATAACTAAGATATTAAAGATCTACATACAGGGCAGCAGGTCATAGCTGGTTTATTTACATCCAAATATAGGAGATCATGAATGAAACAACCATTTATTTCTTCTTGAAATCCATCTTACTCAGCTTTCATATCAGTGCATCCATGATACCCATCTGCTTCCTCCCAAATGAGACTCGGTTTTATGAAGCAAATAAGCTTTTTACAGGTGCACGGCCACGTTATTTAACTTTTTAAAAAAATATATACGTCTGTAGGTCATTCTGGTTGCATGGAAAGTTTTAATGAAAGATTATCTCGTCCTGCTGCCGTATTAGTTGTTATTTTGGTGTTTGCCGCTTTGTTTTTGCTCAAATTGTTAGTAAATAAAGCCTTTCGTGTTTATTTACAATTTTAACGGAAGTACGTACTGCGCATGCAGCAGGGGTTAAAACAAGGAAGCGGCTAACGGCTATTAGCATCTGAAGACAGCTCCAAGATCCAGTGAAAAAAGGGTAAAAAAAAATATGATTCCAATAGAGAAAAGCCTGGAATGTCTCTGGGAATACAGTCTGAACGTTGGTGTTCACTGAAGCGGACGCTAAACCTGCCGAGGCTCAGATGTGGCGCTGAGTTGACTTACATGAGTAAATGTTCTGATATGAAGCTCTTAAAGTTGCTGCAGATCGGTTTATTTAATTAATAATGGTTGGTCTTTGATCATGGCGAGCTGCCACTTTACTGCGAGGCGCTGCAGAGGGTCAGGCTCGGTCTGGAAATATTTAATTTAGATTAATAAATTAAGCAAACCGGCATTATGACAGTTCGATATCCGTTAATCGCGCCCGTTGCTGGGGTTATATTTATCCACAAAAAGGACCACCAAAATATTATTAGCATGGAGGCTTTGTGTATATAACTTTATTTTATCATGATCAAGTGGTTTATGGTCTTTTTTTAAGCATATAATGTGGCTATGTACCTTTAATATCCTGCATATTTCTGCCATCTGTGGTTCAGTTCGAGACTCTAACTCTCTGGTGTTGCAGAGCTGCAGAATCAATGTTCTGAGCCTGCGACATGTTGTCCCCAGGAGGGTGATGGAAGTCTGGGCGAAGCAAACGGATGCTCTGGAAAGGAGTCCTGGAGGCACAGAGTGGTGGACAGAGCTGCAGAACATCAGTGTGTGGTGGCGTGACGGAGCAAAAAGGCATCTTCACAGCCGGAAAATACAGAACTCTATAAAGTCTGACAATACAGAGTGAATGTGTTCCGATTATTTCCAAAAGGTGTTAATTTTTTTGTGTTAAGACAGCGATTACCAAGAGAACAGTGTTATGTTCACAGCACAGATAACTACGGGGATCTTTAAAGCTTTTTCAACACAGGAATGTCTCATAATATGCTGATGATAATGTGTTTTATCTTTCTGTTGCACCACATTCAGACCAGCAGGAACATTCTTGTTTTACATTTCAGCAACATCTGGATCAAGTTTTCTGGTGTTTAAAAATGTTGTAGTTGCATCATGTGTAAGAAATGTGTTAATTTTCAATACATGTGTGTTATACACTTCATTTAATCTGCATTTCTACAGGGATATGTTACTTATAAAATAAGCAATTTATTTAAAATGTTTCCCTGTTGTTTTAATTACATAGATAGATAGATAGATAGATAGATAGATAGATAGATAGATAGATAGATAGATAGATAGATAGATAGATAGATAGATAGATAGATAGATAGATAGATAGATAGATAGATAGATAGATAGATAGATAGATATTCCATACATTACACCAGAATTTGTTATCTTCCAATGAGGCTTGTCTGTCATTAAAAGCACCTTTTGAAAAACAATTCTTTCTGGATATTTAACATGATTTTTATTAAACTCACATTTTATTCGGTCTGATGTAATATTGTAATCATTAATGTCATTTTTCATTGGTTGCAAGCACAAACAAATAATAATGAACTAAAGTAAAGGCTTGAAAACATCACTGTGTGAGATTTACTTCTAGTAGTTTTGGAAAAAAAACTTTTCAAGACAGATAGATAGAGATATTTCCTTTTAATTCTCTTCAGCTTTAAACCCTTGTGTGCCTTTACTAGTAAACGAACCAACTAATACCTAAGGTACTAGCAATGCTCCTTCATTTGAGGGACATTAATGGCAGTTTGAGTCCTGCACATACAAGCTCTCTATAAACAGAGGATGGAGGGATCAGTTGGTGATTCAATCTGCTCGAAACCAAACAGTGGCTCCTCCAGCGAGGCGACCGTTGTTCCAAAGGCCGGGGGCGGTGTGTTCTGTGAGGTCCACATACCACAGGCTCAGGGATGTTTGATCTGACATAGTGACTCAGAGAAAGGAGGTAATCCCTCTTTCTGCCCACGGAGGCCGATAAAATGCAAGCAATGAAGTTTACAAGAGAAGTTATTGAGAACCTGCTGAGCAGTTGTGTCTGTGCATGTCTGGTTTTGGAAGCTTGTGCAACATCAGCTGACTGTACCGATACAGTCTGAAAGCACCGGGGTTGAAACCACATTTATCCTGAGGAGGGATCACAGAGCGTCCGTTCATGCTGAGGCTCACCTGAAGTACATTTTAATCCAACCGTAATTTAAGCAAAGAAAGTGAAGTCATTTATCACACCCACCTACAGATCCTGCTAAAAACCACAGGGGTGCTGCGGTATTTCACCAGAGCAAGAGGTGGAGAACACGCTGGGGAAAACAGTGCACACCCACATTTATACCCGGATTGGTGGGAACTGGTGTGTGTCTGGGGGGGATTACATGAATTAGTTAGAGATGTGACAGGGAAAGGTAATTAATACATTAACCTCTAAGGAAGAAAATCTCTAAAGTCTTAAGTTTTTCAATTTAAAAATAGGAGCTTTTTAGCTGTTAAAGTACATCACTACCAGAAAGTAGTGATGGGAATTAGAGTTTCTTTGAAAGAGCCTAGTCACATAGCATAACTTAACGAATTTCTGTGCCAGTAGCTCACTCTGGCTCCGCACAAAGACTAAATTATAACAGTCTGTTGGTTTATTATATTTTAGTTTTGTGTTTGTTGTTGCTTAATAGCAGTCAATAACAAAATGTGTATAAAAACCACAACAAAACTACGGGACCAGTGGTGTGATATTACCCATGAACACAATGAGTAAACCAGGAGCAGCAATGGAGACAAGCGAGTCAGCAACGCCCAGCAGACAGAAAGACTCCAAGATCAAGTGTGAAAAAAAGAAAACGTTTTATGCCAAGAGGGAGAAGACATGAGTAGCACCAAGCTGTCCCTTTAATGCGAAGCATTGTAGGTCGGTCTGCTGGCTCTTACAGCTGCGTCTGCTGTCGCCATCTTGGTTTCTGATTGCGTCGTAGTGCGGCTGGTGGATGCAACAATGTTTAAGTTCTACTGGACACGATACAGTCATTATATCCAGGTAGATTTTTCTTAAAAAGAGACCGTTTGAAGTCATAGAAAAAATTTCTAGCCCTGTTTTTTTTTTTGGTTTCTATGAAAGATAAGCCAAACTTAAAGGGGAACCGTGGGAGAAACTGGTCGAGGAACATGGGTGGAGAACCAGGCAGGGGAAGAGAAGGATGGAAGAGAACCGGTGAGCTGACTTACTGACGCAAGTGTGGGAAGTGACAAAAGAACCAGAGGAGCTAATCAGAGGAAATGTGGAGCAGCTGAGGCAGATTGAAGGCAGAAAAGCTGAGGGAGGGAGACTAATTAACACAATAGGGCTGAACTGAGATACAATGAAACTATCAAACTCGGGGAAAATGTGTCAGAAGTTATTCCAAATGTAGAAAGAACGGAAAACGAGAAATTCCTAAACCTTAGAGAACGTAAACTGTATATATACCTGAATGCACCTTCCCTACTCTGCACCTTCTTGTATGAGCCGATGTGACGAGTGAATTTCTCCATTGTGAGATCAATAAAGACTATCTTATCTTATCAAACAGATGGAAAATGGAGAAAAGAAAAATTAATGGGGAACGGGACAATGATGGGAGCGCTGAAAGCATCTTTTAAAAATTTGACTTAAAAGCTTTAATTTTTTTTATTCCGTCATGAAAAGTACAATATTTTTATATTTAAATTATTTATTAACATACATTTTTAAGATGTGCCTGTGTGCAGAGGTCAAGCTGTGGGAAGAAGAGAGACACGCATCGTTAACCTCAGTGGTTCTCTGCACCAACTATCATGATTCATAGTTACTTTCTCATCATGTCATCAATTTCAACAGAAGCCTTTACAATACCTGCATACTCCAATTAGGTGTGTGAAAACATCTGAAGCATGCAGAGCATGGAGTCACGGTAAGAAAATAATAATTTAATAACCTATAACCAAATAAGCCAAATGATTCGGCTTCAGCTGAGATATACATAGACCCACGTCAGATATCTTCAGATATTACAGCAGCGTCATGTGTCCTTCATTTCAGAATAAAACAAATAGATGATTTTTGTCCCAATAGGGAATTTTGCTCAGTGAGGGACACTGTTGATTGATGTTGATTCACATCAACTCATTGCAAAGCAAATCAAGACATTCAATGTCCATCTAACCACATCTGACCTCAGACAGTTTAAGACAGAATCAACCACCGAACCCTCTGCACCTCGTGGCTCCTGGTCATGCTACTCAATTATGCACCGGTGTTGTGCACCAGGTCCCCAGTGCTGATTGGGCGAAGGAATGAGTCCACCCTGGACAGGTCACTGGTCCATGACAGGACAACACAGAGAAGATCAACAACCATGCACACACTAACGCGTAAGAGCAATATAGATCTTATAGTCACGTTTTGGGGATGTAGGAGGAAGCTGGAGTACCTGGGATAACCGACCCACATCAACAATGCTAACCTACCAAGACATGGCCACCAACCGTCTTTAATAAATCATCTTAATTGTTTGAAGACTGTCTAATCAGTTCCATTATTGCTAAAGAATCAGCTGATGTCACTAAAGGAGGAGGAAGCGCAGGTGACACTGTGGCAGGTGGTGAGAGCCGGTGGCACCAGCCCATGTTTAGACAATGTTCACCACATTAAGAAATTCAGACTCGTTTCTCACCATGACCTGAGGGCTGTTTGAAGAAGACGGAGACATTACATCACCACAGAGCTGTGTGACACTTAATGAGCATATTTGTCATAGTTTCACATGTGTCTGATACTCCCAGCTGTGCTCACAGGTGTACGTGCAGGTGCGCACGGACTTCAGCGTCCTGCAAAAGCAAAAAATGCGTGAAGTGGTCCGTAGCTGTGAAGTGAAGAGGAAAAGAACGGTTTTGTCATCTTTTATAATTAAATCTGAAAAGTCTGATGTGGTTTTGTATCTACCCCCTTTACTACATTAATACCTCCAACTGAAATGCTGTTCAACCATAACCTGGCCAGCCATATTGGTAATGTGTAGCACTCTACGTTCTGTACATCAATCTGAATCCCTTTGGGGAAAGGAGAGACATTCAGCAGAACTCTCTGAGCTGATTGGGCGAAGCGCCACCTAGTGCCAAAGGTTGGTTTTAGCCAATCACGGTATCAAATGAAAACGTAGGCAGAGACGCCATGAAAACTACAGCAATGTAAGCAAGTCAAGGCACTTCTTCCTGTTCTTTCAAAGATAAAATGATGGATTCATACCAAACAGATGTTATAGCAGCCGCTACGCGTGGTTCTGACACAAACTGTAGAAGCCGGAGCTTTACAAGATGGATTCTCACGGTGTTTGTGAACGGACAAATACCACAAGAATTCATCTTGCAGGCAAGGTTAGTTCAACCATAACAAGTCAAGCAATTAGTAAACAGAGTCCAAATGAGTGTTTTAATCTGAGCAATAAAGCAGCTGCTCCGAATACAAAAGAAGTCTGAGTAGGCAGATGATGTCATGTTATATACACATATATATATATATATATATATATATATATATATATATATATATATATATATATATATATACAGATGTACACACATATACACATATATATATACACATACATATACACACACACACATGTACTGACATATATTCACTTGGTGATAGTAGTAGAAGTTCTTCCGGATCATTGCACAGGTTATAGCACAGTGTATTAAATAGATTAATTGCACATTAGTTATTGCCTGAAGTTATAACAGTTGTGGTTACAGTTATTGATAGCAGCAGAAGTCACTTCTTTCAGGATTATTGCACGGGTTATCGCACAGTGAATTAGATAGATTATTGCACGTTGGTTACAGTTACAATGCAGCATTGTATAATCTTCTTCTGTTTCACTTTGTGTGGGTTTGTCTCAAATCCTAATAAAAAACTGATCTTTGTAACATGACTAGATGTGGAAATGTTGAAGGTGTCACCTGTCTGTTGATGGGTCCAACAGTGTGTTCCTGTGGACACTTCCAGGAGACGTTCACATATCAAAAGAAACGTAAAAATGCTTTATTATAACAGAAACTTTGTTTTTTCTCTAATATGCCAGCAGAATCAATATTTGATGATTTGCGTTACGCTGTATACTCAGTGAAACGTTCGTGTCTGATGGTCAAACAAACCTGTTTACTTCAGTGGAAAGTCCCCCGCTTGTTTTCAGGGTGGAAGCCTTTGAGTTAAAGGTGGAAAACAACAAGCGTCTGACTTCATCTTTCTAAGGGAAACAGCCTTCTCACCAAAGGTGGAAGGTTCACAGGTCAGTGTGTCAGTCTGTCTCGGTCTGAGCAATGCTTCATAACTCCAGTCCAACCGGATCCATTGGACCATGTTGGGAAAATCTTTGTCCTGTCTCTGTGACATTGAACCAAAGGACTAAGAACACAGCTGAGGGGGTAAAGGCTGCAGGCTGGAGGTTTCTGCCAAAAGTCTGTCAGTTGAACTTGGATCTCGTCTGCAAACAAAAGTTCAGCAGAAAACACCCAGCAGGAGGTTAATGGGAGGGCTGGGTCAGACTGCTAGTTGATATGAGAAAGGTCAGAGGTTATTTGACCAAGGGGAACCCACGGAACAGAGACCAAAACACAGACATAAAAGATTAAATACATTTTTTTCATTGCTGTTGCAACGAGCAAGATCCAAAACAAAAGAACTGGATCAATTCTGTAGACTGAACCAGAACCTTTTACTTTAAACACAGTTGAGAGAACTGATACTGAAAGCAGAACCAGTAGGACAGAACCAGGGTGGAGCTTCAGCATCATCAGCATCATCAGCATCATCAGCATCATCCCACCACTGTTATCCACCTCAGACCCATGTGTCCCCCTGGTTCATCCACCACGCTCTGACTGGTGACCAGTCTGCAGGAGAACCAGACACCCCATCTAATCTCTGCATGCTTAGTCATCAACATTAGTCCTTAGCTGCCATCTCAGCACTGTCTGAAAAATTTATCAGGTGGAACATATGAGAGCGGAGCTCATTATACGTGAAAAATGCTTAACCTTAATATTCTAACTGCCTGTTGAAACATGGTGGTGGCAGTATCATGAGGTGGGGATGCTTCTTTTCTCCAGGGAAGCTGATTGTGATTACGGAGCTAAATGAGGACGATCCTGGGTGAAAAGAAAACTTAAGAGGATCACATCCCTGAGCGTACGGCCAAGGATATTATGGTTCCTTCTAACAGTGCTGTATTTAATGTGGAAAGCTGAACAAAGGCGGCAGTGCCCCAGGGTCCACCAGATCATCCAAGGATCCACTGAGTTACCGATGAGTTCCAACACCTGGAGCTGTGTTTGGATGACGGACGCTTCCAGCGATACTTCCGTCTTTCCAGTACTTAGAATGAGAAGCTGGGTCTGCGATACAGGAGACGGGTCTCACTGCAGGGCATGAGCTACAGACATCTTCTGTCAGTAAATCTATCATTGCTCAACAGAAATATAGCTTAGTTGTTCTGTCTAAATATGTAACATAACACTTTTTTCCACACTGCTCTTACATAATGACTCCTATTAATACTAAAAACAGAACTTTTGCACTAATATTTTATTGACTGTCCATGTACAATTTTAAAACCAAATTTTGCTGCTTTTATTTATTTCTTTACTGCATGTGCCCTCTTATTTACTTTTATCTGAATGTTATGTTGTCTGTGTACTTAGTCTGGTAAATATGTCTTGTCTTCACCGTGGGATAGTGAGAAACGTAATTTCGATCTCTTTGTATGTCTGGAGCATATGAAGAAATTGACAATAAAGTTGATTGATTGATTGATTGATTGATTGATTGATTGATTGATTGATTGATTGATTGATTGATTTTGTGCTTTAATAAATGGATGAGGAGGACCCATAAAGTGAACTGATAGAAAAGTTCATATTTTCATATCTACCTTGCACGTTCAGAAACGCACATTCAGAATGGCCTAGTCCAAGTCAAGCCTGACTTTGAGTCGAGTCTCACTGACGCTGACCTGAGAATTTTCAGCAAAGAAGAATGAGGAAAAGTTCAGTTTCCCCAAAAGACCTGCAGCTGCAGCAGCGAACCAGAGGTTATCAAAGGTAGGAGATGTTATACGTTTTAAAGGGTTTATAAGTGATGTAATACGACAGCTCAGAGGAAAACAGGTCAGTTTGTGAAAAAAAATTAAATTCAGGTTTTGTTTCTGCGTCTATGAAACCAGTCCTGAACTTCTAACATGATCCAGATTTGTCTTCTGACAGCAGAAATCCAGGCTGCTGTCAGTGAGATTTCAGCGTATGAGAGGTGGAACCTGAAGCTTTCTCCTGCTGGAACCTTTCCGGCTCTGCTGAACTCTTACATAAACAGATTGGGTTGATCCAGTTACCAGACTGGGTTTCTCCCCCTGAACTAAGACAAACACAAGCATGGAGCTCCTCTCTGCAGGCTGGATCCTCTGTTCCATCCGAGGCTCCAATTTATGGAAACTTTCTCAGGTTTGGTTGTGCAGGTTCTGTCTCTCTTATACAACCATAAATTAAAGCAGGTTACAGCTGAGAAGTTTCCTAAGAGCCAAATTCCGTCTATGGAAACATAAAGCAGAAGCTCCTTCCTCCCATGTTTCTTGTCCTTTTTGTTTATTTTCCTAATTTTGCTTCTGCTTTGCATATCTGTAGATTTCCCTGTGGGTGGATGGATCAGGCTTTCAGTCCAACGCCACACGTTCTGTTTCCACTGTGGATTTACGCCTGCGTTTGTTTCTGTTTACGCTTTTGCTCCCGTTTTCCATTTCATGGAGGACGTCTCCAATCTCTGAATCTTCTGCTCCATTCTGTAAACTTTCACACTAAAGAACAAAGTTATTCCTCATAATGTGAATGAGGCGCATAAACAGCAAGACAGTATTCCTGTGACTCCAGGTGTTCCCCAGGGTTCAGTTCTGGGGCCTCTTCTCTTCCATATCTATCTCCTTCCTCTTGGCAATAGTTCTCACTAACTCACCATCCACTTCCATCGCTATTGCAGATGACACCCTGCTCTATTTTTCACTGACCTAATTTCAACTTCTTCCTGCTTATCTGAAATAAAATATTGTCTGGAGTCATGACTTACTTTAATTAAAAAGAGAAAAAGGAGAAATCTTCCTGGTTGGTACCAAATCTACCTGATCCAAAGTTGGCAGTTTTGTCCGTTTTTATCAACGGCTCAGAGTGTGGGTGTCATCCCTGACAGCTCGCCATCATTAAGGCTCACAATCTGATGTGAACTAAAGAAACTGGATCCTATTGAAGTAACCTGAGTGTTTTATTCATAGTCAATGACACAAACATTTAACAGTTACACAACAACTGGCTCTTAGTTTCTTTGAAGTGATTATGAAGCAGTTTTGCATTTTTCTTATTTGTTATATTTAGTTATTTTTCTGTTTCTACTTATTTTATTTTCCTTTGATTTTGTTTTTTTTTTACCAAAAGCTAAATTCTGTCCTAAGACGACATCTGAAGAGGAGACACATATCTGAACTGTTAAATATTAGACAGCATCTCTAACTTTTATATTATACGTCTCATTGGATAATTTTATTCTTAGTTGGAGTAAAAAGATGTTTTAAGTTTCATTTCTTGCCACCTTAGATTCATCATGACTGTTCAAATGATTCTGTCACCATTTTCCTCTGAATTTACATCATTTCCTGAAACAATATCTCTTTCAGGGAGGTTCTTGCATCAAAGTGGTTTTATTCTCATGACCAAAAGGTTTGTTGCATGGACTTAATTTCCTTGAAACCCGGCGACCTCTGGGATTTCCATCCAGCAGGTCAGAGCTACGGGAAGGGATGGAAGACATCTAAAACAGCAGAGATGTGTGTTTTCTGGGTGAAATGAGCCGTGCGCGTCAGGCCGGGGACCGAGTTTCTGACGTCAATTAGCAGGAGGATGTTACTCAGAGCCGAGATTAGCCGAGGGGGGGGGGACTGGGGGGGGGGGGGGGGGGGTATGGACGACGGCACGTTTCTGGACCATTCAGCAGCTGCCTGTGAAGCAGAATCTGGTCAGAACCGCCGTCCCACCACAGACCCGTCACCCCCCTTCCTGCACCTCAAGTTTCTGCTCCATGGCCAGAGCGGAGGAAATGGGTCCAAACCAACTACTGTACACGTTTAACACTTTAAGGGGCAGAATCTGAGCAGACACAGAGGCTCTGGAGAGAAAAACTGATGTTTGTCGACAGAGTTTTCATCTAAGATGGAAAAAGCAGAGCAGTTTGTGGATCATGGACAGAAATAACTGCAGCTGGCTCAAATTTTATCTAGTCCAAACCATTTTCTTCTGAACTGTGTTGATACTGGAAAGCTTCCACTGGCTCGATAATGATGGATTAGAAATACGCTTTTAAGAAAAATTGGAACACATCCCACCAGGAAATTCATCTACATCATTTTTTTACATCCTGAAATGAACCAAACTCTGAGGTAAACACTTCAGCTTCTGGCTTTCAAGCTTTCACAGATGTTTGTGCATGTTGTTGAAACTGCCAACATCGTTCATCTCTAAAACATTTACCTTACCAAGACGGCTATTTCCTGTCAGCTCAGATTCAGCTGCTTTAAAACATCTGAGGTCGTAGCTGCAGAGATTCAGGGAAAACAAGGAATAATGGGATAATGAGGAGTCAAGGCAGCTCGGTCCTGGAGTTAATTTCAGTCCTTTGAACTCTTTTACCTTCCAGAAAGCAGGAGGACAGCAGAGAAATGTTCCTACTGTAAAATCTCTGCAGTAAAATCAGCTCTTCTACTGTAATTACATTAATGAGCAAAGCTAGTCTGTAAATGGCAGCGATTGGTCAGAAACAAGCATGTGACCTGGCTGTGGGCGGGGCCTCGCATTGCCATGCACCCCGTCTCCTCCTCCCTCCCTCCCTCCCTCGGGCCAGCCATCAGCTGGCAGCATCGTGCCCAGTTCTGCACGTAGGCCCGTTCACATGGCAGAGGTCCAGCCCTGACCCGGCGGCTCCAGTCAGTTTGATGAGCATGACCCACATCACACGGCTGACCCGCCAGCTGGCCCGCCAGCCATGAAAATATGTGTGAGTGGGCACAGACACGCTGCCTTTCAGCAGGCCAGAGGATCACATGGCAGCAATGAGTCAAGCTCAATATTTAAATCAAGAAAGAATTTGGCTGCAGGAAGTCGGTTCATCATTTACAGTAAAGGTGGAAAAAAAAAAAAAACAGCATCAGGAGGTGGAATGTGTGCAAGCTGTAGACTGCTGGAAACATTATGCAGACAAAGGCGGCATGGATGGAGTTAAAACAGTAAATGGGAGTTTTGTTTTTGTTTTTTTGTCTGGCTTGTTCATGAATGATGGAGGAAGTTTTTCTTCAGTTACAGTCAGGATGGAAAACCCAAAGCCTGAGCTGGAGCCGGAGTCATCTTCTGCCTGCGCTCTGACCTTTCAGCTGCTCACTGTCTACCTCCTGGACTTAATCCCACTCTTCACTCTGTTCTCCTTTATTCAGACAATGTTAGACATATGGAACGCTGACATATAACAGCTAAACGTAGCTTAATTTGAAACAGAATTAGAAAAATCTCCTAAATTTAACAAACCTTAAAATCCTCCGTTGTTTTCATGCATCTAATGTTTAGAAGTTATAGTTTTGAGGAATGTTTGCAGATAATTCCAGTCAGGCTGAGCTGGAGCATCTAGAACCCGTGTAGACGTGTTATCTGGCAGCGGCTGGAGCGTCTGACGGTCAGAAGGAGCAGCCATGAAGGTCGGCACATGGAGGACGCCTTGTAGACACGTCTCCAGTCCTGGATGGAGCTTAACAAAAGCCACATTTTGGGTTTGCTTTAACCCGGAGGTCCAGAGAGGTTCACAAACATCCCAGGATTCCCACATCAAGACCCTGCAGCCATGCAAACCCTAACAGGATATTTGTGAATAAGTGTCTAAGCACCAGATTATCTTCTCACAATCAAAGAACACAACCTGAGCTTCAGATATTAACATCCCATATTTATTTTCCGTAATAAAATAAATACGTTTGCATTCCATGGTTAGATCATTTCATTTGGTTAAGAACGATTGTTGTTCTGGTGATGAATGACTTCTAGATGGTTTTGGCTGCCAGAGGGACCTGATGACGCCTTCCTGAGCTCACAGGTTCAAACAGGCAAAAACAAGATGTCTGCTAAAATCTTCCTTGCTGTCTTCCCTGTTCTTTCTCAGCTGCCATTGAAACATTTCTCAGTCGTTTTCTTTTCAGACGACAGCTCAGATGACCGTACCGCGTAGGGAGATGAGAAACTTAGCTTAGTACACAAGCTCTAAGGTTTGCTGACTGACCAGCATTTAGTTTTCTATGAGGACAGAGTCTCTGTGAGCATTTCTTAAAAATATAGTCAGGATTTTCAGCAAAGCTGGACTGACTGTCCAGAAAAGATGATAAATATTTAAAATTTGCCACAGTTTCAACAGATTGTCCATTTAGTGAAACAAACTCATCTTTAAAATCTTCTTTAGGGCATAAAATCAGTTCTTTTGTCTTGGCTAATTAACATTGAGCATCCGACAGCAAGTTCAGAAGAAGCTTACAACTTTCTGTTTCAATTTAATTCAGTTCATTTTGGTTAAAAAGCGCCAATCAACAACACATAGAAAGTGCAGGGTTAGCCTGCAGCATAAGGCCCTGTGATGATTTTAAAATAATTGAAAACTTAAAA
Source organism: Fundulus heteroclitus (assembly GCF_011125445.2). Classification (NCBI taxonomy): domain Eukaryota; kingdom Metazoa; phylum Chordata; class Actinopteri; order Cyprinodontiformes; family Fundulidae; genus Fundulus; species Fundulus heteroclitus. The sequence continues at coordinate 22,279,191 of NC_046372.1, forward strand.
TCTATCTGTCCAACTTTATCTATCTTTTGCCCAACAACAGCAGCACAACATGACATTTTCTAAGGTATTTGGCTCTTGCAACTTGCCGTAATAATAGAGACTACTCATTGTGCATTAAGGGAAATGCTGCTGAGGAATTTTAATTTGAACCAAGCTGAACATGTATGATCAGGTTCCTGGATGTGACTAACCAGAACAGAACTTGTGATTAAAAACAATCAGCTTTATTCCCCCTTAGGCTCGTCTTCACATTAATCCCAATAAGTGCTTTCAAAGACCTCTAACAAGCGACAAACCTAAAGAAATCCTTGATCTCCTTGTTATGATCCAGCATGAAAAAGATAAAGCAAAGTTAAGATGTTCAGCCTTCCTGGTAGAGTTTTAGCTGCTGCACATGTGTAGAAATTACCTTTTATGTTTCCTCCAGTTGCTTTTTTAAACTCGCTGATCATGAAAATAAAAAAAAGGTTGAGTCTTTTTTCCCTCAGTTATTTCATTGCGTTTTCAACTACATAAATCCACCATCATCATGCTGTCATAAAAAAACAAGCAGAACCAGAGAGGAGATTAAAGAAAACAGAAAGAATATAACAAAGTGACCAGAGGCGAGACAGCAGAGACAAAAAAAGAAAAAAAACTCTTAGTCGACTATATATAGACATGGCCGTTAGACTCAACATTATTCATAAAATGGTTCCCATGTTTTGTAAAAAGTTTGGCCAGAGCGTCATCAAGTCTCTGTCTCAACCTTGAGATGTGAGAATACACATTCTGTCCATCGATCGTGAGAAGATGGGAAATCTTTTTCAGGATAAAACGAAGAACCATCAGTGTCTGTTTCCACTCCGATCAGCTTTATTTATACAGCGCCAGTTTAACAAAATATGCATGTATACGCATAAAATCAACCCTCTACATGGTAAAAGCCAAGGAGAAGAGGTTTAAAATGAGACAGAGAAGAGGTCTGTCTAATGTTTTTAAGGTTTTAGAGGTTTAAAACGCTGGATCCCCTCTGAGCTTAAACCCGGCTTTAGGCTCTGTCAGGAGCAGCTGGTCCGCAGCTCAGAGAGGTAAGGTGGGCCTTAAAAGTGACTAAAATAATCCTAAAATGGAGGAGCAGCCAGTGGAGTGAAGCTAAAACAGGTGAAATGTGTTCAATCATTTGTGATCCCTCGTCTAGCTGCGTCTTTTCTTTAATTCTGTCCAAAGGTGGCGTCGCTGCTGACTGGCTTGGTGCATGTGATGTTGATCTTTGCAAAGGCTCTACCCCCAGGGAACTGCATGCTGGGAGTCTGAAACGGTGGGGAGAAATATCTTCTACCAAAGCCTCGCAGCTGCAAATATCTCTAAAAAAAAGTTGGTTAAGGGTAGAGCGAATTATTCCTGTAGCTGTTGAAAGGACTTTAAATTGCTTCCCTGAAAAGATCCGTCTCGGTGCCGGTGCTTCTACATGTGCTCCCCCAGGTCCAGGGATGTAACGGAGTTATGTGTGATCAGTCGTTCATCTGTTGGCAATAACAAGCAGATAACTGAGGCCAAAGAAGCAGATTTACAAGAACTTTGTTCCATTAAACAGGCACAGTTTCATTTTCCCCAGAATTAAACCAGAAGCCAAGTTTACAGATATTAGCAGCTCAGTAAAAACATATACAGTGAAGCATGGCTACAGGGTTTGTAAAGGAAAATTAATACAATACAGAAGAAAGAATAAAGAACATTTGAGTACAAAATGAAGACAAATTAATTTTTTTGTTGATTCTGATCGTCGTCTCGAGGATACGGACGTGAAATAGTGACCCAAAAAAAAGAAGCTGTCTGATTAGTTTCAGGTGTTTTTCAGACATTAATTTCCTTTTCGCGGTTAATTTTTCCTATTTCTGTTCTGGATTTAATCTTGGGAGCCCACAGCAGCGTCCCAGCCAGTCTGGCCTCCTCCATCTGCAGCCTGGATGTGGACGGAGGGACATGCGTCCTCACTGCAGCTGGGAGGGACAGCTGTCTGAGGACCGGGCTGCCTGGGAACGCTTCAGGAGACGGACACGGCCCACGGCAGCATCTGCTGCTCGCTAAGAACAATGAGAACAACGCCTGCTTTAATGTCAGCGCCCCGAAAAGACACCAACAAATGAAGAGAAGGTTTTCAAACTTCTTGTAAGGTGTTTTCTTTAAAAGGAGAACCTGGTGGCATCTGAGTATCTGCTAAACATATGTGGTATAAAGTTTATGGGTTAGTTGGGAAAACGAGACGTTATTAGTGCTTTAGTTTGATGTGTTTTCTGACTTTGTTGAGTGTTTGATGAATCTATAAAACCTAAATGCATCTACCAGGCGTCACCAACCTTTTTGAAACTTAGAGCTACTTCATCGATGTCATAGGAGCGGCTACCAGTGCGGACCTTTGAACTAGAAGAGTCAGAGTTCACCTTAAATTTACATGAAATAAACACATTTCTCATTCTTTGTTATAGATATTGTCGTTTTTAAATCTATGTAAATGCAGGTGTGAATAAGCAGGAAGAGTAACTTGGACGCTGCTTGGTGCCCCATGTTGGTGAGCCCTGGTTTAAACCACCTAAATGCATGTATGGAGCCAACCACCTGATGCTCTCTATCTTTACTGCTCTGTGGTTGGTAAGATACTGACTGCTCTGAACTACACAGCCTTATCTTAGTCATGTAAAGCACTTTGTATTGTCTTGTACTGAATTGTGCTATATAAATAAATTTGCCTTGGCTTATATAAACCTTTTAGGAGACACATAACTCATAGGAGGGTGTCTTCCAGGGTCTCACCAGTTTTCTGTTTCTCCACAATCATCATCAGAAGCTTGAAAACTGAATTTGGTCTGAGCTAAAGATGGTTTGACAACGTTTGAAAGCGTTTAAATCATTTCAGGTCATCGTGGTAATAATTATCTGGTTTTGGATCGATACACCAGAGCGTTTCGCTGTTTCTTCAGACAGCGGTATCAGATGCCTTCACTTTCGCTGGTCGTTTCTTTTTTGCTGACACGACGTCTCCTCAGCGTCGGCCATCTTTGGAAACTCTGCCGCAGTCCCATATTTTTACGCCTCCCTGAAAAGCGCTCAGGAATCTCACAGGCAGATGAAATAAAACAGTAAAAGACAGTGACTGCTGCAGCTGGAAGCTGTGGGTCAGCTACCGGTCGGTTCTTGACAGGCCCGCCCAGAGAGCCCGTCGCGGTTCCTGCTGCTGAAGGAGTTCTTTTCATTGTTAGATGGTGACGCGTTTGCAGGTTGGCATTTCATAGCCGGGCCTCCGAAGCGTGAGCAGGCTGTGTGGTATGATCGCTACCAAGTGTTTGATGCAATGCTGACGGTGTTTGCTTCCTGTCTTGTCATAATTGTTAAGATTCCTCGAGTGAAAGACAAAAGGGACAGGTGAGTTTCTGGCATTTAAAGCATGCGGCGAGTTTCACTTCAGAGGAAGATATGTTAAGTAAAACTAAGAGAATACCTGGAGCATCTCAGCCATGAGGGATGGAAGAACTCCCAGCATCAAACAAGAGGCCTCCATGCTGTAAACTGAGGGTGAAAAAGATGGTTTCTGACTAGTTTCAGAGTTTTAACGGGCAGAGACTCCCCATCAAGCAGCTTTTCAGCTTACATTCCTCACTGCAGCTTTTCTGTAGCTTAAAAAAATGACATTTTTGTTTCCATCCAGAAGGCGGCTGCTAACAGGAGAAAGCAGCGGCACGTCCACGCCGCCGCCTGCTGCGGGGACACGTGCGGCGGCGTGGACGTGTCAGGACGGACACGGGTCTGCAAGGCATGAAGAACAACAGCAAAACTCCAAAACAGACGAGTTTATCCCCATGTGTCACGATTAAAGGGAATGATATTGTCAAAGAAAGTCGGGAGATAAGCGATGAATGTTCTTGATACCAGAGAACGCTTCGTAACATTTCAGTTTCCAGCTCAGTTCAAAGATGGTAAATGGTAAATATCTTGTACTTGTTTAGCGCTTTAACTAGTCTTGATGACCTCCAAAGCGCTTCGCGCTACAGTTTAGTGATTCACCCATTCACACCCTGACGGTGGTGAGCTATGCTGGTAGCTACAGCTGCCCTGAGGCGGACTGACAGAGGTGAGATCATCAGATTTATTTATTTTCACTTGTTTGCAAAAGTGATGAAACAAAATGAGCCATTTTTTCACAACATGTTGAAATAAGAGCTCAGATTAACTGTATGAAACATTTCAAAGCGTAACTCAGTTGGCCAAAGTGCTTTACACACCCAAAGAAACGATTAAAACTACAGAAACATTTTAATAAAACAAAACCAATAAAAGCCAAAGGGCAGCAGAGAGGGGCTTTTTATCTGGTACCAGTTAAATGACGAGCTGCAGCGTTTTGGACATCAAGCCATTGAAGATTTTTGGCATGGCTGCAGCGATCTGCCCAGAGATCTGCGGCTTTCACCACAGATTGGATGGACAATATGTGAGCTGCGTCTTCAGAGACAGAAGAAACCACTTTTAATGGCTTCTTCTGATGCATGAACAATGACTTATTCATGGCAATAAGGTTTTCAGGTAGACTTTATTGCAAAATAAGTATTCCTACCCCCAAAACGCTGGAGCCTCATGGTTCAGTTCTGCCTAATTGTCTTTTTTAATCCCATCTGTATAAATTTAGCAAATGTAATAAAGAAATAGAAAGTGAGGCTTGTTTTCCCGTTTTGATCGACACTCAAACCTGTTTAACCATCAATAAACGTCCTTATGAAGACTTTTTTCTGTCTTTCACCCTTTAGACCCTGTTTTCTTGTAGTTTGGGTGGAAGACCACGTCTAGTTGACAACATCCACCTTTTCATCTCTGCTTGTTGTGCGACTCGGTTTTCTGTCTCCCCGCGTTTGACGTTACAGTTTGAACATCTTCTGGGTGCCGTTGGCCCGGATGTCCGGTTCAGCGGACCCAGTGGAGGCTGGTGAGCAGGTATAAATCGGTAAAGAATACAAAAAACTACTGGAGGAATGCACAGTAGTGCAGCCGGTGCCTTGCAGCGAGAAGGTTCAGGGTTTAAATCCCATCCTGGGCTTTTGTTCTGCATGGAGTTTGCACGTTCTCCCTGTGCATGAATGGCTTCTCTCCAGGTACGCAGACAAACACTCACACATGTGATGCAACAACTACAGCAACTACGTCATGTTCGTTTGCTAACAGCTAGCGTTTAGCTCAGGCTAGTTACGTAGCAGGATTATGTGGAGATGCTTAGCAGGAGTCAGTCAGAATTAATATTTTGGTAAAAAATATGCTTGGCCGGTTGATTTTTACGTCTACCAGCGAACTTGGTGAATCAGGGAGTTAATTTTGGACACTGCCTCTCATCTGCAGGACTGCTTTAACCGTGGCAGCACCTTCGCTGCTTCTCCTGGGGGCTCAGAGACCTGACCTCAGTCCTCTGCAGCACCTCGGTCCTTTCAGAGACAATTCCCTTTTCTCTCCTGTCTAATTCAGAGGTTCGAGGGCCCAAGTTCCAAAATGCATGATAGTAAAGTCGTGTATTCTTACAGTGAGGATGCCTTCTTTACTGTGTCTGTTGTAACCTGTGAGATCTAGCAGATGCACACTTCAGGCCTCCTTTTGCAATCTGTAGGATCCACTAAGTACATTCTTCAGTGGGAAAAACCCCACAGAGATGGAGGAAGCAAAGAGACGAAAATAACACCAACCTGCTTTAAATGCAGTCCTTTACTATCATGATCGAAAGCAGCCAGTGCAGCTCAGACCGCAGGAGCAAATTTTAAACAGATTGTATCACAGAGTTTCCACTGAAGAACCCGATCAGAGAACAACAAGAACTGGCAGCGAGGAATCTTTACCAGAGCTCGTCTCCTTCCTCATTTCTCTGGCAGTTGCTGCTTTCTGTAAACCACGGGGCCTCCTGTTGGGTCATGCTGCCGGACTCAGAGAGAAGTATCAGGATACGCTGAGAAATGCGTTGGAAGACTGACAGGATGCGAGTTTTCTACTGAGGCTGGGCACAAAACTGTTTTTTGAAAACGGATCCCCCGCTAAAGCGAGACCTCAGCCAGAGATTAGGATCAGATCTGCTGATGGGACGAGGATAAACGAGGATACACAGAACCAGCCGAGCTATTTCTGTACCAGCCGACCCTGCCAAGCTCCTTATCTTCTCTATAAAGTAGACTAACGACACATTCACCTCACTCTGAGTCTGTGGGAACAAAATAAGTTCACCCCCCCCCCCCAAACAGGTCCTGTATGGTGCAAACACAAGGAGGTTTGTAGTTTGAATCCATTCTGACCATGCAAGCTGCACAAACAAGTTGTAGCTAAGATCCACATGCTGTCATGATTCGCAGGTGTCTGCTTATGGTTTTGATTTAGATTCATGTTGTCATTTATGTGCTATAGGTCTTGCCATATACTGCGATTAGTTTGCTGTTGCGGCTTTGCCATAAGGTTCACTTCTTCATGTTTTAGATTTGTTAGATGTTTTTCCATGTTACTGCATGTCATTACTTTTTACCTCCTAGTTAATTTTTGCATTAATTTTTACTTGGAGTATTTTAGTCTTATTATGTCCGGGTATATTCAGCTTCATTCATGTCTACCATAGCTCCATCTAATTAACCGCATTCAATGCACCTGTGCTGGGCTCATTATCCAGCATCTGTGTCACCTGGGACATCGTGTGAATAAACCTTCCAGCATTTCTTGTCTGCCTGTTCTTGACCAGTTTAGCCTCACACCTGGAAGTGGAATTCAGCCCAAATCTCCTCACACATTGGCCGAATCCCATTTCTTTAAAACTCTTTGTGCTCGGTCACATGGGTGTCAAAATTCTGATACAATTCTCCAAAGAAATGAGACACACCTTCAGGAAACGTGTGGACTCAGTTGTAGTTGATTATTATTCTGTTGTTTGAGTGTCTCCAGGACTAGAAGGCACCACTAGGACCACGTCATCTGCAAAATACCAAAGACGAGAGACAGAGGTTCCAAACAAGAGAGACGGGAAGGACCTTGTAGCTCTTTGTTTCAGATCTTTGTATGAATCGGCCCTCATTGCTAAGCAGATTCTGAAACCATGAACTACACTTTGGGAAGAATAGACACAGGAGTGATGATGTCCCAGCACATCATCAGCACGGTGCATTTAAACATCATTTTATGCAGATATTATCCTCCCGTGTCCTGCATTGTGGAGAAAGTATCTCTTCCATTGTTTAGTGCTGAAGCTGCGGCACCAGGACGCTCAGCAGGCAAACAAAAGCGGTCCATCCTCTCAGGTTGCCAATAAAGACCCCCCCTCCCAGAGATACAGCTCATAAAGAAACGGATACGGACCAGGCGCCTTCAAATTCAGTGTGAGTTGCACGGCCCGGTGATCGTTAACCTTCATAGATCACAGAAGGATCATCGCTATTGTTCCAGAAGCTGCTCCATAATAACCGCTTTTCTCAGAGTCAAACTCAGTTACTTTCGGCCGGCTGCACATTCCTGTGTACGCTGAAACGGGAACGGCTAATAGCCGCTCTGGCATCCTGATAATAGAACCACTGAGGCGGGAATGTGCCGGCTGGCGAGTAACTCTGAGAAGGAACTCATTAAGCACCTGAGAGTCAAGATGTAATGTTCTAAAGTGACCAATTAAATGTGTTCTGACACTGAGGGTTTCATCAATGCAAGAATGCTCTCCTGGAGGATTATCAAATACCTTAAGGGTCCTGAAACTGAACAAGCTGGGCTCATTCTGGCGTCTAAACCGGGACCCTTCAGCCCACAAGGGGGCAGGAAATCCACCAAAACAAGCTGGGCACACCACTATTTCCAAATCTTCACCAACATGAGCTGATCCAGGTCAGCAATAATGATCAGGCTGGAGTTGTGCGTTTAGCTGATGAATTAAAGCCCAACATCCGGTCTGATTTCAGCAGCTCTCGTTAAAAAAGCCTCGGCCCTAAACGGCTGTGCCAGTATCACGTCTGCTACACTGGAATTATGCCACAAAATCAACACCAGGAAATGAAAGCATGAAATTATTCATCATTACCAGGTTGGTAATAGCGTCATCTGACCTGAGGGAGAATAATGCGGCTACTGCGATCAACCGAAGAGGCTCATTGTGCAAAGAGCCGTTGCTGGATCTTTGCACAATGATCTGGCACCAGATCCAGATGAATGCTGGCAAGCTCTTCCAAGGAACTGCAAGCTGGGACAGAACTCACTTACATCAATAAGTGGGTTCTTGTTCATCACTTTCTAATGAAGTTCTAATCAGCAGCTGCAGCATTCCTTTGAAGTGACAAAAACAATAAATAAAGAGGAAAATCTACCAACGGATCAAAGATCCAACATTATTCTGTATGGAGCAGGTCTGCTTGAAAGGTTCTGCTTCACACTGAGCCTGGTTCTGGTTCTGGTTCTGCTGGACGTTCTCCTCCCTGTTAAGGGGGAGTTTTCCTCTCCACTGTCGCTTCATGCATGCTCAGTATGAGGGATTGCTGCAAAGTCATCAACAATGCAGACGACTGTCCACTGTAACCATCTACCAGGAGGATTTTATTGAATTTGACTTTATAAAGTGAGATTTAATATTTATAAATAAATATTACATGCTTTTAATTAAAGGTGAGCTGAGCAATTTGTAAAGGGTCCTGATTTGATTCCCCTTAATGCATTGTTCATTTGACAAAGTTGTTCTGGATTCACTTTAAAAATCCACGTTGAGCTGCAGAAATACAAAATACTTCTGCTTTTTTTTTTTTTTTTTTTTTTTTTTTGGTTTTTCCACAATATCTAAAGAGTCAGAGCTGGAGGTTTACAGATTTTTGTAAAGAATTTCACCAATCAGCGCCTCCACACACACAAACGGAGAACGGCTCTTCCTCTGAGCGTTGGTAACATCCTGAGGTTTCATAACGACCGCTGGGTCACGGCGTGGAAAACTTCCAAAACTTACCCCATCAACACCCGTCATGATGTAAACTAAAATCTATTTTTAGAAATGGTTCAAAACATTTGCTGACGACACTATTTCATTTATTTTGCTCATAAACTATTTTAGATGTTTTCAATGTTTGATTGTTCTTTGTTAAAATCTGTAGGGAAAAAAGAGTCATGATGGCCTCCATTCATCATGTTTCAATTATTTTGATCATTAGAAAATCTGATTTAATTAATCCAGGGTCAACATAAGAAACAGTCATGTATGCATGTATTTCATTTAATTGTTTTTTATATCATTTATCAAATAAAGGTCATATAATGTCCTGTTTAGAGTATCTACCTGACAATTAAAACATGTTTTTTATTTAAAAGTTGACATTTTAAAGTTCATGGTCTAATCCCTGCTCCTCTGATCAAATATAAAGACAATTCCTCTGTAATAGTTTATTCTCTCTGTCTTATATTTCCTCCTATGAACATATTTTATCTGTATGCAATGAAACAAAGACCTTGGGGACGGGGCCTGTCCATCTGTAGCTCCCAAACTGCTTCATTTTCCTGACTGTAAAGAGATTTCATTTTAAATGTAAAACGTTAATTAGAATTTTATGTCCTGATTTTATTATGATTTTATGTAAATTTATTGTCCTTTTTACATATGGTCTATTTTTTTTTTTTTTTTTTTTTTTTTTTACTCTTGATGTATAATTTGTGACTTTGTGACTTTATAAATAAACCTAGTTTAGTTACTTCTTACACAAAAGGCTCAGTTTATACTTTTACTTGAAAATATGCTAAAATATGTCATTTTGCTTTTGTTTTTTTTTCTGTTACACTGACGATTTTACTTGATTTTTGCCCTTTTCTGTTCAGAAAGGACGTTTTCTACACACACACACACACACACACACACACAGTTTCACCCTCATGTTGAATCTGAACTTGACATTTAGACACTTTGACGCTGATTTGAAGGAAGTTGGCAGTTTTTAACATGTGACCGAGCACAAAGTGTGCAGTCTGCTGTTTACAGTAAGCTGATCATGTGAATGATGGCGCTTTATTAAATCTTATGAATATCATGAGAAGGAGAGACGAATTATAACATGTATGACGAAAATAAGTCTGTGTTTATTGGGTGTGGGATTCTGTACATAATTAGAGCAAATTCAATAGTTTAATGGGTAAATCCCTCAGACTTCATATATTAATATATTTTCTAGCCCAACTACAACCTGTTTGGATTTTTACAGTGAGATGAATTGTTTGACCCTGCCCTGATGACTCAACTCCCTCGGAAGCTCCTGCTGCCGCTGCTGCAGCGCTGCACATAGCTTCTGCTCATGTTTCGGGTTTTTTCTCGCTTGAGCAATAGGCTGACATCAAGTGGGCGTCCTCCCTGGGCGTCGCCTAAAAGCAGATACTCCTGGTTTGTGGAGAGATTGTATAAAAGCCGCTCTCCGCAGCGTCCGGGCAGATCTATCTGACACCAAGCGCAGAAAAGAAGCAGCAGAAAACTCAAAGCGAGAAACAAGAGAGAGAAAATGTACGCACGATCAAACAGCATGACGCTGACCGTTGCTGAGGAGAGGTTCGCCTTCCCCACGCCGGTGATGGCCCGCAGCACCCAGCCTGAGGTCTTCACCTTCGAGCGGATCCCGACTCCGACCACCGCCGTGCGCTCCTACGTGCCCATCCGGCCCAAGAGGCGCTGCACCCGGGTCATGTACCCCGCCAAGGTCCGCATGCACCTTCCGGCACCCGAGAGGAGCCAGGCCAAGCGCTGGCTGGTCATCCTGTGCCTGGTGGTCCTTTGGCAGATCTACACCGAGGAGCCTTGCGCAGAGGCGCCGCCGAGCGCAGACTGCTCCATCAGCGAGTACCAGGGCTTCAGCATCCAGTCCGCAGAGAAGCAGGCCCGGCAGATGTCGGAGCTGAGCACCGTGCCGACACGCAGTGAGGAGACGGGCTCACCCAGCGCCGCCTGCCTCACAGCCGCCCAGCAAAGCGAATCCACCAGCTTCGAGCAAAGCGCCGGGAAGAGCATGGTGGCGCTGCTGGTCTACCACAGACTGGGCAACGACAGCTAAGCGTCCAAGAACTGACTCCACTGTAACCCGCCCGGATCTGGGCTCATGGGACTAAAAACAAAAAAACGAGCCACGCTGGAGGTGAACCTGGGAATCTCCGGAGAGAGGCGGCGCGCCCTGCGCGGCGTAGCCGGGGAGGAGGCTCCATGCGCCGGTTTCACCCAGCCAGGTGACTCCCGTCACTGCACGGGAGGATGAACTGTCTGGAGCAGAGAGAACCTGGGAGAACAACAGAACTGTGAACACTAAGAAAAAGAAACTTGAACTCCAGAAAACTTGAACTGAACCAGTGTATTCTGCACAAAGACGCTGATTCTGCACTGAGCCTGCGGGCCAACGCTGTTCCACAAGATCAACCTTTCTATCTGAAATACTGTCTCCTATGTAGGCTGACATGCCTGAACCTGACACTCTATGTTTTTACTGTCAAACATTTGTATAGATGCTTTATTTAGTTATTTATTCTATTTGCTATTTATTATTTTTGTAATAAAAAAAAACTTTAAATGAACTTCCTGTTTCGTGCGTCTTTACTGAAGGTTTGGTGTGTTTTTCAGGTCATCCTAAAACATTTAGCATTTTAATCTGAAACGTGCTCAGCATCAGCACCAGCAGCAGATGTGCATCTTCCATCAGCTTTACTTTAAAATCTAATCAGGATTAATTTATTTAAAAGGACATTGCACCCTAATGGGCACTGATGGAGCCTAAAGATTAGTCTCAGTTTCCTCTGATGGATTGATGGCATAAAAATAAAAAAGGGGATCAAATAAAATGTGCATTACCAACAGGTAAAGATTAATTATGCCTAAAACCCATAAATACCTGCAAAAAACAAATCCTGTAATAAAGAAAGTTTTGCATGTGTGGGATTATAAAATAACCTCTAACTGAACTCTGTGAGCGTTATTAGTCCTATATATGATCACTGATTTATGTAAAACCATGAACGACATGAGAACATGTGCACACATGCACCACATATTACACTGAATTATGCTTTTAAAGCCATTGTTGCATGTTTCTCTCATGATCTGTAAGGGAATGCATGGTTTTCTGAAATTGAGCTTTTGTGGAGAGGTTATGAGAGGATATTGTCTTGCCTGTTATAAGTAACACTCTAAAGGTTTTCATATTGGTATATTAGGATTAGTTACTGGTTAGCTCATCCCAGCCTGATGTTCTCACCCAGTCTCCTTAATAAAAGCTGTGAGGAGCAGAGTTTCTGGAACCAAGCCGGCTCTGTTTGCCTTTCTCTCCTCTGGGAAACGTTCTCTGACCCGCACACAGAGCTGAATCTGGCTAATTTATGAACTCAGGGGCCTGGCGGCTCTTAAAGCAGCTGTTTTTCCTGATTTCTGTGCCGCTGAATGCGCTCAAACATGTCAGATTCAAAGTGTCCCTCCAGAGAGGCTCGTTTTTAGCCTGCGGATGTTGAGGAAGAACTTTCCCCTCTGCAGCCACTTTCATTTTTCCCATCGCCGCCTGGCCTCTGGGCTCAGGAATCTGACGGGTGCTGAGTCAGAAGCCCTGCAGAGGAAAGCCTCTGCAGCTTCGGGTTACATCACAGCTGCCCCCGGAGCCATGAGCCACGTCTGAAAACCCGCAGACTAAAATATTATTCTGATGATTAATATGCAGCAGCTCATTTCTGTTGCACATGCAGCAGAATATCAATCATGCTGAAGAGGATTACCTCACGGGACGAGGACCTGCTGCTGCTGGGGAACCCTGCAGCTGCTGATGCTGATGTTGATGTTGATGTTGATGTTGCCATGAGAACATCAGCGGGTCCCAGTCACGTACGCCTTCACAGGTAATACGACAGGTATGAGGAGTGGAGGGCTGAGAAAGGAGCTGATTTGTTGATTGAAGTGTAGATCTCACAGTGTTGTTGGTCGTTGTAGTGTTCCTCTGTTCCAATACAGGACTCATCACGGCCTCATGGATGAGTCCTTGAAGCGGCTGCATGGCTCCCAAAGCCAGAAGGAACTTCCATTGGCTAATATTTACTTTAAAATTAATCTTTTTTTAAATTTTCTCTGTATTTGAAACAATTCCTAATTCGTTTCAGTTCTCAGTAAAACCTGAAGAATACTGATTATTTTTATTTTTACTACAGCAGGAAACTGGTGGTCATGGATTTCAGTTTTAAGCTCCATTAGGTTTGAACAATCTACCTGTTTCTCTTAGCTTAGACTTAGAAAAACTTTATTGTCATTTTATATGTAGAGAGTGCATACAAAATGACATTTCGTGGCATACAGCTTACGACAATGTAATGAGATTGCAATTCAAATAAAATAACATTCCAATATAAAGTGATAAGAATGTAACAGTGCTGGAGGAAAGCATTTTTTAAAAAAAAAAAAAGTGTGCAGAAGGATGTTTATAGTGCAAAAATAATGGTGAAAAAAGGCATTAATTTAAAAAGTTCAATGTTGGCAGTGCAAAATAATAATGGTGCAAAAAATGCAGTAAGTGTGCAGTTGTGTACTTTTGAATTTAAATTGATTATAAAAGTTCAGCAACGTTGGCAGTGCAAAATAATACCAACTCTTCATATCTTCATATCATATCTTCATATTATGTCTATTCATTCACTGTCAAACATCCTGAGCCTGCTAATTTATTACTTGTAGTTTATTCTGGGCTCTCTCCTCTCTTGGATGTAATGATGTAATTTGTACTAAGACGTATTCCCTGGGCTTTATTTTGTGTTGTGATGCTGAGTACACGGTGTGTGTGCGTCTGTACTACAGCAGCTATGAATGTACCTGGACGTGTCTACTGTGATGTACCAGCTGGCCAGGCTTGGAGGAGCACTGAGTACGCGCGCGTTTAGGTGCCTTTGACTGTGCTGCGGGTTTAAATGTTTTGTGTTTACCCTTATTCATGTTGGTTAAACTTGTGTTCTGTAAGAACCTCCTTTAAACTGAGAAGATGCATCTAAACTTGAAGTGAATAAATAACCAATAATAAAATATGTGTCTCCTCTGGGATCCAACAGCTTGATCCAGTTCTGGGCTTTGACTAGGCCATTGGCTGAAAAAGAGAACAAGCCCCGATCATCAGCCGGTCCTTGTAGCCAAAGTAGCTTCAAGAAAGCCTTGAAGAAACCCTTCCAAGCAGCCAGTATGGTTCAGGATTGTGACCGTTAACTTTTAACCTGCTGACTGAGGTCTGTAGAGTCTGAGCTGGAGCTCCTGGGGTTCATTTCTCTGAGCTTCCCAATCTGATCTCACGTTGAACCTGCTGAGATGTTCTCCACCTGCATTCAGATAGTTGGGAGAAGATCTGATAACGTTCCCAGATTGATGGGCAGAAACTTGTTTCTTCGTGCTCCAGCACGCCTGATTCACAGGACTAGCTTCTCTAAGTTACTTTCTCTTTGTTGGAACCAGTCAGGAGTTTTTTTTTAAAGACGTCTTCACATTTCTCTGAGCTCCTTTTCTTATTTGTCCTTTTCAGATCTGCCCAGCCTGTAATTCTCCTCCCGGTGCCTCTCCCTGTCTCTGTCTTTCTCCTCACCTAATTAAAGGGCAGATGAAGACAAAGGCACGAATACGGAGAAGTTTAGATTATGGCTGCTTAGCCACATGAGAAGCGGCTCTTTTGTGATTTCAAATGTTAGGATGTGACGTCAGGCGAGGCTGCGTCATCTGTTGTGTTTCGGTTGTTGGCTGAACTCTAAACAGGCTGACGTGTCGCGCCTGCAACATACGTCAGCATCGTATAACGCATCAATAGTAATGAAGGACTTATATCTTATTTGGGCAGAAACAGCTGAAATCAGATCAGAAATCAGATCAAAGGCTGTTTTAAAACCAGAGGGAAACGATTCTGTCCCAGTAAGGAGAGAAAGGAACAGATCTCTACAACCCAGAAAATCAAGCTGTCAGCTTACAGAAGACATTTATTATTATTATTATTATTATTATTATTATTATTATTATTATTATTATTATTATTATTATTATTATTATTATTAGCAATGTTATCATTAGCATTAGCATTATTAGCATATTATTATTAGTAGTATTATTTGTAGGCAAGGCAAATTTATTCATACAGCACATTTCAGTACAGAGACAATCAAAAGTGCTTTACATGATTAAAATATAGGAAAATATAACAGAATAAAAGCAAGCAGGAATAAAATGCAGAAACAAAATAGAACATTGGAGAATAGAAACTAAAAGCAAACATTAAAAATAGTTTGACTACAAAGTTGAACTAATGATGTTTCAGTAAAACAGTTTAACTAGAACAGTCAATCCTAAACAAATGTGTTTTTAATCTTGATTTAAAGGAACTCAGGCTTTCCGCACTTTTACAGTTTTCTGGGAGTTTGTTCCAGATCAGTGGAGCATAGGAACTAAATGCTGCTTCTCCATGTCTGGTTCTGGTTCTGGTTCTGGTTCTGGTTCTGCAGAGCAGGCTGGAGCCAGAAGACCTGAGTGGTCTGGAGGGTTGATGCCCTGATGACAAGTCTGTGATGGATTTAGGTGCTAATTCAGGGATTTATAGACTAACAGAAGGATTTTAAAGTCTATTCTCTGAGATCCAGGGAGTAGTAGTATTAGCATTATTGTTATTAGTATTAGCATTATTATTATTAGCATTATTATTAGCATTACTATAACTATTATTCCAACCATCCATCCATCCATTTTCTGACCCGCTTAATCCCTCATGGGGTCGCGGGCGCTGGTTATAACTACTATTATTATCATTATTATCATTATTATCACTATTATTATTATTATCACTATTATTAGCACTGTTATTATTATTATTACCATTAGCATTATTATTAGCATTACTATTACTATTATGATTACCATTACTATTATTATTATTATTATTATCATTATTATTATTATTATTATTATTATTATTATCACAGAGCTCCTCCAGCTGTTTTATTTCTGAGTCGCTGAATGGAAAATTTAGGACATACTAGTTTCCTGTCTCTTATTTTTCCCTTCCTTCTCAGTCAGCTAATTTCACTCTTCTTATAATAACTAAACTAACTCTGCTGCTGTCTTTAACTAAACATCCTATAAAAAGCCAAGTCTTTTATCTTAGATCTCCCTGTTTATGGCATTAAAAACAGCTGGAAACTGTCAGCTGCAAAAAGAAACAACCCAGGCCAGAAAGCCCAAAGACAAAGGCTTCAGACTGCAGCAGGAAATGCTGAGAGGAGCAGCGGAGCGGCAGGCAAAGAGTTAACCCCTAAAGTGGCCCAGGTGTGAATACCACTGAAGAAGGAACAAAGAAACCCAGAGCGAGTTGCAGGTAAGGAAAAGCCTCTGGAAGAATGTGGCTGAGCCGGCTGTGAAGGAGAAACAGTCCCAGCATAAATGTTACAGGATAGTTATGGTAGAAAACTAGTGAGCTAAAAAAAGCTGCAGGTTACTTTATAATTAAATCTGGTGTCATTCTTGAATGACACAAATTAAAAAGTATCACATGCTAAGAAGATCCCTATTATCTAATTGCTTCACAGACAGAGAATCACCAGCAGGTATGAAAAGGAAAAAAGCTCATATGGAGGGTTCAACAAGAATCTGGAGCTGCATCAGTTTGGATTTTCATCCACAGTTTTATTCTTAATTGCAATTAAGTTTCTTTAAATATAGTTAACAAAAGGGTAAAATCTGGTTAGCAATCAGACGACCGTGACCCATGAAGCAGGTCTGAGAGGTTCAGTGAAGGGAAGCAAAGCTAAACAAACCCAGTGGCTCCGATGAAAGCAATCAGACTTCGGTTTCTCAACAGAGACACAGCCACAAAACTCCACAGTGAGGAACGATGTCGGTTCAGAGGTCCGAATGAAAGAGGGGGGAAAGATCTTAGAATATGTCGATATAGAAATAGGTAAGAAATAGGTCAGGGCCGCATGGAGCCAGAAGAAATGCATCCATCCATAAACTGTTCTTCCACTCATCCAACGTCTCAGACGAGAGGTAGGAGCAAATCTCTCCTTGTGGATTCTAAGGTGTTTGCGGGTCAGAGGTGACATAGAGACACGAATGTGATATGAATATATTACTGATAAAATACAACATCTTACAGGAGTTTTATAAGGTGCAATGCTAGGCACAGGCAGGAGGGTCCAGCAAAGAACAACCAGTGAGCCTATGTGCTGAGGAAGAGTGGAGAAGGACACTGGATGCAGGTAAGCTGAGGGAGGGAGAGTATTTAGCACAAAATAGGGCTGAATTTAGATACAAAGACATTAATAAATTAAAGAGAAAAGACTGACATAGATCCAAGAGAGATGGATTCAAATCCACAAAGATCAAAACACCAGAATAAACCAGTGTTGTAGTACTCGAGTTCAAGTCTCGGACTCGAGTCTGAGACTCAAACTCAAGTCCGAGTCATTAGCTAAATTTAGAGACTCGTGACTTGACTTGGACTTGAGCACTGATGACTCAAACTTGGACTCTGACTCCTACATTCAGATCATTTTGACTCGGAAATTTAGAAAAAGACTCGACTTTTTTTTATATCATTAGGCTATAATTTTAATAAGTCATTAGAATATTATTTGGTGTATGATTTTAATATCTAAGTTATTAGTGCAATGGAATGTTACTGCTTCATGTCATATATCACACGTCACGGCATGTTCCTACAACGAACGTTAATTTTCACTGCGGCATTGATCAATAAGGACTCGACTCGGACTTGACTCAGATTTTTTTTTAATGACTTGAACTTGACTCGGACTTGAACACTGGAGACTCGAACCTGGACTCGGACTCGAGGCATAGTGACTTGACTACAACACTGGAATAAACTAATTAGACCAAAAGAAATTAACTAGTATGGCAGCACCCTAAAAATTAACAACTGGATACAGCAAGATAAACAGCAAGGAAAAGATGAAAACACAAAAGAAAACCAAAAGTCAACCCCCTAAGGGTTAAATATCATTAATATCTACCACGTACTTAAACATACATGTAATTATCAGTAATTTCAGTCAGTAATAATTAGAGCTGGGTCACAGTGTGGTCCATGAGGGGCTCCGGGGCTCTGTGGATATCACTGGAAGGGCCAAAGACATTTCTTCCACACATTTTCACTCTTTCCCGTAGTTCTGATGATGCTCATGGAAACTCAGTTTAACACATCGCCTCAAAATCTCCCACCGGAGTTCAAACTGGCTGGAAGGCGGCAGCTGGAGGTGGAGCGTCGTCTACACCGGTGGTCTCAAACTCCAGCGCTACAACTTTTAGATGCGTCTCTGCCTCGGCAGTCAGCACACCTGACTCCGATACGAGCTCATCCCTAAAGCTCTGCAGAGCCGGACTCCATGCAGGTGAGGTAGTTTAGCCCCTTGGTTCAGGTGTGCAGGGCAACGATCCGTCTAAAGGACTGCAGTTCAACACCAACCTGCTGCAAACAGTGAAGGACAAAGTCTGAGGTTTTGTTTTTCTTCCCGTTTGACTCGTATTTATGTTTCTGTTTGTGTCCTGGTGCTGATCTCTGCAGCAGGGTGTCTGAAACACCGCTGAACTTTGCTGCACAGAGACTTCCTGCTGTTTACACCGAAACTGAACGTGACTTTGGACGGCAGGGAGGAAAGGTCAAACGGAACCAAGCGACAGAGGAAGAAGAAGAAGAAGAAGAAGCCAGTTGTTGTTTTTGTTGTTTAACGAGTTCTTCAGCCGCCGACTCGCCGGTTTCCTCCTAAAATAGATCAGGAGGTTTTTCCAGCAATCATCGTTTAATCGTCTCTTATCTGGAATCAATACTGAAATTTAAAATCTTACGTTTTACAGCAGACATTTGGAGGTAAACATTTGTGTGTTAATGTTGATGTTTCTAGATACATTTTACTTGTTTCTTACTCTATTCTAATGATTTGTATTCCCTCCCAGACTGAAAGCTCATCCAGAATCAGTTCTGTGCATCACTACAATCTGACCTCATGTCAGAAAGTCAAAGCCTTCAACCAGCAGCAGGACTTTCTGTCTGCAACATTTTATTCCAGATGTCTGAAAATGTGCCCGGGCCCTTCCAGCGGCATTTATGCTCTTATCCAAACCTCTGCTGATGTAACGTCTGTGAGCGCGGTTAAACGCAGCTTTTTCCTGTAAGTTACTCTGCAGATCAGACGGGAATCCAGCTACTTTAGCCACAGCCAGAGACTCCCCCGAGTTCAAACACTTTAATGAAATTCCTCCGGCTGATGGATGGGCTGCAGACGGCCTTGGCGAGTTTAAAATAAAGCCTGAGGACTCAGGTTTGAAGAGCAGAAACCGCTTCTAACTGGCAGCCATGCGGCGGTTTCTGTTTGTGATCCTCTGTGAGCTGCGTTGGAAGCGAAATAGATGGAAGCCTCTCCATCCAGAACCCCTCCCCCTCCGGCTCTGAGTGCAAACGTTGCAGAGAACATCAGGCGTGCAGGAACATGTCAGACCAAACGCCGCCAGTTTCATCTAGCAATCGATGCGGTGGAAAAGTACCTGGCGCCGCATCTGTTACAAGCGGTATCTGGTAAATGGATACAAAAACCAGACCAGAACCACGACGGCGCTGATTTGAAACTAAAAGATGAAAGAAAATGTGAGCTTCAGTGTAGTTTTTAGCTCATTCTGGAGTTTAACTAAACCAGAACCAACCGGTGCGCTTCGGATCTTTGTCCTGCTATGACCCAAATTAGCTATAGTCCATGGGCCAGAATCTTTAGGACGTCTCCTTAAGAGGTTTCGTACGAACTGTCAGGGGGCAACTTTATTTTGCACCTGGTTAAGTTGCTACACATAGCAGTGATCTCAAAACACCAATGTTCCCACATTTTCACTTGCACATTAAGAAGTTATTGCTGATAAAAAATCTAAATTGTTGCGCTCCGGTCCAAAAGGTCATGTGATTCGATGTTTGCTGCTCAGCCAATCAGATCGCTGTATTGTCAGCTGAGCGAACTCATCATGGCTGCGTCCGTAAAGGGTTGTAAACATTTGTTTACAGACGAAGAAAGTCCAATAATAGCATTTTCTGGCGCCAGTTGGCAAAGATCTTGATGGCGAGGAAAAAGAAATAGCCCAGACCATCCATCCATCCATCCATCCATCCATCCATCATTAATTTTCTAACACGATTGTCCCTGCTGGGTTCATGAGGAGTGCCGGTGCTGATCTCCAGCTGTCAATGGGCGAGAGGCGGGGTATAAACTAGACAGCAGTCCAACACAGGGCAAAAATAGTCCAGACTTTTGCCCAATCAGAGTCGTCCAGGTTCTGATGGTCTTCTCCTGAGAAGCTGTTTTAGTTTTGGACCTGATGAAACGGGTCGCACGCCTTCAGAAAAGTCCCACTCTTGTCTCATTGGATCATCTGGATGTGTTTTGGTCAACATGAGACTGGCCTCTGTGTTCTTTTGGGTCGGCGTCGGTTCTGGCCTTGGTAGCTTCCCCACTGATGGCTTTTTTCACCAGCTCTCTCTGTCTTATCAGCCGTGTTTCCATCCAGTTCTCCTGCGAATTTTGAGCGATTTTCCTCGCGTTACCATTTCCTGGTTTGTAGCGAATCAACCAGGAGACGCAGAGCGTAACGACATTGGCTGTAATAAACAGGAAGTAGATGTTGCTAACGAGCACCGACCGCAGATCAGTGATGGAGCGAGGCTTTAATGAATGAGTTTGGGGTTTTTTTTTACGGCTGAAACTTAGATTCCCACGTTCCTGTTGTCGCTTCCTGTTTACGAGCATTATGGGAAATGAACCCTGACCTCTGACCTTAACTAAGGCAGTGAGGCCTGGAGGGTTTTAGATGTTAGGCTCCTCTGTGACCTCATGGATGGGTGCCTGATGAGTGTCTGTAGTATGTGTGGTGTTAGTAGTAGGAGTAGTAGGAGTAGTGTGTGTAGTATGTGAGGGAAATACCTGAGATTTCCTTCCACAGAGGCAGTGGAACCAGTAGGACCATGTTGGGGGAACAGCCTGCCCACTCAGCCCAGCAGACAAACAGGTTATGGCCTCAAAATGAATTATTCACACCTCTGAATGTTTGTCCGTAAAGTTGTTTTTATTATTTTTTTAAATTAAAATGCTGCTGAATGTTTTCCATTCAAGCTGTGCTTACCTCAGCGCTGTTAAAAGTTCTGGTTAAAACTGGTAAAACTTGTTTAAAAAAAAAAATCACATCTTTTTCTACATTTTTAGTGCTTCTAACTTCAATATGCTTAGCTGAAACACAGCAATCCTCTGAGTGGATGAAACATGCTGCCTTCAGCCGGCTAAAGAAATTCATCTATAGCTCTGAGGTAAAACTGAATCAGCCAGTAAAAAAAACAACAGATTTTCTTTCATTTGTGTCATTTTATTTGTGGACGTTGGGACCGACATGTGTTTGTTGGTGTTGAACATCTGGGAACACTGAAATTTACTCACCAAGCTGTATTTCATATCTGAGTTTCAAGCCACACCGATAAGGAAACGGTCTGCTGTCAGCTTCCGCTTTATCTGCATTTTCAAAGCTTTGCTCCTTTTTTATCGTACTTGATGCTTTAATTCTAGTGTATCTGCAAATAGTTCTGTTATTCTGGTCTGAAAGACCGGGAGCAAATCAGACAAATGAGAGAAAATCAGGAATTAATGCGCATATTGTTGGTCTAATCAGGTGTATTCTAAGGTGAATGTGGGCCGTCCCTTCAGCTGCTGTTGAGGAGGATCTGGATCAAACTGGATTCTGACTTCACTGAGGAGTTTCAGACCAGCTTCAGGCGATATTCCTCTTCCAAACATTTTGTTTGCAAGTGCAGATTTGACCGAGGAGGATTCCAAGAAATTCTCAGAAAGAGAGCCACGAATCAGAAACCTGGTCTACCAGGAAACCTTTATGCCAATAATAGAGACCTGAAAAAATGGGTGTGTTTGTCTGCCTTTTGAGGGCGGAAACAATAGAAGAGGAAGATACAAGAATGAAGTAGTTCTGCAGCTTTTGTATGTTATCTAAACAGGAGGAAAAGTCAGCTGCAGTGTCATGCTGGTGTTTTAAGAAGGATGATATTCTTACCTTTCCCCTGAATCATCTGTTATAGATTTTAGTTTGTTTGCTGTTACTCGTCTGACTGTTTTTTACATGATGCAAGCTTTGAAATCCAAAGTCAAATTCCTTGTTTGGACCCAAAAATTTGGTGAATAAAGTTGATACTGATTCTGATATTCATCAATATACAAAGAAACTTTTAAACTGAATGGGATCAGAATGAAGCAGACATGGAGAAACAAGGTAGCAGGAGGGAGCGTAAGGCAGGAACCAGAAAATGAGAAACGATGACCAGGCAGCTTAGATACAGAGGGATGGAGGAGGGGAAACAAGAGGAACAGGAGGAAATAATCAGATGGGAAACGAGCGACAGCTGAGAACAATGAGAGCAGAGAGCTGGGGATGACTGACAGGGAGGAAGAGATCTAACCAAAGAAACGAGACAGAACCAGGAACATATTTAATAACTAAAATTCACAAACCGGTCCACAGAACAACTAACATCAACAAACACTAATGCATAAACTAATGAAAGCACGATGCAGGAAGCACTGGAACATTTAACACAAACACTTAAGAATCAGGACAATTTACATTGTCTGTTTTTCTTTTGTAATTTTAATTTACCTTTAACTTAATGACAGACATGATTTGATTTAAATTCACATTTCTATCATTTGTGCTTTCATTTCTCACAATATCCATGTGTCATGAAATAAAATGTTTAGCCTTGTCAGATTAATTCAAACATATGCTGGTTTCAGGCTGAAGCAAAGGGATAAACATAATTTAGAACAAAGGTTGATCATTTAAATTCATGTTTTTAGCAAATATCGTGAAAAACTGCTTTTCAAAAGTGATTGAATTGTTAGTGGGCTTACATCTTAAACCAACCCGTTTCTTTCTTAAAGAATAAGGAGGGAGAAATAAAATAAAGAGATAAAACTGGAGATCATCATGGCCACAACCAAAACAAACTAATGTCTAAGCTGAATGCTGTAAAATAACCAGAGATAAAGCAGCTAAAGATGAGAGCATGTGAAGTAGTCCTAAAGGCCAGTTAAACCACAGAAATACACAATAGTTTGAAACTGTCCTGATTGTTCGTTTTGTGAAGGACCCAACTGCAGCGGTAGTCCAGAGTAACTCAATAATTTAATAATAATATAAGGAGAACCTAAAGAGAAAACAAAGAAGAACTGGTCTAAGAAGATCAGGTAGAGTAACAGAGCAAGATGGCAGCATGGCAGTAAAAGGTAAAATCCAGCAATGGACAGTGAGAACAAGTAAACTTAAATACTGAGGGAAGAGTGGAGAATGACATGGGATTCAGGAGCGTGAATCGGGGGTAAAGTGGTACGGCTGAGGCAGAAGAAAAGCAAAGAGACTGAGAAAGGGAGACAAGTTAACCTAAATGGAGCTGAACTAAGACCCAAAGAAACGACTAACCGAGGGGAAAGTTTAACAATGATCTCAGAGAAATAAATCCAAATGTAAAAAGATCAAAACACAAGAATAATCTAAGAAACTAAACAAAGTAATGAACTGGTATGGAAACACCTTAGAGACAATAGTAAGAATAGAGAAATTAACAGGACCTACTAAGACCTATATAACGTGATAAATAACAATAGTAAGATCAAAATACAAACACAAAAAACACAAAAACCTGTAAAATAGGGTGGTTAATCTCTTTAAATCTAGAGTTAAATTAAATTTAACTTTAGGATTCTAGAGTTAAATTTATTCTAGATTCACCAGATTATACTGGAAGTTTGGATTGCAAGGCAAATATTTACCCTCAGTTATCAATGGTTTCATTAAACATCTTTGTTTCACTATTTCACTCCATAAATAAACCATCAGCTATGGTAACTAGCCATAGATCCGTCAGGGGATCTATGGCTAGTTACCAAAAAAACATCAGAAAACATTAAAAAATGAATGATGTCAGGACCGTTCACTGCTGCTCTACGAACTGATTCACTGTGATGTAAAGTCTGAGTAACTGTGAGTAAGTTACATAACTTATCTGCAAGGGCATGAGTTCATGACGAAGGCTTGAATGTGACCCTTTTGGGGATCTTTGGTGTTGGGCGGAAGATTTCTGCTGACTGGTCTTGACTTGGTGTTGTCGTATCAACTCTGGACCATTTGACTAAACATCTGCGTGGATAAACACCCTCTGATCAACGCCGGCCCACCTCTCCGTGGATCTCGGCGGACTCACGTGTTGGAAACCTGGAAGCAGCGGCAGATGCAGACACTTGGACATGGCTGCTGAAGGAAAAACGGGGATGTTTTTTGTGTGTGAATACCACAGCAGAGAGGAGGTGATCTCATAAAGCGGCGGAAGCTGTGGTCACCATCCTCCCACACACACAGTCACCCATCGCATGTGAGCTCTCTAAACACAACAAGCAGCTGTCCCACACACACCTCTGCCGCATCATCTGACTGATAAACACCAACCGGGAGCAGGAGTGAGGAACTTCTCCGTGGCTCCTCGAATTACCTTTCCTTGAAGAATGAGCATCCTGCTTTTCTCTGAAACAGCTCCAGGTTCTTCAGCAGCCTGAGCGCAGGTTTGGACCTGTTCAGGTAGAAACCTGGAGGTGAAGTCGCGCCATGGCGAGGAAACCTGACAACTCAGCGTTTTCGTATTCCCTCAAGCACAACAAAGCTGCTGACAGACACTGAAACTTAAGTGCATTGACTTTCATCATATATGAAATAAAACCAATAAAATGTAAAGCTGTGTCCTGCAGAATGAACGAGGAGAACTCCCTAAGATCCCTGAGCTGGCAGCAATACCTCCCAGAGTCTCTTTACTCTACTTCACTGCGTTGCTTCGGTTTCGTAGATTTGTAGACATTTGTTTCTGTTTAGCTCTCTGAAGTTTCCAACAGAGAATTTCACTCAGGTTGAGGCCTGGGCTTTGACTAGGACACTGCCAACCCAATGTTTCTCATCTTTTTCTGCCATTCTGTTACAGATTAGCTGCTGTGTGACGGACCATTGTTCTGCTGACAACCCGGCTCTGTGGCCTAAGATTTGTCTATAGTGTCTATAGTTGAGTTCAAGGACCGCTCAATGACTGCAAGGTGTCAGGTCATCTGGAAAACCAACCGGTTATTAGCTGCTAAGGTGTGTTTGGCTTTCTGCAAACATGGAGCTCTGCGTTAAGACAAACATGTCTACTTGGGTCTTATGTATCCAAAAAACGTAAAAAAAAAAAAAAAAAAAAAAATGTTCAAGAGATTTTTGTAAAACTAAGTTATGTTGCTATTATTTCTTTGGAGAGAAGGCGAGGCACATTTATTTGTAAAGCACATTTCAGTACAAAGCCAATGCAAAGTGCTTTACATGATTAAAATATAGGAACATAAAACGTAATAAAAGCAAGTTGGAATAAAATGTAGAAATAAAATAAAACAATGGGAAAATCGAAACTAAAACAAAATATTTAAATAAGTTAAAAGAGAAGAAGGTTTCTCAACAACAAAAAAATGTAGAATCTGAGATTCCTTCCTGGATTATCGCTCGTTCTAACTTTGGAGAATTTGGACGTCCCCTCCTGAGAAGACTGACAGGAAGAATCTTTCTATCTGTAGAACAATGGACTTCAGATAGTGGGGAAATACCCCTCAGTCCTTCCCAGATTGATGGCAGCAGCAATTGCTTCTCTAAGATCGTTGCTGATGGCTTCACTTCCTGGCATAGTGTTGACATGGAACAGCAAATTGTGCTTGATTTTACTGAGGGGTTTGTAGTGATTATAATTTATACCAATGATCTTTCCAAAGATTTAACCTTCTTTTCAACTCTTTTCATTCCCCTCACATCCAAACAAATAAAATTAATATGACAACTAGAGTTTAGGGAAGATTTGAATAAACAGCAAATTGGGGGAAAGCCCTCAAAGTTGTCACTGGGAGAAGAAAGGCGATAAAAAAGAAGGTTTTTGTTCTTGCATCACTGTGACTCCGCCTCCTCTCCTTCCCTGTGTACTAACACAGTGAGCCACTGCGGGCAGGAAGTATCGAGAAGCTTTGTGGCTTTGTGCCGCGTGGAAGACAGGAGGGACCGGAGATGAAACCTGAGAAGGCCGGGCGAAGGGCCGGGGAGGGAAGAGGAAGAACGTCTTTCAAGATTTTCCCTCTGAAGCAAACCCGAAGCTGATAGTGACAGAGTCAGGGCTTTTCAGTAGGCTTCCACTACTCGCTGACGTATGAATTAAAGAAAAAAAAAACGTCACATTTCACCATCTCTGACTGTAAGAAAGCACACAAAGCTGCGATTACGTTTTAAAGATTAATTCATTGTCACAGGAAAAAATCATGGAAAATCAAGCTGATAAAAAAAGGAGAAGAAATAAACCTAAATTGATTGTGAAAAAGAACAATTACAAAG
Organism: Fundulus heteroclitus; assembly: GCF_011125445.2. Lineage (NCBI taxonomy): Eukaryota > Metazoa > Chordata > Actinopteri > Cyprinodontiformes > Fundulidae > Fundulus > Fundulus heteroclitus. Next base: position 22,305,646 of record NC_046372.1, read on the forward strand.
TAAATAAAAACTGGAAACCATGAATATTGTGAACTGTGTCTGGAGAGGTTGTTTAATCAAAGCAGTAAATATTAAACTCCAGTTTCCAATAAGTTTCAAGCAGAGCAGCTTTACAGGAAGACTTTAGACCGATAAAGCTGAATGGCATCACTGGCATGTATCGCAGATTAAAGTTTAGTTTCAGGTTTGCTTTTAGATTTATTGAAGGTCAAACATGTGACCTTCCTTCTTACAAACAACGGTACAAGTTAACTTTGCTTTATCATTATTTTTCAGGTATAAAATGAGCTCAAAGAAGCCAAATGTTTGATTGCAACCAGAGAGAATTGTACAATATCCATTATTGTTTGAGCATTAATGTGTAATATGTTTATGTTAAACTGTAAATGTTCCCAAAATGCTTTAATTTTGCAGGTGTTTCCACCTTTTGATTAACTTCTTTTTCAGTCTTTGAAGGAGTTATTTTTAACATCTGCTCTTTTAAGTCTTTAGCATCATAGGTTGAAAAATGCAGCCTCATAAAAGTATTTCTGGTGTTTGTGTTGGAGGGAACACCCAGAGGCGGGGCGCCATTCAGGTGCAGAGTCATGGTCCCACACCTGCTCCGCAGACCTTCACTCAAATGGAAGCTCGTTCCCACGGCGTCGTCTAACGAAGCGGCGAGGAACCAGCAACCAATCAGGAGGCAGGTCACCTTCGGCTTCCATTCACATGGAAAACCTCACATACCTGTGGCATGAATGGAGGGATGTAGCACATACCGTCTATGTTACAACAAAAGAATGATGTCATTCAGAGTGACACACCTGAACACAACAGTTAGTGTAGTTTTACAAGTTTACAACTGTGGAGCACAGAGAGCGCTTCGCTTTAACGTTTAATAGCAGTAAACATCTTCCTGCTGCTATCTGTCAAGTTTATCCACAAATTTATTGTGCTATTTTGTTGTTGTTTGTGTTTTAAATAAAGATCTTTAATTAGCCACTAATATTCCGTATAAATATATCAACTGGCATTAAAAAAATTCTGTAAAATAAAAAAAAAATATTTCCATCAAATAATTGAATTTTTGTTTTTGCAAGCTTATGTTAGCCTTTCATCACCTGTGGAGTTCAGGTGTGGCAACCACAGGTAAACTCTGACAGGATCTGTAAAGCATATTTTAGTGTTTCCTTGTTGTTTGAAGTGTCTTTTACAATATTTGATTGTAAACGATTAAGTCGTTATCTTTTTTTAACACTTCTGCTTCCGTTTACCTTCTAAAAACAAAAAAACACATGAAGGAAAACTACCGATCATTACTGCTTTTCACGGATACAGAAATATATATTGAACTATGTATTAAAAGTATTGTTACTTGTTGAATTAGTAATGCTACTAAGAATCATGACATGGGTTTCAGTAGTTAAAACTTGAAAGAGTGGAATATAATCAAACAAATAAATAGCCAAAAAAAAATGCTGATCTACATATTAATATCTCTGTGTTTTAAAAATGAGACAGAGCTCGATGTTGAATAAACCAAAACAGTTTAATTAACAGCTTTCTCATCCGATGTTAGAGTCTCCGGCGGTCGTTGGTGACCGGTCCGCCACAGTCTGGAGACTCGCAGGACGGAAAAGCTTTCTCACAAACTAAAACATAAAGACAATAAGAGAGGCTGAATAACAGGACATTTATATTTTGGGCTGCTGTAAATATTATGAGGGAACCCATGCATGCATCGGGGAAACCTGCCTGCTCCATGCAGAACGACCCTGCCCTTAGCAAAGAGTGGTATACTTGAAGTTAATTTTATTAAGTATACCTAAGTATAACTATAAGCTTAAGTCTTAGTATTAATGTACTCAGTCTTAGACTTCTGTTTATACTTTTCAGTATAAGTCAAGTATACTTCACTGTACTATTGTTAAGTAGATAAAATATTGTTTATAAAAAGCAAACTTCAAGTACACCGCTTCATTTTAAGTATGAAATAAGTATACTCATAGTAAACTTGAATGAACTACTTTTTGATAAAGGGAGTCAGGATTTGAACTTCGGACCTTTTTGCTGGAAGGCAGCAAAGCTAACAACTTAAACAAACAAATTTCTGGTGTGGTGCTTTGCAAAGTTTGCCATGCGCGCTACCAAAATCAAATGAGTTGCATGCGGTCAGCTACCTAGAATTGAGTTAAGTGGGATGATTAACGTTGGTTAACTAAGCTAAAAAAAACTAAAACATTTTAAGTTAGCTTTGTTAAACCAAAATGTGTTTCAGTCCAAGGCTGTTTTTGCTATTTAGCTATCTAAGCTAACCAGAGTTAGCTAAACAGAGTTAAACCAAAACGCTTTATAATAAGTGTTTCCTTAACACAGAGCAAACTAAGATAGGTTTGATTTGGTTGGTTAAATCTTTTATAAACTCAATTTATGTTAACTTGGAATTGCATAAATTGTAGTTTAGCAGAGAGCTAACTTGGTTATTTTGGTCTAGCTTTGTTAGTTCTGTTCTAAACTAAAACATTTTCAGGCTAAAGCTAATATAACTTTGGTTTAAACATAGCTAACCTAGATAACCAAAGTTAAACCATTTTCTTTATTTATTTTACAAATTCCAGTTCACCACTAAGCTAACTAATAACTTTGAGTTGCTCAGGTGGCTCTTAACTAAAAGATAACTCTTAGCTTAACTTTGTATTTAAAAAAAAAAAAAAAAAAAAAAAAAACAGTTAGCTAAGAACATTTGTTAGCATAGTCTGTATATCTCATGTATTTTTTTCTCTATATACAAATACTATGATTACTTGAAACATACATAAACTTTAAATCTGCAACGTCTCGTATTAGACCCAAACCGCAGCAACAGTTTCATTATACTCATAGCTCTCAACTCTCACGCATTGACCGTGTGACACACGCATTTCAGCAATTGCACACGCTCACACGCATTACTTTGAAAATCTCAATCTTTCAATGAAAATCTCACTCTTGAAACGCACGCGTACGGACACCTCGCGTCATGGCGGAACCAATTTGCGGTGCAATGGTTTCCGCACGTCCAGTAGTAGAGGTAACACAGCTGCAAGGACCTCTGCGGCGCAAACAAGTTTCCCTCATCCAAAGTGAAACACTTCTACGGTCCGTGTTGCGTGCGAATTAAATGGTAAGTCGGCATGTGTTATTACAAACTGTAACATGAAAGCAAAGTCCGTTTAAAATAAGTCCGTCTTGAATCGACCAACAGCACCCCCCCCCCCTTGGACCGTCTTCAATCGACCAACAGTCAACAATCTCACTCTCAACAGTCGTCAAAAGTTGAGAGGTATGATTATACTGGATTTATACATGTTTGTGTTTTCTTTATCCTAAAGAATTTACAGAGCCAGCAGATCTGACCTCAAAATGTGTTTAAATCTGAACATTGACCCCATGAAACTGACAGTATCCATGTGAGTAAACACAACACCGGTCTAAAACTGTCTAACACCAGTTTCAGTGTGTTTCAGGTAATCATAGTCAACCGCCGTCTGAAGTTTGACCTTTTTTTTTACATCTGGCTAAAGTCGAGCGGCAGCAGTTGACAGTTACAAAGAGCCATAAAGACGGATTCTGACTCATTTCATCACCAAGACTGTAGAAACACACCCAGTAAACACAAAGAAGTCACTTTAACAGGATGAAAGACAAACCCTCTCCCCTGTGATGAAACATTGGTCATGAACATGAGTGGCACACTTCTCCTTCTGTCTTTGACTTTTTTTGTGCTTCAACATCCGTTTACTCATCATGTTCAACAGAAGAAATAAAATTCCAGTGTGAATTGATCTTTAAGGTATTAGTGTTACCTAACGCACTGGTTAATATGACAAGTAGCATTTCAGCCAGCTGATTGTGTCGCTTCTTTTATTAAACAATGATTTGTTCCTACATCCGGCACGCTTTCAAACATAAAAGATTATTTTACTATTATCGATAATGACTCACTTTAGAGGAATGTTGCTTCTGAACTTTCCTTATCAGGACAGATAAAGATTTCTCTCTGCAAAATGAAGGTCTAACGTTCCTGATGAACTGGCTGCGCTCTTATTAAAGCACAGAGAGAAGATAAAGGAATGGCAGGAATGTTGGCACGTTCTGAGAGACAGTTAAACGTGTGGTGCAACACAAACACACCCTCAATTTCACCCTGGGCTTTTTATTATTCAGGATGAAACATGAAAATGGGGGGTGGGCCTGCAGCGACACAAATCAACTCTGGAAAATTACAGTTAGGAAGTTCAGTAGGAAGTTTAAAACCAACAAGCAGTGAATGTTCTTTTTTTTTTCTTCAGATTCACCTCAAGTGCCGAAGAAAAAAAAAGAAAATCCTAAAAAATAATTAGCTTTTAATGAGAAAGAAATCAGCCCCGTAAAGTAAGAGTAAAAACGTTTCATCTCATTAAAGACTTCCATATTTGTTTATTTTTCTAAACAACATTAAGTAATATTATTATACCATTTCCTGCTCCTGTTCAGAGGTGTGGCTCGCCTTTTTATTTCCATTTCCACAATACAAAACAAACAGAACAAGGTGGCAGAGAACACAGCCTAAAAGAAGCAGAAGAGAGAAAAACCTTGTTTCCGTCCCAAATTTGGGCTCAGATGTCCGACACAACGGCCAAATCAAGGACAGGAAAGCCTCCAGCTCAAACATGAGATCATAAAGAGAAGATGTGAATGTTTATTTCTCCAGAGACCAGAACAGCGTCAGGAGGAACGTTGTCTGAGGGCAGCAGCTTCGAGACAAACTGGCACCCGGCGGGGGGGATTTAAAAGCGCTCTTTGTTGAGCCCAATTTGCAGCTAGTTTCTAACATTAGACACTGACTCTAAAATTGTGGCAGAGCTCAGCTGTTCCAGTTTTTGCCCCACTTCTGACCAGCATTGTTAGGCTGATACGGTAGCAGCGCAAAGCTGGTAAAAGTCTCACATTTCTACATGTAATAATTTATAATGGGCCCATTTTTTGCTTCTCAGCTTTCAAATACATCTCAGGAGCATCGCTGTCAAATGTTACTCTGAAGAAGCGTAGAGCTACAGGAAGAGTCGTCTGCATTGTTGATGGCTTTGCAGCAATCCCTCATACTGAGCAAGCATGAAGCGACAGTGGAGAGGAAAACCACCCATTAGCGGGAAGGAAAAACCTGTTTTTCCTTCCCGCTAATGGGAAGGAAAAACAAGAAGCTGCTCGTATCTGGGGTCTTGCTCTTTAGCTCATGATCCCGATCTCATGACCACAGGTGAGGGTCGGAACGTAGACGGACCTGGAAATGGAGAGCTCTGCTTCTTCTTTTTTCTTTACAACAACCGGCCAGAGTGGCACCAGCCTCACTGCAGACGCAGCCCTGATCCGTCTCTCCATTAAACCATCACTCATGAACAAAACACCGAGATACTTTAACCCCTGCACTTGAGACAGAGCAATCCCCCTTTTACCGGTCCGAACATGAATAATAGTTCTACCAAAACGAGAAAACAAACTAAAAACCAAAAATGTGTCTCCAACAGTCAAATCTAAACAGCCTAAAGATCTTTGGAGATTTGGGGTTTCAATTCAAATTCAAATTCAAAAATACTTTATTTATCCCAAAGGGAAATTAAATGTTGATGTAACTCATTTTGCAAAGGAGTTATGATAGACGGAGACCGTCCCCAGAACAGAACCGGCCTTCTTTATCGGGTTGTTGAGCCTTTTTAGGTCCCTGGTTCTGATGCTGCTTCAACGTGCTGCCGCCCTGAGCAATTCTACAGCGTTTAGGGTCGTTTTCATCATTTCCTTGATTGTTATTTATGTTCTATAGGTCTTGCCATAATCAGTTGTATGTATCCTTTATTTAACCAGGAAAGTAACTTACTTAAAACGTCAGAGGTCAGAAGTCGAGTTGTGCAGATTTCCAGTAAATCACACGAGTTAGATGCAGATCAGTGATTTGATCAGTGAGGTTTCGATCAAACAGCTGAAACTTGTTTTGCTCAGGGAAGCAGTTCGAGGTTTTTCTTGGAACCAAACGTGAAGGAGGTTTTCCCCAGCAGCTGATTCCGCTCAAAATAGACTTCAACTTTCACAACGGCAGCTAGAAACTGAAACTCAAGTCCTGCTGCCGGTTTGGCCTGATTGCAGCAGGAAGAGATGAGCCGCAGATAGAAAATGGTTTGTTTAATCCAACCTGGAGCATCAGAGAAGTCTTGTTTACGTTCAGAGGTCAGATCTGCAGATCATCGGTGAATCACTCAGTAAACACGGCGCCGCCGCAGCTTTTCGTGACGCCGCTGCTGTTTCTATACGCTCACGCTTTGGACCCATCATCAGAAAGTTTGACCCGTTAACACAGGCTTTAATGTTAACACAGGCTTTAATGTTAACACGGGCTTTAATGTTAACACAGGCTTTAATGTACGTCAACATTATGAGCCGTTTCCTGTTTATTGGTCATCTGCTGTCATACCAGTTCATTGTGGGACTTCTGGGCTGATAGCAGGTCTGCTGACACGTCTGCGTTCATTTAATGAGCTTTCCACTGATTTCTTACATTTGAACGTGTGTTTTGGCACCAACACCAGCTTCTGCAGCACATTTCCGCTAAAAGTTGCGTTTCTCGGCCAGGCCAGCTGCCTGGTTCTGCTTTGCTTTTCTAAAATTTCTTCACAGGTTTTACTCAACATAAGTTTTCACATCGGCTGTAACCGTTTCAGCTATTTTCAGCTCACAGTATTTGCTATTTAAGTTGGCGGTTTTGCTACAATTTCTAATGTTTCTGATGATTTATTACATTTCAGACACTTTTCTGCAGCTTCTTTCTCTTGGTTTTCAGCTGAATAATCAGCTTACAACATTCACTCTGCAATTTCACAGCTAATGCATATTTTTTTCCTTTTAGAAATTGATCTCTATTCCTGGTTTTATTAGTTATTTAGCATTTTGTGTTGAGGACATATTGTAGGTAGCATCAAGCCTCAATATCTCAGATATGGTAGAACTAGTGCAGAGTCTGTGCAATAAATAGTCCATAATATGTTTATGAGAAAGGCTTCCTATTGTGTAGTGTACATGTTTTTTATATATTGTCATGAATGACTAGAAGAAGGAGTTCAGTTTGTGTTTCTCTTCTGGAGCTCTCTCTGTCTGCATTCATCTCTAAGATTGATTTTAAGCTTTGGATTTCATTCTCTATGTTTTCTTCTGGTTTCTGATGCTTTAAATCTTCTAATTTAGGTTTGTTTCAGTTAAAATTATAATTTTTTTCTTTCTTGTGTATTTTAGATCAGTTTTGTCCAGACTTTGATGTTTTTTTTATTGGTGTTTTTTAAAATGTCAGTCTTTTGTTGTTCCTATGGCTCGTCTTATTTTAACTCTTTTTGTGTTTCACTGAACCTGTTGACTCAGATTTTCCCATCAGTTTCAGAATAAAAATTAGACAAATATAAACGTTTCATACTGACTAAATGAATTAAAAGTTATATTCATACATCTGAAATGTTCGCTAAACTGTCTGAAATTCTGCCCTCCTCAACATTTTGACCTGAACTGCATATTTCTGGCCTGGTTTCTGTGCTTCACGCTGTGCTGATAAAGTCCGTTTCATGCGTTTTACTTCCAGCTGCCAGTCGGCAGAAAGTGAACTCCTGAAATACCTCCTCACTCCTCTTTCTCCCACCGTCTGGATGCTCAGCCAGCTGGAAGGACTCCAGATCTGCTCCCGTTCGTCTCTCTTTCTCTCAGAGGTTACACTAATGGTGTCGGCACGCCGTTGTTTTGTGAATGAAACAGGAGGAAAGAGTCCTCCTCCGCCTTCCAGAGGCGGAAAGCAGATGGCTGCAGGGCTGATGTCAGACAGACGGTGTAGAAATCTGGGGGTTTCACAGCTCAGGTGGATGACGGCGTAAACAATTTCATCCTATCACTTTTTTAAAAACTGGTTTCGGCCTCGTTTTGAATTGGTGGCTCATTAACTCACAGAGAAAATGTTTTCTGTGGAGTTACCTGGAACAACAGGTGCTCTCCAGCCTAAACTACCGGACCTAAAACACAAGAGGATCGGGACCAATTTAGAAAACCTGCTTCAGTCAGGCTCTGATATCTGCTGACATCCCTGAGATACTAACCACCAAGCTTTAAAGGCCAATGATCCGGACACACACCTGTAATCAGACCACCATGAAGAGACCGTTGTTTGCACCCCGGCCCATAAACTGCAATGTCAGGGTCCAGGAACTCAGCAGGAACTCAGCAGGAACTCACCTCCTCCCCGCCTCTGCTGCAGCTGAGACCGAAGAGGAGCGACACAGAAGGCAGTTAACTTTGTGCTATTTAACTTTAATTTGTTTTTCTTCACATAGAAGGTACACCTGGTCCAGTGGTGTTGTCTTTTGCTCGTTTCTCTGTCGCGGACAGTGATCAACTGAGCTTTTGCTGCCATGAACTTAATGTTGTCTTAGAGTTCGATGTTTTTGGCAGCATGAAAGGAGCCTGACCTCCAGATATTTCCAGACAAAAAGAAAAAGACCAGATGTTCTTCAGCTCTTTTGCATTTGCTGTTTTCTTTTCTTCCAGGTGTCTAATTTTCCCATCCGTTCTACCTTTCCGTACGGTTCCACATACAGAATCTAAATGTTGGGCTCACCAAGCTTTTTCTGTAGATGCTTAATCCAAATCTTCCGTCTCTAACTGAACTTTTTAAATTAAAGCTTAAGGTTTTTCTTTTTTTATTGAGGTGGGCTTTTAAAGGTGGAGTCTGCGATTTTTCCAGAAGTTTCCCAAAGTCCCTTTTTGATTAACTGTGCATGTTGAAGACTTTCTTACCTGATCTTCCTCTCCTCAAGCGGATCACATGACAAAATTTCCCAAATCCACTCTGGTCTTGTGTCTTTCTACTGTGTCCTTCCTCTTCTTCTCATAAATTTGTACTCGGTTTGCTTCTTGCGACTGTCAGCCATGTTCAAAGTCTGCGTTGAGAGCAGCAAAGCCACAATGAACAGCTAACACCGCTAACCGCTAAGCTAACCGCTAAGCTAACCAGATACATAAACACTGGAAGTGCCCAGCCAGCAACAACAAAACTCTAAACCAATCCCTGAGCTTCAGACCAAACAGCAGTGATTGGTCAGAGTTTTTACAGGCCTGCAACTCCACAGAGATCTATTTTTTAACCACTTTTTTCTAAATACATTATTTATTGACTATATTATTTATTCAGTATGACAAAAAGTGTTTCTAAACAGGATTACCAACTATAGCTTTAATGCTGGAAACCCTTCTTGTTTCATCCACCCTGTTTTAGCCTGTTTTCAGTGTCTCCTTTGATCTCTGTGTGTTTTTATATATACCGATTTTCTTAAGCTCACCAACCCTGTAGATGTGAATCTGCTTTTATTTTGCTGTTTCTGTTCTCTTGGTGGTCAGCTTTATGATTCAACCGTTAGTCATCAGGTATTATATATAGACCAGTGTTTTAATGTTAATGCTGTTTGCATGTTTGATTCATAGGAAACATCTTTTCATGAAGGTTGGAGGTTCTGAGTGAGCAGGGTAATGGGGGGGGGTGATAAATGGACAATGAGGCAAGAGCCAACCAGTCTCTGTTTGAAGATGTAATGGAAGGACTGAGGTCACGCTCTGTGGAGATGGATGGTGCTGGGTGGGAGGCATGGAGCACTGTAACGCTTCTGAATAGTTCAGATTCATCGACCCGGTTAAATGATCGCTCCTGCTGACAGCTCTGTCCAGGTTTCTGTTAAAAATGAACTTTCTGGTGACCCTTTCCTCTCCAAGATATAAGAACATTTGTCCCGTTTCAGCCTGAATCGGGTCTTTGTGAGCCGAACAGAAACGGGGACAAGAACTGTGGCAGCCAGCAGCCAGTTGGACCGGGTCCACCTGTTAGATAATGTCAGAACTTTCTAACAAACACTCACAGAAGCAGCTTTTCTGACACTTTATTCTGCCTCAGCTTCTTTCATCAATTAAAACTTGCATCACTTCTTGCACATCACCTGGCTCATTTCATATCGGACCCTTGATCTCAAGTACTGACTCAGAGCTCCTTCAAGACATCCAAACACGTTAACTGAGAGGATTTTAGCTCTGGCGAGTCGCTGGAAAGAGTTTTTTCCTCTTTTGGAATAATAAACAATTCAACAGGAAGATAAATGCTCTGTTCTGGACCCATTAGCAGAACTCTGTTTGGACTGTGAAGACGGCCAGCGGTAAACGGCTGATATAAGCAGTGACGCCGCTGCTGCAGCATCCAGACCATGAAGCTGCTCCTCTTTTGGGAAGGTTTCCTCTGTGTTTACAGGATGAATGTGAAGCTTTCTCCTCCGCTGCTGGACGTTCGGCTCACGTTCTCCTGCTTAGCGCTGCCGTCTTCTCTGACATGACGCAGATGTGAAAACTGAGAAATATTCCTGTACGTTAGCTTGTCCCTGTAAGATGTGGGATTTAATACATTGCTTCTGATTCTGATGAAAATATTTAAGGGTTTTAAGTTGTTTTCTGGTGAAAAGATTCTGATTTCTTTTGATCTTAATTCCTGCGTTCATTTGGACATTATTTTCTGTCTCCATCAGTTTGTCCCAGTCAGCTCACCTGTGTGCTTCCCTCTGGGCGGGGTATCCTCTACCTGAGTTCCTCTCACCTTTTCCATGACAATTAAATCTGTCTTTAGCTTAACGGAGCAACTTTACCTCACATTTCTGTGTGTTAAGGCTTTAACAAATGAGCTCCTACCTCATGACAAACAGTGAAAACAAAAAGATGCAAACGGTTCATTAGATGCATCGACTTGTCTGAGTCTCGCTCCAAAGGTCAGACGCATCCACACAGAACTAAACACCAGAACTATGAAATAATATTTCACAGTTTTTTCCACTTAAATCATTCTCAGCAACAAATAAATTTAAATATCAGACAGAGATGAGCTGAGTAAACACAAAAGGCAGTTTTCAAGCAGAAACAGCTCTCCAAACTAAAGTGATCATTTAAATCTTGATATAACGGTAATAATACACTGCAAAAACAGAACTTAAAATAAGTAAAATGTTCATAAAATGAATGTATTTTTCTTTGATTTTAGCAGGTAAATAAGATGATTGGCCAATAGAATAAGCTTAAAAATAGGAACAATTAATCTCCATCGTCTTATTTCAAGTGCAAGACGTCTAATTATCTTATTTTAGGGGTAAAAATACTCATTCCACTGGCAGATAAGCTTATTTACCTGCTCAGATCTAGGACAAAAACACAAATTTTAAGAACATTTTACTTATTTTTAGATCCATGTTTTGCGGTGTACAGTTTAGGTTTATATTGGGTGAGTTAAGAAACCTTTGTTTAATTTAACCAGAGCAGCTTTACCGTTCTCCGCATTAGGATCCCCTTGGATTGAGCTAACATCAGCGGCGTTTAGAGGGACGGTCTTACCCGGGACAAAATTTATCCAAGAACACAGGAGTACCACGATGCTGGCAGCTCTATTGATATACACTGTCAACCTAAATAATTTACCAGAACTTAAAAAAATTGAGACAATCGATTGCCTAAATTTTTTTAATCTGATAAATTTAAAAGACACATTTTTCCAGAACATAAAAGTTTGGATTACATGCTAATTGTATCTTTTGATAACAGTTAAATTCAAGTGTTCATTATGTCAACTCAAATATTTGCAGTTAATATGACTCACAGTTTTTTATTAAAGCAAATCAATTATTGTCAGTTACTACGACGTAAAGTTTAAAGTTTTCAAACCACAGTAATAAGTTCACAGAACTTAAAAAAGTAAGTACAAAATCACGTAATTTTTATGTTAACAGAACTCGTCGTTTATTAGTTTTTGTTGTATAATTGTTTTAAGTACAGATTGTAATTGTTTTAGTCAAATATGTTAGTTAGTTAGTGTACTTAACACCATGTAACTTAAAACTTAACATTTTTGAGGCTGTTGATTGTCTCAATTAAATTGAGTAAAGCTGACTTACAGCAAAAAGTCAAACATCTGCTATTGAACAATATTTCCTTTTAGCACACCGCGATGTTGAAGTTAGAAAAATAAATAAATATTTTTAAATTAAAAGAAATAGAACAAAAAATATTTAGTCAGGTAAATAAGATCAGTAATAATAATAGTATTGATACATAATAATACATAATCCCAAAATGAAATGATCTTTCATTACAGTTATACAAACAAAGAAAACTGCCTTAAAGTGCTTTTTGCTTTCTCGCTAATACCTAGAACCCAGCTAGTAAAGCAACAGGGCAGCAATTAAGGTGCAATTAAAATAATGTTACTGATTATTTAAGAATATTTACACCTCTAAATCATTAACTAAAATAGCTATATTGCATATTTCCTTGGGGAGTTGCTTGTACAGTCATGCATATTTCTCTCACATAGTGTAAATCAGCTGCTTTATTTCCTCCATTTTTATGTCAGTATCAAGGTCTGTGCAACATTTTCTGAAAAGTAAATCCTCTGTTTCTTCAGAACTTAACTTTAGATCAGCTTATTCTTCATTGCTTATTCAGTGTGCTGCTCCGTCTCTGTGTTTGTGCCGCTGTCACGTTGGGATCTTGTCTCAGAAGAGCGTTATCAGCAGCGTGAGAAGATGCAGCTCAGGCTGTTTTCTGCTCAGACCACCACAGCCTCTCTTCCTCAGGCTGCGGAGGGAAGCAGGATCTGACCGTGGATCAGTGTTCCTGCTCCTTCTGGAATAGGTTGTGATAGTCGGAGCAGAAACGTTGCAGCTGCTCCACCCAGAGTCTGACAACAAGCTGCTGGAGCGCCACCAGCTCCTCTCTGACCTGAGGAGGCCGCAGCCTTGGCAGGAGGCCAGTTTAGGTCGTTCCTGCATTAAAAGTCTGTTCTCTGATCCATGGTACCAACACTGACCGCTGCCACCGCGCTCCAGGATCCTGATTCTCTGGCACGATAATCACACAGACGTGTTTTCTGAAGTTTCTGTGCTTATTAAACATTCTTTGTTAATCCAGAACAGAGCCCATGGCAGGAGAACCTGCAGAGACCTTCCCGCTCAGTCTGACATCTTAGCAGGTTCTTATTCAGCTCTTATGATTCTCTGTTTGGTGGTTTTTATGTAGGATCCATTCTGATGCCGTAGTTCTTCACATGGTCAGCAGATGTCCTCAGCTGAACTGCTGCAGCTCAGAGTTCAGCTGCTTCATGTGCTCCAGTTGGCACCGTCTAATCTGCTCCCTGCTGAGCCGCCTTTACAGCACGGTTCCCCTCTCTGTGGACCATGGCAGCCAACCAGGTCACAGCTGGTCTCTGTGGGTCTGCTGCTCATTAGATGGTTGTGTTGAACCCCAACACATCTCCAGCGTGTCCCTGAGAGGATTTACAAACTGAAGTCTAACATTTTTAGAACATTTTGGGAGCCTTGGCTTCTTCCTCTGAGTGGCCTTTCAGCCCATGCTGGTCCAGGACTTTCTTTGCTGTCTGCAGTTAATTTGCTCGTCCTGCACTCATGACACATTTATCTGTTGGATAAAAGTATTTAGATTTTGGCATTTAGCAAATCTAAATACTTTTGGGCCGCGTTAACTGACATAAACGGGAAATTTTAGCCCCGATTTACAATCAGAAAGATATTAGTATATCTGTCTGATGTATTTTTACACAGCGTAATTAAATACCTAGTTTGAACTGTAAAAGAAAAAAAATAATTTAAGAGAGCAGAAACCAGAGCAAGATGTAAATCAGATTTATTTTATCGTTTTAAATATTTTTCCTATAAAAAGATTCACCATCAGATTTAAAAGTTCACGAGTTTTTATCCAGAATCCTAATTTTCTGCTGTATCTGACAGGAGCTCCTCAGGGAACGGTATTTGTCTTACAATCTGAAAGTTGTGGGTCTGATTCCGGCTGTACAGAATGTTGAAGTCCTTCCACTAAGACTAAGAACATAGAGAACATGGACCCGGTTCTAAAGTCCTTCCATGGCTCCCTGGATCTCAGAGAATAGACTTTAAAATCCTTCTGTTAGTCTATAAATCCCTGAATTAGCACCTAAATACATCACAGACTTGTTATCAGGGCATCAACCCTCCAGACCACTCAGGTCTTCTGGCTCCAGCCTGCTCTGCAGAACCAGAACCAGAACCAGACATGGAGAAGCAGCATTTAGTTCCTATGCTCCACTGATCTGGAACAAACTCCCAGAAAAGTGTAAAAGTGCTGAAAGCCAGAGTTCCTTTAAATCAAGATTTAAAACACATTTGTTTAGGATTGCCTTCGACTGTTTCACTAAAACATCTTTAGTTCAACTTTGTAGTCAAACAGTTTTTAATGTTTGCTTTTAGTTTTTATTCTCCCATGTTTTATTTTGTTTCCACATTTTATTCCCATTTGCTTTTATTCTGTTTTATTTTCCAATATTTTAAACATGTAAAGAACTTTTGCATTGTCTCTGTACTGAAATGTGCTCTATAAATACATTTGTCTTGTTGGTCAAGGCGGTTAACCTCAAGTTTTGAGTGAAACAGGGAGAAAGTGGTTCTGCTTTACGGCGCTTTGGGTTGCCAGTATGACAGGAGAACTGCAGGATTAGTTTAGTCTCTGATCAGAACCCAGCAGAACCGCAGCTTTGTGTCTGAAGCTCAGCCTGAAAAGGTTTCAGTCGTTTTTTTTTTTTTTTTTTTTGTCCTGAGTGATTTTCCAGCAGCTTTTTTCTGCTGTTGTCACGTAAAGAAACTTGACATGTGTTTGTGTCGCCGGATGTTGTTGTGGGAAACATGAATGTGCGTCTTTGTTTTAGTGTCCACAGCAGCGAGGCGTCCTGCGTCATCAGGGGAACCCTGGTCACCACAGAGGGATGCAGAGGACCTGCAGGGATGAAGTGATGCGTGGAGAGATGGAAACAGGCCAGGAGCTGAGGAACGGGGCTAAAACGGAGCGACACTGACCCCTGCTGGCGAAAGGAGAGAAACGGACCTGAGGAGCGTCTGGAAGCAGGCAGGGTGGGATAAAGATAAGCAGAAATAAGGACAGAAATCCACCTGGAGGATAAAACTCCTCCTGGATCCCTGCATCGAGAAGCAGCGTCTAACAAACCTACTGTCCAACATCCCCGTCTGCATATTTCTCTGACATGATCGGCAGGTTTATCGTTTCTTTTCAATACATATGAGATTATGCATTTAAACATAACGTTTTACAGCAAATATTCAGCGTTGCTGCTCCTCAGATGTCAGAAATCAATCTGTTTAGTGTGAAAACAGACAAAGTTGGTGTCAAAGCAAGTCGAGGGAGGTGGTGACACATTTTATAGCTTTAAACCAACAATAAGAGCCTTAAGTTATAGTTTCTCTTCAGGTAGCAGTCAAGTCAAAGTCCACGTTTTTGCTTTCTGACTTTCTCTGTAATGCCGTAGTTTCTGCAGGCCTCCTCAATCCATGCTGGTAAAGAACAACCCAGACGTGTCACCTTTCAAGCCTGCAGACCAGAGGTGTCAAGCCACTAAATACAAATGCTTTCTAACCTTATTTTGGTTATTTAGACTTATTTTTCCAGCCTACTTTTTACTTCTACTCCTTACATTTTCATGCAATTATCTAGACTTTCTACTCCTAACTTTTTGAAAATAGTCTCATTACTTCCATTTTGTTTCAGCTTGTTTTCGTTCTGGCTGTTCATTTTATCAAATGAAACATTTATTAAATGTTTCTAAATGGACCAACTGATGGAGTCAGAAGGTTTTCACGTAGGTTTCCTTCAGGTGTTTAGAAAAAATCATTCATGCATTTTAACACATAAATCTGGATCTTTGCTGTTTGGCTTATAGAAACCGGAAGCTGCTGATGTAACAATCAAAAGAAGAGTTAATTAAAGTTAATTGATGTTTCAGTGAAATCCTGCTTCACAGTGGAGGTCAGTTTCTGCAGGGAAGGAAGGAAGTAGATCCTGACTCTTCTCAAACCCGTTCACACTGAGCCTGGTTCTGGTTCTGCTGGAGGTTCTCCTCCCTGTTAAAGGGGAGTTTTCCTCTCCACTGTCGCTTCATGCATGCTCAGTATGAGGGATTGCTGCAAAGCCATCAACAATGCAGACGACTGTCCACTGTGGCTCTACGCTCTTTCAGGAGGAGTGAATGCTGCTTGGAGAGACTTGATGCAACCTGCTGGGTTTCCTTAGAGAGGAAACTTTCTGACCTTAAATGTCTCCAGGATTTGATTGAACTTTGTAAATTATGCAGCTAAATTGTACAACCATACATTTACATAAATGAGTTGAGGGGACGTGCTGAGAATCGGTGCTGTAGAAATAAACTGACCGGGGCTGAAAGGATGAAAAGCAGAACCAGCTGCAGCTCCAGCAACGGAGAACTTGAGATGTCTCTCACTCCCTCCGTAGTTACCTTCCTAGGACTCCTCCATAGACATTATGTAGGTAGACGCTGCCGGTTCAGAGAGGCCGCCATCTTGGATGGGTCTCTCACGCGACCCCAGTGCATTCATTTGTACTGAGGAAGCTGTTTGACCAACTAAAATAAATCATAACTACCTGTATCTTTACCTGATTCTCACACGGTTTGGTTTGTTACAAATGGCAGAGATGTGGTTATGATACAGGACGCTGTTACACATAAAAAACATGTTTAAAATCCTGAAATACGTTGTTTAAACAACATATTTCATATATTTATGGTATTTTACAGACAGACACATGGCATATTAATGTACATATCATACTGAAATATTGTTTTATGCTCTTAAACAAACAGACGTGTGGTGTTACAAATTGTAAATTAATACATTTTGTATTTTAATAAAGAAACAAATTGGTTTGTTCATTTAAATGTATTTCACTCTCTCACATGTAACCTTGATGCTTCTCCACACACCAACAATAATGTATTCATATTTCTGTGAGCTCTGCATGCATACACAGTTTTTTTTTTTTTTTTAAATGCCTGGGAAAATGTTCTTTAAAATTTCCAGGTCATTTCAGTGTCTCACACAACGCTGGAGTTTAAGATCTATGAAAAACAACGAAGCTTCTTGCATGTGTTGGCACTCTGTAACTCCAGGGTATCAAATTTGGCAACGAGATTCAGCCTTAGTTTGTGAAAGACAGCGATAACAGATTAATAAACATAGAATTATGGTCCATCTACTGGGTTTCTGCTCTGTTTTCACAAAGGAAAAACTCATCTGCAGAACCAATCTCAGCCCATAATGGTGATCTGCACCACATCACTACTTTTGGTAGTTATCCCCAGTTATTGCGACCATAAACTGCAGAAAATACGGGTAAAGTTGATCCCTCTGCGTTTACTCCTGTTGCCTCCTAAAGCAGCCTTACTCGGGAGAGACCCATCCAAGATGGCGGCTCCAGCGCGTAATGAGGTGTCTATGTGTGTAATGTCTATGGGGCTCCTCTGCAGGTTTCCCCCAACTTCTCAGATATCAGAGGCTCATGTTGCCTTCCTCCTCCTCCTCCTCCTCCTCCTCCTCCCCCTCCTCCTGCTGGGAGACGGGATGTGATGTAAAAACACAGAAACTTTTTTTTTTTTTGTCTTTGGAGCTGATCTGATTTTCTGGATCTGGGTCCCGGAGCCTGAAACGGATCAAACCAGACGTTTTTTAGGATTTAAAGTGACCGATCGGCCATGATCCTGTGAGCCCCTGCTGCCGGAGAGAAACCCGGACCGAACGGAACCGAACCGAGGGGGGAGAAGTTCTGCAGCCGCTGCGTTGGACCCGGAGAGAAAGTGCGTAAAACAGGTAAAAACTTCCTGAAAGTCGCAGAGACGGTTCGGTTTTTTCTCCTGACAGCAGATCCGGGGTCGGCGCTCCTCCGAGAGGCCTGCTCAGAACTTCTGGGCTCTGATGATCCGGGGGGGAACAATCACTGCGGCCCGGATCAGGAGAGCAGAACCAGAGAAGCTGGGTCTGGTTCTGTGGAGGAACCAGCACCAGGTTGTTGTAGCAGTCAGACAGCTGCTGCTTCAGGGTCTCCAGCTGATCCAGAGCAGCAGAGGAGAGCAGGAAAAGCAGCTTATTAAGGTGGATTCATTCATTTCTTTGTTCTGCTCCATGTTAGACCGGAGCTGCGGTTCTTTGTCCTCCTTTAGGTAACACAGTGAAGGTTTGGGTCATTTTCAGAGCCGGGCGCCGAATGTTTGCTGGGTTCTATCTCCTCTGATCTGTGGGTCGGCTCCTGGTGTCTGCAGGACAGCAGTGGTGCAGATGTTTGGCTTTTTATGGCAGCGTGGAGAAGGTGACTTCAGACCAGCTGCAGGACAACAGATGGGTTGTTTGTGACGGTGGGACTTAAGCTGCTGGTTCCGAGTCCTCACATCATCTCGTCATTGCTGCGTGATCCAGACGATGGATGGATGGATGGATGATGGATGGATGGATATGAGGAGATCCCAGGTGTTCCCTCACCACTGGATCTGGTCCTGCGTCGCAGCACATCTGTAACGAGGTCAGTTATGACCTGCTTCCTGTGAGCCAATCAGAGAGCAGCAGCCTCTACCTTTCTCCTCTCCTTTCATCTCTTGGCACTGTGACCTCTGCTCCTTCTGGATCAGCTGTGGGGTTATTCTCAGGCTCAGAGCTGCGGCGGCTCTCTTTACCAGAACACACGGCCTGCAGAGTCTCGTGCAACTAAACCCAAACTCCCCCCCCCCCTCCCCCCTCCCTCAGGGATGTTCTGTCTACAGAACCAGAACCATAAATACAAACACAGCAAAACAGCAAAACAACAAAGCAACGGGATTAAAGTCTGAAACAGCCAGAAGCATGTTGCGTCCTCATGGAAACCTTTAACTGTTTTCAGAGTGCTGTGTGTCCACCTGAGTAGATCTGTGGGTATTTAGGACTACGGGGGCCCATTAGGGACAGTTGGTCCAGTTGTTGCTTTTATCCTTTTATCTGCTGTGGTCTCAGTGAGTCCTGGAAGGAAAGCCGTCTGAACGGAGGAGAGATTCTCTAAGGCTGCTGTTTCTATGGGATGGATGGATGGATGGATGGATGGATGGATGGATGGATGGATGGATGGATGGATGGATGGATGGATGGATGGATGGATGGATGGATGAGCTGTGAACTTTCTGGAAACTAAAGTCTGAATAACTGATGAAGTCATTAAAAGCATGCAAACCTGCAGCTAACCTTTAGTGTTTGCAGCAGACTGAGAAATTAGAGTCTGGACCAAACCACAGGTGACTTTTTATTCACTTTTCCTGTCAGTCTGATAAAACAAATACTAGAATGAGAATAAAAGTAGATAAGTCTCAGTGGAAAAGTGACAAATGTCGTCTTCCTGTTGGGCTGCAGCAGATCCTCTGATGTGAACAAGCCACTGATCCTCAGACAGAAACCCAGTAGAACCAGCGACCCTCGCCTGCCGACTGTTTTCTTAATATCCACCTCGGTGGATCAAAGTTAAAGGACGACATCGTCTGCAAACGTCTGGCTTTCTAATAAAAGATCTGTGGGCCGTCCTGCTCCGTCTACGTCGTGGAGAGAATTAGATCCAGATCTCATGTCTGGAGGATCTGACCCAAAGATGGAGCCGTTTACAGCATCCTCTCTATAAACCCTGCAGGAAAAAGCTCAATCTCTGCTGCTAAGCTCAGATCACTGCTGAGGCGTCCAGCTATGGTGATGCATCTTTACACGCATCCAGCTCCAGCTTTCACCCTGCGAAACTGAACTAAAAGGTGTAAAACCTTCAAATGAGTTTATTTTCTCATGATTTGAGCATCTGCCAATGGAATGGGTAATGTCTGCCTCTAAAACAAGATAATTAGACATCCTGCACTTGAAATAAGATGATAGAGATGAGTTGCTCCTATTTTATGATCAGAAATCTGATTGCATTGGCAGATAATCTTGTTTACCTGCTCAGATCAAGGACAAATGCACTCATTTCCAGAAAGTTTTACTCACTTTTAGTTTCCTTTTTGTGGTTCTGAGGTAAACGGTGAAGCAGCTGCTGGATGAGAGCGTTCAGATAGTCGCTGCGGTCGCAGGACGGGCGGCAGGCTGCAGCTGGGTGAAGCAGGTCGGGTTTCCATCGGTGGAGCCGATTAACGCGTTAACGAACCACATGCAGGACGTGTTGGAGCAAAGGGGGGGGGGGGTCGCCCCTTTGGCCTTCAGGCTTCTAAACCACACTGTAAAAAAAAAATCCACAATAGGATCCAAAGAAATGTAGAGAATACAGATTTAACACAGAAGAGGAAAAAAAATTTAACACAAAGATAAAATCTGTGTCGTTACAAGATTAGAGATTCATTTCAAAATGAAATTGAACTAATTTAGCAGTTTTATAGATTTAATTTCTCTTATATATTTATTTTTTAGTTTATTTATGCATGTCTTCGTTTAAAACGCTGCTGCCTTGCAGCCAGAAGGTCCTGGGTTTGAATCCCAGCCTGGGGTCTCTCTGCATGCTCTCTCCGGGTACTCTGGCTTCCTCCCACCGTCCAAAAACATGAATGCTGGGTTAATTATTATAATAATACTCATCTTTGTTGACATACATGCCGATATAATTTGCTCTCAGCATTCTTGGGGAGCAGTGTGGTTACAGGGCAGGTGTTACAGAGGGAGGCGTTATTTATTCTAAGGCAAATGAAACCTTTATGAAGGAGAAAAGTCTCTCCTGGCTGAGGTTTCTTTAACAGGGCAGAGAATGGAGCTCTGGAGCTAAATGAGTGAATGTGAGCTGCATGGAGAGCTCTGCGTTTCAGGGATGGTTCTGTCCTCTCTGGACTGGTGTTGGTCTGAAGCGTCTCCATCATGTTTGCTCTGCAGAGGCTGCAGATGTTGCTGTGGGTCGTGTTTTATCAGAGCGTTCCTGCTTTTCTAGCCTGACTCATCCGTTCAGGGTGGACCTGCTCGTTGAGCCCAGACGCTTCATCGCCTCTTAAAGGGTTTTAAAGCTGTGTTGGTGCTGTTTTCCAGTCCTGTTTAGTTTAAAGGTTAAAAACCTCCGTGGTTGTTTGTGCTGGGCCTGCTGGACGTCGGCTGGTTCTGATGGAAAACTGTGACTCATCATCAACATCATGGGACTCGCTCCTCCACAGAACAACAAACCCTGTTTAGCAGCGGCTGCTCAGCGTGCAGGGACCGTCTGAAGGCTGGAAGGAGCTGCTGGTTCTGGTCCAGCGTCGGGCCGCGGTGTCTCTGATGTCCAGCTGCTTCCTCTGCTGCAGGGTCGGGGTTCTGGTCTGTTGGCGGTTCTACAGCCATCTGATGCGGAGCAAAGCGGCACAGGTGGAAACAACGTTCCAGTGATCTGTACAGAACGGAGTTTAAGGATCAGTTTTAACTGAACTGCTGTTTGCTGAAGACGTTGCTGCAAAGCAGAGATGAGCATCCAGAAAGTGGGCGGTCCCTGCAGGGTTCAGGGCTGGGGAAGGTTCTGGTTCAGGTTCTGGTTCTGGTTCAGGTTCTGGTTCTGGTTCTGGTTCAGGTTCTGGTGCAGGTTGGGTCCTGTGGACATGCTAACCTCACCATGGTGCTTACCTCATGCTACCTCAGCATCCGGACCTCACCTGACAGGTGCATGGTGCTAACGCTGCCCTACCTGAGCTCTATCTGGGTCCGATTTAGGGCTGGACGATAATTCAATAACAATAATTATCGATCGATAGACGTATATCGATGATACAAAAAAAAAGGGTCAATAAAAAGTTCAATAGAATAACAGTTTTCCTTCCTTTTGCATTCTATCATGTAGGTTAATATTACATAATTAATCCTCCCAGCCAATCACAACGCAGACCCAGGAAGCTCCGCCCCCTTCAAAGAGTTCAGAGAGCACTTGTTATTTTTATTATTTTTAAAAACTTGTAGTTTTGGTAAAAAGTTGGTTAGATAAAGAGCTGAGATTGAATTCAGTGTTTGTGTCTGTTTCTAAAAATAGGTTGCTAAGCAACAGCATAAAATGGTCAGAGCTGCACTAAAAATGAATGTTTTGAATCTGTTGATAATTATCGATATCGATCAATGATTTATATTTTATCAATATGCTTTTTCTCCACATCGTCCAGCCCTGGTCCGATTATCTAAGAAGCGTAGAGGAGGTCCAGGAGGGCGACAGACGATGTAGCACCGTCTGGTTAAATGCTTTGAAGCAGTCCGTGGTTCTGAAAGGTTCTGGACAGCGTGTGAAGGTCTTGACTCGGTCGGAAGGAACCCAAACAGATCCAGGGTTTAATTTCCCGTCATTTGGACGGTTGCCAAGCCTGTCGTTGTACTATTCAGACACTCATGGAGACCGCTGACCCACTCCTGCTTTGGCTAAAGCGTCCTGACCCAGTGGACGGATTCAGATGGAGCTCCAGATTGGTCCAAACCAGCAGACAGAGAGGTGCTACGCTGCTGTCAGCTGTGTGATTTTCTGTTGCATATTATGGGATGCATAATGGCGCTGTTGTCCTGCAGCGAGCAGATCCCAGCCTGGGTCTTCCTGCGTGGAGTCTGCAGGTTCTCCCCGGGCGCTCCGGTTCCTCCCACAGTCCAGAAGCATGTCTGCTGGGCGCGTTGGGCTCTTATTCCGCCCCTGGGCGGCGTTTTTTTTTACTGATTGTTTGTGTTTAAATCCACGAAGGCAAACACTAGATCCAGTTTATCTGGTACCTGTGACCCAGTGCGTCTTCATGCTGCAGCAGATCTTTAGGACCTGCTCCCACCGTGTCGTCCGTCTCATCACAAATGATGGAAACCGTGTAGAACATCGTGATTTTTCACCTGACCGTCCACCTGAGCAAGCAGTCTCCATGTTCTGCTTCCCGGGTGGGTCTGGTTCCCCTGTTTGTCGGTTCAAAGCCCTGCGTGTTGAATCAAACGAGCATCAGCGTGTTGCCGTTCTGCTGAGGCACGCCTGCAGCTCGGCTCTGGGACCGCTGCCAAGGCTGAACCCGGAGCAGAAACTGTGCAGATGAGCGAACCGAGAGCAGAACCGCTGTTCAGGACGGTTAGAGCGCGCAGAAATCTGGCTTTGAACGGTTAATGTTTGGTTTCAGGTAACAAAGTCTGGGTTTTTAACCTTATCATGGTCATTCCAAAAAAAGTAAAAAACAAAGCAACTGGACTTGCTTTCCGTAGTTGAAGACGTTTCGCTTCCTCTCCAGGAAGCTTTCTCAATTCAAAAAGTCTGGAGTAATGTGGAGTACATCTTCAACTACGGAGATCAAGTCCAGTTGCTTTGTTTTTTACTTTTTTTGGAATGACCATGACCTGGATGACTGAGAATCTTCACCAGCATATCAGGGGCAGATATTCTGCATTGATCACGTCTGCCTTCACCTTTTTAAAGCTGGGTGTAGTGTCCCGTCAGTCCGGGTTGGGTCCATTCGGGTTTCTGAGGTCACCAATGCTGGCCGGCCTCCTCCTTCTAGGTCAACAGAAAATAAGCGTTTTGTTTTCTAACCTGACCCGCATGGCTTCTCTGGGAATGTTTTCTGAACAGTTAACACCTAAATCTATCTGCTGCACGTCTTTAATTCATGTTGAAATGTTTGAGTCTTTATAAAACCAGCCAGCGCTCCTCCTGTGAGACCCAGGCTGACATCTGCATGTTCGTACGCAGCGTGTCCTGCCAGTCCCTCTCTGTCAGCGCAGCCATTGCTTATGAAATGCCTCTTTTTTTTTTTCTGGAAACGGTAAGACAAACTGAATGTTTTCACCGTGAGCACATTGGCCTGACTTCAGCTCGGTTTGGTACCGGCTCCGATAAGAGAACCCGTTTGCGTGTCTAATTAAGGTAGTTTTGCTGCTGCTGCAGCTGCCGGGCTCTTTTGCGTCGGCGTCAGACGGCGTCTTACATTCGGCACATCTGGAACCAGCTCTGCAGAGTTGCATAATCAGGCAGGCGGCTCAGCCCCACAGCAGCAGGCGAACAAACACAGAACACCAGGAGAACATTTGGTTCCACCAGCAGAAGATCTCTGAACTGAAACATTTAAACCCAGCGATGAGTTTTGGTCTTTCTGAACATTTGTAGCAAAGAATCTGCCTCCTTTTTTGTGTTGTGACGTCTGCTGGTTCTGGTCGTCCTGGTTGATTTCGTCCTGTCCAGCTGCAGGAGGACTAAACTCATGCGTGATGCACTTCAACGTGCACCCAGTGATCCTTTTCCTCCAGAGTCGCTGCTTCTGGAGAAAGAAAAAGAAAAACACCCGTGGCTGAAGTCCAGTAATCTGCCTCGTCTCTCCGTCTTTCCCAGCATCACCTCCCCTCGGTGTCAATGGAAACACTTGACGCATACACCGGCGCAGCATTCCTGCTGCATCATTGCCTTAGGGGAGGAGCAGGACATGCGAGACAAACTAACATTTAGTTAACGATGCCGCGTCACACTGTAAACCTTTTGGTGGGTTTTAGGAGCTGCTCTTCCCAGACGTATTCGTTCAGAGTGATGCTACTTCCAGCCTCTTCCTCCCCGAGAAATAAATGAATAAAACTGGACTAGAAATTATGCACGCACTTTCATCAGGATTCTTGCAGCACATTTCTGGATGTTTTGCAACTTCTGGATGAACAGGGTGTTACAGAAATCAGGCCTGGAGGAGATAAAGACAGTTTTTCAACCTCAGAGGTTTATAGATACTCTTATGGTGGAAGAAACGAGTTTTAAAAAGATGATTGATGTTGTTATCAAATGAGAGCGTTGTCACTGTCGCTGAGAGAAGGATGACTTGACAGGAAAGAGAGACGGTGGTTATAGAAGACGAATACCTGATGAGGAGTGCCGGTCTATAGGGCTTTGGTTCTGGTGATGTTCAGCTGGAGAAGGTTCTGACCCATCCATGTCTTTATTTCCTCTGGGCAGGTGATGAGGATGATGGATGAGTATGAAGCTATTGCTGTTAGATCAAGGAAAACAAGCAGGGAGAGGAAGCCAACGTCGGCTAGCATGCGGAGGTCATTGGTGACCTTTGTCAGTGCTGTCTCTGTACTATCAGCAATCAAACCAGATCAAAACTTCTCAAACAGGAAGTGAGGATGGAGGAGATCCTGCAGTACCATCTGAGTAGTTTAACTCCTCTCAGTCGCCACATGTGCAGTATTAGCTTGGTGAGACATTTTAGGCCAAACGTAACTAGAACTTACTGAGTTTGAGTCGTGTGAAAGATGACGTTTAATGCTCCCGTGTTTTACATCCCCGCTGCATGCCTGGCTGACGTAAAAGTTTCTGCAAACGCAGCTGTTTAGGGCAAAGAGTAGCAACGCTGTTCAGAATTACAGAAGTTATTCTGTCCATCTGAACTCTAGTTGTTTTATTTCAGTTTTTGTTACTGCCATTGTGAATAATATTCAGGCTGGGTTCTCCAGCGAGAGCTTTAAAATCCCCTCGTTGGGTGCTGGTTTGTTGGGTTTTCCTCTGATTTCCTCTTCCTGCTCGTTCCTCATTGGTGGACAGCGTGTTACGTAGTGATGCATCCCTGATATATAACATACCATCTTACATCCTTATTCTTTTTTTTTGTAGTATTGCTATATTTCTGTATCATGAGCTACAAGCCAGGAGACGTTTGAAAAAAAAAAGACATAAAAAGGATGAAATATGGCCTTTAATAATCAAAATTCAATGCAGGTTTTTTTTTCTGACATCTGTGACTAAATCACCAAGAAAGAAGCTGTAGACCGAATAAAAACAACACAAGTTCTGAGTATTTATGGATCAACAGTTGAATAAAGACTATAATAAATGGAAGGACTCAAACTGTCCTTTAAGGTTCCCAAATAAAAACAAAATAACTTCAGATAAATGTCTTAAAATCTGCATTTTCAGACAAGGAGTTTAACCTGCCTTGGATTTCTAATCCTGCACAATAAGTTTTAATTGGCTAGTTAAGGTCAGTGCCTGTGGAAACGCACTAATGATAAACAAGAGGATCCTAGCGGATAAAAATTGGGCTCCAACTGTTGCAACTTTTACCCTTAAGGTTAGAAAAGCCCAAAGCTCCTCTTCCAGGAGCTCAATCTGCTTCATCGCTGGTAAAAGAAAAGGCTTTAAAGGTGCTTTTATCCACCCGGCGGCTGGTTTTCAGGCAGGTTCAGCGTTCTGCTGTTTTGCTCCCAGTGACCTCTGCCTCATTCACCCGGCCAACCAGCGAGCGCCGTGAGTAACAGAGAGCAGGAGGCGGCGAGGAGCGGCAGCAGATTCCTGTGTGTTTGTGTGAGCCGGAGACCGGGCCGGGGAAAAGCAGCCCAGAGAGAAATCTGGGTTGCGTTGAATGTTTGGAATGTTGAGGCTTTTGGCTTCAGTTTGTTCTGACGGAGGAGGAGGAGGAGGAGGGAGGAGGAAGAGGAGGAGGAGGGAGGGACAGGAGGAGGAGGGAAAGAGACAAAGGAGATAAGAAGGGAAGAGTGAAGAAGGAAAGGAAGACGGAGAAAAGGCTGGAAAATGTTCTGAGGACAGCCAACAGTTACTCTCTGCTCACAATAACTGTGCCACAGCTAATTATCCATAACCAGAGTTATTTTAGGTAATTGCTGCAGAATAGCAGCTAAAGTAGTTTCCATATATGATATGAACCAGCTGGGAGCCAGAAGCAACGCATCGTCTTCGGCCGCTTTAACCCTTCAGCCTTTATCTGTTTGGGCTGAGCGGATGTGGCCGTTAAATGGGTTTGGGTCCGTTAATCAGAACCTACAGAGAAATGTGGAGAAATTAAGCCGTTTAAGGGTCAACACGGGTTATCTTTATTAGTTCAAGGGAGGAAAAGCAGGAGGAGTTTTAACATCTAAGTCTGAAGGTTTCAGGAAAAAGTCTCTCATTCTGGACTGTAGGTGGATTAGCGGGTTCTACGCGTACCGGGTCGGTTGGTTCTGGCTTTGTCCCGGCTTCAGTTCACAGCCCCGGGATGTTTCCTGTGCTTCCTCTCCGCTGCGTTTCCTGTCAGCTTGCTGCACAATAAAAGCTACAGATGCCTGTAAAACCATAAGAAAACCCACTTTGAGAAAAAACTCCTTATGCTTGACCTTAATACTGAGACTTAATTAAGAACTTTTTACCAAAAAACATCTCACTATGTTCAGAAATGATGATAAAATGCAGC
Source organism: Fundulus heteroclitus (assembly GCF_011125445.2). Lineage (NCBI taxonomy): Eukaryota > Metazoa > Chordata > Actinopteri > Cyprinodontiformes > Fundulidae > Fundulus > Fundulus heteroclitus. Next base: position 22,332,713 of record NC_046372.1, read on the forward strand.
AGTTCATGGTGGGCTGAGATCTTTTATATTTCTTTGTTTGTCTTTGACTTATTGTGTTGGGAGAATTAACGAGATGAAAGCGTTCCAGTGAGTTAAATGTCTGCTTATTGGGACACTAATTAATATATTCCACAATTACTATTAAAATAATCACTAACTGTTCATTTTCAGTCAGAAAATCCTGTTTTTTGGCCAATTAGATCGACTGAATCTGCGTTTTTTTTTCTCTCTGCTGGCTTGTTTGAAAGCTTCGGCTTCCAGATGGTTTTATGGAAACACCTCAGAACATCGTTCTGAACATCTCTGCCTGAGCCCTGCAGACATGTTCAGTTTGGAGCTTTCTGTTTTATAATTTGATCCAAACTATTAAACTAAACTGCAGAGGTGTGATGCGGTGAGCTGACAACTATCCAAGGGTGGAAAGGATTAAATATATCAGTTTTTTTCTAAATGAATAACAAGACATTTTAATTATAAAGCACTTTTCATTTTTAAAAATATCTCAAAATGCTGCAGGACAAAACATTAAAAACAGAACATTATAGAAATGCACATTATATATAATATTATTATTATTATTATTATTATTGTTATTATTATTATTATTATTATTATATATTATTAGAAATACAATAAACTAAAAACATGAATAGTCAGTTTCCTTTTTTGCATTTTTATTTTTCTATTGTTTAAATATAAAGGTTCCTCCAATGAGGACAAATCTACATTTTTCAAAGATTTAAGGGGGTCCTGTCCCCCCCTGATCCCCCCAGGCTATCCGCCTCTGCAGCTGTGAAGCTGTTTCTGTCCCTGTGGTCACATCCAGCTCAGAGGCAGGAAGATGTTAAGACGCTTGTATTTATGTTCCTGCTCCCAGAGGAGTTTCATTTAAACAGAGAAAAAGGAGGAAAAACACGTTTGTGTGCTCCCGCCGTGGAAAATATGTTTTAAATTCTTTAAAAACGCTCGACACGATTGTCTTTTTGCAGGTTTTGGGTCAGTTTAACCATCGCCGAGCGCCTCGTCTGTGTCCTTTTTGTCCCTCGGCGTCTTTCTCTCGGCCGTCATGTGATTCCTGCTGCAGAGATGAGCAACGGAGCAGGAATCTGAGCTCCGGCCAGAACATTACATAAAGCTCCTTCCCTTCCCTCCGCACCTCCAGCTCAGCCAGAGAGGAAAAGGCTGACCCAGGGCCCGGCCCACGTCCACGAAGCACCACAGACATGTTTATCACAACACAGCGTCGTCCCCGGACCCGCAGGAGGAGAACGTCGGTAACTTTTCAGTGAAACATCTGAGGAAAGTTCTCCTGCAGCAGGTTCGCTCGTTGTTGGAGTTTCTGTGCCCTGAACTACAGCAGCAGGTCCTCAGCTGGATAAAACACAGCGTGGGACGCAGCATTTCCTTCAGACAGCAGCCTTTCACCTGCAGGCTCAGCAGAACCTCGCCGGTCCTGGAAAGCTGCAGAGAAAAACTCGTCTTTACCTCAGATATTTACCCAGGATGTTAAATAAGCAGCATATATGCATATCATTGGTAAAAAGGTGAAAAATGTCTGACCCGACGATCCGACCATGCTGAGGTTCTGAACCGGAGACCCTTGGAGACGTTTGGACCTGCCTGCCATCAGGAGATGGACTCCTCGTCCCGCCGTGTTCCTCACAGCTCTGACTAGAGCTGTTTTACTCCTTTACTGACTTTTACAGACCGACCTTCATCTGCCTTCCTTTAGCTGACCTGTTCTCTTGTTTTTCCCATTTTGTAGAGAAATACGCCTCCATCTCCAGTCACATTAACCCCCAGAGGAAACAGGAAGGCAGTGATAACTTCCTAGAATTACGCATCTATTTACTAAAGAGGAAATAAAGCAAAATAAAAAACGCTTCAGGCTTATTTGTCTCATAGAAACGTGAGTGTCAGGAAGTGTTGCACTAATTTATTTACTTTTTATTATTATTAACACGATTTTAAAAGGAGACTTGCAGATGTAGATGTAGATACTTTGTGTTTTTTTACCCACATGTATCAGGCTGGATGGACCCTTTGTTTTAGAGAAACTTTAAATTTAAAATCAGGTCTGCTGTCGGTTTGAATCCCAGGCAGAGATCCTGGTGCCTGAATGTTGGTTTGCTCCTCGTTTCCTTTGGTTTACACCTCAAACTTAAAGGATTTCTGCCTGCGCTGTTAAACCTGGTGAGATGTTAAAGCTCGGGATAATAAAACGTGTTCTGCCTGGGGGTGGAGGAACCTTTAGACGGCGCTGGCAGCCGTTTATGACCTTTTTTTAAAGGCATGAAAAGTTCAGCTTTCTGTTCTTCCTTCTTTTGTTTTCTCCACATTTTCTCCTTCCTCCGTTTCTCTGCCTTCTTATCAGCGCCGTGTTCCTTCTTCCTGTCTTTGTCCTTCTGCCGCTCCGTTTTCTCCCCTCCTCCCTCCCCGGAGAGACGGCGTCCGTCCCTCTGAATCCCTGACTTGGCAGCAGAGCGGACCGGAGCCCATAAAGGACATCTGTGTTGGAAACTCGGAGATGTTTCTGTGTTGTGTAACGCTGAGGAGTGGGCCGCTCCACTCTGACAGCAACAACATTATGAAATCGGTCATTAATTACTCCGGCAGTCATTCAGGCCACACTTCAGCATCAGGAGGCGCTGACCTCCTACATGAGGACACCAGGAGTGGATTTCAGTCCTAAAGCCAAACAGGGAACATTTTTTTTTAATGCTGGGTCTTACAATAATTATGTAAAATGTGTCTTTGTTTCACTTTTTGTGAAAGTAATGTTGGATCTGCATCGAAAACAGAAACATGTCCAAGTGTGGAGGTTGGAGGGGCTGCTGGAAATGAACCAGTGAAACTCGGTTCAAATCTAACGATATTTTTTACGCTACCCTGAAATTGTTTTGTGGCTTTTTTGTGTATTTCTGCAGCTTTAAGGTTAGGAAAGCTGCTCAGAAAGGCCTCAAACTGAAACCTCCTTGGCAACAAACACAAAACACACTCAGGGCTCACATCCTGCTGGCTGTGGATCGTATGTCAGAGTCATAAACTATTTGATTGGTTATTATATCCATATTATCCTATTAAACCCGCCTTTATGATCCTTTCTGTTCAGAAACTCCCAGTTCTGGTTCTGTTTGCAAATTTGAGCCTAAGAGATCGATTTCACCCTGAAGAAGTCGGAAAGTTTATCTGAATAAACATGTATTACTTCACTGGATTCACAAAGCAAATGGCTCTAAATGCACAGAGACACAAACAGAAATTTGCATCGGTAAAAAGTATTTATCCCCCTTAAATATGTTTCTTCTGTTTCTGCTTATTTGTCACATATCTAACAGCAGACACAGATAACCAGACTAATACAAAGAGCAAATGCAAGATAATGGTTTTGTTAAATAATAAAACCTACCCAAACCCACCTGGCCCCATGTGAAAAAGTAATCACGCCCTAAATAACTGGTTGTTTCGGCCTTGGCAGCAACAGGATTCTGGACCCACTCTGCTCTGAAGAATCATTTAAAATCAGAAACACTGGAGCATTAACTTCATTAACTTCCCAGCATAAGCAGCCAGTTTAAGGCCATATCAGCATTCCTATCAGGTTGGACTCCAGGCTTTGACTAGACCACTCAAAACCTTCCCTTTTGTGAATCTGCTGGTGTTCTTTGGATCATTACACGGCTGCAGAAACTTATTCTGTTTGAGCTTGAGGTTACAAACCCCTGGCTGGATATGATCCACCAGGACTTTCTGGAGAGCAGGACTCATGGTTCCAGTGACAGGAGCAAGTCTTCCAGTTCCTGAAGAAGCCGAGCAGCCCCATACCATCACACTGCCACCGCCGTGTTTAACTGTTGGTCCAATGCTCCGTCTCTGAGACACTGTGTCAGGTTCACACCAAATGTAACGGGACAAGCAGCCTCCATGTTTCACTTTTGTCCTCCAGAATATTTATATTAACATCTTTGGGATCATAAAGGTGTTTTTTTCTGTTTGGGGATACAGACTCCTTCAACCTACTTCATGTTGTCACTCTGGTCCTGTTTAGGTCATCTTTTGCTTCTGTAGGTCTAATAGTATTCAGGGTGTGTGAACTTCAGCTCAGCTTCGTAAAAGATGTTGGTTATTCATTAATTAGGGGGGTGGCTAATACGTTTCACACGATGTATTTATTCATATTATCCTTGTTTGATACTAAAATTATTTTGATGATCTAAAACATTTAACTGTATCAGAAGGGCTGAATACTTTATCACAGTACTGAGGTTTCTTCCTGTTTATGAGGAAGAATTTGAGCAGGAAGCAGACTTCAGACAATGATGCTGGATTATTTTCCCATTTGTCCTGTCAGAGATGTAGCGACTGTGCTGGTGTGACCGTTGGACCATCATGCACCTCATCCTGCTGCTGATCCTTCAGCTTCCAGCAGCCGCCGGACAAATCGATCCAGGTACGCTAACACACCCAGACAATCCATCCAGGTATGCTAACACACCTACACAATCCATCCAGGTATGCTAACACACCTAAACAATCCATCCAGGTATGCTAACACACCTACACAATCCATCCAGGTATGCTAACACACCTACACAATCCATCCAGGTATGCTAACACACCTACACAATCCATCCAGGTATGCTAACACACCCACACAATCCATCCAGGTATGCTAACACACCCAGACAATCCACCCAGGTATGCTAACACACCTACACAATCCATCCAGGTATGCTAACACACCTACACAATCCATCCAGGTATGCTAACACACCTACACAATCCATCCAGGTATGCTAACACACCCACACAATCCATCCAGGTATGCTAACACACCCAGACAATCCATCCAGGTATGCTAACACACCCAGACAATTCATCCAGGTATGCTAACACACCCAGACAATCCATCCAGGTACGCTAACACACCCAGACAATCCATCCAGGTATGCTAACACACCCAGACAATTCATCCAGTTATGCTAACACACCCAGACAATCCATTCAGGTATCCTAACACACCTACACAATCCATCCAGGTATGCTAACACACCCAGACAATCCATCCAAGTATGCTAACACACCTACACAATCCATCCAGGTATGCTAACACACCTACACAATCCATCCAGGTATGCTAACACACCTACACAATCCATCCAGGTACGCTAACACACCCAGACAATCCATCCAGGTACGCTAACACACCCAGACAATCCATCCAGGTACACTAACACACCCAGACAATCCATCCAGGTATGCTAACACACCCAGACAATTCATCCAGGTATGCTAAGACAACCAGACAATCCATCCAGGTATGCTAACACACCCAGACAATCCATCCAGGTATGCTAACACACCTACACAATCCATCCAGGTATGCTAACACACCTACACAATCCATCCAGGTATGCTAACACACCCAGACAATCCACCCAGTAAGGTATGCTAACACACCCAGACAATCCATCCAGGTATGCTAACACACCCACACAATCCATCCAGGTATGCTAACACACCCAGACAATCCACCCAGGTATGCTAACACACCTACACAATCCATCCAGGTATGCTAACACACCTACACAATCCATCCAGGTATGCTAACACACCCACACAATCCATCCAGGTATGCTAACACACCCAGACAATCCATCCAGGTATGCTAACACACCCAGACAATTCATCCAGGTATGCTAACACACCCAGACAATCCATCCAGGTACGCTAACACACCCAGACAATCCATCCAGGTATGCTAACACACCCAGACAATTCATCCAGTTATGCTAACACACCCAGACAATCCATTCAGGTATCCTAACACACCTACACAATCCATCCAGGTATGCTAACACACCCAGACAATCCATCCAGGTATGCTAACACACCCAGACATCCATCCAGGTACGCTAACACACCCAGACAATCCATCCAAGTATGCTAACACACCTACACAATCCATCCAGGTATGCTAACACACCTACACAATCCATCCAGGTATGCTAACACACCTACACAATCCATCCAGGTACGCTAACACACCCAGACAATCCATCCAGGTACGCTAACACACCCAGACAATCCATCCAGGTACACTAACACACCCAGACAATCCATCCAGGTATGCTAACACACCCAGACAATTCATCCAGGTATGCTAAGACAACCAGACAATCCATCCAGGTATGCTAACACACCTACACAATCCATCCAGGTACACTAACACACCTACACAATCCACCCAGGTATGCTAACACACCCAGACAATCCACCCAGTAAGGTATGCTAACACACCCAGACAATCCATCCAGGTATGCTAACACACCCAGACAATCCATCCAGGCATGCTAACACACCCAGGTAACAGGGTCCCCCTGCTGTGGACCAAACTCTACCGTAAACCCTAAACCAAAACTTTTTAGAGCTCAGGAAACGTCTCTGAAACTTTGTTTTCCCCCAAAGAGATCATTTGTATTTTGAAAACTCTCGTGTAATCTTCAGAACATTGTCGCTATCCGCTGGGCTTGGAGGACGGACGGATCAAAGATGAGGACCTGACAGCATCCAGCCAGTGGTACGACACCACCGGACCGCAGCACGCCAGGTCAGCGAGGCCTCATGTCTGCCCTGCTCCTCTTGTTTTTATCAAAGACCCGTTACCTGTTGTTCTTCAGAAGCTGACTCAGTTTCCTGAGGTGTCAGTCCAGTGGTCTGCGTACTTAGACCTTCCACTGTGGCTCTTGATCAAAAATGCTAAAGAATTGAGCTGTTTAAAAACGTAATGCTAAATATAAAATGCTTGCTTTAGCATTTTCTTTCCAGATGTCAGAGGCTTTGTTTCCACAAAAAAACGACATTAAAGTTTAATATTTGTTTTTATGGAGTTAAACTGTGTTTTTTTGATGCCATTTCTAAAAAGTTACATGTAGCCGATCTCATAACCCATATCTCTCATTAGGCTCCAGATCGCTCCAGTGGCGGTTTTTGATGCCTGCGTTAGTTTTACACCGCTGATGCCACAACAAACGGGAACCTTTAACCCGACCTCCTTGTTTCTGCCTGCAGGTTGAACTGTGAGGGAGGAGACGGCGCCTGGTGTCCTAAAGGACAGCTGGAGCCTTCAGACTCTCAGTACCTGCAGGTCTGGTTCTGCCCGGTTAAAGCTTAAAAGAACAGCAGCAGAATGAACTCGTTCTGCTTTAAGTAACTGAATCATTTCGATGAGGGGAAGACAGAGATGTGAAGTGAAAGGATTATAGACGTCCAGGTTGAATATGGTGTCTGATCTGCAACATTTAACCTCTCTGTGTGAATGAGCTCATCAGGGTCCATTTCTGCTCCGGAACATAAAACGTTCCCCACCTTACCCACGAGCTGTTTGCCCTTCATGTTCAGATCGACCTGCGCAGACTCACCTTCCTGACGCTGATCGGCACTCAGGGCCGCTACGCCAGAGGTCTGGGGAAGGAGTTCGCCCGGGAGTACGGTCTGAACTACAGCCGGGACGGACAGCTGTGGAAGACCTGGAGGAACCGGCTCGGAAAGGAGGTGAGCGACCCGAATCTGAGGAGAACCAGAGAGCCGGGGGCTCAAAGGTGGAGGTTTAGACGGCAGCTGGCTCGCAGAGCAGCGGCGGAGAGGAAGCTCCTGGAAGTAATGGAGGAAAGCAGGAGTCAAGAGGATGCAGGGATCAAACTGGTTTGCTGAGTAATGAACATCGGTCAGGCTTTATGGCCTCTGCAGCAGAACTGTTCTTTAGCGTTTATTTCAATTAAGAATTTGGATCATTGTAGGTCTGAGCGACATCTTGATATTTTCAGGAATATATGATGTTTATCGCGATATGTTTTTCTTTTCATAAAGTAATTACAAAAACATGTCTCTGAATCAAAGCTTCATCCCAAATATCTAACACATACATTTTTAACAAACAGCTGTAGATAAACATGACAAACAGCTGAAAAATAACCTAAGACCATCTTGATATAAACAATATAGTTTCATCTTGTCTTTTTTTTTAATATTTCAATATTTTAAAATCTCAATATATTGCCCAGCCCTGGTTTCTTGGGGATGTTCCGTAATAATAATAATTATTATTATTATTATTAGTAGTAGTAGTAGTATTGTTGGTAATAATATACTTAATAATAATAATCAGAACAACAATAATAATCTGAATAATTATTATTCTGATTATTATTGTTGTTAATAGTACTAATATAATCAATAATAATTACCATAGTTATAATAATTATTACTCTTATTATAATGGTTGTTAGAAAAAACAATAATTAATAACACTAATAATAATAATGCTAGAGTAATAGTATTAATAATAATAATAATAAGAAGAAGAATGTAACTATTATTATTTTAACTATTATTATTATTATTATTATTATTATTACTATTAACAATAATAATAATAACATAATAATAATATTATTATTAATAAATAACACCAATGATGATAGTAATAATGATAAATTTAGGCCCATGTTTTCCTCTCAGTCAGTGAGTTTTATCTCAGCGTGGACGTTTGCTCAGGTGTGTTCCCCTCCTTATTTCCCATCAGGTGCTGGAAGGCAACAAGAACACCTACGCCATCTCATCCAACGACCTGAAGCCCGCCATCATCGCCCGCTATGTACGCGTCATCCCCATCACCAGATCGCCCACCACCGTGTGCATGAGGGTGGAGCTGTACGGCTGTTCCTGGGAAGGTACCACAGTTAAAGGTTCTGAAGGTTCTGCTGAGGCCTGGTACTGAGCCCTTCACCTGCCGCAGGTGTTGGACTGTAAATCCTCACCAAGAGGTAGTTATGTTTCATGAATGCAGTAAAAGTCGCTGAGCTGTGCTAAAATAACAACGTTCTGATGTCGGTTCTGAAAACGACGCCAGTAACCCTTGGTGCGACCCGACCCAGAACATTCTCCTCCTGTGTTGTCTGCAGATGGTCTGACCTCCTACAGCGCTCCGGAGGGTCAGCTCATGGCGCTGCCCAGCTACCCCCACGTCAGCCTCAACGACTCCACGTACGACGGAGTCCGCAAGAAAAGGTCGGTCCAGTTAGACACCGCTGGGTCCAGTTAGACACCGCTGGGTCCAGTTAGACACCGATGGGTCCAGTTAGACACTGTCAGGTCCAGTTAGACACCGCCGGGTCCGGTTAGACACCGCTGGGTCCGCTTAGACACCGCCGGGTCCGGTTAGACACCGCTGGGTCCGGTTAGACACTGCCGGGTCCGGTTCCTCTCTTCCCCTGACTCACAGCCGCCTCCCCTGACAGGAAGCTGCTGGGAGGCCTGGGTCAGCTGACGGACGGCGTGACGGGCCAGGACAACTTCCTGATGACCCACCAGTACAACGTGTGGCCCGGATACGACTACCTGGGCTGGAGGAACGACACGGCGGGGACTCAGGGACACGTGGAGATGGAGTTTGGCTTCGACAGACTGAGAAACTTCACCTGCATGAAGGTTTACTTCCTCTTTATTTTATTCTCATTGCTGCTCTACGGTCTGCAGACGTTCTCCAGAACAAACAGACGGGTCCAGCAGGAGAAGATGTGAGGCAGACTTTATGCCCGACACTTGTTCTTGGACAAGTGGACAATCTTCAACTACAGTGTGGAGAAAAGTGTTTTGTTTTTTTCACTTAAAAGTTTCAGATCATCAAACAAATTCAAATATCAGACAAAAATAACAGAGAAAACTGAAAAGGCAGATTTCTGATGGTGATTTAATTTATTAGGGAATCCTCTTTTTTATTATTATTATTATTATTTTTTATGTTTTTATTAATTTTTTTATTTTTATTTTTTATTATTATTATTTTTTATGTTTTTATTAATTTTTTTATTTTTATTTTTTATTATTATTATTTATTTTTAATATAAAAATATTAGGGAATCCTTTTTTACTATTTTTTTAATTTTATTTTATAATATAAAAAACATTATGAGAGAATCCAACCCATCCTGGCTCTTCGTGAGACCTTCTCTCAGGAGAGAAGGACCCACCAGAAATGCTCCATCAACGATTCATCCAGGAGGTCTGGCATCTTAAACCCACTTGGGTTCTGCTGCAGGACCATGACTCAGAAAATGACAGAAGGTCCAGTTCTGAATGTCTGAAATCAAACAAACTTAAGGTTTAAGGGTGGCCTAGTTAAAGCCCAGATTTAAATGTGAACCATAAAGGGGCCTGTAGTCTCCTAGGGGCTTTACACTCTTACTCTGTTGGTTTATTATATTTTATTTCTGTGTTTTACGTTTTGTTTTTGCTTTATCTGTTAGTTAACAAAGCGAGTTGGTGAATATTTACACCACATGACCGGAGGTGTAGAGTTTGTACGCGATGAGTAAACAAGCAGAAGCGGTGGAGTCAAGCGGAGGTACGGAAAGGAAGAGGTTCTGTAACCCGGACCGTGTGGCTCGGGTCGGTCCTGGACCAGAATAAATAACTGCTCTGAGCAGTTATTTATGACATGATGGTGCATTTCTGCAGTTTTATCTTTTATTAATCTTTTTATATTTTTATTTCGTGTGGTTTTATGGTTGTTTTTTTATTGTAAAGCACTTTATGCTGTCAAAAGCGCTTTATAACCAACTGTAACTTCGGTGATTGTTTGCTGATCGCGCCGGGTGCAAAGTTCTTCTCAGGCTCAAAATGGACGGAGTAAACACTACCAGGCGTATTTTGTGTTATTTGGAGATTAATAGATGTTTTTGTGGGGTTTTATCTTCATAGTACATGACTAGGCCCCTTTAAACAAGTCAGATAAAACTAAGACTTGAATACTGTTATTACTATAACAGGGAGGCACAACTAGTTAGCTTTTGGGGGGGGGGGGGGGGGACCTGAAGCAACCAGATTGCTTCAGGTCCAATATTAAATTAAATCATCATTTGAAAACTGCATTTTGTATTTAATCAGGTTATCTTTATCTGATATTGACATTTGTTTGACGATCCGAAACATTTAAGTGGGACAAAAACAGGAAAGAATCTCTGAGGGGGTGAATACTTTTTCCACAGCACATCACTGATTTTGCTCCATCATCACCTTGACTTAATTCAGCTCAATTATATTTTATGTATATAACGCTAATTCATTAAACATGTCATCTCAAGGCTCTTTCTAAAGTCAGCTTCCATCAGATCCTCCAGATTGATCAGAAAGTTTCCTCTCTAAGGAAACCCAGCAGGTTGCATCAAGTCTCTCCAAGCAGCATTCACTCCTCCTGAAAGAGCGTAGAGCCACAGTGGACAGTCGTCTGCATTGTTGATGGCTTTGCAGCAATCCCTCATACTGAGCATGCATGAAGCGACAGTGGAGAGGAAAACTCCCCTTTAACAGGGAGGAGAACCTCCAGCAGAACCAGAACCAGGCTCAGTGTGAACTCTCATCTGCCTCCACCCACTGGGGCTTAGAGAAGACAGAGCAGAGACACAGAAAGCACAGAAGCTCACATTGACCAGGAGTACTTTCTATGTTAGATGGTAATAGAGGATAATCTGCCTCCCCTGATGATGTCACAGCTAACAGAAAACCAGACCAGGTGTACCTTCTATGAAGAGGGAGGGCCTAATGGTTATTTCCCGCGAGAGAAAAACTACCATCACGCTATCTGCACACATAGAGAAGAGCTGAGCTCTCCACCAACACAGAGGCAAAAATCAGCCACAGCACAGACATTTAACTGGGTTTGTCCAACCAGACGGGTTCAGTTTCTGTTTCAGTTGTTTCTGTTTTAACCAACAGAGCAGGCCTTTGGAATCTGGTGCTGCAGCAACTGAGTCCAGAGCAAAGAACGACTGACATTAAGAGCTGAAGGCGGACTTATGGGGGACCGTCAACCAAAGTAAAATGTCGTGACCTCCGCATTTCAGATCTGTCTGGATAATTAAAGACAGAAAGACTGTTTGCTTTGACTGCTGGCGCTGACCGGGAGCTTCTTTTAAAAACCAGCTGATCTTCTCCAGCAGCTAACAGCCGGTTCTAAGCAGCATTCAGAGCTGATAAATGTGTTGAATAGTGCTGAGGAAACTGTGCTGATGATATTAAAACATTCTGGTTCTGATAAGACCGTCCGTGGCTCTTCACAGACACAAACATTTACAGGATGATGTTCGCATTACGTGACTTTGTGACGCCGTGTCGGCTGTGGAGAAATCAAACTGCTTCTGTGTTGTTTTTAAATAAAAAAAAAACTGTTTAAATTAGAAAAATGTTGCCTGAAAACAGCTGGATGGGCTTTGGATTGAGATACTTGTCTCAACATTGACTCGTCTGGCTACAGAAGACGTCTCTAAAAATAAGTAAACTGTTCTTAAAATTTGTGTTTTTGTCCTAGCAGGTAAATATTATCTGCCGATGCAACGAGTATTTTGACGCCTAAAATAAGATAATTAGACATCCTGCACTTGAAATAAGACAATGGAGATGAGATCCTCCTATTTTAACAGCATAGATGTTATTCCATTAGCAGATAATCTTATTTACCTCCTCAAATCAAGGAAAGATACACTAACTTTAATAAAATATTACTTATTTTTGGTTCCGTTTTTGCAGTGCTGACTCTTTCACTCACGCCTGTTTCCAACCGTGGTCCAGGTTCACAGCAACAACATGTTCACCCGCGGGGTGAAGATCTTCTCCTCGGTTTCCTGCTGGTTTAAGCCCTACCTCACGGCGAGCTGGGAGCCGGAGCCGGTGTCCTTCGCCACCATTCTGGACGACAGGAACCCGAGCGCCCGCTACGTGACGGTGCCGCTGAACCGGCGCGCCGCCAGGTGGCTGCGCTGCCGCTTCTACTACGCCGACGTCTGGATGATGTTCAGCGAGATCTCGTTTCAGTCCGGTAAGAAAACGAGCCACTGGCGTAACTCAGGGCTGCGTGTTTGGTCCTTCTCTTTTTATTGATTTACTGCAATCTCTAAAACGTAATAAAACCGTATTTTTCTTTGCTAGAAGACATCATACTTCCAACACAACGGCCAATAATGGGGACCTCTGCTCCAGGTTACAGTGAAAGCACCATGACCACGACACCAGATGCCAATAATACGGGTAAAACACGTTCCTTTATTCACTAAATGTTTACAGTTTTTATCATTTCTGCACAAACCCTCATGTTTTCTCTCCTCCTCAGCAGCTGCTCCGTCAGCCAGCAGCCAGTCGGAGGAAGGGAACACGCCCGTTCTCATTGGCTGCCTGGTGACCATCATCCTCCTGCTGGTCATCATCATCTTCCTCATCCTGTGGTGCCAGTGCGTCTGCAAGGTGCTGGAGAAAGTACGGAGACCTGGTCTTTTCTGATCCTCCTGTTTTACAACGTGGTTAGAATGAATCCAAACAGATGATTTCCTTTTTTCTGGCCCAGGGTCCACGCCGGATCCTGGACGAGGAGCTGACGGTCCGGCTGTCGTCCTGCAGCGACACCATCGTTCTGCAGACCCCTCCGGTGCCTCCGCGGTCCAGGCATCCTCCTACAGGTAGACTTCTCAATATGGAGCCACAGCTCCAACAAACTCACTTTTTTAAACAAAGTTTAACTGATTTTTAAGAGTTTTAATATCCGGGTCTGCCAGCAAGCACAACGTCCCGTTTAATCTCCTCCTTCAGGTTGTTATTTATGTTTTCAGCAGACACGTGCATCATGTTTTCTCGCAGAAAACAGATCTTTTCTCCATTAGAGCACGTTTTGACCGCTGCAGAGATCCCATAACTCACTCAGAGGTCATCGGCGGAAACATGTAGAGCTCACATGGAGGAAACATTTGTCAGCAGAGGGCCAACGACACAGAAGTCAGCTCTGTGACGCGGCCGCAGTCTGTCGGGACAAACGGTTTTCCAGCTGCTGCCTCCGCTGCTCCGGCACAAACACCAACACAAGCCCAACGCTGGCATTAATAGTAAAAGTTAAAGCAATAAAAACACAATTTTACAGGTTAAAATAAAGCATTTAAAGCAGAAACAGTGAAAACAGAACCGGCCTGATGCCTCTCTCATGTTTCAGATGAAATAAGTTTATTCCTTAAGCTAAAGTTAAAATATATATATTAAATATCTGCCCAGCTCCTATAACCTTACAGGTCATCTGCTTCTACAGGTGCTGCAGGCTGCAGTGGTAGTTGTTCCCCAGATTGAATTTTTTTTTTTTCTTAGCAGTGTTTGTATTTCCTGCTCTTTTATCCTGGAAGCACTCCAGCTTCCTCCTTCTGCAGAAAATCACGTCTGTCGGCTTAAACTGTCGCTCTAAACTGACGGATGTCTTTGTGGGAGCGCTGACATCGCCCTGCAACACACACTATGAACATGAGTGAAGGCTACGTATGTCCAGAGCCTGATTCAGACCTGTTAGATCAAACATTTCTTCATGAATAGTTGTCCTACACTGCCTGGCCCAAAAAAAAACCTCTCTATCTGGATTTAACTCACACGTTATTTAACCCCAACTGGTGCAACAAGTTGCTTCTGCTTTCTTAAACAACCATGTGGAACGACACGTTCCGTGGTCGTCTGCTTCAGAAGGGTCAGACCATCCATCGGCGCGCTTCAAGCAGAGAAAACGTCTGAGGAGAGTGCAGAAATGACCAGTTGGGTTCAGAACTGTCCAACGCGTTATTAAAACCTGGAAGGATAGTGGGGGAAAAAATGTGGCCAGAAGGGAATCCTGAATGGTCGTGATCGGCGATAACTTAAACGTTTGGTGAAATCAAACTGAAGAAAATCAACAGTAGAACTCGGGGCTGTTGAATAGTGAAAGTAGGAACTCTGGAGATTTAGACTGAACAACTGTGTAGCCTTAAGAAAACCACTAATCAGTGAAGCTAACGGGGAAAAAAGGCTTAAGTTTGCTGGGGAGCATAAAGATTGGACCCTGGAGCAGCAGAAGAAGGTCATATAGTCCAGATTTACCCGTTCCAGAGTGATGGAGCATCAGGGTGAGAAAAGAGGCGGGTGGAGTGATTTACCCATCATGCCTGGCGCCTGCTGTACCAGCCTGTGGGGGCAGCCACAGACATCATATACGTAGACGCGTCATGAATATAAGGATCAATTTGTTCAATCTAAACATTGTGGTCTTCATTATTTCATAAAACTGTGTCACATGTGAACCTTTATGAACAGACTTTTTGGGGGAGTATTAAAGAGGTAAAATTAATAATATGAGAAAAAAGGACTAGGTAAATAAAGTAAAAATAAACAAACAAACAAACACAAAATGATATTGTTATGAGAAAAACATCATATTATGAGAATTAACGGGGAACATTTCCAGAATAGTCACAGTTTGCAGAATTATTTCACTCCTGGAGTAATAGGGCCAGGTTAGATTATTTAAATATTTTTATTCTTTAGGAGAATAAATTCAGGAGAATGAAGCTAAAGGGATACGAAAATAAACGTGTAATATTACAAAAACAAAAATAATACCAATGCAAAGTATATTCAGAGATTAAAGTCCCTCTGATACTGTTTAAGTGACTGAGTAACTGCAGATTTGCCACATTTAAGATGGCGGACGCTCTGACGCATCGCAGCATAGGCAGAACCCGCCCAATGACGCGTCTACTCTTATATTATGTCTATGGGGGCAGCGCTATGATCTGGGGTCGCTGCCGCTGGTTCAGCAACAAATGAGCTCAGAGAATGAGGTCAGCTGACTACTAATATACTGAATGACCAGGTTCTCTTCCCTGATGACACCAATGCCAGGATCCATGGGGCTGGAATGGTGAAAGAGTTCACACCAGAGTCCTGACCTTTAACCTCATTGAGAATCTGTGGGATGTGCTGGAGAAGCTTTGTGCAGTGGCAGACTCTACCACCATCAATGCAAGATCCTGGAGAAAAATCAATGCAACACTGGGTGGAAATAAATCTTGTGACTCATCGAAACAACGCCACAGGGAATGAAAGCTGTAATTAAACATAAAGGCGGTCCAACGATTATTAGTGTTTGGCCTTTTTCTTTTGGTGGCGACTATTATTATTGTGTGTTTTCTCAACAAATAATAAATAAACTGGTGAAGAGCAAACATCAGTACGTCATGAAGAAATGCAAGACAGCCCAAACATAAACTCCAGGTAGAATTTCCAGTATTTGCTTATATTTGTGTCCACATGTGGACAAGGCCACGCCTCCAGCTCTCTGCTTTGTTTCGTAACGTCACATGAAAATCCAGAGAAATCCTCCAGCTTAGAGAGCTTTGGACCTCCAGCCGCCTGGTTCCGCCTTGGATCCAGGTTCCAGATGCCTGGAGGTTCATCTGGTGAAAGAATTACATGCAGCTATAAAGAGGATGGGAATGTCCATCCATCACGGTGTCCAGGGGGGGGGGGGAAACACCAACCTAGCTGTGAAGTACGGGGGTGGCTGCATCATTTCACCGGGGCTGTTTCTGGAGCACTTTACTCAACAGATGGTTTCATTTTATCAGGACGTCCACCAGGAAGCTGAAGCCGGGGCGTAAAATAACTCTTTAAGTCCCCTCAGCCTACCACCAGATTAGCCCAGCCAGCTTTATTTACCAGCACTTAAAACAGCGTAACTGACACCAAAAGGCTGAATCCACAACATATACAAGCATTAAAAAAATGTCATAAAGCAACTCAAACAAACGACATAATGAGACACTCATGCAGGGTCAAAAGGCAACCCGAGTCAACGGGAAATGTGACTGTAAAGCTCAGAGACCATTTTAAGATTTAAGAACCAAAGAAATCTTAAAATGAAGAGGCAGCTGGTGCAGGGAGGATAAAACAGGAGTTATGTGCGCTGTTGCTGCAGTTAATGAACGACGTTCAGCCATGGCACAGGGAGCTGATCCGGGCCTGTTTCTGGTCCTGTTTTAACTTAGACTTAGACTTAGACAACTTTATTCGTCATTTTGCATGCACAGAGTGCGTACTGAACGAAATTCCGTTTGCATACAGCTTGAAAATTACAGTGAATTGCAGTAGATTACAGGATAAAGTAAATTACAGGATAAAATTCACAGGATAGAATGTACAGGATAAAGTGCAGCAGGGATTTAACAGTACAACAATTGAAATGTAAACAATGCAGGAGAAAGAGACTGTGTGCGATCAAAGTGTACAGGTGAGTATTTCTTAAAAAACATTTGTATGTGCAGAAATGATTTGTGCAAGAATGCATTTTAAAGACTAAGAGTTTGACAGCATTTGTAATGCTGGATAAGGATGCAAAGAAGTAAATGTGCAAATATGCGAATGTGGTACAGAGTCCAGTTTATAGCTTCAGCAGTTCAACAGCCTGATGGCAGCAGGGAAAAAGCTTTTGCAGAACCTGCTGGACCTGCAGCGGATGCTGCGGAAACTCTTCCCAGAGGGCAGCAGGGAGAACAGTCCATGGTGGGGGTGTGAGGGGTCCCTGATGATGTTACGGGCTCGGGACACGCAGCGTTGAGATGAAATGTCCTTAATGGAGGGAAGAGGAGCCCCGATGATCTCTTCTGCTGTCCTCACCACTCTCCTCACGTTCTTCCAGTCGGAGGCACTGCAGCCTCCACACCACACAGAGAGACAGCTGGTCAGAATGCTCTCTATGGTGCTTCTGTAGAAAGTTGTAAGGATGGGCAGGGGCAGGTGGGCTCTCCTCATCCTCCGTTCTAACAGAACATGCCTCACTTTAGTAAGTTGAGTCATTAGATAAAAATTGGATTTCACCAGAGATCTGCCCAGATTTAAATGTTAAATCCATTTCCACCCCTGAGGTTAGTGACGGTGAGTTTTACATACTGAGCTCTGCAGAAGATGACCCACTGAAAAGCAAAGCCTCCGTCTTTCTGTCCTTAAAGTTCAGGAACAATAATGTAACAATGGCTGCATGCAGTGGGAGTCGACTCCTTTAAGGGAAAATAGACCTGGCAGTCATCAGCACTTTGTGTTTCCTAAAAGTAGAGCCAAGATAATCAGGTACATCGAGAAAAGCCGAGGCTCCAGAACTGAGCCCTGTGGGACCCACAGGACTGGGAGATTTTCTCAGGTAGGACCTGAACCAGTCAAGAGCAGAACCTCAGAGGCGTATGAGACGCTCTTAACGAGATGATAAAATGTCGTGATCCACAGCTTCCATTGAAAACAAAGTTCTGATTTTTCCATAAACGGGTCAGCAGCAGGATTTGGGCCCGGGAGCCTGAAGTTGCCTCTGGTTTAACCCGGTCCTGAAGTTCTGGAGGTGCAGCCTCAGATCTTTTTGTATGTTTTGTCTCCAGGCCCCACCAACTCTGATCCCCACTACGAGAGAGTCTTCCTTTTGGACCCGCAGTACCAGAACCCGGCCGTGCTGAGAAACAAGCTGCCGGAGCTGTCGCAGAGCGCCGAGGCTTCAGGTAAACGCACCTTTCTGCTCTAGAACTCCGCCAGCAGATCCAGAACCCGTCTGTCTGCTTTGAACTGGATCCCAGCAGGATGTAGATGAGATTTTTCCTGATTTTGGGTAAATTATGAGCTCAAAACCAGACTCATTTAAAGAGTTGTTGTTGAAACAGATGTTTGGATCCATACTGGAACCGAGGTTTCAGTTCTGGTTTAAGCAAACTGGGTTTTTTTGGGGTAAAATAACAGGAATTTATGTTTTATTGAAGTTCTAAATGAATCTGTAGACGTCATCCTACTTGTTTGATCCATTCAGAGAATAAGTCACAAGCTATATGTTTATTATTTTCCCGGTTTTATTAACTTTTTTTCTCTGCTGTCTTGTTTTTGTAACCCTTTCTAATTGTTTGCATTTTTTTTTTTAATTTACGAGCTTTCAGATCTGAAGGTTTTTCCTGTAAAAAACGGTTTAATTAAAACATACTGCTCTGCTGCGCCCCCTGGTGGCCATTAAACGCAGTGAAAGCTTGTCTCCTCACTGCAGGTAGATTCCTCCTCTGAGTCTCAGTCGCCTCGGCCTTTTCTTCCCGTCCAGATCCTCTTTCATGCTCCAGCGTTTCTCTTCTTTTCCTCCCAGCTCTCTCCGCCTCTTTCTGTCTCCTCTTCCTCCAGCCCTCTTCCTCGGTAACCCCCTCTATGACCTCCTCCTGCTGGCTTCCTGTCGCCAGACGTCAGGATGGCTCCGTGGTAAGAGGTCAAAGGTTAAAGAATACCCCGGCAGCTTGTCTTCTACGTACAGTGAAATCCAGAAAATCAACTCAAAAGTTACAGTCAAACACAAATATCACAAATACAGTAGATATAAAAAGTGTTTTTTTCCATAAGTTATTAGACGGTGGAACCATCTAATTCAGTATCCCAGGTTTGATTACGTCTGTTAAACGCATAGAGAATATAAACCCTGGTAAGGATACATTAACTTTTTTTCTTTTTAATGGTTTTTATACTTATTACTGCAGCATGATGTCCCTTTAGATTATTAACATATACCAAATAAAACAGAATAATATTCCTTTGGGATATTTAAATCAGTCACATCAGTACTGGCGCTCATTACCTGATATTACCTAGTTATTACTTACATTATGCAATATTACCGCAAAATCTTCATTGAAAATCAAAAGATCTGACTTCTGCAGTCTCAATTATAAATGTTTGTGCCAAAATACATGATAACAGTTTATTAGTATGTGAATGAGAAGAAAACTGTTATTATTCTGTAAATACCAAACCTTTGTTACTTTTTAGTTTTTTTACTAATTAAATTGTTTTATTTGTTTGTTAAACTTGTGTGATTGTTTCTCATTCAGGTAAATGCAAGTTAACACCTGTATTAAAGATGTTTTAGTACTATTAGCCAATTACTGGGCTGTAACTACTGGTTATTAAGTGTTAATTTCTATATATTACTTATTTATTCTATCTTTATTGAGAAAAATTAACTGTTTCTGTTTAAGTAAAAGTGTAATTTGACATAACATGACCTGATTTAGTTATCCAGCGTATTTACTTGTTACTTTGAGTTATTTCATATAACATGATTATTTCAGTGTTATTTAAACTAAATACAAGTTTTAATAACATTGAAGAAAACTGTTTTGATTAAATTGTAATTACCTAAATGGCCTAATTTTTGTTTTTATTAAAGTGTGGTTAGATGTTATTACCATATGAATTCAATTATATAATGTATTTAGAAATAACTTAGTTATTTAAGTTACTTTAGCAAAAAAATACATTTATATTGCATTTACATTAGAATAACCATTTGTTTACGATTTCGCTACAACGTTGTAATTCTGGAATGAATCTGTAATAACTTCATAAGAATGCCCTAATTACACATCTTTATTTTAACATTTTAAATATTTTATTTACTAAGATGTGAGAATCTTTACCACATGGCTATTGGATCTTTATTATAATATAATCACTGCCCTATTAAACTAATGCAAATAACAACTGTTATCATTTGAGGGTATCTTTCATCCTAATTTATTTTCAAATATCATAAAACGTTAACTGGCTAATAGATGGTTAACTCGTTATATCATCAACAGCTTAATATCTTTATTATATTTTGTAGTAATAACACAGTTTTAACTGAGCTGTGAATGCTGGTTATAATTACATAAGATTATTTAATCAGGATAACTTTATTAGCACTGCTACCTTTTTATTACTACGGTGACATTATTTCCATTATTGCGTCAAATAATTTCATCATTGCAAACATAAACTCATCTCATTTTCTTGTTTATTCTAATATTTCTGTGCTGAACATGATTTAGTTCTTCACTAATTCCTAGACTTTAACACTGAATTATTACAATGTTTTCATATCTTATAACTCAGTGCAACTAACAGATGATTGGTGTTTACTGTGTTTACTGTATTTTTCGGACTATAAGTCGCATTTATTTAGACATTTATTTCACACAATCCAAGACTAGAAACTGACATTTAATCTGGTAAACCAATTTATTAAATTAGCTGCATCCACAACCGGCTGGATAACAAGGAACATACCTGGGAGGTTAAATGGAGTAAATTAGCAACTCCAACCAGCAGCTTTTATCCCGCGTAATTTTGACAACTTTCAGCGTAACGACCCGTTATGCTGAAAGTTGTCAAAATTACGCCTAAATCAGACCGTGAGCGTAACGGTGCTACATGCTAAGCTAACAGTACGACACGGATATTTCAAAGCAACATAAAGCTCACGTTCATCAGTGAAGTTGTAAAGCGCCCTGACATCAGAGCTGTAAGCTAGCGCTAGCTGCTGTTAGCTTCACAGACCAGTAACAGGTTCTGCCTCAGTCTGGTTCCTTAGAGCTGAACCACTCAACGCTCTGCTGAGTGAATACAGACTGAAACAGTGAAACATACAAACATGTGTTCAGTCATTGTTGTCTATAAATTAATTTTCAATTAATGTTTAAGTGGTGCAGGAGCAGGGTCGTTTTCACAAGCCTAGAGCGCCCTCTTGTGGCTGTAGACGGTAATGTTTACTCCTTGGTTCATGCTGGTCATCATGAATTACCGTTTAAAATTGATATACAAGTCGCACCTGAATATGAAAAAAAGTGTGACTTATAGTCAGAAAAATCCAGTAATTTATATTTGTTTAGCGTCCAGTCATCGCCCTGACCCCCATTCTTATCGTGGTGCTGATGAAGGTGAATTAAACGAACCTCTGGGTCTCCAACAGCTTGTGGAGGCGGCTACGCCGAGCCAGACGTCACCCAGTGCACGCCGCACCAGTCGTTCAACAACAGCGCGCCGCACTACGCCGAGACGGACATCGTGCGGCTGCAGGGCGTCACCGGCAGCAACATGTACGCCGTGCCGGCCCTGACCGTGGACTCGCTCACCAGGAAGGACATCTCCGCCGCCGAGTTCCCTCGCCATCAGCTCATCTTCAGGGAGAAGCTGGGGGAGGGGCAGTTCGGAGAGGTAACGGCGTTGAGCGTTTCAGGGAACGGCTGCGTGAGAAACCTCGCCTCAGACGTCTTCTCTCTTCCCCCTCGCTGCAGGTCCATCTGTGCGAGGCGGAGGGACTCCCAGAGTTCCTCGGGGAAGGCTCCCCGCTTCCCGACAGAGACGGACGCTCGGTGCTGGTGGCGGTGAAACAGCTGAGGGCCGACGCCACGAGTCAGGCCAGGTACGCAGACGGAGGGACGGCTCAATATCTGCCGTTTTACGTAACGGCACATTTATCCGGACTGTTCAGTGTCGGCGTAACAGGACCGCCTCCACAAGTTTACATTTTACATCTCATTAAATCAGAACCGCTCAGAAAAGTTCATTTTCTTTCAATAATTTTATTAAAAAAAAACAGAAAGCTCATGAGTCGTGTTGAGGAAAATATCTTAGTTGTTATATTAATAAGGAATGCCTGGCATTTAAGATTGTCTCTCCACTTTGAGGCAGAAAGCACACAGCTTGTAGGATGGGTTGAGAGCCGATTTATAGTTGGAGAGGTAATTTGGCTTGACCCCTAACCAAGACAAACAGCCTCTTTGTTTGAGAACATAAATCTGGGACCACCCCCTCCCAAACTAAGCAGGAGGGGCATTCAGCCGATTAAAGGGATGTCTTTGCGAACCTTTGATTAGACAAAAACTGCAATGCCTGGGAGAAGCACGTAGGTAACAATGGTAATGTAACTTTTGTCTCCGTTTGGAATTCCAAATGAATTAAATATGCATATTTTAAATGTTTGCATCTGATCAATGTTTCTCCTTTACTGCCAAATCTTAAACCGGGGTAAGATGGGCCTTCAGAGTTAACCATGATTTTGGTTCATAGAATAGTATTACATCAGATGCATAAAAGCGACTTTTAATGGAGGAGTGTAATGTCCTGTCCGTGTGACGGTCCACTCGGTCGGGGGAAGGACTGGACAGCGGTCCGGTGGACGGGTGTTTCTATGCCGGCCGATGGCGGTACGGCACAGAAGGTCCTCACTGAGGAACCTGGCTGAGTTCTCTCACTGAGTTTCAGACCAGGTGTACCTTCTATGAAGAGAAAATGACAGAGAACAAAAAGTTAAAAGCTGAAATGACGACAAACAATGCAGATTGGAGAGCAGTAGGAGAACTCAGCAGAGTGAGAGAAATAGACCCTGATGTCCTCCAGCAGCCTAAGCCTATAGCAGCATAACTATAGAGGTAGCTCAGGGTATGAGCCACTCTGACTAGAAGCTTTGTCACAAAGTTTGAAGATTATTCTTAAAAGTAGACGGGGTGTCTGCCTCACGGACCAAAACTGGGAGTTGGTTCCACAGGAGAGGAGCCTGATAGCTAAAGGATCTGCCTCCCATTCTACTTTTAGAGACTCTAGGAACCACCAGCAGACCTGCAGTCTGAGAGTGAAGTGCTCTGTTAGGAACATACCGGGTAATCAGAGCTCTGATATACGATGGAGCTTGATCATTAAGGGCTTTTACGTAAGAAGAAAAATTTTGGTTTGAGAAATTATGTTTTGAGGACTCTGGTCCAAAGATTACAACTTTTGTCTTGTCAGATTTTTAAAACAGGAAATTTAAAGTCATCCAGGTTTTGGTGTCATCAAAACTACTGCTGCACTAGTGAGCTGCATTGAGGTTACTAATGCAGATCATCCACCAGGAGTTAAAATCTTAAACTTTCCTGTCAGAGTCTAATTTATCGTGTTTGCGGATCAGAACCGTCTCCTTCTGGGTTCTGCTGCGTCCGGCAAGCGTCTGTTTAAACCTGCTGTCCCCGTCTGTCCGTCCCCCAGGAACGACTTCCTGAAGGAGATCAAGATCATGTCCCGCCTGGACGACCCCAACATCATCCGGCTGCTGTGTGTGTGCGTGTCGTCCGACCCGCTCTGCATGGTGACCGAGTACATGGAGAACGGAGACCTGAACATGTTCCTGTCTCAGCGGGAGATGGAGAGCACGCTGACCCACGCCAACAACATCCCCTCCGTCAGGTGGGCCTTCCTCCTCACAATGCACTTTGACCTCTCTGTCCCTCCTCCTCCTCCTCACCGCTGACTCCGCCCTCCCTGCAGTCTGTCGGACCTCCTCCACATGGCGGTGCAGATCTCCTCCGGGATGACGTACCTGGCGTCTCTGAACTTCGTGCACCGGGACCTGGCCACCAGGAACTGCCTGCTGGACCGCCGCCTCACCATCAAGATCGCCGACTTCGGGATGAGCCGGAACCTGTACAGCAGCGACTACTACCGCATCCAGGGCCGCGCCGTGCTGCCCATCCGCTGGATGGCCTGGGAGAGCATCCTGCTGGTGAGGGGCCGGCCTGGAGCCCCGCCTGCTGGCCGTGGCTCCAGTCGCTGCTGTCGCACGATTGGGCTAGCTGTGGGCTCTTCAAAATAAAAGCACCGCTATTTTTCTTCATTCAGAAGCTCATGATTCTCTGCATCAGGCCTTTACTACTACTAGTACTACTGTAGTTATGCTGTTGTACTACTAGTTTTACTGCTGTACTGCTAGTATTACTGCTGTACTACTAGTAGTACTGCTGTACTACTAGTACTACTGCTGTACTACTAGTATTACTGCTGTACTACTAGTACTACTGCTGTACTACTAGTATTACTGCTGTACTACTAGTACTACTGCTGTACTACTAGTATTACTGCTGTACTACTAGTTTTACTGCTGTACTGCTAGTATTGCTGCTGTACTACTAGTAGTACTGCTGTACTACTAGTACTACTGCTGTACTACTAGTATTACTGCTGTGCTACTAGTACTACTGCTGTACTACTAGTATTACTGCTGTACTACTAGTACTACTGCTGTACTACTAGTATTACTGCTGTACTACTAGTAATACTGCTGTACTACTAGTATTACTGCTGTACTACTAGTACTACTGCTGTACTACTAGTCCTACTGCTGTGCTACTAGTTTTACTGCTGTACTATTAGTACTACTGCTGTACTGCTAGTATTACTGCTGTACTACTACTAGTACTACTGCTGTACTACTAGTATTACTGCTGTACTACTAGGACTACTGATGTACTACTAGTATTACTGCTGTATTATTAGTACTACTGCTGTACTATTATTACTACTGCTGTACTGCTAGTATTACTGCTGTACTACTAGTACTACTGCTGTACTACTAGTATTACTGCTGTACTACTGCTGTACTACTAGTATTACTGCTGTACTACTAGTACTACTGCTGTACTATTAGTACTACTGCTGTACTGCTAGTATTACTGCTGAACTACTAGTACTACTACTGTACTATTAGTACTACTGCTGTACTGCTAGCATTACTGCTGTACTACTAGTTTTACTGCTGTACTATTAGTACTACTGCTGTACTGCTAGTATTACTGCTGTACTACTAGTACTACTTCTGTACTACTAGTATTACTGCTGTACTACTAGTACTACTGCTGTACTATTAGTACTACTGCTGTACTGCTAGTATTACTGCTGTACTACTAGTTTTACTGCTGTACTATTAGTACTACTGCTGTACTGCTAGTATTACTGCTGTACTACTAGTATTACTGCTGTACTACTAGTACTACTGCTGTACTACTAGGACTACTGCTGTACTACTAGGACTACTGATGTACTACTAGTATTACTGCTGTACTACTAGTATTACTGCTGTACTATTAGTACTACTGCTGTACTACCACAGCTGTAATGAGAGTAGTACTGTAGTACTGTACTACACAACTGTACTTGTACTACTTTACTTCCACTACTACGACTACTCGTACTGTAATACTACTATACTACTACCACTACTGTTCTAATACTACTGTCCTACTTCTACTATACTAGTGGCACTATTCAATTCAATTTTATTTATATGGTGCCAATTCATGTTACATGTCATCTGAAGGCTCTTTAAAAAGTCTACTGTTCTAATACTACTGCAGTACTGCTACTACTGTACTACTTCTACTATACTACTACTATATTTCCTTATAATCTCTGAATTATTCAAATTCACAATAAATGTGTTTTTTTTAACACATTAATTTAATTTCCAGTTATTAAACTACTTGAGTTTCTATTTCACGTTGAGGTTTCTAAAGTATTTTCATTAATCTGGCAGTAAAACGTTTTAGCTGCGGTAAAAGTTTAAAAGGTGACGTTGTGAAAGGTGTCCTGGTTCCCCCCAGGGAAAGTTCACCACTGCCAGTGACGTGTGGGCGTTCGGAGTGACGCTGTGGGAGATCTTCACCCTCTGCAAGGAGCAGCCGTACAGCCTGCTGTCCGACGAGCAGGTCATCGAGAACTCCGGAGAGTTCTTCCGGAACCAGGGCCGACAGGTGAGACGGAGCCGCACCTGGACAGAGAAGCTCCAGGTGTGGAGCTCTGAGCTGTGTGTTGCAGTCTGACCACAAGGGGGAGCTGTAGTTTTATCCTAAAACTGCTGAACATTTTAAAACCTGCATGAAACTGACAGAACTGCTGTTCCTATCCAGAACCTTAATGGAGATTAGTGGGTTTTTGTCCGTTTGTCTCTTCAAAGAGTCCAACAGAACCAGAACCTGCTTTGACTCGCCTGACTGAACCGCCTGATCTCTGTCCCCTCTGACCCAGATCTTCCTGTACGCTCCTCCTCTCTGCCCGCCGTCTCTCTTTGAGCTGATGATGCGCTGCTGGAGCCGCGACATCACGGACCGACCCGCCTTTGAGGGACTTTACCGAGCCCTGAGGCCCCACGTGAACCAGTGAGCGCCCCCGGCTCCAGGGGCCGCTGGGCCCCCCCCGTACGGCGACAGGCAGGAACACGATGGACCGCTGCGGGAACCACTGGACATTCCCGGTCCGATCCGAGAGACGAGGCGGAGGGAGAAGGAACCTTTTGGGTCTGTGGTGAACATCACGGCCTCGTCAGTCTCTCTAAGGCCCAGACGAACTTCTATCTTCTCTTCTTTGTGCCAGATGTCGCCTGAAACCGGATTTTCTCGCCGTCTCCGGCTTCCTTGGAGGCCGGAAACTCGACGGACTTTCAGTCTTGGTAGTTTTTCTGTCTGTGTGGTTCTAGTCGTTGTTGTAAAGCACTGTCTGTGTGTCTCAGTTATTGGTGTCCGTAGGTAATAACCCACACTGGAGCTAAAGTCAAAGTGTAGCGGAGACTGTTCGTTTTTAAAGTTTTGTTGTTTTTGTTTTATCGTATTTTGACCTTGTTTTGGTCGTTTATGCAGAAGAGAGTCCTGTCCGAGTTTAGGTTCCCGTCTTTGTGCCGGGACCGTGTTACAAACCCAGATCTGCACCACATCTGCTGCCAAAGAGAACCAAAGTGTCCAAATAATTATTATACAGCTCAAAAAAATTAAAGTCCAATATCTTTTCACTCGTTTCAGGGAGCAAACTCACACTTTATTTAGAGAAAATGAAAACCATGAATTCAATGTCTCAGAAAAAACAGAATATTGTAAAAAAAAAAGTTAAATACTGGAAACGCAAAAATCAACCAATTACCCCAAAACACCTGCAAAGGTTTCCCGAGG
Organism: Fundulus heteroclitus; assembly: GCF_011125445.2. NCBI lineage: Eukaryota > Metazoa > Chordata > Actinopteri > Cyprinodontiformes > Fundulidae > Fundulus > Fundulus heteroclitus. The sequence goes on from NC_046372.1 coordinate 22,360,123, forward strand.
CTTCCCGAGGCTTCCGATGGTCTCAGTTTGGGTCAGGAGGCAACACCACGATGAGGAAGACTGCTGACCGGACATCGGTCCAGTAGACGGGTCACGGATGTTCAGGGTTCTGTATCCAAGCGTCTTAATGGAAAGTTGAGTGGAAGGAAGAAGTGTGGTAGGAAAAGGTGCACTAGGGACGGATCCTACAGACGGGCTTCAAGGTTCTGACCTGAGAGAAAGAACCCGACGGTTGCTCAGAAGTCCAAAGTCCTCTTTTCACATGAAAGGGACATTTTCATTTCATTTGAAAATCAGGGTCCCAGAACCTGGGGGAAGAGTGGAGAGACCCAGAATCCACAGTGCTGGAGGTCCAGTTTGAAGTTTCCAAAGTCGGTGATGGTTTGGGGTGTTGGTTCTGGTCCACCAGGTTTAGGTGATTGCAGATTTCTACCAGGACATTCTAGAGCACTTCCTGTTTCCTTCTGCTAGCAAGCTCTGCAGGAATTGGTACCGCCCACACTGCCAAGGGTACCAAAAGCTGATCCAGTGAACATGGTGGTACTGTTCTGATTGGCCCAAAAACTCCTCTGACCAGAACCCCATAGAGAATATATGGAGTGTTGTCCAGAGGAAGATGAGAGACACCAGAACCAATGACGCATATTAGAGCCATCTGGGCTTCCAGAGCCTCTCAGCAGAACCACAGGCTGATCTCCTCCATGCCACGCCGCATTGATGCAGTGATTCATGAAAAATGAGCCCAGACCCAGTACTGAGAGCAGAGAAATGAACAGACCTCTCAGAAGTCTGACATTTCTGTTTAAAATATAAATTTTTTATTGATTTATTCAATATTTAAATTTTTCTGAGATTCAGGTTTTTTTTTTATCTGTAACGAATAAAAGCTTGAAATATTTCACTCAAGCTGTAATGAATCTAAACGAGTTTCTCTTCCTGAAATGATGCTGAATATTGAACTTTTCCCTGATGTGGTAATCTGTTGCGCTGTGCTTTGAGGACTAAACCAAATGTCTGATGCAGAAAGGAAATCCAGAGTTTAACCCTTCTGGGTCGGGTTCTGCAGCGGTACCGTAGAGATCTCTGTTAGATCAGTCCTCATCATCTCAATTAGACGGACGGACACAAAAGATTAAAGTGAAAACCTCCCTAAACACAATTTAAATCAGTGAAACAGGACGTATTGGACTTCTGCTTCTCATGAGGTTTAGGGATTCGTACTGTCATTGAACGCATCGATGATGAAACATTTAAAAGACTATCGCTCTGAGATTGATGGGGACCGTTGCTGCTTTTCAACCAGCTGCAGATGCATCCGCCCTGCAAACCAAAAGGATAAATGAGGAGAAGTTGTGCGAGGATGCATTTCTGTTGCTGTTCTGACCCGGGCGGGGTCAAATGGGAGCGGTCCCATTTTACCTGGGCCGGGTCATATGGGAACAGTCCCATCTGACCTGGGCCGGTTCAAATGGGATTGGTCCCATTTTACCGGGCTCAGGTCAGACAGGGGCAGTCCCATCTTGGGCTGGGTCAAATGGGAGCGGTCGAATCTAATCTGGGCCGGTCCAAATGGGATTGGTCCCATTTTACCTGGGCCGGGTCAAATGGGAGCGGTCCCATCTGACCCGGGCCGGTTCAATTGGGATTGGTCCCATTTTACCCAGCCCAGGTCAGACGGGGGCGGTCCCATCTTGGGCTGGGTAAAATGGGAGCGGTCCCATCTGATCTGAACCGGATAAGACGGGAGTGGTCCAATATTATCTGGGCTGGGTCAGATGGGAGCGTTCCCAGACGGAGAAGAATCTGTTTAAAGAAGCAGATCAGCTGGAAACGGGTGGAGAGTCAAAATGTTCAATCCTGTTAAATGTCTGATCCTGTGATTAACTTTAAAGTCACAACATCAAAAAATCTATATTAAAGTTCTTATTTTATAACTAAACCTGTGGTTTAATGTTTAATAGTTTTGATAAATGATTATGTCTGTTTCAACCAAGCTAGAAGAAACCCATCTGTGCTTCAGATTCTTTTCCAGGACAGACGGTTCTGTGACGATAAAAAGCATGAAGAAGAAATGTAACAGGAGTCATTACAGTACCGGCCGGGTGCTTTTCATCTGAAGATGATGGATCTGATGGTGCTCCAGAGTATCACAAAGATCGGGTTGTTTTTTCTAAAACCCTGACTTGTTCTCCTCAACAACTTTGTCCCTGACTTGTCTGGAGCTCCTTGGTCTTCATGGTGTGACGCCTTCTGCTTAGTGCTGCTGCTCCTCTGGGGCCTTTCAGGACTGGTGCGTTTATTCTGACAGGTCAGAACTTTTTAGGTGCTTCATAGCAAAGGTGGTGGAGACATGCCTTGGCTAATTTTCAGTTTTAAGACTGTATTGTGCAGAACTGTCACATAAAATAAGATTAAAAGCATTTTAATTATAGGTTGAAAGGACACAAAACAGGGAAAAAAGCCAAGAGTGGTGAATATGTTAGCTAGCTACAGCATTTGAACATAAATGTAGTTATTTAATTAACAGACTGAGCCACAAGTCCATCTCATGGTGCAATATTAGGACTCACCAGTGACCGGAGGAACTGGATCATAAAGACCGAGCTGTTGCTCCTTACCTGGAAGATAAAACTGTAAACCACAGATTTTGTAACTGTACTTTTTTTTTCTGAAGGAAAAGCTTTTCATAAGAGCGTCCATTGTGACAGCAGCTTTTATAACAGGCTGTTTTTCAGATGCATGATGGTAGAGGAGGTCCTGCCAAACCCAACCTGGCTATAATTGCTGGTGCTGCTCTGCTCGCTCCCGTCCTCTGCAGAGGTTTGGTAACAAAGAGGAGTGTTTTTATCTCTTCGGAGTGAGAACTGTCACGTCCTCGTCTGCGTCCCTCAGGGCCTGCTTTAGATTTCCCCCTTTTTAGGACTGTTGATGATGAGCTATGAGAACTACAGCATTAATGGGCAGGATGCAGACGGATGAATTAAACCCACTTATGACCCGAGGACACTGACAGAACTGAGACCAAACAAGTTAATTTCTACAGACCCAAGCGCAGAAGTTCAGCTCAGTGCTCAGAACGGACCTTCCAGAAAGATTTTAACCGCATAAGATAAGATAAGATAGACTTTATTGATAATCAAAAGAAGGTGTTAAAAGGAGGAAAAGGTGCATGAGGTATATACAGTGTGTCCACATGTATACAGTGGATCGGAGAAAAAAAAGAAATGAAGATATTCAAGGTGACTTATATACATTTGGATTTGACGTTGTACATTCATATTCAATTATTTCCTATCAGGAAGTCCACAAAATGCAGTTCAAAGTCTTTAGCTGATCCAAAATGCTGCAGCAAGAGTTCTGATGAAAATCACCAAGAGGGATCATATTTCTCCTAATTTAGCTTCTCTTCATTGACTTTTGGGCTGAAGCCAAAAGAGTTTCAGTCTCCATCTTTATTCCAACCTCTCCCAAAAGCACTGAGAGGCAGATCAACAACTGCTTTGATGAAGATCCGCAGTTATCTAGATGATGGTCAACTTTGGATGTTGTTTTCTCCAGTAGTGATAAATGATATGATGATTGTCCAACTCCATAGTGGATACACTGACAATATGATTGCACTGGAGAGTGGTCCTTAGGTGACTCAGAATAGTGAAGTAGCTTGTCATTAGTATGTGTCAGTAGGAGTTGAAGTGGTCCATAAGTATGGCCATAAGTGGGAGCATATAACTAGAAGTGGCTCAAAAATAGAGCCCTGAGGAACCCCTCATCTGATCATCGTTGCTTTACTTTTATAATTCATCAAAGATACAAAACGTCCTGGTTAATCGACAAATATCTTAAAGGTAGAGTTGGCAATTTTTCAAGAAACATAAGTGAGAAACAACCAAGTCAGTTTTTGAATAACTGTGCAAGACCGTCTTACCTGCTCTTCTGCTCCTCAGGGGACAGAAGCTCCAAAATCCACTCTGGTCTTATTTCTTTCTACTGAGGACTTCCTTTTCTTCTCTTAAATTTGAACGCGATTTGTTTCTTGCGACTCTCAGCCATGTGCAAAGTATACAGTGAGAGCAGCGGAGCTACAATGAAGCTAACTGCTAAGCTAACCGGATACATAAACCATAGCTCTCAACTCTCACGCATTGACCGTGTGACACACGCATTTCATCAATTGCACACGCTCACACGCATTACTTTGAAAATCTCAATCTTGCAATCAAAATCTCACTCTTGAAACGCACGCGTCCGGACGCTTCGCGTCATGGCGGAACCAATTTGCGGTACAATGGTTTCCGCACGTCCAGTAGTAGAGGGAACACAGCTGCAAGGACCGCCGCCGCGCAAACAAGTTTCCCTCATGCAAAGTGAAACACTTGTACGGTCCGTGATGTGTGCGAATTAAATGGTAAGTCGTCATGTGTTATTACAAACTGTAACATGAAAGCAAAGTCCGTCTAAAATAGTGACCGTCTTGAATCGACCAACAGCATGCCCCCCCCCCCCCCACCCATCAACAATCTCACTCTCAACAGTCGTCAAAAGTTGAGAGGTATGCATAAACACTAGAAGCGTGCAGCAAGAGGAAACTAACGCACACTGGTATTATGTGAGCGCATCAGAATGATGTCATGTGGGACAACTGATAGATAAGCAATACCCCCAGAACCTGGGGGACAGAGGAGGGTGAGAGCAGGAACAAAACTCTGACCAATCCATGGGTCAGAGTTTTTACAGGCCTGCAGCTCTCACAGAGATCTAATTTTTAACCTCCTTTTTCTGCATACATAATGTATTGAATACCTTTCTGAACAAGATTACCCACTATAACTTTATTTCAAGACGATTAGAAAGCAACATGCTAGGCTAACCCACTAGCTTGTTAGCCCGTAGATAGTTGACCTCTTGCTGTTCAGCTTGTGCCTGACCCCAATCACCAGTGTTCAACCCGGTTAAACACATGTTTGTATTTACCAGCGGTCACGTTTCCTTTACTTTATTTCAGCAGTTCAACAACATGCATCATTTCTACAGTTTTTATAGACCAGCCTCGGGACTCTTTGGGTAAAATGCTGTACCGACGTCTAACTGTAGGATTTCTCTCTGCGTCGTTTCTTAAACTCCCACATGACGGATCAGCTGGTCATCCTGTACTGTGTTGTCTCTCCGTCTGCTGTATTGATTTATAAAACACACAAACTAAAACTGGTTGTGCCGGCGCTGCTGCGGTGAAGTGTTTGTGATGTTTGGGGTTTCCATGGCTCTTTATGTGTCCCCTGCAGGTAGCCAGCTCTCATTATGAAGCCGTGTAAACTGCTCACATCAGACCCACACCTGCTTCTCATTGGGACCGAGCTGCCGCCGCCGTCTTTTATACCTAGGAGCACAGAGCAGAGAGCTTTGTACCTTTGATCTTTACACGTATGCTGTAAAAATACCGCTCCTGTGCAGAAGGGTTATGTTTTCCTTTAGCTATGAGTAATTTTGTGAACATTTGCAGACGTGCTGCTTGAAGCTGCTGCGTGGCTACCTGCAGAGGCTCGCAGGAAAACTGAAGCACCAGCATTTTCCCTGCAACACAAAACCCCTGATGTAAGTCATCATGCGCCGTGTTGGACCCAATGCGTGCAGTTTTACTCTAACTTTAAGTGGAGCTACTGCAAATGAAGGGATTAACCAGATGTTTGGAGATTAAACAGACATGTAAGGGTGCAGGTTTATTGTAAAGTTGAGTTTAAAGCTGCTCAGAAACATGATTCTCCTTGGATTGATTTAAATCTCTCTGCTAGGAGGGAGAACTGTAAAAAATAATCCTTGGTTTCCAGTCAAAACTAAGCCAAGGCGGGAGAAATGTTGCTTTTACCGCGCCATGGTGTCCACCTCTGTGGACCCTGGTTTCATCCTGCTTTAGAGGATCTTCTGGATCAGATGCCTGCAGGATCTCTGGGAACGGCTTCCCAGGAGAACTCTGTATTTCAATAAAAAGTCTTCTGTAAACTTTTTGGTACGTGGGCCAAAATTGTCAAGTCAAAGGAAGTCAAGGGCCAAAAACATGCTGCTGTTAATTTTTTGCCTGCTCTACAAAATATGATTTATCATATGATTATCATTTTAAATTATTAGTCCAATTTTTTTAAGAAAATAAATGTGAAAATCATTGTAGATCCAGACTTTAAAAAAGGGTTTTGCTCATTTGTCATATTAAAAGATGTTCTTCCAGTTTGCAAATTATTCTGAATAATTTAGTTTGAGTCTTTAACAATAATAAACTTAACTCTTTTTGGTCTAGCAATGTAAGAACAGTATTTTGGTCGGTTGTTCTTTGAATACATTTGCTCTAATTAAACAAGTTTTCATAATTGAATTCAAAGCAGATTTATATCCTCCAAAGTCTGAGTAATTAAATATCATTGTATAGAGGTTTCTATGAAATTAAAGAGAATGTCAGAAGTGTGTTTATTACAAGATGAATACTTGTTGTACGTAACATTTTCAAATGTAGGATTTGAATTTCCCTGTAATAATTTTGCCCTAAAAACTAAAATCTTCCATCTGCATCAGCCACCTGGACCAAATCTTTCTTGAAATGCAGATGGGGTGGGTTTTCATGTTTTCTGTGATGACAGATTTTACATTATAGACTAAATTAGCAGGTAGAAAGCTCAGGTTTAAAGAAAACTGTTATCAACTATCAGGTGGATGAAAATATGTTCTTGTCCCCAGACCCATGATAGAATCTGCATGAATTCAGAATCAGAGCGTTCATTCTGGGGCTTCAGGTGTTTTGGATATTTGCGACCACAGAGCAGGACATCGTCCACTTTGCCGTCTTCAGCACTTTAAGGCAGCCTCCCTGCATAAATGACCTCACCGGACCAATCCCAGAAAATAAATAAAAACTGTCAGCTAACACGGCTGAAAAGGGAAAGTGCCGCTTCTCTCTGGGTGGCAGATTGTGCGTTTTACGACGTTCTCTGAAGAGGAAACTTCTCAGTTGGTAAGTGCCTCAATTTTTACCGGTTTTAAAGCTTCCTGGGCTCCCAGCAGGACAGAAGGGCTCATTTTTCTCCAGTAAAACCGAACAAAATGAAAAGATCAGGTGTAGAGAAAAAAGCAGCAAAGTTTTAGTTTTGCAGACGCCTGAGCTTACAGTCACTCTCTTTGACATTTGAACCTTTTTGTCACATTAAACCTCAAACTTTGGGCCATTTTATTGGGATTTTACATGACAAACACCGGGTAGAGCAGAACTGAATCGAAGGAAATTATTGTGGTTTTCAGACGGAAACAAATCTGAAAAGTGGGGCGAGCGTCTGTATTCAGCCCTTTTTACTCTGATGCCTCAAATTTAAGTCTATCTGTGTGTAAAAAAAAAAAATCTAAATGTTGCATCAAAAGTCAAAACTGCTGATGCAGTTTTATAAGAGCTTCAATCTAAAGTTCAAATCAGTGAATGTAAGTTCTATACAAATGCATGCAACAATTTTCATGCTTTTGTAAGTAAAACGGCCTCATAATTCTTTCTAAGTCACCGTTTGGCACAACTTAGAGTTGCTCCGTCCCAAAACATCCCAATAAAGCCCCAGAATTAGTGGTATGAGAGAAAGTTTGAGAGGTGTGAATACTTTTGGAGGCGCTGTGATTTATGTTGAAGCTAAAATAGCAGCGCTGCATCATTGCTGCTCCTGCCACACGTTCTTTAAAAATGTGTGATGAACAACCTGAAAAAGCTCTCAGGGACAAGGCCTCTCAGCCTGAACCGTGTGCGGGTCAGAACCGAGCGTGTCGACACTCCAGAGTAATTTTAGTCTCAGCTCTGACCACAGAGATGCTGTAATTAGGGGCAGAGCTTCACACCTCGGCCTCGTTAGAGACCAGAGGCTCAGAATTTCACTTAAATCACCTTAAAAAACGCTGAAGCACGTTTTTTTTCCTGTGAAGTGATGCTGGTTTGTTTTGGTTTCTATGCGTCTTGATGCTTTTATAATTGATTTCTGAAATTAGAAAAGGCCATGTAAAGTGATTGGTTCTTTCAGAATGAAGTGATTGGGTTCAGATTTACTTTTTTTCTGTTGGGTTGTGCAGCTTTAACCTGAGCTGCTGTGCTCTGGTTTGGTTGCAGCATCAGAACCACAGATCCAGGCTTTTCAAACATTTAAAAGTCAAAATTAAACATTTTTTCCCCTTTACGGACTTCATTTGGTCCTGATTCATCTTTTTGAAGCTAAACTTCTTTTTATGTCTCATTTCTGTTCGTTTCATCTTTTAAAGTTGCTCCAGAAAACTAAACTGTTCTGCTCCTTCATGTAACCACTGACAGCTAACCCCATGCGTTACATCAGGGGTTAAAGCCCTCATGTAACTGAGTACTAGAGGTGGAAAGAAGCTGCCTCTCTCACTCCTCCCTGCGCCAGAGGTTGGAGCAGCTGAGCTCCAGGGTTTCGCACCAACTCCTCAGACCAGCAGCTGCACCGACCGAAGGGGAATCAGAGGCTCCTAATTTATTCCCACCATGAAGCAGCTCTCTTTCGCGCGTCTGTGCTTCCTCTGCTGCTTCCTGGCTGCAGTCTGCGCCCAGGATGCCGCTGAGCCCGACGCGCTCCGCAGGGGGCTGACATGGCAACACAACGGGCAGGTCTTCAGCATCCTGAGCCGCGGCGCCCAGTACAGGCCCACCACGCGGAGGCAGGCCGGTTCCCCCCGCCGCAGTAACCCGGTGCTGGTTCTCAGCGGCGCCAACGACACGGCCCCGGTCGCTGCGTCCCGGGGGGCCCCGCGGGTCCCCGCCGCCAGCAGCTCCGCGCAGCTGCGCGTAACGGCGCGCCAGCAGGCGCAGCCCCGGGCCGCTGGAGAGGGCACCTCCGCCCCGGGCAACAGGGAGGACGTGATGGTTGGAGATGACCCCTACAACCCCTACAAGCATCACGGCTACGACCCCTACTACAACTACTTTGACTCGTACCACAGACCCAGGCCCCAGGCGCAGCCCCGGCCCGGATACGGAACCCGCTACCACCAGCACGGTGAGCAGACCCACTGGAGACGTTTTCTCTGTCAAAGAGAAGAATGAATTAATGTAAAATAAAAAAAAAAAGCTGTTTTTGTTGATGGATATTTTCTGGTTTTTTGTTTTTGCTGAAATTCCCGGTGATAAAAGTGTAACCTGCAGGTTTTATTGGCTCATTACTCCGGCAGCTCAGGCCCCCAATCAGCTCCACAGCTAAGGAAACCCAGATGTTTACTGCCTACTGTACATGGCTGCTGTAGGCGCCCTGATCTCTGCACCTTTACAAGAGACAAGTACCGAGGCTGTGAGACAATTAACATGAACACAGAAAAAATCATTAAGAGATGGGCTGAAATAAAAGATTAAAAAAAATGAGGAGATATTTGGGATGTGAAGGAAACTCTTAAATCTGGGTTTGGGTTCTAAGCTGGAATAAAAGCAGAAAGTGGTCAGCAGCTCTGCTAGTGGGTCAGACGGTTAGGAGTTCAGATCTGAAACCTTGGAAAAACTAAAGATGGTCCTGAGATTCACAAAAATTAACTGCAACTAAACAACAACTGTTTTGTTTTATTCTACCAATAATTCAGATCATTCTGGGGAATTTATTTTTTAATGCTTCTGATACATTTGGACCAGAAATGACCTCCTTCTGTATCTGAAGAGTCACTCAAACCCAATATTCACCAGAAACACTCAGACTGAACCTGTTCAGCTTATTTTGGACTTTGGGAGGAAGCAGAGGCACTCAGATAGAATCCATGATGCAATAAAATCATCCACACACACACACGCCGGGTCCAGTTCAGATCAGAACCGGGACTTTCTTCCTTTAAACAGAAAAGTTTGCTGATTAACTCAGAAATACGTTCAATCAAACTGCATATGTGATCATTTTAACTTTGATGCCAACTTAAACTGGAAAACTAAAAAAAAGGAAAGCACGCTCTCATCTCGTCCGCTGAAGTTTACCATAAAGGGAACAAAGTTCAGGTTCCTCACAGACAAGGAGGCGTTGTGGTTAAATCCCATTTCCAGGTGTGCAACCTTACCCTCCACGTTTCAGGCTGAGGCTCAATGAGATATAACTTTAAAGGAAAATCCACTAATTAATTAATCAAATCCAACTCATCACAGCATTAGAAAATAAAGACTCTCTGTGAAAGTAAAATATTTCCTTAGAGTTTCTGTTTGATTTCACCTTAAAATATGTGAAAATATTCCTCTGTGAAAAGATCAAACAGTTTAACTGATAAATGTTTCATATGTTCCTCTGGTTGTTCAACTCGTTCACAGCAGAATAAAAGTTACTGCTTTATTAATTACATATTTTAAACTCATAATTCATGATGAACTGTGGAGAGAAAATTTGCTCTCCCTCTTTCTTACCTGTGGAAGGATGTGCAGCGCCCTCTGTTGGTGATGCAGCTGTAGTTACAGTCCTGAGCTGCAGGGAAGGTGAAACAACCAGAACAGAAAAAGTTATTTCTTCTTTTCAAGGCTGTGAATTTAAATCTGCCGTGAAACTTTATTTCAAACCGATTTAAATACATCAAAGTGGTGATGTAACGCTCGCTGGCAGGCGTCGCCTCACCAGGGTCCGACAGAACCAGCTGACCCAGAGGAGCTGAGAACCACTGCTGTCTCCTGCTGCAGTGGACCTGAGCACAAAGCTCTCATCTACACTTTCTGCCTGAAAACTATGAAAAGCTGCCGTTGATTCGTGTTCGGACTGAAGGAAAGTGTTCCCTCACGTGAACCAACTTCCTCCTGGTTGCAGGTCTTCCGGATCTGGTTCCTGATCCATATTACATCCAGCTCGCCTCGTACGTCCAGAGGACACCGATGTACAACCTGCGCTGTGCCGCTGAGGAGAACTGCCTCACCTCGTAAGATAAAACCGTCCTGACTGGACCTTGGAGGGTCTGCTGGTCATTTGTCTCTCCTGTTCTACCTTCAGAACCTCCAGGAACCTCCAGTAGACCTGCAGCCTGAGAGCAAAGTGCTCTGCTGAGACATTCTGCACTGAAATCAGACAGAGGAGAACCGATTATTACGACATCTCAGTTTGTGTCAGGAAGCTGTGTTTTCACATTTCCTTCAAACTCTCTTTGTCTCCCCTCCGGCTTCAGATCTGCTCAGTACGCTCAGGATTACGAAACCAGAGTTTTGCTGAGGTTCACTCAGAGGGTGAAGAATCAGGGAACCGCGGACTTCCTGCCCAGCAGGCCCCGATACGCCTGGGAGTGGCACAGCTGCCACAAGTAAGTAGCTCATCCTGGAAATCTGGAGGTTTAATGTGACGCCAGGCAGGACCAAGGCAGAAATTCTTCTATTAGTGTAAAAGCATAGTTAGGTTGCACCATAACTGGAGAAAATCTGTGAATATTCCAAGAAACGTCAAAATAAAGAAGCGAGAGATAAGGGAATAAACATTATTTTGGTTTTAGCACATAGCTAATATCACTTTTCTTTAGTCGGTACATATTAAAATAAATATTCTGTTGATGCTCCAGTTTTATTAATAGTTACAATTAGATCAGACCTAAAACCAACAGGTGATCAAGTTCCTAAAGAATGAAGATATGAAGAGAAGGTAGAAGATGGGACAGAAAACTCTTATTTAGAACACATACTGAAACACAACCACATTTAATCACATTCAGCTTGAGGTTGAATGTGATTCGTCAAACTGGAGACAATCTGTCAGCGTTGGGCATTTCAAAAAATGTCTAATGTTTGAGAAAATATTGCCTCTACAGCCCAGAATCATAAGAAACTGTCTTTAAATGAAACTAAATTTTAAAAGGTCCAAATTCTGTGCCCTGAGGAACTCCAGAAGTGATTGCAACAGAAAAAAAATGATTTTCTTTCTACTGATACGTTTATTAGTACAGCACCACCATAAACTGGAAGATTTTGCATCTTTTTAGTCATATTTAGATGTATTTTTATGTGGAGATGAACCTCCGCTGTGCGTTTGTTCAGTCACTTTCACAGCATGGACGAGTTCAGCCTGTATGAGCTGCTGGACGCGCGGACCCAGAGCCACGTAGCCGAGGGTCACAAGGCCAGCTTCTGCTTGGAGGACACTTCCTGCGACCCGGGATACTACCGCCGCTACGCCTGCACCTCCCACACCCAGGTTCAGACACATTCCCTCGTTCTACTATGATTATATCCACCGGTCCACCAGACGGACCTGTTCGCTGCTCTCGCTTGAGTTTTTACGACATTTCAGTCTGTTAGTTTTCATCCAGAGGCATTCACACTAATAGTAAAAAGCCTTGAAATAAAAATAAAAAATTAATTCAATTTTATTTATATAGATCCAATTAACATCATGTCATCTAAAGGCTCTTTCCAAAGTCAGCTTCCATCAGATCCTCCAGGTTGGTGAGAAAGTTTCCTCTCTAAGGAAACCCAGCAGGTTGCATCAAGTCTCTCCAAGCAGCATTCACTCCTCCTGAAAGAGCGTAGAGCCACAGTGGACAGTCGTCTGCATTGTTGATGGCTTTGCAGCAATCCCTCATACTGAGCAAGCATGAAGCGACAGTGGAGAGGAAAACTCCCCTTTAACAGGGAGGAGAACCTCCAGCAGAACCAGAACCAGGCTCAGTGTGAACGCTCATCTGCCTCCACCCACTGGGGCTTAGAGAAGACAGAGCAGAGACACAGAAAGCACAGAAGCTCACATTGACCCAGGAGTACTTTCTATGCTAGATGGTAATAGAGGATGATCTGCCTCCCCTGATGATGTCACAGCTAACAGAACACCAGACCAGGTGTACCTTCTATGGAGAGAAAAATGACAGAGAACAAAAAGTTAAAAGCTGAAATAACAACAAGCAATGCAGCGGCAAACTCTTTCTTTAACACATTTAGAAAACTGCAGCTTTTGGTTTGATTTGGGGGAATCCAACGCTCAGAAATCAGTTTTATAGCAAAATGACCAGAACAACAATTATTGGTAACCTGTAACAACTCCTGGCTGTTCTGGTTCCTGAGGATAAGGAGGAGCTGATCTTCTTCAAAATGGGAAACAAAAGAGACCATACTATGAGATTAACTTGCTATTCAAACATCTGTGAAACCCAACCTTAGCTTCCTCTCAAGGCGGAGAATGAAAGAACATTGGAACATTATTTCCAAAATAAAACACAACAGTTCATTATTTAAAGGAGCAATAAGCTATATTTCACCACTGGGTGGTGCTTGAGCACCGTCTGAAGACCAGAACAAGATGTATAAGAAGCTGCGCCTCCCTCCACCTCCTCCAAGCAGCAATGCAGACCCTCCTTTCCCTTCTGATGCATTGCCTTCTATGCACATATATGTAAAGGATAAAAACATCAACAGAAGTAAATAACTCATAACTTTATAGGTTACCAAGAAAACGTGTTGATCTGCTGAGGTGTTCTCAGCCCTGTTGCTCCAATGCTGCGTTGCTCTGAAGGTGGTATTTTAGGGCAGGGAGGGGCGAGAGCCCTGAGTGGCAGCTGTTCACGTGCACGTGCACGAACGTGTCCGTGCGCGGTCTGGTCCGGCTATGTAAACAAGAGACTGGAGAACAACGCAGAGATCATGTTTTTTTTTTAGTTCTTTCCATCTAAAATAATGAAATTTTCCTTGTTGCTCCTTTAATCAGATACACTGTTAAAAATGTTGGTTTATTTAATATATAAGGAAATTTTATTCATGGCTGATCGTTGCTGTTGTTTATGTTCAGGGTTTGAGTCCCGGATGCTACGACACCTACAACGCTGACATCGACTGCCAGTGGATCGACATCACCGACGTTCCACCTGGAAAATACATCCTGAAGGTTCCCTGGGCTCTTTATTTTAGTTTTATATCAGTTAGTGATGTCCCATTAACAGTGGCGTCTCTGACATTATAAGGTCAGTGGGGCACAAAAACTCAACACCTTTCAGCAGCAACTGATTATTTTGTATATATACACACAGATGTTTATAACAGAACTTTACTGGTAAGGGAATCTGTCTTTTTTACAATATTACTCTATTAAGATCGATCCTGTCCCACTGATTATTGTGACCATAGAGCTCCACAGCGACATCTGGTGGCCCCACTGGCCCCACATGCAGAGACGCCACAGCCCACCAGTGAAAACTCTCATGTCCCAAAACACAAGATGTTTGGTTTTGGTTTTGTTCGGTTTTCCGGTCTGTCTGGTGAAGACGGCTCCCGGTGATTCCTCTGTTTGTCTCTCTGTGGTTCTCCTGCAGGTGACAGTAAATCCCAGGCAGCAGGTTCCAGAGTCCAACTTCAACAACAACGTGGCTCGGTGTCATGTGCAGTACACGGGCAACGCCGCGCACTTCTCTGGATGCACCCTGGAAGGGTAACAACCTTCTGTTCTTCGTCACTGGTGGGGAAGCAGCAGGTCCAGCGTTAGGCTGGCCTCCAGCCGAGGTTAGCCAGGAAGGGATGGAGCCAGAAACGCCTGATCAGCAGAAAGGAAGGACACATGGAGCCCCGATCCATTTCTGCTTTAAAAGATGGTTCAGATCAGCTGATTTTTTTATTGTTAGATGCACCAAATTAAAAAAAATGTTGACCTTTTCATGTGAAAATGGAAACATTTTGTCCCTGAGCCATGAAGAAATCCCTTTTTCTGCAGCGTTTGACGCATTGATCTCACACTGAGCCAGTTTCCAGGTCTCAACACAGAGCTGGATTCAGGTCTGGACTTTGACTAGGCCATTCTAACCCATCAACATGCGTTGATCTAAACCGTCCCACAGTATCTCTGGCTGCATGTTCAGGGCGGAGGTCCTCCACCCCAGTCTCAGGTCTTCTGCAGCCTCTCGCAGGTTTTCCTCCAGGATGTTCCTGATTTAGCTCTGACCTGCTGAAGAGCAACCTCCCCTCAGCATGATGCTGCCACCACCATGTCTCACCTGATGATGTGTTCAGGACAGTGTTATTTTCACACCACCAGAGGTGTCAAGTTACTAAGTACAAATTACAATTCAATGGTCATATAGCACCAGTTCACAACACACGTCATCTAAAGGCAGAAAGGAAAGTTTTAAGATTAGTCTTAAAAGTAGACGGGGTGTCTGCCTCACGGACCAAAACTGGGAGTTGGTTCCACAGGAGAGGATCCTGATAGCTAAAGGATCTGCCTCCCATTCTACTTTTAGAGACTCTAGGAACCACCAGCAGACCTGCGGTCTGAGAGCGAAGTGCTCTGTTAGGAACATACGGGGTAATCAGAGCTCTGATATATGATGGAGTTTGATTATTAAGGGCTTTATACGTTAGAAGAAGAATTTTAAATTCTATTCTTGATTTAACAGGAAGCCAATGAAGGGAAGCTAAAATTGGAGAAATATGATCCCTCTTGTTGATTTTCATCAGAACTCTTGCTGCAGCATTTTGGATCAGCTGAAGACTTTGAACTGCATTTTGTGGACTTCCTGATAGTAAAGAATTACAATAGTCCAGCCTTGAAGTAACAAATGCATGGACAAGTTTTTCAGCATCACCACTGGACAGAATGTTTCTAATTTTAGTGATATATCCTCAGGTGAATTTATACTTGCACTACAAAAACAGAACTTAGAATAAGTAAAATGTTCTTGAAATTAGTGTATTTGTCCTTGATTTGAGCAGGTAAATACGATTATTTGCCAATGGAATAAGATTTTTGCACTTAAAATAGGAACAACTCATCTCCATCACCTTATTTCAAGTGCAGGATGTCTAATTATCTTATTTTGGGGGTCAAAATACTCATTCCATTGGCAAATAATCTTTTTTTACCTGCTGAAATCAAGGACAAATACACTAACTTCAAGAACATTTTACTTATTTTTAGACCGGTTTTTGCAGTGTACTTAAGTAGAAATTTTGGTTATTTATATTTTTCAGCCTACTTTTTACATTTTCATGCAATTATCTGGACTTTCTACTCCTGACATTTTGAAAATACTCTCATTACTTCTAGTTTATTTTTCGTTCTGGCTTGTCAATGAAAAAAAAAATAATATTCAGATAACTAGCGCTACCTGAACAGAGTGATTCTGGTTGTGGTCGGAGGCAGTGCTGCACCAAAGCAAACTTAAGGAGAAAAACCCTGTATCTATACTTCTGGAGTAATAGATGAGAATACTTCTGACACCACAGAGCATTTTACATCTAGATCTGACCTTGGTCTCATCTTCAGTCCATTTAAATAGGACTCCTTAAAGCCTTTTTTTGAAAAACAGAGTCAGAAAATGAGAAAAAAAACGAATAAGCAAACAGTTTTAAATGACAAAAAACTTGTGTTAATAAAGTAATTAACAACCCCTGTTTGGATCCTTAAACCTAAACACAGTGTTGGTCCAACTAGACTCAGCATGTTCAGATTATGCTTCATAACAGCAAACATCAGCAGATTTCAGGGTTTATATGGAAGCTGAAGCAGCAAAGTTTACAGCCAGCGTGATAAAACAAGCGTTGTGTGAATTCTGAACCTTGTCGCCAAACATTTCCTGCGGCTCATCGCTGTTTGTTTTTATTTCCGTCCCGCAGATACTGAGAAGAATCCTAAAAATGAGCCTGAAGACGAAGTCGGAGGCCGAACCCAACGAAGTTAAAGCTTGAATCTGTTCACATGTGACCCAAAAAAAAAGAATAATTTCTAACCAAAAACACCAGAGGCAGGGAGGTGAAACATTTCTACGACAGGAAACCGGTTCTGGTTGTTCTGAGTGAAGTAGCTACCTCACAGCTGGAGTTACTGCCGTCCTGCTTCTGCTTCGGCCCTCGCTGGCTTTTCCTATCCATGGCGTTTACTGACTGAATCTTATTGTTTAGCATTTTAATGGTTGAGGCAGAAATTAATGATAAGAAGGTTCAAGCTTCATATTTTAGTCTTATTTTCATCTGTGTCAGAATCCCAGGGAAATATGAGCGTCACGTCAGAGTTCAGAGATAATTTCTGCTAATTCTGCTCCTCTCTGTAACACAAAGACAGCCAGAGCTTCCTGCATGTTCTCTCTTGCTTTTTATGTACAACCTGTAAAATACAGCCTGAGATTTCAGCTTTAATGTTTAATTTAATCATTTCATTTGTCCAGCGGGTATTTCTTTTTACAGGAAATTAATTAAAAGTGTGGTCACTCCTTTCTGGTGCTGAGGAATAGATCTTTGACTTATGCTAAAAACAATGTTTTCCCTCTGTTGTTTTTTTAATTTCTATTAAATACCAGCTGACGTCAGATATCAGTGGATGTGTGTTTGCGAGATAATTTCACTGTCGTCCTCCGTCGCTGCTTCAATAAAGTTTGCTTAAATGTGACCTCCTGCGTTGCCTGTTGGACTGTTAAGCTTTATTTTAGAAACCCGTCTTCTTGATGTTTTCTGGCGGGAAAAGCAAACAAGGTGCATCACAGAAGAATTTATTCACTTTAAATTTTTTATATTCAGTAACGTTACAACAACAAAACTGGTTGTTTTGTGTCAGAGAAACAAAAAGTTGCACGTAATTGTGCTGTGGAAGGAAAACCACACATCTGAAAAGAGTGGTGCCATTTTTATTCCACTTCTGTTCACTGCGACGCCCCAAAATAAAATGCAGAGCATCTAAATGCCCACAGAAGTCCCCTCATAAGTGAATGTAATAAATGTGAAACACGAATGCATCACGTTTCCACTGAGCGTTTCAGGCCAGATATATTTTTTTAATTGTTTTGCATTGTTTGTTGGGTTTCTAATTGTGTTTTTATTTATGGTCCTCACACTTTTAAATTTCATTTCATTTACAGCCACACTTATACTGGTATCATGAAGGAACTAAATTCCTGGACTTCGCTCTGAAGATGCTCTTGTTTTATTCCACAGACTTGTAAAGCCTCGAGTTTGTGAGAAATCTGAGTTTTCTAGGTTTACGACTGATATAAATGCTTTTGTAAGCAACCGTCGAGTTATCAATAATGTTTTGTGTTCAGTTGATGAAGCATCTTTAGTTTTCGCCTTTTGATTTTTATTCAACCATTTTTGTTTTCTGGTTGTTGAAACATGTAATAAGAGGAACGTTTAAGATTAAAAAAAGTAATTAATTAAGTAATTTCTGTTGTGGGTTGTCAGTTTCCAGGTCAGCCACTAGATGGCGATGTTGCGTGGAGGCTGCTGATGCTGGGACACTTTGCGTCATTAGATTATAAATGAATGTCCCCAAACGATATTAGGTTTTATTGAATATCCTAAATGCTGATACAAAGATTTAGGAATCTGATGACACTCAAAAATCATAAAACTAGTTATAATAAACAGTAGTAATAATCAGTAATTACCCTCTTAATGACGTCAAAGGTCTGAAACTGTTTTCTTCGGTCATCCCACTGTGCACGCACCAAACAATTAAAAAAAACTTTACAACTGATGTGGTGTCATTGATAAAAATGTAAAATTGCCTTTTATTACATTAGCAACTTAATGATGACAGAGCAATAGTTAATTCTATTTTTATTCAGCATTAGATCTGCTTATTTTCACAGTTTTCTAACAATAATAGCAAAAAAGTCGCCCACGTAGGTTTAATTAGCGTGTTTTTTTAATTCTAAGGATAACGGGTCCGAGTGGCGGCTCTCCTCCTCCCGTCTGACTGCCAAAGATCGTCTATTAGAACGATGAGCTGCTCAGATTGAAAAACCAAAAGCCCTGTTTAAAGGAGGAAGCAGAAAGCTCTAACAATATTTACATAAAAACTCATTTTAAAAAACACAATATTTAATGTATCATTTTATGGGAAATTAATAGAACAAACAAAGATAAAGGCAGCATCGTTTCCAGGTGGCGTTGTGCGGCGGTATTTTCTCACAGAGCTCTCACTGTGCAGAATCAGTCATGCTGCCCTGGGAGGAGAGCTACAATGACCATTTCGGCAAAATACTGCAGAATACAACAATTTACCCCGTGATGTCAGAAAAACAGAAATATTGTCAACATTTGTCTGATTTTATTTAATTTAATTATGAATGACAACAAAAAAAGAAACAAATTAGACATTAACAGTGATTTAAATCAGTCACTTTTTGGCTCACCTAATGATGTATATAGTTTATTTTTTATCTGCAACTTGTAGTATTCACAAATAGATTTAGTAACAAAAAAAATGGAAAATCGGTATTTCAAATATGACAAGATTCAATTCAACATCAATTAAATTTTATTTATATAGCACCACAGATAGCCACAGTGGACAGTCGTCTGCATTGCTGGTGGCTTTGCAGCAATCCCTCATACTGAGCATGCATGAAGCGACAGTGGAGAGGAAAACTCCCCTTTAACAGGGAGAAGAACCTCCAGCAGAACCAGAACCAGGCTCAGTGTGAACGCTCATCTGCCTCCACCCACTGGGGCTTAGAGAAGACAGAGCAGAGACACAGAAAGCTCAGAAGCTCACATTGACCCAGGAGTACTTTCTATGGTAGATGGTAATAGTGGATGATCTGCCTTCCCTGGATAATGTCACAGCTAACAGAATACCAGACCAGGTGTACCTTCTATGAAGAGAAAAATGACAAAGAACAAAAAGTTAAAAGCTGAAATAACAACAAGCAATGCAGATTGGAGAGCAGTAGGAGAACTCAGCAGAGAGAGAGAAATAGACCCTGATGTCCTCCAGCAGCCTAAGCCTATAGCAGCATAACTATAGAGGTAGCTCAGGGTAACATGAGCCACTCTAACTATAAGCTTTGTCAAAAAGGAAAGTTTTAAGTCTAGTGATTATTTGTTCTTTAATATAATTGGATTTAAAAAAAACATAATTCTACTCATGCATTCCAGTGAAATATGTGCTCTGCGTCTAATAATACAGAGCAGTGGGATGTCACCGTGGGGCTCCCAGGAGCATTCTGGGGCCAAAGGTGGAGCCCTGTGGTGTTGGAACCGGGGAACCCACCGCCTTCCCTGGACACAAGCGCCCTGCTCTGACCCCCCAACCTAACCCCAATTTAACCTGATTGTTGCTGTTTTGGCTCCGTCTTAATTTGGCTCCAGCGCACCAAACAACACCGGCTCTTCGTGCTGGTGAAAACGAGTCGGAGTGAGCCCTCCTGTCCCCGCCCCTCTCTGCTCTGTCCATATGTCAAAGTCTTTGTGTTCCTGGAGCCGCGAGGCGACCGAAGGGAAAAACAGCTGGACGCGCCGCTGCCCTCCAGCCCCGCACACCGGCTCTCTCCTCCGGCTGCCCACCCTCACCTAGACACGGTACGGTAACCCAGAGCCGACCGGGACTCCCGGGCCCGGCGGCTCCAGCGTTTTCCACCCGAACCGCCGGTTCGTCCCGTTTTTTTTCCTCCCCCAGCAGCTTTCCCCGTTAGCCTGTTAGCTTGCTGGGGTAACCCTCTGATGCTGATTAGCCTGTTAGCTTAGCCGCTGGTCCTGCTGGAGAATGGACGGCTTAGATCAGCTGGCAGCACCCGTCCGGACCGGACCGGACCGAACCGAACCGAGCCGCGGAGATTCTGTGTGAGCCACCGGAACCCGTCCTGGAAACACCCAGTTCGCCTTTTTAACTCCGGCTAAATTAGCTGGAAACCTCGAAAGCTGCGTTCAGGTGTCACTAAGTTTTTACGTGAAAAAGAAGTTTTATCTGGAAGCGCTGCTGAGAACAAAATAAAGGTACAAATAGCGCCGCTAAAGGCGTTACATGCGTCATTTCTAGGTGGTTATGTCTACTACTATTCATCGTAAGCAACTAAATCAGAAATTATTTTATTTTCATAGGGGAAAAAAACATAAAAGTGCTTCTATTTTGGTGCAAAATTAGTGAAAACTGAGTGAATTATAGAGCCGAGCAGCTTCCTTGCTGAAGGCAGGTCCTGGGTTCGAATCCCAGCCGTGGATGTTCTCCCTGTATGTGCGTGGGTTCTCTCCGGGTGCTCCAGTCCAGAAATATGACGGTTATGTTAAATTGCCTCCAAATTATCCTCAGTAAGGGTCTCCATGGTTGTGTTTGATTTATTTTTTTCCCTTCAGGATCATGTCTGTTAAATTTACTGAAAAAATTAAAATTAAATTAAATTAAATTAAAAATTAAAGCAAAGTTTACTTGGATCAACTTGTTTTTCCTTCAGTCCTTTTAAAGGAAACTATTCATCAGCAGGTCGACAGTCCAGGAAAACCAGAACTTTGCGTCTGTTTCTGGTGTTTCAGCTTTTTTTTTACAAGGTTCATGCTGCAGTTTTAACCTCTTTAATGTAATTAATATTAACTCAAAACCCCAAATAGTCTTGAGTGCTTCCAGATTTTCTCTCCTAGGTCTTAAATTAAATTGTAATATGAGAAACAGAATAGAAAAAAAGCTTTATTGTCTCCCAGTGTGGAAACTGGTGAACACACGGGTAAAAAAAAAAAAAAAAACTGTAAAAACAAATAAAAAATAAAGAGATTAGTAGAGTTATTAGAAATAGCGCGCTGACATTTAAACACTGAGGATGCAGATTTAAAGCGATACACACCATTTGTGTATATTTATGCATAAATAAACAGATTATTTGCAGAATTATTACCTACTGAGCAGCAGCTGCTGGGAGGAAGGATCTGTGATGACGCTGCTTGGTGCGCGCCGGATGCAGCAGTCTGTCCCTGAAGCCATTGCTGCAGATTAATCAGCACAACCTGGATTGGTTGATAATTTGTTGTTGTGCTCTGATGCAGATGATGTTTATGACATGATTTATGCCCAGACTGTGAGCATCTCTGCAGAGACGAGCTGAAACGACTCTGTTCCTGTTAATGCCGGGGTCAGCAACCAGGCTCAGTTTCCTCACCACTACAGAATAACTACCGCTCTACTTTAGAAAGCAAAGCGCTTAGAAATATAAAAATCACCTCATCTGAAGCTAAAAAAACACTAAATTACTTTTAAATGAACCATCAGTGCCTTTCTGTTGCAGAAAATGTACAGATAAGCTGCTAAAACCAGTGTTTCTTATTGCGTTGGTGATTAAAAACGTCTTATAATTTGGTCTTATAAGAGCGTTCTTGTGGCGTTCTCCTTCCTGCTGGGAACCTTTCCACTTCCTCTCTACGTTGTGTTTTAGTGAAAGTTTAAAGCGGGGTGATCTGAGGTGTCGTCGAGCCTAAAAACGCTCCAATTTAGGCAGATAAAGTTAGATTTAACCTGCGGACGCTATCAGTTAAACATCTGTTCTCTGCCGTTATTTACAACCAGTCAGGCTGGACGATAATTCAATAACAATATTTATCAATCGATAGGAAAAAAAAGAATCAATAAAAAGTTAAATAGAATAACAGTTTTCCTTCTTTTTGCATTCTAGCCATGCAGGTTAATATTAGTCATTTAAATCCTCCCAGCCAATCACAACGCAGACCCAGGAACCAAGCTCCGCCCCTTCAGAGAGCACGCATTCTTTTTTCTGTTTTAAAAGCTTGCAGTTTTGGTAAAAAGTTGGTAGAATAAAGATTTCTAAGGAACAGCATAAAATGGCCAGGGCTGCACTTAAAATATATGTTTTGATTTTGTTGATAATTATTGATATCGATCGATATAATTTATATTTTATCGATACGATTTAATGCCGTATCGTCCAGCCCTGATCACGCTTCAGGCTGGCGCCTCTCAGTGAAGCAGCGCAGCAACAGGCGGGGGAGGGGCAGAGCCAAATTTGGATTTCTGTGAACGAGACCCGAGTGGACCCGCGGATATCGACCCAAAGGGTCAAATATTCAGCAAGTGGCTGAGGACCAGTAGAACGTTTAGCTCGGTTCGACCCAGATGTGATTAAAGAAGCTTTTTATGGTGGATTCTGCTGAACCGTGCAGCATCCCTGGTCCTGTTGGTTCTGGTTCTGGTTCTGGTCAGTGGTTCTGGACCCTTCTGAAGCCCTGCAGGCTTTCGGCTCTTGGTTCTGATCCCAGCCGGCGTCGGGTCAGCCGAACAGGAGCAGCTCCTTTGATGGAGTCCGCCCCCACCGACCCGGTTCTGTCTGAAGGAGGCCCGTTTGGGCTCGGGTTATTCTGGTTCCTCGCTGCCTGGGATCAGCTGATCACGTAAACACAGCCGCCAGATGTCTGCCTCCTATTTTTGACGGCGGCTTTCCGAGCAGAACTGTTCTTATCCGGGCCGGTCCGTTTCTCTAAGCTGCATTTATGGGTTTTCTTCTCCTGGCCGGCGCTGCTCGGCGGTTCCTCCCACGCTGGAAACGGACCGCCGAGCGACCCGAAGCCTTCAGCTGGAGCAGAGCCACGCCTGGTCTCTGGGTTTTTTTTTTTTTACTCCACGGACGTCCTGGTTCTGTCCCCCGGTGGACGCGTCCATCAGGGCTTTCTGGGCCGCGGCGCCGACCCGTGAACAGGTGAGTCAGAACCAACGGAGGAGTCCCGTTTTCTCCAGACATCTCGGTTCAGCAGAGAGGACTCAGAACCCGAGTGAGAGGAGGAACATCTGGTTCTGATTGTGGGCCCGCCACCTGGTGCCGGCACAGATCCGGGCCCTGGAGCGGGCCTCCTGTGATCCGGCGGAGCTGCAGCCGACCGTCAGTTCTGCCCTCGCAGAACAAACTTTAGTTAATGTGGGGAACCGAGGTTCTGGTTCAGTTCTGTGGGTTTTCCGGCTTTGGTGGGCTTCTGGGTTTTGGTTCAGCGCCTCTGAAACGTTTAGAGATGGATAAGTTATAAGTTATATAAACAAAATAAAATAGTAGCAATAAAAAAAAATTATAAAAACATTATTATTATTATATATATTATTATTATTATTATTTTATATATTATTATTATATATGATTATTATTAACATATATAATATTATATTACAAAAGGTCTGCAGTCTGACGCCATCTTGTTTTAATCCATCGTCGCTGGTTCACACCTTTAAAAGTCCTCGTTTAATTATTACCTTTTTATAAACTTTTTAACTTCATTTATTTTTAATATTCTATCAAAATCTATTTTTTTACCGTTAAAACATCAAACGTGTTTAAAAAACTAAACATTTCGCCCTCCTCTTTCGTGTTTCTGTCTCCGCCACTGAACTCAAAAAATATTATCTTGTTGTTTTAGAACTTATGTTCTAACATTAATTTATCATTTTTGTATCATTTTATCATTATCATTTTATCATTTTTTATCATTTTATCATTTTTATCAATTTATCATTTTTTTAAAGTGGGGTTCTCTGGGGTAGAGACGAGTAGTCAGTATCTGTCCTGTCGGTTTACAGGAAGTAGTTCTGAATCCGTTACGGTTCGCTAATTATTGTGCCGCTATCGGTACAAACCCGGTTCTACGTAGTTCTGTCCGTCCCAAACGGCCGAGGAACACAGAACCATGTTGTCTAAAAACAGTCATCCATGTGACCCGGGTCCAAACGGGCCTGGATCAGAATCACATTAGGGAACCCAGCGTGGTTCTAGGGTTCTGTCAGCTGAACTGTGCTGCTGTGGCTGGTTCTGGTGATACCTGCAGCCCTGATGATGATGTAGAACCTCCTGACCCTGAATCTCCTGACTGGACGGGAATTCCACTTCCTGTTTCATTCCTGCTGATGAAATCCTGGCGGTTCCGTCCAGGTTCTGCCTGGGTTCTGTCTGGGTTCTGCCTGGGTTCTGAAACGTGTTTGTGTCCCCTGCAGGTCGCGAGGCCGATGATGCGGCGTAAAGATGGAGGCTCCTGAGTACCTGGACCTGGACGAGATCGACTTCTCCGACGATTCAGCGGTGAGTACGGTGAGGAACCGGGCTGGTTCTGATCCAAACTAGTAACAATGTAGATCATGAAGCTGCTTAGCCAGCGTTTCTGAACGGGTCCTCGGGCCTCGTTGTGGTTAATCGCCTCTCACACGACCGGCGGAACCGACTGACCGCCTGCTGCAAATGTTCTGTTGCTCTTCCAGTACTCTGTCACGTCTCTGAAGAACATCCCAGAACTGTCCAGAAGGAGCGATGGTCCGGCCGAGGAGAGACCAGGTGAGCCCAGATGTTTTCCTCTCGTTATTCTCCTGTGAACGAGTCCGACTCCTGATCCGTGGAGCCGGATCAGGAGTCGGAGAACTTTTTAACGTCTCTTTGGACTCTGGCTGCTTCGTTTTAACTCGTTTCCTGTCTGCGAAGCTTTTATTAAGTTTAACCCTGAATGGCTGAACCAGTCAGGAACCAATCAGGAACCAGTCAGGTAACAGTTAGGAACCAGTCAGGGAACCAGTCAGGAACCGGTCAGGTACCAGTCAGGAACCGGTCAGGTACCAGTCAGGAACCAAACAAGGAACCAGTCAGGAACCAAACAAGGAACCAGTCAGGTAACAGTTAGGAACCAGTCAGGAACCAGTCAAGAACCAGTCAGGAACCAGTCAAGAACCAGTCAGGAACCAGTCAAGAACCAGTCAGGAACCAGTCAAGAACCAGTCAGGAACCAGTCAGGAACCAGTCAGGTAACAGTCAAGAACCAGTCAGGTACCAGTCAGGTACCAGTCAGGAACCAGTCAGGAACCAGTCAGGAACCAGTCAGGGAACCAGTCAGGAACCAGTCAGGAACCAGTCAGGTAACAGTTAGGAACCAGTCAGGTACCACTCAGGAACCAGTCAAGAACCAGTCAGGAACCGGTCAGGAACCAAACAAGGAACCAGTCAGGAACCAAACAAGGAACCAGTCAGGAACCAAACAAGGAACCAGTCAGGAACCAGTCAAGAACCAGTCAGGAACCAGTCAAGAACCAGTCAGGAACCGGTCAGGAACCAAACAAGGAACCAGTCAGGAACCAAACAAGGAACCAGTCAGAAACCAAACAAGGAACCACTCAGGGAACCAGTCAGGAACCAAACAAGGAACCAGTCAGAAACCAAACAAGGAACCAGTCAGAAACCAAACAAGGAACCAGTCAGGAACCAAACAAGGAACCAGTCAGGGAACCAGTCAGGAACCAAACAAGGAACCAGTCAGGAACCACTCAGGGAACCACTCAGGGAACCAGTCAGGAACCAAACAAGGAACCAGTCAGAAACCAAACAAGGAACCAGTCAGAAACCAAACAAGGAACCAGTCAGGAACCAAACAAGGAACCAGTCAGGGAACCAGTCAGGAACCAAACAAGGAACCAGTCAGGAACCAAACAAGGAACCAGTCAGGGAACCAGTCAGGAACCAGTCAGGAACCAGTCAGGGATGGAGCGGCTTTAGCAGTTAGCTCCTGATATTTAGCCGGTCTGGACGGGTCGGTTCTGCTCGTCGCTCCGTTTCACTTCCTGTTCTGCTGAATTGGCAGAACACAGGAGACCCGATCGTTGCGTCTTCCTCTGAACTACTTCATAAAGCAACATTAGAATTTAAATGTAATTAATTTAATTTAATCCTCCAAGTAATCCGTCTCAACCTTTAAGACCCGTTAACCGTTTCTGGTGATGGAAAGCAGCCAGAGCCGTTAAAAGGTCCAGTTAGATCCCAGAACCCGGTGCTGAAAGCTCTTTTCCTCCTGCAGCTCCGGCCATCACCTGGAGCCGAGGAGGCTCCGCCCACGGCGGCGGAGGAGGAGTCAAACCGGCGGGACTCGCCGAGGTCCACAGTAAGTTCCGTCCGGTGAAGCGGGTCTCGCCCCTCAAGCACCAGCCGGAGGCCACAGACTCCGACTCCGACGGCAAGGCCCAGAACCGGGGACCGGGTCCGGGCGAGCAGAACGAGGCCGGGAAGGAAGATGGCGGCGGCTCCGAGAAGCAGAGCGGCGCCTCCACGTCGTCGGAGGCGCCCGGAGGGAAGGCGAAGGGCGGCGGGAGCAACCCTCAGGTTCTGTTCGGGGAGCTGGAGCACTACGACCTGGACATGGACGAGATCCTGGACGTGCCGTACATCAAGTCCAGTCAGCAGATGTCCACGCTGCCCCGCGTCCCCCACGACCGGCGCCCGCCACCCGGAGGAGGAACCCTGGAGAGGAGCCGAGGAGGAGGCCCGAGGAGCGCCGCGCTGTCCCACAACGAGCCTCTGGTTCTGGGCGGCAGCTCGCAGACGCCGGTGGGTCGACCTTCCTGCTAGGGCTGGGCGATAAAAAATAAATCTCAGTTTTTATCATACCAAATCTGATTAATCGATTTTTTTTTTTCCCTCCTTTTTGTTTCACAAAAAGAAATTAAAGAAATTATTTTAAAACCTTGCTTTTTATGTCAAGCATTTGGTCAGGGAGTTGACCTGAATTCAAAGTGCAACTAAAAACAAGATGGCAGCCGTGCCATTATAAACAATGAAAATATAACAAAACATTTGCTGCTAGTGGTATTACACATTGAGCTAAGAACAGGCTTCACTGCACTTGTGAACTTCAAACTAAGTTTAAAAAAAAAAAAGTAAATAAGTAAATGAAGTACCTTGTATTATGGTAAAAAAAAGTTTCCACTTAACAATATTTTGACAATATATTTACCTAAACATATATTCAGCATCACATGCTGTTCTCTTCATGGAAACCCAATGAGTGTATTGGCAAAATAAAATCCAGATTTTCCAAAAATGAAATCCTAAAGAATTGTAAATTTGAATTAATCGATTAAATCGATTTATGGCCCAGCCCTACTTCCTGCTTCTGACCGCGGGTTCTGAAGGTTCTGTGGCGCTGGGAGCCGCGGGTTCTCCTCCTGGTTCTCCTCCTGGTTCTCCTCCTGGTTCTCCTGCTGGGTGACCTGCTCTCCTGCTCCTTGTCTCCCTGCAGTACTGTGTTCTGTCCCCGGTGAAGTGGTCCGACCTGAGGAAGTCCAAGTCCATGGATCCAGACCTCCACCACCTGCACCGCTCCCCGGGGGGCGGGGCTTACCAGCCGGAGCCCCCCTCCTCGGGCCTCCTCAGCTGCTCCTCCTCCCTCTCCTCCTTCTCTGACGCAGGTATGACGTTGCGCTTTCGTTTTTTTTTTTAAATCTCCGCCTCGTGACGACACGGCGGCTCTGCTTCCAGACAAGCTGCTGTCGGCCCGCGTCTTCCCGGACTCCCAGAGCCAGCGTTTGGGGGCGGAGCCTCCGGGGGGGCTGGCGTTCCCCCTGGCGACGTGCGGCGTGGGCAAACAGGACGCCTCCAAGGCCTGGGCCGCCGCGGCCGGAGGCGCCGGCCTGAGGGGGTTTGGGGGAGCGGGCGGGGAGGTGGACGAGGAGGCGAAGAAGAACCAGAACATCATCAACATCGTCAGAGAGGGACAGATCTCGCTGCTGGTGAGCTTTTATTCTGAAGGGTCTCCTGTAATAATCCCTCATTTCTATACAAGCTGGGTGAAAAGTGGCATTGTGGGATTGAACGTGTGGCTCCTCCTCCTCCTCCTCCTCCTCCTGCAGCCTCACCTGGCCGCCGACAACCTGGAGCTGATCCGCGACGACGACGGGAACAACCTGCTGCACGTGGCCGCCTCCCAGGGCCACGCCGACTGCCTGCAGCACCTCACCTCCCTGATGGGCGAGGACGGCCTCAACGAGCGCAACGCCCAGCAGCTCACCCCCGCCGGCCTAGGGGTCAAGGTCAGTGGGTCGCCGGTTCAAACCCCCGTTGTGTCCTTAGGCAAGACGCTTCACCCGCTCCGCCTGCTGCCGGTGGCGCCGGCTCAGCGGATGACAGCGAAGTGGGTCCTCAGTAGGGCTGAACGATTTAGTAAAATAATCTAATTGCGATTTTTTTTTTTTTTTTTTTTCTTAATACTGTGATTTTTTATTTATTTTTTTTCAGTTTAATTTATCATGTCTTTTTAAACATATACAAACAACAAATCAATTTGTTTCCTCGCCGTGTGGATTAGTTGCTAAAAGACCCGCAGCATCTAAACTCAGAGCAGAAATGATTGCGTTCTGCCTACAATATATTTCAATCAAAATTGCAATTTTGACTTTTCTCTGCGTTAACCACAAGCAACAAAAATGGCCTCTAAATAAAGATGTTTGTAAACAAGGACTATTTTAAACAAGAACTTTTAATGTTTCTGTTGATCAGATTATTATTCAAGAGAACAACTTTTAATTTAATTGGACATCAATCCTTGTTGAACATAAAGTCCAACCAACAAGCAAGTCTATGTATTAAACTGATTGACCTGTACTTAATGCTATGTATGATTATACAAACTCTAATACAAGTAATAAAATTAGATTATCTCACTGCTGCAACTGTCTTCCCTTCCATGTGGAGGCAAACCTACTTTAAACATTTTACCAACACCTAATGGACGAGTCTAATTCCCTAATTGTTACATAGCCAAAAATTGCAGACTCTGCGATTTGGAAATTGTTTGGAAATTGATTTTAAATCACGATTATATTGAAAATGCGATTAATTGTTCAGCCCTAGTCCTCAGAACCTGCTTCAGGTTCTGCTCGCCTCTCTTAAGGCCCCACAGTAGCACTGCAGTCAGGCCCGGACTTTGACTAGGCCATTACCTCAGCGAGATGTTTCGGCCCGTCGGTTCTCGGTTAGCTGCTGCTGTGTTTGGGGTCGTTGTTCTGACGG